>NC_045569.1:20719503-21324006 GCF_009819795.1 Aythya fuligula | reverse complement strand
TTGTAAGAGTTTTAACAGAGAATTCACAACATGCTCTTGTCAGGCGGGTTTGGATGGCTAATTACATACGCTGTAATAAGGATACTAGGTTAACAGAAAGGTTGCCTAAATGGATAGCTAAGGCTGGAGTCATCAAATTAGGTAGTTGTCTTCAGTATTTTTAGTATATTTAAAAAGCAAAAATGCCCACAGTGTTTTGGGTATTGTAAATGTGTATTTAGTTGAATAATTTCAGTTTCATTTGACCTTTTCTATCTGCAGATATGCAGAAGTGAAGACAACTTATCCTCCTTTGATTTTTTGGAAGAAAACGCCTCCACTGCAATAGTAGGATACTGGAATGGCAGTGTCGCTGTCGTGGACAGACGGACCCCAGGAACATCTTCAGAGCTTTCTGCTAACATTGGCTTCAAAATAACGAGGACAGTCCATGTTCACCCAGTGAATAAACAGTATTTCGTTGCTGCTGGCTCAGTGTATGTAGCTCAAAGTGAACTGCAGTTATTGTGTATATGAAATGTTCCGTTTGCATCGGTGTTTGACATCAGCTGTAAGTGGGAGGTTTGGAGAGCAGCACCAGCTGCCGGGGAGGGAGGCAGGTTCTTAGTCTTAGTACATAGTCTGTTTTTTTGTTTGTTTGTTTTCTGAGAGATCCCGGTGGAGAGGTGTTTTACTGTGCTGTTTGTTTGGAGTGGTTTTGGTGCTCACAAAGTCCCGTAGAGCCACTCGCTCTTGTGGTTTTGATAGGCACTGCTGAAGTAAAGTTCTAAACACGGTTCATGTAAAATGTGTGTCAGTCTTTTGAGCCTTTTTTTTGGAAAATAAAAGCTCTGGTTATTTAACTGCCACCTGGTGTGTTACAGGGATGTTCGTATTTATGATGTTCGGTACCTGAAGTCTGATGGGAACAAGCCTGTGAGTACTCTAAATGGACACACAAAAAGTGTTGCTTCTGCGTACTTCTCACCTGTAACTGGCAACAGAGTCGTGACGGTGTGTGCTGATGATAAACTGAGGTAAGGCTGTGTGGGAAAGAGTAAACTTTATGGAAAATACCAACTGATAGAGTTTGTTGTTTCCTGCCTTCATTAACTGTCATTGAGAGCATCCTGCCTTGATTTGGTTTTCTTGTGTAGGCATTTTTAATGCTGCACAATTTTAAATTTTTGTTAATTTTTTATTTTCCTGAAGAATATTTAACAATGAATAGGAAAATCTACAGGTGCTGCAAGTCTTCACTCAGCAGTTTGTTGAACTTGCCCCTGGGTGCTGGGGATCCTAAAGATTTACAGGGGGCGAAGGAGAGCCCAGGATTTCTGTTGATGGTTTCTCGGTCAATAGAGCTACACCTGGCTGAGGAAGTCCTGACACTGGAAGCTCTTAACAGTGTCTGCGTTTCCCTTCTCTTGCATTTTTTTTCCCCTGGGCATCCTTTTTGTGCAGTGACTAAATAGACAAGATCCTGGGCTAGAGAAACCTTTCATTTGTCGTAGCAAGCCTCTGTTGTTCTTCTCTTCTAATGACTTTGAGAAAGGATGACCTTCAATTCTAGCTAAAAGCAAATCCATTTTAAAAGTATTTGAAAATCGCAGCGGGGATGTGGGTGCTCGCACTGGGCAGCCGTGTTCTGTGCTGCCGTATTCCAGTCTTGCTGGGTCTGTGCCGAGCTGATGCGTGCAAAGTACTTTATGAGGAAGGGGCTGCCTTTTTTAACACGTACCTCTTATTAATGTGATATTTCATTTTAAAGGGTCTACGACACCAGCTCTTTATCATCTACCATTGCAGTTCTCAGCACTGTCAGGTAAGCTGAACGCGTGGGGCTGAAGAGTTGGCCCTCAGCAGCAGCTGTGGGAGTGACAGCGAGAGGCTGCAGCACGCTGCACTTAGCAGGGGCACGGCCGTGGAGCTCTCCTGGCCTGAGAACTTGCCCTGGTCCTCGAGGCTGCCTGCGGTGGCTTTGTTTGTAAGGCACGGCTGGGACTCAGCCTGCTCTGAGTCGGTGAAGGCTGCAGGAAAGCTGTAATGTCTCCTGTGTACCGGGAGCAGACCTTTTTGTGCCTTCTGAAATGTTTTGTTTCAGAATGCTTTTGCATTATGCATTTTTTTGTTGTTGCTTTATTTGTTGTTTTGGGTTTTAATATCAAAAGTTACTTCTTAACGGTGAGGAACGTGTTCCTGAGTAGTCTCAACACTTGCAGAATAGGTTTGTTCTCCAGAAGGGAGAATTGTCAGGCTTGCCTCACTAGGGCACTGGTCAGCGACTGGCCTGAAAATTCTTAGTTTGCAGTTTATCGACAGGCTTGCTGCAGTTACCCAATTTTCCCTACAATGTGCAGCTGTAAGTCTAACTACTCTGACAAATAATCATTCATGTCAAAGTATCCTTTGGTTTCTTTTTCTCCCTTACATTTCTTTGTCACATCCGACCCGTCACAGGACAGCGATCCCCTGAATGGATCCGTGCAGTGTTTGAAAGTGGTGCTGGCCTAGGAGGCAGGGGAGATGGGTGGGAGCAAGTATGATGTAAATGATGGTACTGAATTCAGTAAGAATATTTCTCTCTCTTCCTATTTGTTTCTCTGAAGGCATAACAATAACACAGGACGCTGGTTAACTAGGTTCAGAGCGATTTGGGACCCTAAGCAAGAAGACTGCTTTGTGGTGGGCAGTATGGCGCGGCCGAGACAGATCGAAGTCTACCAAGATACTGGAAAATTGTTGCACTCTTTTTATAACATTGATTGCTTGGGCTCGGTGTGCTCCATTAATGTTGTTCATCCCAGTAAGAACATCTTAGTGGGTGGCAACTCCAGTGGTCGCCTTCATGTGTTCAAAGAACAATAATTAAATTCTTTTTTTTTTTTTTTTACATGATACGTTTAATTTTCATTAAGCAATTCTTAAGCTAATTGCATTCTCTCAGGACAAAAGTGTATTTTTAAAAGCTCTAAAATAAATTTTCTAAACTACCTTTGGCATTCTCTTCTTTAATTAAAAACAAAAACTAATCCTACTATGGCAGGCAATTACAGTGGTTTGTACCAAAATGTGTTTTTCCTCAATACTTAGGTCATGTTTCAAAAAAAGAAAAAAACACTGGCTAAATGTACGAGACACTGCTTAATGATTTTCATTAAAGAACCTGCAGTGTTTCTTCTCTAACAGCTCGTGTGCCGTTCCCACCACAAGGCTGGCACACCTGCAGCAAAACGCCTGTAAGGAAGCTCCCTGGTGCCTCACGGGGTCCCTGCTTCATGGCGCAGAGGGAAGGTCCCTCGGCTGCCACCACGGTGACCTGACGCAGAAGCCCCTCGGCGATGAGCCCCGAGGTGGGTGCAGAAGCGGAGCTGTGCTCCTGGGCTATGGGTTGCAAGGTGCTGGCTCCGAGCTCCCCGTCCTGCACTGGGAAGTGCTTCACCTTCACCAAGCGGCCCTTGGCACGTGCCCTGTGTGGCCGACACTGAACACAAAACACGGTGAGAGGCTGTTGGGTTCGTATGCCCATGCTGGGTGCCAGCCCTGCACTGATGCAGCTCTGGAGGGTGGAACCTGCCAGCCCCAGGTGCAGTTCTGCAGCGTGGGCAGCACCGCTGTGCTTTGCTCTTGGTCTGCAGGCCCCAGCTCAGCCACAGCCCCTCTGGGTGCAGGCATCACCTCCTAGCGCAGGCTTTTGGCTCTCCCTGGGTCGCCCTGAGCCCCAGCGGCCCGCCCGGGTTTCTCGGGGTGGCCAAATTTTGCCCACACCCTGCGCTCGGGTATGGTTTGTACTCAAGCAATGAACACTGACACCACAAGCACTAAACAACTCTCATACCAACTCTGGGTTTTCATGATATTTAAATATTTATTTAAATTTAAAAATACTTTTCATGGCACCAATGATTTTATGCTAACTAAGATATTGAGTATGTAGAAAAAGGTACATTTTGAAGGAAAATGTAACTTACAGTATTTGGCACATGAAAGGTTAATTTCTAGATTTTTCTTTTTATGAAAACTAAGAAATTCACATTTTCAGGTATTTTACCGTCTACTGCTTAAAGATGCAGTATGCTATTACGAGATATTTTTTTTTCTGATATAAGAATCTATGGAAACAACATTTTAATATAAAGACAGGTAAAACTAACAGGTAGTGAAACACAAGACATAATATGGAACATACAGGAAAAACATACAATGAAAAATTACCAGTTCTCGTGGTTTTTGCAGTAAAATGCTGGGTGAAAACTGCAGAGGTAACCTAGGTCTGGCATTTATAGCTATCCTAAAGTAAGCTGATGGAAAAGGTTTTCAAGGTCAATACTCGGACGCGTCGCGTTTCTGTCGAAGGAAGGTGCCTAACGCACAAAGTATCGAGAGCGCGGCGGCCGCGGGGGCAGGCGGCTCCGCCGAGGTGACACCACGCGGGTAGGGCAGCAGCTGAAACAAGGGAATACTGCATCTTTAACCTGGGGTGAGAAATGTCGAGTTTGAGACTATCACGCACTGCATAGAAACACCATTAACTACAGACTGAGGTAGGAACACTACACTAAGAGTTAATTTCGCTATGTTGCATAAAACAGGATATCATGTAAAAACCGATCCTCTGTCCCCTGCAGCGCTCGGGACTTCTCCTGTCTGCTCAGAGCCACAGCGGGACCCCAACCCCCTCGGCTGCCGTGCCGTGAGCAGGCAGTGCCGGGGTGAGCGGGGACCGCGCTGTGCCGGGTGCCGCTGCCCGGGGCCGGCCCCACCGGGGATGGTTGGCGGGCTGCTCGGGCAGGGACGCGGGAATCGGGCTGCTTAAAACTGCAGTTATGGCCCCAGCTTACGTAAAATCTCTCCCTGAGATGAAAAAAAAAACTCGCTCGTCTGGTCTCCCTGCCTTGAGTACGTCCAACTTCTCATCCAAAACTTAACAGAACTGGCTTTTATTGCTCCCTGTGTAAGAGACTGTTACGCTTCCCAGGTAACTGAAGGTCCCGGCGGCTATGTCACAAGTACAATGAGCTATTTTTTGTTTATTTTTGCTTAAGAGTAATAGATAGGTCTAATGGTTGTCCATTGGCTTCTCCAGTGTTACCTCTGCTCCGGTAGTTCTGTCCTTTTTATCTTCAGAAAAGTCATAAAATTAGAGCTCCTCTCTGTATTCCAAAACTAGTAGCACGTTAAACTGACGTTAGGCTTCCAGTCTATAAAACATTTACACCACTCGCTCGGCTCGAGCCCCTTGGTACAGCGCACCGCGTTCACCCGATCCGTAAAGTAAAAAAAGACTCGGTTAGGTTCAATAACAAAATAGCTTCTCGTTGTTAAAATATACGTCGAAACAGTCTCTTTGTTTGTACAAAAGGAGTACAGCTTCCCGAGGCTCGCTGGCTTCCTAACCATCCCCAGCCGTGCGCCAGGGGCTGGCTGAGCGCTCGCCCACCGGCGCGGAGCCCGGAGCCGCGGCAGCGAAGCGCAGTGCCGTGGGCACCCAGACGGGGACCGGCCACGGCGCAGAGACAGTCCCAGGAGGCTGCATGTGGCGCGGGGCGAGGACTCAGGGTTGCACAGCAGCACGTGGCCGTGGCCGCCTGCGTCAGAAGGAGCCGGCATGGGGTGAGGCCGGCCGGGGGTGCCCCCGCGGGAGGCTCCAGCTCGGCAGGAGCACTCTCTGCAAAGCGGCGCTCGGCGGGCGGTGGCGTGGCGCACAGTGGCGGATTCGATAACGTAACGATACACGAGTGTTTAAATTAAAACTCAGTAGCACCATTGCTAAAGCTCCTGCGTGATAACAGCATCTCTGGCCTCTCGGCCGCTGGCTGATGCTCGTACAATGATCAGTGGTAATAGTAAAATAAATTCCTCTCTTTATTCGGTACCTCCAAAAGTAACACGCGCGGCTGTGAAAATCAAAACTGAAACCTTAACTTATTCTGCGGGCTCCAGGGGTGGAAGCAGCGTCCGAGCAGGCTAGGGAAGGGCAAGTGTCTGGTCTGCGTCTACCCCTCTCTTCCTCCTGGAAAGAAACGTCCTAGGCAGCACTGTACTCGGGGTCATGGGAGAAGGAGTTATTGCAAGAGCCGAAGGTGCCACAAAGGTCCCGCTGGCTGGGGACAGCAGCAGGTCTCTCCCGAGTCCGCCTGGCTAGTTTTGTGGCGGCTCCTGCCTTCAGGTGTCAATGAGCAGGCTTACCACGGCGCGGACTTTGCAGGCAAACCATCGCCTGAGGGGACAAAAGTATTGGTAATGGAACTGCTCGAACTCGGGGGTCTGGCGGATATCGCGGAAAAAGGCAGTGTCAAGGTCGGACTCGGTAAGGACGATCAGGAGAAGGAGCAAAACAAAGAGGAGTCCAACTGTCACAAGGAGCAAACGGAGGACACTTAAAACAAACTTATTCACCTGTTCCGCCCGTGTCCCGCCGTGGCTGCTGGCACCCAGGCACAGGGCGCGGAGCTCGCCCGGCTCCTCGGCCTCGGCCGCGCTGGGCGTGCCGGCCTCCGACTCCTTCTCCTCCTCGATGCTGCACGGGGCCCCGTTCAGCTGCCGCGACAGCAGCATCAGCTCCAGGCTGTGCTCGGCCACCGGCGTGGGCAGCACGCTGTCGGCCGGGCTGTAGCTCTCGTCGGCGATGACGGCCACCCGCTCGCTGCTCTCGGCGCGGCCGCCGCGGCCGGGGGGCACGAAGGCGTCGCCGTGGGAGGCCGAGCGCACCGGGGTGGAGTGGGCGCTGTCACGCAGCGACTCCAGGCCTGGGTGGGGAGGGAGGTGCTCAGTGGTGCAGGGGGGGACGGGGCAGCCCCCCGACACCACCTGCTCACCCCGCAATGCCCCCAGCCCTACCCGGTGTCCCCAGCACAGGGTGGGCGCAAAGCACTGGGCGACGTGTGGTGAGCAGCCCATGGCACCCTGCTCGGCTCTTGTGTGGTTTTACTTATTTTTTGGGTGGTGCTGATGTGTCTTTTTTGTTTGTTTGTTTGATTGTTTGGCTGGTGGTGTGTGTTTGTTTTTTTTTTTTGACACCTGCAGAGCAGTCCGGGCCCTGCGCAGCGCCTTTTTTGTGCCGCTTGTGACTGCAGAGGCGGCTCCCCGGCGGGCGCGTGACTTGTCACCGCCGCCAGCTTTTCTCCTGGACCGCAGCCAGGCTGCTGGCAGGGGCCCGGGTTTGTCATCAATCACCACTGCTTCGCCGTGCTGCAACCGCCTGGAGGGTGACAGCTTCCCCTCGCTCACGGCTTGCTTAAAGGCGCCCCTGCCACCAGCTCAGCGCAGATAACCTTCAGCTGGGAGCGCAGCACGGCGCTGGAGGACAAACGCCTGCTGCCTCCAGCCCCACGTGCCCATCCCTAGACAACCCCACCCAACAGCTCCCATCCTAGCAGCTCTCCTATGCGCCCGTCCTGCTGCGAGGGCCTCACGGAGAAGCCCCTGGCTGGTGTGGAGCCTTCCCGCAGGGGGGAAGCGGTGGCTGCATGGCTCGGGGCTGTGGCAGGGTTTCCTTAATGCCAAGGTGGCTCCGGGCCGAGCCCAGCACTGGGAGCAGCCGCACGTAGGAGAGGGGCTGCAGCAGCACCAGGTCCTAGTGATGCACCACAAAAAATCTCTTACACACACACACACAGACACACACACACACACAGAGCAGCAGAAATAGCCGCACGGCAGCGTGCCCCGCCACATGCTTGGCAGAGCTAGAGTTACAGCCCAGCCGGGGCTGCCCTTTACAGGGCTGAGCCCTGCACGCAGGGCAAGGGGGAGCTCCTTCTCCCGACTAACAGAAAAAAACAGAAATACCGAAAAAATCTGCAAAAGTGCCACTTGTTTCTTGCAGCTTTCACAGTGAGAGAGAGGCAGAGGCCCCCAGGGATGGTGGTGGGCAGGAGGTGCTGCCACTGCAGCGTCCCCTGCACGAGGGAGGGAGCTTGGTGTGGTGCTGGCCAGGCTCAGCGCAGCCCCATCGCTGCCCTGCAGCCGCTGAGGGTGCCCAGGCTGTGTCAGCCCCACATGGAGCCTCAGGGGACATGTCCCCAGGTGGGGAGGACACCGTGCACCGATGCTGTGTGGGACAGGGCGTCCCTGGCTGCCCCGGCCATGCCCGCTGCCAAAACGTGAAGGGAAGGAGCCCAGCGGCCACCCTGCCCGCATTCCCCTGGGCTTTGCCACCTCCCGCCTGTAAATCCTCCCCGGATGCCTCTGGATCCTGCCGGGCTTAGCGCAGTTCCAGCAGAGGCAGCGAGCGTGGGGGCAGCTGGGGCACTAAGCACAGCGCAGGGACCGGCACCCTCCCACCCTGACAGCTGCTCCCTGCGGTGCACAGAGTGCACACAGCCCCTCGCTGCTCCCACTGCATCCCCGGTGGGACCACCACTCAATGAGAGCGGTGCCACCGCCACCCCAACCACCCCTGCCACCTCCTCGCTCTGTGGGACCGGCACAAATAACTAGGAAATCTGCAGAAAGCCAGGACCAGCCCCAAAACCAGGTAATAATGTCCCATCAGAGGAGCCACCAGGCGCTCCCCACAGCCTGACCCGCATCCCGCGCCCCCCGGAGCTGTGGCTGTGGGACCCCCCCAGGACACCCAGACCCACCGCCTCACCTGGTGCGTGGCCGTGCCCAACATCGGGGCCGGGGAGAGCGGGCAGGAGAGGCAAAGCCCCCAGCGCCCGGGCCAGCAGCCGCGGCCCCAGGGCCAGCACCCGGACCCGCACCTCGCGGCAGCAGTGGTTGATGAGCCGCAGGTGGACGCTGACTTTGGTTTTGATTTTGACCAGGCACTTCACCATGGTGGCAGGGGTGCCCGCGGGGTCCGAGGAGGTGCGGGGCCGGCCGCCCGCCCGCGGCTCATTTGGTGCAGGCAGTGCTGGGGCCGTGGGCTGGCCGTCAGGGCTATTCTGGGCGCTCGCACCGTGCCCCGCTGAAGTGAGAGCGACAAAACGCAGCTGCCGGGGCAGGGTGTGAGCTGCCAGGTGCCGGGTGATTTATCGTGTGGGGCTATTTAATGCCCGCTCCTTTTTGCAACGGCACCCGTGGGAGGTGAGGAGAGGGTGCTTGTTGTCAACAGGGCAGCTGAGGTGCCCCAAAAATCAGCACGGACGCCAGGCCCGGACACCCCCGATGGGCACAAACACTGCTTCTGATGTGGGGGTCCCCCAGGCTCCGGGAATGTCCCCTCCTCTCCCTCACCAACCTCCAGCCTCCCTGTTTCTCAAGCGGGTGCCAGTGGTTTGGCAGTAGGGCAGGAGAGCAGACCCTGCAGCAGCTTGGGTGGCAGGAGCAGGGTCTCGATCACCTTTGCATTCACTATTTTTGAGCACAACCTTACCGACTGGACTTCAGAGACTCTAAATGCCGAGAAACAGAAGGCGGCAGCGAGCACGAGCACATCTGCAGCCGTGCAGAGCCCCCTGGGCTGCTCTCCGCACCCACCGGCCGCTAGCTGTGCTCTCTGGCCCCTTTTTGGGCCCCCAGCTGGGGCGGCGGTGACAGGCTGCATTGTGTCAGTGCTTTGCTCGCCCTGGGGACCCTGGATGTGATGAGCACAGACAGGCTTCTTAGCTGGACGTGCATTTGGGTGTGCATCGGCTTTTCTGTGTGCCCGTGTGTGTGTGCCCGTGTGCAGGGCTGCGCTGGCTGCAGCACCCCGGTCTCCCCGTGTCCTACCTTCCATGATGGAGATGTGAACGGCTCTCCTGCGGGTGCGGGGCACGCTGCTCAGCCGGGGGCCGTGGGTGATGGACGGGCAGCTCCGGCTCGGCACCAGCCCTGCCCTGGGGACAGAACAGGGACAGTGAGAGCCCGCGGGCTGGACCCAGCACGGCCCAGACAGGGACATCTCCTCCTGCCTTCCAACAGGTCCCTCCAAAATGCCCTGTGACGCACAAATCTCCCTCTGCTCCGCTCCTGCCCCAAGCAGCAGTGGGGCCATGCCTGCCCTGGGCTCAGGGATACCCACAGAGCTACGGCACCTAGCTCTGCAATAGGAGTGAGCTTCTGAAAACCCTTCATAAGCTGTTCCTCCCAGGGCTTGGGCTGATGGAACAGGGCTGAGCGGAGCCCGTCGGGGACCCAGGGACCCCTCTGCACCCCGAGCAGTGCGGTACCCCAGCCCCATGGGCTGCGGCCAGGCTCTTACCGATGTATCTCCGGCGGCTCCCGCTTGATCTTGGCGCTGGACTCCATCACCTCCTTTGCAACGCGGCCACTGCAGGTAGGAGAAGAACAGCAGCTGTGACCAGCTGGGCAGGACCCCGGTGAGCTGGGGTGCTGGGCACTGTGGGACCCCCTCCCCATCAGGGGAGCCTGCCCAAGGCATCCAGACCATCCCGTGCCAGCCAGGAGGGAGCTGCCCCTGCAAAACCCCCAGAGCTTTCCCTTCCTCTTCAGCCCTGTTCCTACCAAACAGAGCTGGAGAGACAAATGGCAGCAGGGGAACAGAGAGAACGTGGCCATGGCCTTGCTGCAGCAGCGACGGGCGGGTGTCCTGTGACCAGAGGCACCCGAAGCACAGCCGAGGGAGCACCCGAAAGCACACCCAGCAGGGACTCGCAGCCGCTCCTCACCTGTATCGGAACCGGCTTCCTTTGAAGAACAAGTTGCTGCTGGACACCGTCCGGACCTGGCTCGACTTCTCCAGCCTGCAAGGCACCAAGAGCCGCGTGAGCGCCCCGCTGCTGGGCACACGGGCAGAGCCCTGGCTGGCTTTGCTTTTACAGCACCCAGAGCTGGGGACTGACGGCTCTACGGGGCTGGGGAGCGCAGAGGGGCACCCATCGGTGCCTTCGGACAGGAGCCCCCAGCCCCATCCCCGATGGGACGCATGGATCAGCCCCACACAGGCAGGCTGGTGGCTCTGGGGGCTGCACAGTGCGAGGAGCCCCTGGAAGCAGCCCCCCAACCCTCTGCCCCCACCCCAGGGCAGCCGCTCCTTTGCCCCCAGGCCGGGGCCGAGCGGCACCGCCACAAGCCCCCGGTCCACTCTGCTGGGCGTGGAATCCTGCCATCGTGTGCTGCCAGCATTAATCACAAAAAGATTTGTAAAGCAATATTGCAATTTCATTCCATGTTAATATAATGAGAAATGAAACCTGCTGATTGCAGCCGCTGATTGCAGTATTCCCAGAGAGAACACATTACACACTTTATCTCACATCTCGCTGATTAGAATAAAACTCATTATAAAGCACAAAGACGGCTATTTTTAAGTAAACCGCCGTACGGTAAAACCAAGGCGTTCTGCCCCGGTTTCTCAGCAGCCAGCCCAGCCCACAGCCTGCCCTGCAGCCCCTTGTGGCTACAACCCGGCCCTTTCCATGCAGCCTGTGGCCACCAGCCCAGCTGGCCGAGGGCAGCAGCACTGGCACCGAACGAGCCGTGATTGACGGGGAAAAATGCTAAAACACATCTGGTGCTGGGGGCAGGAGGTGTGCTGCTCGCTTAGTGCTAGAGACCTGACCCCCAGACAATTAGTTCTCATCTCCTGATTGAGGGTTTGCTGCGCTGGGATGGACGTCCTTGCACTCACTTGTAGAAGGCTTGGTTTTCGATCCCACACTTCCAGAGGTGCTTGCAGGCTTCTGGCGTTGGGGCGAAATAGGTAAGGACAATTTTCTTTTCCTAAAGGAGAAAGAAGTCCACGGGGAAAGGAGTGAGTGGGGACCAGCAGGCTGCGTGCCGGGAACGTGGCTGGGGCCTGGAGAAGGGGGGGCCAAAAACCTGCACGGACAGGGTGCGAACCCCTGCAGGGACACTCCCTCCCCCCCTCACTGACACCCAGACTATTTGCATTTTGGATGTCCACAGGCACATTTTTAGCACTCGTGCAGCTGGTGCGCACGTTGGCGGCTCTCGGCAGTGCTCTCGGGGTGCCTCGGTCAGCCAGGGGTGTCGGTGGGACAGCCGGGCCGCAGCACAGCTCAGCCCCACGCTGCTGTTGCTGAGCTCCCCCCGCACCCCCCTCACCATGGCCCTGCCACCTCTGGTGCCCACAACGAGGGGCAGGGGCAGCGCGGGGCATCCGAGGCACTGCAGCCATGGGGAGGGCGCAATGGGCTCAGCATGGGCCATGGGCACATCCACAGCGACAGCAGAGCTGCAGCTCGTGTCACCCACCCTACAGGGCCCCTCCGAGGGGCACACCCAAAGGCTGCAGCCCCCCGGGGGCGTTAGGAGCTGGCTGCGTGCTGGGGCAATGAAAAAGGCCGTGCTCAGTAGGACCCAAGATAAGAGAATGCACTCACCTCCTTCTGGCTTACGTACAAGTAAAAAGTCTTCCCCTCAAATTTCATTTTGGTCACCTCGTTCCTGCAAGGACAAGGACAAGGACAAGGACACACACATGAGAGGCTGCCTGGCCCCACTGAGCACGCGGCCACGCAGCCTCCCCACAGCCCGGCCGTGTCGGGGATGGCCTGGAGATGGCTGGTGGCACCGGCAGGCCAGCAGGCAGGGCGGGTGGCCAGGAGACAGACACTGCCACGGGCAGAAACATGGGGCAAACCCCCTCACTGCCACCCCTGGGGGCTCCACTGCCTCCACCCAGCACCCAGCAAGTGCCCGGGGAAGGCACCAGGGCTGGGAGCACCCGAGCACCCCCGCCAGCAGGATTGCAGCCCCGGCATCCCTCCAGCACCCTGGGGTGACAGGGGCACCGTGACGGAGCAGGGGGTGCAGGACAGCACGGGGCCCGCTCACCATTTGATGAAGTGCACTCGCTTGTTCCCCTGCAGCACCACGAACCCGAAGGGCGTGAAGGCCAAAAACGCCGCGTTCCCCGACACGTCCTGGAAGGCAACAGCGGCTCCTCAGCAGAGTGCAGCCACGCCAGCAGCGGGCACACGCCACCGTCCACCCCCAGCTCTATCGGGGTCTCGCAGCCCCCCCTGCCCCAGCCCCGCACCCCGAGCATCCCCCGGCGCAGGGCAGCTGCCAGCCCTCGTGGTCCCACCAATTCACGAGTATGCAACAAGCAGTGAAGATGACTGTGCCCAACCAATTCCTTTTGCTAATAATTCAACAGGAAAATGGTAAAAACCTGTTGGACCTTTGACACCCTCGGAGCCCTGCGCAGCCAGTGCAGCCGGGCAGCGCCGAGGCAGTTTAAAGCCCGTAATTAGTGTCGTGCGCGGAGCCAGGCGGCGCGGTAACTTAATCATAACAACCAGACTCCAGGGAAGCGATCATTAACTGCACTGATGCTCATGAAAAAAAGCAGATATATGCTGAATTTTAAAAATATTATAAAAGGGTTGTGGCTGCTCTTTAACTGGGAGGCTTTTCCTCAGCCCGCAGATGCCTGCCCTGCGCTCAGGCTGCTTTATCAGGATGCTGAGCTGGAAACGGGCACGACAGGGGCTGGCAGGACACACGGGAGCACTGTCCGCAGCACTGGAAGCAGAAGCAGATGCAGGATTTCACGGGGGAGGATGCCTGCCTGGTGCCTGCCCTCCTCCTGCAGTGTGCTGCCTGGGCCTCACTGTGCGGCCACGGGCATTTTCTCTGAAGGGTCACTGCCACCAGTCCTTGGCTCCTGTCCCTGTACAGATAAGCTACCTGAATGCACATCAGAGGGGTGCAGGAGACAGCTTTCCTGATATCTTCAGAATTTGGCAGAGAACGAATCGGTTTTAAGTCCAGATTAGATCAAAATCCATTTTAATCTGCCAAGGGTGAATGGCCAAAAGCAAGGAGCCCTGAACATCCAGCCTCCTGCACAAAGCAAGGCACAAAGCCCCCAGTGATCATGTCCAGACGGATGTGAAGGGGACGAGATCTCCATGCGGCACCATGGACCGGCAGCGCCCGCAGCCCAGGGCTGTGGCTCCTCGACAGAGGCGGGAGGTGGAGACCCCCACCACATCCCCATCGCTGCCCCACACCGTCTGGGGGGCACGGTGGTGCCGGGGCACAGCACCCCGCTGCTAACAGGGGTGCCAGAGCGTTATCAGCAGGGAGCCAAATGTGGGCGCAGCTCTCCCAGCGCCAGCCCCTCGGGCTATCGGCACAGCCAGCGCCGTGCCGTGCTCTCCCTCTCCCCACCCGTGCTGTGCTCCCGCTGTTTGCAGCCCCAGCCCCATGGCCCTGCCCAGTGCCCAGCAGCAGAGTGCAGATTTTGCTGTCTTTTGGGCATTTGTGAGCCTGGCCCCTCCAGCACCCTGTGCCGCAAAGCCGCACAGTGCCCAGCTGCAGGGGTAGGACTGCATGGCACTGCCCACGTCCTCTGCCTTGCTGATTTTATTTAGGCTCTGCCCTGCTCCTGTGCCAGTAAATGGCCGGGCTCCCCCCACCAGCCAGGTGTACTTGCTGTGAGTGGGAATTTACACGGCGTAACCCCCTTAAAGTCCCTGGAGGAGCTCAGAGCAGGTGCTCCCCTTACGGCAAAGCTCTCCTCCTGCTTTGCATCCCGTGTCCATCTGCATGTGATGGGATTATGAGGGACCACGGAGAGCCAAACGCAATGACATCTAGAGTCAATAGAAAGCATTTCAAACAGAAAATTCGATTAGTGGCCAGGGAAGAGCAGGGAGTTAGACTGTCTCCGGCAGATTAATGGCTGTTGGTCTCTCAGACACATTACTGACCTTGTCGCTGCCTCCAAATTACACGCTTCTGCAGATGATCAGCCATTGTCTTTTGCAGTTGTCTGCATGTACAAACGCCTTCCTACAACTTCCCTAAATACTCCTCAGGAAGGTCCTCGGGGCAGTTATCCCCCCTGCTGCCCCCTGTGCACATATTCCCATTTTTATGTTTTCATGCCCAACCCAGTGCCTGCCACGCTCCGCAGTGCTCCCGGTGCCAGAGCCCCCGGCGGGTGACAAACGGCTGTGCCTGGAGCATCACGGCACCTCTGCAGCGTGGCACCTGCCAGCATGAGAACACAGAGCCAGAACAGCGCTCAGGAAGCCGTTTTACCTTGCAGGGGTGTGGGTCAACTCCGTAGGTCTCCAGAGTCTGGGCTTTCCTTAGGAAATTCAGCTCTGAAGTAGCTGGTGTCTGCCCACTGCAGGAGGGAAAAAAAGGGGAAAAAAGAAGAATATTTCATGGGAGACATGCCTGTGAGAAACTGTCCTCAGCTTCGTGGTTTCTGTGAAGAAGGGGCATTGGTCCCAGCCTGTGTCCTGCCAGCTCGTTTGGGGCACGACACAGCGAGCGAGCGGTGCTGGGGAGGACCAAGGGTGAGGAGCCCCTGCAAGGCCCAGGGCTGAGTTACAGGCACTGCCCAGCTTCAGTCCAGGCGGGAGGGGAGAGCAGGTTGGGGACAGAGGCAGGCGCTGCTCGGGGGGAGCTTTGCTGTTAGGCCTGACCCAGCACCTTTCCGAAACCCCTCTGCTCCATTTCTGCTGCTACCAGTGCTGCCAAGAGCACCGCTGGCTTTCAGCTGCACACGATGCACAAAGCTCCAAGTGCCCATCCTGTGGCGTGCCCCCATGTCCTGAACAGCAATAAAAATCAGCAGAGCCTCAACAACATCCCCGTTCCCATGTGCTGGCCATACCTCAGCTCCGACTTGTGGATCTCCGCGATTTTCCTCTCCAGCTTTTCCGAGTGCTTGGGGAAGAACTGGAACTTGGAGCTGTAGCCCTCCGGGTGCTTCCCCGGGTCGTAGTCCCCGATCTCAGCTGGGGGGGGGACAGAGGCAATGAGTGGCCGTGCACGTCCCCAAGCCCTGCAGTGCTGGATGCCAGGCGTGGGCTCGAAGCCCCCAGTGCCAGGGCAGCAGGGACACACCGCACCGCCATGGCCGCGTGTCCCACCGGGAGGGCTCGTTTGTCAGGCTTTAACCGCATCCAATTCATTTCACCGTTTGCTTGGGAATCGCCCGCAAGCAGATGGTCACTGTCCCACCTTTATTAATTCCTCAAAGTCCTGGCCAAACACTTTTTGCTCGCAGGGGTGCACGTACCCAGCTTCCCAGGAACCCAACCGCCTGCCCAGGGACTTCAGGAGTGGCCCTGGCAGGGCAGCAGGGTGAGTGCCCCCAGGCTGGGACATCTGAGCCCACAGCCCCCCATGGGTAGGGGACACCGGCTGCATCTCTGCAGCACAGTTGCACACACCACACACTCGGCATGGCGATGCTAATGGCCCCTCAATGTCCTTTTGTGTCCCTCCAGTGCCACCCAGCTCTCCCAAGGAGCCTGGAAAGCCCACACCGAGTGCTTTGGGTGCTGTCAGTGCCATGGGCTGGGCAGGGGAGGCAGGAGCAGGCAGAGCAGTGCAGCAGGAGCACAGATGGGATAGGGGGTCAGCAGGAGATGGCTTTCAGAGCCTTTCCCACCTCCTGCACCACCAGCGCCTCTGCAACTCGCTGCCAAAAGCACTTTCTCTGCTGAGGCACCCAGTGGCCAGCAGCGAGCTTACACAAGGACGTCTTCACCCGTTCCAGGAATCAGCAGAACTGCATTTACCTCTCATCTGCAGCTGCAAACCCCGGGGGCTGCCAGCACCACCGCAGGCTGTGCACGGCCCCGGGAGAGGAGCAGCGCTGCCACGGGGCTGCTTCTGCAGAGGGACAGAGCAGGCATGGGGGGTGCTGCTGGGAGCAGCCCACGGCGGTTTTGCTGACCACCTTGTGGCCCCTGGACAAAAGCCACTGCACAGTCACAAGAGGGAGACGTGGACTAGGTGAGCTGTGGGTGCTTTGCAGCGATGGGGCAGCTCAGAGCAGAGCCGCGTGTGCTTCTGCTGCGGGTGAGACCATGGCAGCAATTCCAATCCTCCCCAGCCCAGCACAGCACGACACGACACAGAGCTGAAGGATGAGCCCTGCACTGGCTGGGTGACATTTGTATGCCAGGTGCAGTGATCTGTTGTAAGTGAAATAATGTAATCAGTACTTAGCATGAAAAGCAAATTTATCTTGTCAAAAAGCATTACCTTGAAGGATATAGGCGGCCAGCAACGCAGCGTCTGAAGTCTTGCAGAGGAGACGGCCGTGGTAGAGATCTCGTTTGATCTGCAGGAAGACTAAATACCTGAGGACAGCAGAGAGAGTCCAGTCATTAGGCAAAGCTTAAATTACCCAAACAGGCAATTTAGGTGGGGAACATCTGCCACAGGACACTGGCGGTAGCATTTCTCTCCGAGCAGCCCGTTTACAAGACTCTCCTGCTTGGGAACGGCCGGTGGCACAGTGCAGCAAACGGTCCTGCTGCACCCGGTGTGAGCCCGGGTGGCTTTGTGCCCCGGCAAACCACGGCTCGCAGGAGTCCCCTAAATCAGTGCTTTTTAAGAAAAACAAGAAGTATCTGTGTGAGAGCTACGCCAAGACACTTCTGTGCATGCCGGTACAGAAAAGACAGATCAATGCTATCCAAGAAAGCTGCTTACAGCACGTATCCCGCTAGGAACACTTGCATCCAGGACACAGAGACCTTTCCAAACAGGCTCTGCAGATAAGCACGGTGCTCCTCACAGTGCTCCCATCCTGACGGGCATCTCCCAGCTGCAGCCAGACTCCGGAAGGACCACAACTTTCTCACTTTCCCAGAAAACATCTTAAGGTTTTTTTGGTTTTTTTTTTCATTATTATTATAATTATTATTACTGGGGGGTTCCTTCTGTGGAACACAAGCAAGGCTCTCATCGGTTTTGTACATCACCAAGAGCAAAGTAAATTTCAGAAGACTTTTCTGAGCACCTCAGCATCTTCTGTGCTGTTTCCTACTTGATCTCCCACTAAAAATATGAAGATTTTATAAATGCAAAACTAAAGTAAAAAGCTGAGCAGACAGCAAAATCCCAGAGATCCTCTGCCATTGGCTGCCTGCAAAAATAGACTGAAAATCCAAAAAAGTGAAATCCTGGAATATATTTAGCTGTATCAGTAAGCCGACTTAAACCTCCATGCGCTTAGCACGGAGCGCATTCTCCCAGAATATTTGATGGCACAGAGCTTGCGATCCCCCAGCCTCCAGAAGCTGATGGAGAGCTCCCAGCTTGGCATGGGGCTGGCTGTGTGGGGCCGGATACGTGCAGAGATTTGGTGCTGCCCATCCTCGGGCTGCTGAGGCCAAGCAGGGCTGAGCGGGTGTCATGGGCCGTTTGTCACCATTTGGTGCATATTTGGTGCAAGAGCAGCTGATGCTGGCGGTCCTTTCATTTGCAGTAGCCGACTGTCCACAGCACAAGATGGCTTTTCTGGCCTGCTTTGAAAATAGAAGGAGAAGCTCGTGCTGTTTGTCCATTTTTAACAGATGAGGTTAAGGGGCTTCCTTTGCAAGGCAAACCCCAGAGCTCTCCAGCTGTGGGACGTGGGGGGCACCTGCTGGGAGCAGGGCAGCCCAGCACCTCTGTTGGCCTCTCCCTTGGAGCACCAAAGACAACTGAATAATTTGCAGCAGTAATGGCAAAAGGCACCAGGAGAGGAATTTGGAAAGTTGCAGTAAAAGACGACCCGAGCCTCCAGGCCAGGGGAAGTTTCACCACGGACCCACAGCCACGCTTTTATTTTGCTGCTGTGACCTCTCGGCGAGGGCTCTGCACATCCCGTACACCCACCCTTCCTTCTGGCAGGAAAGGCAGCACAAAGAGCCCCTAAAGATAGAAACTTGATAGAAGCACTGTCATGTTTGTGAATTGCCGTTCATCATCCCTTTCTTCCATAGCATTCATTCCCCTTCCATAAAGGGATGTAGGTAATTGCTTCCAGGGGACTGCCAGGGAACTGGAAGCACTCAAACCCTCCAGACAGCCCCGGCACATGCAGTAACCATCTGAGCAAAGGATGCACTCGGGCAGCTGCACAGAGAGCTCGTTTAGAAGTGGCAGGAGTGTCGGGAGAAGCAGAAAATGGATGTGAAGGGCGCCCTGCTGCTCCTGCCGGAGCCCTCCACGCAGGACCAAGGACTTCCAGCTGGAAGGAGAGGTTTTGGGGAGCCGCAGGGAAAGGCAGGCACGTGGCGCAGAGCAGGATCTGTTCTGCAGTGGACGATGCTGCAGAAGCTGCAGTGGCCCTGGAGACTGTGATGGGAAGTGTGGCACCCTGAGCACTTTGGGAACGGGTTTGTGCAACCACCTGCAGATGTCCAGGCCATGGGCTTCAAGCAGCACCGAACGCTGCCTGCCGGGCACGGTGGCTCTAAATGCTAACACAACACACACACTTCCCCCCGTTGTAACACTCAGCGTGATTTGGGAATCCTGGGTGCTAAATGTCTGTCGCTGTGACTCGAACACGAAAACAAACCCCGCAGGGCCCCGGCCATCCCCTCCCCGTGCCCGCCGAGCCCTCGCGGTGCCCGCCTCACCTGGTGATCTCCTCCTTCAGAGCTGCGGGGTCCGTGGGGTAAAACTTGACGCGGAAACACATGGTGAAGGGCGGCTGGGCTGCAGCGAGAACAGTGACATTGTCACCAGCCTGCCGGCACTGCCCGCCTCGTGCCCCCAGCACCCGGCCGGGGAGGTGGCCAGGCGCCTCGCGGGGCACCCGCACGCCCGGAGCGCTGCTTACCCCTCATCTGCTTCACAACCGACTTTGTGAACTCCAGCCAGTGCTGAAACGAGAGGGAGAGTCCTTCAGTCAGCTCAGCTCAGCAGCAAACACTTCCAATTAATAACACTGAATGTTCAGGGCAAGATTAATGAAACAAAGCACCCCTCTGCCTGAAATAAAAGCGTGCTGCCCAGGTGAAGCCATGGGTCGCACAGCAAGGTGAAGGCAGCAGGGAGAAGCACTACAGCATAGAAATGTCCTCTCCTTGCACTGGTGAGGGCAGGACACAGCCCCATGTTCTCCCCCTGCCCTGTCACTTGCTCCCATCTGCCAGGAGCGCCGTGCCGCTGTCTCTGGATGCAGTTTCAGCAGCGCTCCCTCAAGTGGCTGTGCCCGTAGAGACAATGCATCACAATGCATTATGCACAGCGTTTCGTTCCTAAATTTGCTTAAAGAGGCCCTTCAGCACAACCCACGGAGACAAAGAGCCAACACAAGTGGTGCAGCAGCGCGCAACCTGCCCGTGATGCCGCCAGCAAAACGCTGCGCGGCACAGCCAGCACCAGCACCAGGACAAGGGGGACAAGGGGGACAAGGGGACGGGTCCTGCACCGGGGAGCCTGGGGGCAGGGGGACCCCGAGCAGCCCCCCCTGTGGTGGCAGCGTGGGAGCAGCTCCTCGCTCAGCAGCTCTTTGCACAGACACAGCAGAAGGTGCCTTGGGGAGCAGAAATTATTTGTTACGGTGGCTTATATCGATCAGCAGGAGACACAACACAAGCCCGTTATTAATAGCTCCGCCTGTGAGCACTTTCACAATGCTCCTCATTCACAAATCTCAAGTGCTCTAATGGCAAGCAGCGACTGAACACATGTTTGTGCAGCGCTCGCGTTCTGCACGCCTTTTAGGAGGAAGATTAATCCGGCGCGGAGGGCGCTCGGAAGGAGCAGCAGAATTCAGCCCTCCCAGCTCGCTGCTCCAGGGCTGACCCGAGCAGGACACGGCCCCTGGGCACTGCTCCTGCCCCGTGCCAGGAGCTGCCCCCCGAGGCCAGGCTGGGGCTGGGGGAGCGGAGCTGCAGGAAACCCCAGCGCAGCGCCCGGCAGCACTCACCCTTTGCTTGTCGGGGTCCACAAACCGAATGCCGAAGTAATCCTTCTCCAGCAGGTTCAGGTGGTGGCACAGAAGGTCGAACAGGTACTGACCCTTGGCATCTCTCTGCAAGACAAGAAATGGCATTTACAGAGCAGCAGAACTGGGGTGGCTGAGCCGAGGAGCTTGGGCGAGATGAATTAGCAGAGGAAGGAGTCAGGTGGGGAGACCAAGGCATTAAACTTGGGTGGGGAGACCAAGGCATTAAACCTGTGGTGTCTCAGCAGGGAGGGGAGATCCCACCAGCTCCCCTGGTGTCACAGCGATGTTTCCAGCTCGGACAGCCTGCTCCCTTCCAAGCAATGGGGAGGTACCGTGTGCCCGTGCAATGTACAGACGGCACTGGGGTGAATGCTAATGAGGAATGTTAAAGTATTATAGATACAAAATGTGAGACATCTCAAATGTACAGCCCGGCACTGCAGCCCCATACAATCCGGCACTGCAGCCCCGCACAGCCTGCTCGGCAGCGCCTCATCGCAGATCAAACACCGCTCCTGACAGATGACACCGCTCCTCAGGAGAACACGGGTTTTGCTTTTCCTACAAATACATTTACCGTGTATGTTATCTGATCAAACGATCACTCAGCAGACACAGGCCGTGCAGTCGGGGAACTCCTACAGGTCTGGCGTTAACCCGTTCCTGGAGTGTGATGTGCTGCTCTCGATGTCCCTGGCACAGCAACCACCAGCTCTGCACCTCGCTGGCACCGCGCTGACTCTGCCCCCCTGCCCACGGGACAGGGCCAGCAGCAAGACCCCATGCCTGGGGGTGCCCGTGGGGGCACTGCTAAAAACCTCAGCACCCCCTGCACGGGTGGCTGCTGCAGCGTGCTGGTGCTCGGCCACTGGAGCAGGTTGGTGGCGGGTTTGGGGCTGTGGTAAGCAGAAGTGAGCAGAAGAAATGGACACAGCAAGGAGAAGGCAGCAGTGCTGGAGATGTGGGGTGTGCAACGCTGGCCCCAGCCCCAGCTGCAGTGGGAGAAATGGGAGAAATGGGAGAAATGGGGGAAATGGGAGAACCAGCCCCTGCGCCCAGTGGGGCAGCAGAGGGAGGGGACTGGTGCTGCCCAGCCCCACCGCTCCTGGAAGACGGTGATGTGATCAGTGCAATCCCACAGGGCAGGCTGGGACTGACTCGGTCACCAGGCATTTCACTGAAGGCTTAGAGAGTGGCCATGGCTTGGGGGAGGCATGGGCTGGGCTTTGCTTGATCTTTGAGCAAACAGAAACGTAAATGACATGCCTTAGGGGTCTAACTGTGCTGCACACACCTTGAAAATAACCGGGGTCAAGGAAACGTAGGTGGGGCAGCGCTGTACCCATTGACACAGGCTAAAACACTCCCATTTTCTTCAAAGAGCCCGATCTCACTGCTGCAATTATGTTCTGGTCTGCTCACAAACAAATACAGCAGTGCCCTGAGGGCAGGATTTCCGATCTAATAAAAGGTTGAAATGGTTCATTAGTGTTCAGACTCACTTAAGACAAGTGCTCGGTACTCAGCGAGCAGCCCCAGCACCCGGCTGCCCCCATCTCCCCGCACCCACCCCTGCAGCAGCCGTGGCGGTGCCCCCCCGACCCTGTGGACACTGAGGTCTGCGTCCCACCATCGCCCACCTCCTTGCCCCTGCCATGCCTGAGGACTCCTAACCGTGGACGTGGGTGCCGAACTCAGAAAACCGTGGCCTAGATTTTGCTTTATTAATAGGCTAATTGAGGCTCCGCGCACATCATTCATCACTGTCAGCCGCCGCCCGGTACAGGCTGTTCGCTCTGCTCGGATGCAAGGGCACAAAATGCAGAGGAACAACGGAACCTGCCAGCAACCAGATCCCTTCAGCCCGAGTTAGAGCAAGCCGTTGTTCTTTACTCAAACAACAGGCAGAGGCAGCCCCACAGCTCCTGCTCCGAGCCCCACGTTGTGTGAACGCTGACTGAGCTTCACCCCTGCCACAGGCACGAAAATGCCAGAGGAAACTGCAAAGAGTGACTCTGGCTCGACAGGCCCAGCAGAGATGTCCCTGGCACAGCATCACGCCCCTCACCTCCCGGAGCCATTTTTCACAGGAATTTGCTACAGGCTCTTCTCCCTTTCCCTACCCGTGTCCCACATTAGTGCTAATGTCTGCGTAATGTTTTCCTCTGCAATTTTAACACAAAGAAATCGCAAAGAAGTGCAAAGCAGACGTCCCCCCGTCCACCGAAACATGGTTAAGTGTAAAAACGCAAATGGCATTACAGGGGAAAACGTTTTCTCTTTGATCTCTCTAACTTGAATTAAACATATTCTAAATTAGTCATTATGAGGATGTCTTTCAGGAAATTATCCGAGCTGTCTTTACAAATCATAACTTGAAAGGGCTGTCTGTTGCGTAATATCAGCTTAAATATTCTCCGTTTTGATCTTTATATGTTCTTATAAAGTACGGCTTATATCTGTCCCAGCGTCTGCAAGTTTTTGAGGCCAGCCTTTCAGGGCACCGCATCCTGACGGCAAGAGCATCGCTGAGTGCCACCACCGGTAATCCCTGCTCGCGCCGGGAGCGCCGCGCTGACACCACGCAGCGATATCCCCTGCTGGCGCTCCTGCTGAGCCCCGCTTTCCTTTCTTAAACTCCAGTTACAAAGTTGAGGCACTGCAGATAAACACCACATCGCGTCCCAGGGGCGGCCGGGCATGGCAGGGCAGCGTCACCGCTCCAGATTTCAGCGTTCCCGGCGCGGGCGGGCTCACGGAGCCGCGGGGGTAGCTGGCTTCAGCACCGAGCTGCGAAGGATAATGCGCAGTGCCAATCACTTGCAGTGTACCACGCGGCATTGTTCTGATTCAGAATAGTTCCTAATTTTGCTTTGGTCTCGTGTGAGATGAGACGAAGATGTGCTGCTGGTTGCAGAAGGCGGCATCACGGCACAGGCGCTCAGATCTGCAAACCCCAATCCTTCTGTGGGGCTGCCACCGGACGGTCACACCACACTGCCGAGGCACAGCAACACCTTGTGCCCAAACGCCTTCTGCAGAGTGCTTGGCCCTCCAAGTCTTAATTCGGATTTTACCCAGTGATTACTGGAAGAGGAGTTTGGCCGTCGAGCTGAGCACACTGGCTGGCTGTCCACAGGCTCACCCAAGGGTGCCCAGCAGGGTGCGCAGGGTCTGCGTGCTTCTGCAAACCCTGCCTGTGCCACGCAGCCGGCTGGGAGAGGAGCTGGCGAGTGCTGGGGACAGAGCCCGGGGACTCCTTGCCTCGCAGCCTCTCTGCCTTGGCTGCTGAGCACGCTCCCCACTCCCCAGGGCTTGGGGAGGCTCAGCCAGGTGTGAGACAGCAGGGCCCATGAAGGATGGACAGACAGACGGACATGGGTCTGCTGCTCCACGGGTGGAGGAGAGGTGCGAGGGAGAACCCTGTGCCACGCGGGTGCCTCGGGGTCCGTCCCACGAGGCGCTCATGGGTGCTCGCTGGCAGCACAGGGAGGATGCAGATCTCACCACTGCTCACAGCCTCCACCCTCAAGCCAATTTGAGTCTTAAAAAAAATGCAGAGATAACGTTTACACAACTGCGCTACTCTTTTCTGCATAAAACAAACACGATCAATAGCTCACCCGGGCTGCACGGGGGGTCGCGTTCCACATCTCCGTGTTCCTCATCAATCATTCACCAGGGGATGAAAGCAGGATTAGAGGACTGCTGTTTGAGCAAGCACCGCTCCTCTGTCAGGTACGGCACCCTGCTGGCACGCATGTCACCCAGTGTGGTGGCGCAGCACCCGGCGAAGCAGCAGAGGGGCTCTGAGGAACATCCAAGGGTGAAGCGAGCAGCAGCAGGCAGACAAGTACCATTGGTACAGAAAGACACGGATCCAAAAGCAGAAAACATAAAATCCTTTTGGAAAACCACAGCAACTGAAAAGGGGAGTGAGCTTCAGGTGCTGCACTGTAAATAAATACAAACCAAACACCTCGCCACAGCAAAAACGGATGGGCCAGGGGAGCTGGTCTTGCCATAGCAGGACCCTCCATGGGGTTTTCCAGCAGCAAGCCCACCAAGCCAGTGGTGTGGTGGCTCACACCTCTCTAACGAGGTTTATTTCTTGAAAGAGGTCAAAAAAATTCAGTTCTGACCAACTCGGCCCCAGGCCTGTTGCACAGCACCAAGGATGCTGGCAGCCCGTGTCTCGGTGCCCGCTCCGGCACATGGAGAGGAGCCCACGAGCACATTGTCACGATGAGAATTAACATCTGTAACGTGTTTGTAGGATGCAAAGTGCACAGCTCCGGTGTGTGACACCCACTAGTGCGGAGCAGCTTTGTGTGACTTACTGCAAAACAGACACAAGGCTCCCGCGGGGAGGTAAGCGCCGCACGCAGTACCAAACAGAGGAATCCCAGATGATTTTTAAACTTTAAGACGATTAAAGTAACCTTGCATTCTTAGTTTTTCTAAGCTCCTCAGCCAAAATTAGGGTCATCCACAGCTGAAATAAAATGAGAGTTAATAATAGCAGCTCATCTGCAAATGAACAGCGTTCCTCGCTTCTGGCAGGAGCGCGCCCGGCCCACAGAGCACCGCGGTCCCAGCAGCACGTCCCCGAGCCCTGGAAGCTGCAGCTCCAGTGCCGTGCCCTGGCTGCAGGAAGGGACTAAGCCATGGGGAGGCTGCTGGCTGCTGTCTCCTTTCCTCTGGTGAGACCCCCTGGCTCAGCACCACGGTTGTTACTGAGCACAGAGGCACTAGCACACAGCACCAGCGTGCTGCAGGAGCAGCTGGGAGCACCATCGCACCGCGAGGGATGGCAGAGCCCTGCAGAGGCCCAGCACGGACCAGCCCAGGCTCAGTGCTCACCACTCCAGTGGAAAAGCCAGCTTTATTCTTGCGGACATGGCAAGCACAACTCCGTTATCTCCAGGGAGAGCTGGAGCCACCCCATGCTTCCAGCCAGCACTGCCCAAGGGACCCAAGCTTTGCCGCTGCGGAGCAGGGCGCAGGATGCAGTGCTGCCACCTCGGTGCTGCACGCACACGGCAGAGGACTGCTGGTGGCTTGATGTCCCCAGCCCATCACCAGCTGGGCACAAACACCGCCAGAGGAGGCAGCCTGGCTCCACTGCACCTTCCCCGCCAGCTGCCCAGCCAAGGACAGACACTGGAACCAGAGCCCAGAGCTCCCCCGTTTCCTTTCCTTCGCCCGCCCGGGGCTGTGCGCATTGTCCTGCTCTACACATTTCTGCGTGTCGCGGTTTTATTTTGTTGAATTACTCCTCCGAGCAGCCTGAATGTGTTACACTTCATCATTTAATAAATTATACAAAGCTGTATTACACAGCGGCAGGGAAACTGCTCACCCATGCGTTTTGTGGCAGAGATTCAATTAACCACCACCACGGCACAGCCCGCTAACGAGCACGCCTCCCCCTGCGCCCAGCAGACACGGGGACCTGTGCTCGCTGGTCCCCAGGGCCAGACCCTGCAGACAAGGGCTCCCCTCCCATCACAGCCTGCTTTGCAACGGGGTTGCACGACGCCATGCAGGCGATGGAGAGGTCTTCAGTGTGTGATTTGTTATCCACCGGCCTGTTGCTGCTTTGGCTCATAGCTGGTAGTCTCTGCAAAAGCCTTGCTCAGATACCACAACGAATTCTTCTTCTTTTCTCTACAGACCACTGCCAGGCCAACCCATGACAAGGTGTGACAGCAATAGGCAGTGCCTTGTGCTGCTGGACAAGACCCAGGGGTGCCCGAATGCCCTGCCCCTGCTGGATCCCCGCTGCTGGCAGGGATGCGCCAGGCTCACATCGCCCTTCATGCTCCATCCACCAGGGCCAAGGGAAGCGGCTGTGCCAGGCTCCTGCTCCATGTGCGCCCAAGGCTGCCCCAAACCCAGCTCCCACCCGGCCAGCATCTGGGCCAGCCCAGCCCACGGCAGCATTCACCCTCCTCGAGTTGAAATGTTGAATTTCGGCACCCGCTCCAGGGATTAAGTGCAGGATTTGTGGAGGAAATAGCAGCAGCTGAACACAGCTCCTTTCTGCCCGACTCGCTTCTGAAAATCTCATTGTGGAGATGGCCATTCCTCCCTGCTCCATGAGCTTAGGAGGAGATTATTTTTTAAAGGAAACTGTCAAAAAAAGTCTATTCTACAAAGTGAAGTTGAAGCTTAAATCTCTTTGGCAGCAACATCTGAGCTGGGAGAGATCAAAGACCCACCAGCCCTGCTGCCAACACAAGGAGATTTTTCCTAGCAATTTGATTGCAATATTGTGGTTTAAATGCCTCATTTTCAAAATTCTGCATTGTATTGTAGGAGCCTGGGATTTATTATCCCTCAGACAAAGTTAATGTTCCGTTTGCAGGCAGGGCAAAGTCTTCCTGACAGCTCTCTCAGCCCTCAAAGTAAGCCGGCACCTCATCTGTGGCATGGGGAGAAAATGGGCAAAAATGTGCTTGAAAATGGGCAAAAATGTGCTCGAGACTGTTCACATCCAAACAGGAGGAGGAAGCTCAGCAAGCCCTGGCTGGAGCAGGGAGCTGCAGCCCGCCAGCCCCAGCAGGGCAGTCTCCTTACAGCCTCTCCGCTCTGCCCACGGCAGCACGCCTCGTGCCATCCGAGCATCCTCAGAGGCTGCTGGCGCAGCACATCTTCCAGGTGTGCACTGAGCGCAGCAAGAACGACAGCTCGGATCGCAAACCCTGCCCTGTTCATCCCCTGAAATCTATCTAAGCATCTGACAATTGGCTGGCTGCACATCACGGGCTGCAAACCGCTTCACAAGGCCAGGCAAGGGCACTTCCACCCCGTGCTGGCTGCAAACATCGCTGCAGCAGATGTCCCTCAGCACCAATACCTCCCCCTGGGGGATGCCCCAAGCTCCCACCAGTGCAGGCACCCAGGGGCTGGGTCCCACCCGCCCCAGCAAGGTGCCACAGGTGATGGGGAGGTGCTGACACATGCAGGGACAGGCAGTGCACGCAGCCTGGTGGCCCTGCTGCCCAGCGCCAGCTGCTGCCTCGGAAAACCCCTTAGCAGGGAGGTCACCAGGCAGCCCGTGCTGGGATTGTGCCATGCCTGGCGCTGCGAGCAAGGTCTCTGCTCATGGCCCTCTGCACCCACGCTCTGCTCTGGGCTCTCCCAAACAGCCAGAGAGCAGCGGAGCCGTGCCCCAGCTCCTGGCACCGCAGCGTCGCTGCATCTGCCCACGCTGCCCAGTGGGGAGGGAGGGCTGCTGTGCACGAGGGGACATCTGGACGGCTTCCAGGGGCAGCCCCAGAGAGAAGGGAAAATGGGGCTGGAAGGCAAGGAAAGGCAAGGAGGGGAAGGTGGCTCCGCAGGACTGCAGGGAGGGGGGCACTGACCCCGGGATGCTCACAGGGACACACAGCCGGTGCCCCACAGCCTGACCTCAGCCCCCAGCAGCCATCGGCACCCCCACGGGGAGACAGCCAGCAAGGGGAAGGGGCTTGATTTAACACCAGAGTGTAATCCTGGTGTATTTATAGCATGTGCATTTTGCTGCTAATTCCCTGTTATCTGTAATCCTTCTTCCTAGCTGACACAGTAATTTCTGTCTTCAGGACTTATCACAGGAGTTTGCTCCAGAAGTTTATGAAGCTGTTGAGAAGGAGAGGCATGAGCTGCGCTGCAGGCACGGAGCAGCCTCCTTTCTGACAATGAAACTGGGAGCACAGAAATTTTCTCTCTGCTGAAGGCCCGACTTGGCAATGCGTGCAGGAGCAGTGGGAAGTTAATGCTGCGTAATGGAGATCTGCGTCCCCCATGACAAATCCGAGTCCCGAAGCTGTATTTAATTTTTAAATGCAAACTCCATTGTTACTTTTACTTATTTTTAGCACGATCTGGACAAGCTCCATCCGGATGAAGCCTCCAGCTGGCTCACCCCAAGCACTCGTTGGGGCTCTCCCCGTGTCCCAGGCTGCGATGTGCAGCGGGCGATGCCCCGCGCCTGCGGAGCTGGCAGCAGATGGGGATTTTTTTGCACCAAAATATTACAGAAATGCAGCAGAGGAGCCCAGGCCATCACATAGAGATGCTCAGCTGGTGGCACACTCCAAAGCTGCTTTGGCTTTCTGCCAGTCCACCAGCTCACGGGGTTGGGGGGGACCCAGGGCCTGGCCTCATCTATGAGTGCTGCATAGTGCCGGTGTGCAGCGTGGCAATGGGAACCTGGCCACGGGTGGCTGGGGACAAGAAAAACAGATTCTGCTCTGCGAAGCCCGAGGAGGCACTGACATTTTATTTTATGAAGAGTCCATGCCCCTGGCGCACGTGAAGCAAGAAACAGCTTCTTCCATTTCCCCCCACACACCCACGGGGCCACCTGGAGCCCCGGGATCGCTCCGCGTTAGCCATTTCTTCCATCCCCAGGAACCTCTCCCCCATGCCCCTGTCACCAGCCACCACACCAGCACACCCCAGCTGCCGGCCGTGGTGACATCCCGCTGGCACCAGCACGGCGCTGCCGCAGAGCCTCCCCCCAGGCTGCACAGAGCACTCGGCAGCCCGAGCACAGCCCCGAGCGAGGCACGCAGCAAGGCCCAGTGACTGATGGCATGTCACCTTACATTTAGCTATTTATTGCTGCTGTGTAACGTTTATGAATTAAATTGGGAATTTATAAGTCTATAATTTAGAGGCACTGAAAACCTCCCTCCATAAAAGCAAATTGGTTTTTCCTGTAACTCAAACTCACTTTTTTTTTTCATTCATGCAAGCCTGGAGTGGCTCCATGTGTGCTCTTGTTTAAATTGGCACCCGTTTTCCATAAAGCATGCAAAATATTCTTGGTGCGACTAATTCTGGTATGCGTTCTTAGGAGGCTGATAAACATGTTCAGAGCGATCATCTGACGATGAGTGTGGCTTTGTCAGAACGTCAGCCCTGCCTGCTGCACACAGGAGGAACAGGCTTCCACGCGAGTCGTGCTGTGAGTAGCACGTGGGGGCTGGAGGTGCTTCAGCTACAGCTGCACTGGCAACGGCTGCATGACCAAGGGGACAGCAGAGGTGCCCAGTTTTGTGCTGCAAATGAAAAACTGGATCGCTGCGTCTCCAAATTCACAGGAGAAGCACCTGAAGTCTGTCCCTGGGAGTCACACTGGCTGTAGGGCAGCTCCAGCAAACTGCCAACAGGTTTGTGGCCCTGAGCTGCGCACCCTCGTGGGACCCCAGAGCTGAGCTTTGCACTCTGTGGTCACTGCACACACAGCTGATGAAAAATAAAAAACAACCAAAGATATAAGCTGCGTGTGCTGCTCACGAGCAGGAGAGCAGGCACCTTCGGCTTTCTTGGCAGCAGTCCTCCTGAGCAGCTCGCTTTTCTTCAAGAAACTGAATGCAGCAAAAAGCTCACAGGAGAAAAAAAAAAAAGTATAAATGGTTCATAAAAAATTTACTTTTCATGAAAGTGAAGCGAGGCGCTAGCAGAAACAGAGCAGCAGTTACAGAAAGGCCCAGTGAAGCCCAGCTGCTCTTCTGCCTCACCCTCGGCCATCCCAGGGCACCTGCCGAAAGCTGGCACCTCAACGTAAAACTAAGGCTGAGGTTTACGACTTCTTCCAGAATTATTTCCCTGAAAATAAATTCATCTGTGCAGTCTCCTGGACAGAGGAGAAAGTAGTACAGCTAATGCATCGAAAGACTGAAGAACACAAACAAAACAACAACAACAATAAAACAATAAAGGGCAAATCCTGTTTTCATAGACGTAAGAAATTCAAAACCCTGATTCTGAATCAAAACTAAAAGCAGGCTCAGGAGCAATTAATATTTAAATCTCCCTGAATTGCAGCTCAAGAATAAAGATTGTCACAGAAGGAACTGACAAATGCAAGCCTTGTGATTAAGGCAAAACAGATCTTATTTGTGTGCTACAGAAATGACCATATGTGGAATCCTTTTGGGAGACTGTAATCAGTCAGATTAACATGATAATGAACTCTGATTTACTGAGCAATAGGAAGATCTTTGTCCTCAGAGACATCGCATTTCTCACTGAATATTAAGAAAGATGAGTTTTTTTATAACCACGGATATCACTCGAGTGCAAGATTGTTAATCCTCCCCAAAAGGTGATTTCATAGGGAAATAGAAGAGAGCAATTTCAAGACATAAATGATCTATGCTAATATAGGGGCAGACAGTGAAAACTTTCCATAAATCTGACACTGCCTTCAGGAGGAAGCGAAATCTAGACACCAGCAACGCGTGACGACAAGGTGATTTTCCCTGTAACACCATGGAACAAACTTCAGGTATCGTGCTGGGCACGATGCAAGGAGCCCCGCAGTTCCTTTCCATCACCCCCCTCGGTTAGAGCAGTCCCTCTACGCGGGGTGCTTTCTTCATGTCTTTTCTGGAGCAGCTTAAATTGGAGGAAAAAGCTTTGTGAACCCTCCTAGCACAGAGGGGGCCGGGGCAGGCAGTGCCAGCATCCCTCTGCTCCATGCACACTGGGGAGTTCCCGGCCCCCTGACACACCAGGGCTGCTCCAGGAAGCCAGAACGGGCATTGCTGGCTGGCATCTTCATATAAAAAAGGTGAAGAGGAGAGATTTGGCAGGGGAACTGACTCCCAGCATGGGCGCAGAGGTGTAGCCCCCGGCCCTGCAGGGACGCACGGGGAGGCTGGCGGCTGCACGGCACACAGCGGGATGTCCCTGTGGTGGCACCAGGGATGTGGCAGGGCTGTTCTGCTGTTTGTGGAGAACCAAAGCTCTCCAAGGAGCAGGGCACCAGCACCGAATCACCACCACTGCCAGGCGGGGAGCTGCGGTGGGGTGGCGTGGGGAGGTGGCTGCACGCCTGCTCACAGCCCGGCTCCGCACTGAGCGCTCGGGAAGCCTGTGGAGCAGCTGGGGGTCAGCACCTGAGCGCAGCAGATGAGAGTTGTTTTATTCATCTAAAGTCAGGGATAAGAACATGTCCAGATAAGAGCCCATAGTGGCAGCGGAGCACTGTCACTGCTGGTTTTTGATGCCCATCCCTCCAGAGGCATGCGCTGCTTTGCACGGGAGCGCTGCCCACACCTTCCCTGCCCAAAGCCCCTCTGCTGCGCTGTCTCAGCAAAGCGAACCCGCGGCGTTTCCATCCCAGGGAGAAATAACTGTGCAGCTCTTGCAAGGAGTAACTCGTTGCGAAGGCAGATTAAAGGTCAGCTCTCATCTTCCCAGTGCACAGAGCGCTGCCTGACACCCGCCGAGCTCTGACGGGGAGGAAAAGCTCGGAGGGAAGGCTCGGCTCTGGCTGCCAGGAGGAAACCTGGCAGGGACTGCTGCCCGCCAGCCCTGGGAGTGGGGCTGGGGCACTGGCACGGTGCCCCCGGGCAGCTCCAGGGGTGCTCCCATTCCCAGCCTGGGCTGCGCACCCAGACCTGGAGCCACACCAGTGCCTCCCCAAAACCCAGTCCTCCAGCCCCGGGCACCCGTCCACGCTCTGCCCGGAGCTTCCTTGGCACACCCATAACTGCAATTAACACCTAACAGCTCAGGTCCAAAACGAGCCACTTGACTCCAGCTGGCTCTCAGGTGGTTGTTTAATTTAGGGAATCTCGGTCTTTGCCTTTGTTTCCTAGAAATGTTTCTTGGCAGCACCAGATGCCCACAGGGCAGCCGCTCTCCCCTGCCAGCAGGAGCGCTTGGCTCGGCCGCAGCCCGTTTGCTTCCCTCCCAGGCTGCCCAGACAGAGCTCACTTGCTCCCCACTCATTTTTCTCTCTTTATCAGGATTTTAGGAGCCAGGAGAAGCTGACCTGGAATCCCAGAACAGTCCCAGGATCATTCCCTTGCACATCACATGCAGACCCCACACACCTGCCATTACGTTTATCACCCGAAGTTTTGGTAGCGCAGCTCCGCACAAGGAGTGAGGTGTTTACAAATGGCTGTGGTTTTCAGAAATGAAAAGGAAGAAAAACTACTTCAGCTGACGTGTGGTTTTACTTCCAAGGGCTGGTTGGCATAATATCAGGAACAAGCACAAGAAGTGATGTGTTTGTCATCTCCACAAGGCCTTTTTTTTGCCTGTGGGTTTAATGTCTCCAAATACATATTCATTTAAATGCAAATTTCTGGTTTCACCTGGGACCCAACCAAAGCTTTTGCTGAAATGAATGCTGTACTTTCCTATTTACCCTCCATTCCCCCCTGCTTTCTTCTGCACCTCAAAGCCTGTACAGGTGACCCGGACCTTCAGACCTCGCTGGGAATAAAGCACAACAGGGAAGGGGGACGGAGACCCAGGGCTGCTGCAGCTCCTCAGCACGTTGCTCACCACTCACTGTGCCCAGAGCTGGGGCCATTTTGCCATTTTGCTGGAGAAAACACAAAAAGCATGAGGCTGTGGAGGGCTGAGCCCAGAGGAAGGCTCACCAAGGCGTGCTTGCAGTGCCAACGGGGCATCTCCAGCTGCAAGGGGATGGAGCCTGGGTTGCTTGTTGCTTTTTTTTTTTTTTTAAATAAAGAAAGCCCCAAAAAATGGTCTCAGTCCTTCTAGCCAGCAGTCACATGCCAACGTCACATATGACCTTTTTCAGATTAACCCAAGAGGGCAAAAAACATTTCCTTGGTAGTGTGATTTGGGGAATGGTTATGCGGGCTGACATCTCCCACTGAAAACACCCAGAGGCCACGGCGCGGTGGTATTTTCAGAAAGCACATCAGGAGACTCCGGGCTGTTCAGAGCTTGCAGCAGGCACCCAGTGGGGCTGATTGCTGGTGCCAGCCCCTCGCTGCCCCCCCTGGTCCCCTGCCTGCCCCCCTGGCACCCCACGCCTGGCTGGCCGCAGGGGCGAAGCACAGCTCTGCTCCTACACAGCCTACAGCTCACCTGTAACTGCACCGGGAAGGGTAGTGGAAAGTCCTGTGAGGACACAAGAAGCCCTTTGCACATCCCCGAATCCTGTGATAAAGTAACAAAGCGATGCCCTGAGAAGAGGCCACGCACCAGAAAAGCAAACAGGAAGCAACCTTCGTTTCTGGAAGCAACCTTCATTTCTGGATACACTTTCTGTATCATATCCTGTAGAATAAGTGATCTAATCCCTGCTAATAGCATCACAGGCAGTATATTTCTTTCATCACCATCTATAATAATCTAATTCCATATGTACAGTGGGCACCACGCACATACTTCCTGAATGCTAAGTGCTCGTGTGGGTTCAGATAATGGCTGGGAAGGAAACGAGGCCCAGCCTCGCTGCATACTAAAATCCAGCCGCGCTAGAAGGATGCCTTCACAGGAACTTGTTTACTTTCCATATCAAAAAAAAGACAGAATAAAGGATCCTTAGCTCCACTCAAAAAAAAAATGTTTGACAAAGCATCGTGTTTAGAGATGAGAAACAGTGAGACGGGCGGTCTGACATTTTAAAGCAATGCTTTTGCTGCCTTTGCACAAAGACGCGCGGCAGCAGCAGCTCTGCGCGGGGGGAGCCTCTTGGGCAGCCCCCACGGCACTGCAGCCACCGCCCCCGGGCTGCACAGCGAAGGGGAAGACACAGAACAGAAAGAAAGCACTGCCACGTCGCAGTGGGTAGAGGAGCAAGTGTGGAAACAAACCTCCACCCAAGGAGGAGAAAGCCCCAGAGGGCTGGAGCTGGCCCCCACGGAGCCCCCCGGCCCAGCTCCAGCACCTCCTGGTGCAACCCGGAGCTGAGGCTCTCAGAACCAGCAGCGCCTTTGGAAACTGCAGCAGGAAGCAACTTGGCAGAGGTGGCAAACAGGCCCGGCCCCCGAAATGCCAGGTCCCAGGTTTCTGCCCGCTGTCAGCAACATGTGGCACGGGAAGAGGTGTGCGGGGAGCTGGGACCTGCCAGCTGCAGCCGTGACATTTCTGCCTAACATTTAGTCACTGCAGTTATAGAAGTTCTTGTGATTGAATTCCCACATTTTATACCGTACCCAGGAGTAGCACGATCCTGCCTCGGAAGCCACGAAGACTTGGGGCACAGCCCACGGGCACCCTTAGGGCTGCTGCTCCCGGGAGCGCTGTGCTTGGCAGGCTGAAGGGGATTTTGGCAGCTCACGGCTCTGTTCCTGCAGTGTGTACCTGTACAGCAATCACTCTTCCCCGCACGGCCTGGCCAGGCTGCCCACCATTTAAATGCAAATTAAATATCCCATCTTTGCAGCTCTGTGTCCCCCGGCAGGGTCGGGCACCTCGCTCACCCAGCACGGAGCCATCGGCGCTGCAGCCACACGGGGCCCTGCAAATGCAGCAGGGGCAGCAGCATCCACAGGCACTGCATCGTAGTGGGTGGAGAAGAGGCTAAAAGCCAGAAACCGCGGGTGTCCCAGCCAGAAAAGGCCTCAGACCTCTGTGCCCACGTCCCTCCCCAGCCTCCGCTGGCTGCTGCGCACCTGCTGAGCCCCTTGCCAGGCACAGCAGGGCCCGGCCTCAGCAGGGTTTGGGACAACACTGCAGCAGGAAACATTACCAGGAGCTATGACTAATGCCACAGGAGTGAGCAAAAGCACTCCAAGTCACTAAGATTCTCATTTAGAATTGAAATCCAAAGCATGTTTGAGTTCTGCATCATTGTCTGCTTCGTGTAGTGCTGCAAAATCTGGGCAGTGGTTCCTCCAGCGATGTTTTAAAGGGCAAATATTTGCTTCTGCTGGGCATGGCCCAGTGGCTTTGCAGCGATGAGCTGCAGCAGCCCAGAGCTCACCAACGCCACAGCTGACCCCGGCCATGCACACACGTGCCCAGAGCACGTTCCTACCCAGGGCTGCTGCTTGCTCCCGGCACCTCCAGCAGAAATGGGGCCGTGGCACTGGGACAGGCGGCTCCATGCAGGCACGTGGCACCGTGCTCTGACACGTGGAGACCTCGGGTGGGCAAACACCCCTCGGCCCTTACAGCTCCTCCTGCCCAAGTGATGTCCCAGCACCACAAGGGTCCTGCCCCATGTGCTCCTGCTCCAGGCTCCACCGCAGGCAGCCCGGTGGTGCGGAGAGCCCTGGCAGCACCCTGACTGCACTGCACTGAGCGCCAGCGCCAGACGTGAGGGCTGGGGCATGGCTGGGGCTGTTCCCACCCCACAGCTCCATCCTCCACACCCCAAAGCGCTTGCAGATGCTGGGGCAGTGCCTGGGAGCACCCCAGGAGTGATGCCAAGCACGGAGACCCAGCTCTGCCAGCCGCCTGCCAGCAGAGCGCAATCGTCCCGGGAGAGCTTGGCCATATCATTAAACAGCCTCCAACAGCTCAAACTTTATCACTGTTAAAAAAACAACTTCTTGCAATGCTGAGCAAGAACAGAAAAGGTCTTTGCTCTGCTCCCAGCACCCGCTCTGTGTTCACTGAGGTGGCCTGGACAGCCACGACAGCTTTGTGTGTTTACCCACTGCTGCCTGGCAATGGCATGAGCTTGAAATGCTATTTAGAGAGAAATTAATACTGAGAGCTAAAACTAATCCCCAGAAACACAGCCCATGGCTGGTCCACAGGCTCAGCAGAAGCTGGATTTTTATAGAAACCTGAATTTTAGGTCAGATTTCCCCTGCCAGCAACAGTTCAGAAGAGGAGCTGCCCATGTGCATCCCCGCAGGACACAGTCAGGGCCCTGGACACCCCCCCGAGCACCCATCAGGGGCCGACCTCAGCACCCACACCTGGGACTCTGCATCCCCCCCACAGCCCCCCTGTGCAGGATCTTGCCCCCGGCAGCAGAAGCAGCTGCAGGGAACCCAGGTGCCACCCACGGCCCTTTGCGTTTGCGGTGAATTCAGACAAATTACTGACGAAATGATGTCAGGCAGGAGGATTACTCATGTTCGTGTAGAAAGGCAGTGCTTTAAGCCCAGATGGCTGCGTAAGCTTTACCGCAGCCGGGATCAGCGGATGAGAATTGCACAACTTAATGGAAGGAGACTTCCGATCGAGGGCTTGATTGAAGCTAATGCAAGCTGAATATCTAAACACGAAACACTAGATTACTTCACCAGTGACAGCTCAATAGTAAATACAGACTTTTTCTGGTCTGCTCCCCCAGAGCCTGCTTGCTGCAGTGCACTTTTACACCAGCAGGTTTGGGTGCCCATGGGATGAGCGTTGCCTTCAGGAAGCCAGGGCATGGGATGCCACTCATGTGGCAACACCTGAACCCATCCCAAAAATCTGGGGAGGAGGGGGGAAAGCAGTAAACAAAGCTGTGTGGATCTGGCATTCAGAGGAACAAGTAAAATTTCAACCCCTTAAGTATAATGGAGTAAAGGAGATGAAGGTGCAACTCAGTGCATTGACTCCTGAGTTTATTTAAAAACACAGACTCTATAGTAGAATTTAAAATAATTACCGAAATGAAGCTGTCTGTGCCTGCACTACCCTCCTGTGGCAGCCTCCATCCCCACAGCTCCCCAGATGTGCTCCCTCGCTTGTCTGCTCTGCTGGGAATGGGAAAGGAAAGCCAGACAGAACACCCGATACCTCTCCAAGGCTGCGTCTCAGTACTAGAGACAAAATCCTTCCAGCACAGGCTTCAACAGCTTTAACATACTTCATAGGGAAGGTTGGCATTGCTGAGTTTCTTTTAGAGCAAGGGGAGATGTGAAGGAGAAGGAAAGGGGAGAAAACCTCTAAAAGGTGACTCAGCACTGGCAGAGGAGTTCCACTGCTACTGGAGAGATGCAAGAAGTGAGAACACAGGAGACAAGGAAGACAAAAGAAAAAAAAACTTAGGCATGGTCAAGTCTAGGCATCTCAGAAGTTCCCCAGCACCACTGACTTCTGGATGGATCAAGAAATGAGACATCTGCCGTGTCCCCAAGGGTGACCGATGACCACCCCACAAGTCTCATCCCTAGATCTCTAACCAACACAGAGTAAAGACATCACAGCAATCAGATACAATGATGTGTGCATGCCAGAGAGCTCCCAGTCCGTGGGGCTGGTGGCATGAGTGCTGCAACCCCAGGATGCCACCCCAGGGAGCAGCCAGGTGCAGAGCCGTGCCCCAGCCAGCACACAGCGGGGCTGCAGCCACAAATGCCCCCTGTGCACCCGTGAACCTCAGGGCCATGCACAGCACTGCACACTCGGGCACGCTGCTGCAGCAGCACAAGGAAATACGTGCCCAATTAGCCGTCTGCATGTGCAATTAGGCGATGTGCACGCACATCAGGCACTGGCCGGGCGTGCACACGGAGCTGCCTACAGTACCAGCGCTGTGCCCAACGCTTCAAGGCAGACCAGCTTCAAGGCAGGTCAGGCATGGGGCAGCCCCTTCATAGGAATAGCTTCTGGTTTGCCACACGAAGGCACACACAGCAGATTTTCACGCCTAAGCACTCATCTGCCTCAGACCCTTCGCTCCAGTGATGCTGGAGAAGTCACAGAATCATGGAGTATCCCGAGTGGGAAGGGAAGTCACGCTGCCACGAGCCACCAGCTGTCCCCAGGGAGCCGTGCCCACGCACACCCCGGGGTCGGGGCAGCACCCAGTGGGGACACCAGCAGCTGAGCACACGGCACAGCCCTCCTGTGACACTGTCCTTGCACTCGTGCAGCTGGGGACCAAAGTGTTCGTCCTCGGTCCCCATGGGAAACCTCAGGTGGTGACGAGATCAAGGCTTGCTAGCACTGGTGCAGAGCTTCCCTGCCATCCAGCCAGCTCACGGCACCGCGGGGCGCAGCCCATGTTTGAAAAGGAAATATTTTTTTTCCAGGGTGGGGCAGTGATGGTATCCAGATGCACACGGCGTACTTCACAAATCAAGTTGTAAGGGGCGTTGTACAGAAGTTTCAGCTGACCACAAATCTCTCATCCCTGCACACGCATACAGCTGTACTCAGAGAAAAAGTTCTTCAAATGAGCAATACCTGGGAGAAGCAGGCAAACAGCATCTTTCGGCAGCCTTCAGTCTTGCAGAATTGTGGTGTGCTATTATTTGGGAACCTAGCTTTTGTGACTAGCTTGCTAGGCCAAAAATCAGCCCCTGCTGAAGCCTCCCAAAGCCAGGGAGATTACACCTGAATTAAGTCTGCTCTGCTTCTCCACAGCTCCTGATGTACAGCCCAAGATCCTCATTACCATGGCAATGAGACCAAGGCCGGGGATCTTAAGGCACACTTTGCAATATCTGAGGGCTCCCTAAAGGTTCCACCTTTATACAATCATATGAAAATATGCACTTGAAGTATTACCGGAATATGAATTAATCTTATTTTCCCTACAACAAACAACTGCATGAATAACGAGCACCACAATGTATTCCAGAGCCCCTGCAATTATGAGCAAACCTGCAATTACGTACTGCTGTTTGCATGCGAGGCATGAAGTTCAACCCATTCATTTGAATGGAGGTCTCTTAATGAAATGGGCTTTGGAGAAGGTCTATAAGGCGGTAAAGCATCTGAATTCAGAGATCAATTGCTGCCTCAAACACAAAAACAAGGGTGGCGAAGCCCTTCCTCACCGCAGCTGTGGCTGCACCCACCCCTGGCAGCACCAAATCTCCCCTCAGCCTGCTCCGTGCAGCTGCTGCACTGCGCCCGCTTTCCCTCCTGCAGCACGCTGCCCTCACCTGCAAGCCACCCAGGAAGGACATCTTCGGGTGGCAAAAAGCCCCTTCTTTCCCTGACAAGTAGAAAAGCAAGGCTGGAAGGGGTAAAGCTGTGGCACAGCCCCACCAAGCATCCTGCACAGCGCAAGGACTGCACCGCCTGCGTGCCCAGCACCCTTCCTGCAGGCAGAAATGCCACCTGACAGTAAGAAAGAATTGTTTTAGGAGATGTGCCATGAAAAGTGGCCTAGCAATACACTCAACTGGATTGAGGCCTGTTTTTTTGCTTTCCTTCTCCTATCGTGGGTATAAACGTGGGATACAGAATTACATGGAAAAAAGCTCCGGAGATGTGAAGGGACTAATATAGAATAATTCACTAAAAATATGAATCAGACTAGTGTCAGGCTCACAGAGCTATTAAAAACTGATTTCAAAAGGCAGAACTCACACAAAGCCCTGGAACAGGAGTGTGCCTGCACCTGCTGCATGGCTCCAAGGGGCTGAGGGCTCCTGCTGCGGCCGGAGCAAGCTCCTTCCCTCTTCCCAGACCCATTTCTCTGTGGAACGGGCCCCAGACCTGGCTGTTGGAGCTGCAATGCCTCTTTTAATAACACTCAGAGCTGCAATGCCTCTTGTATTAACAATGCTTCGGGTGGTGCCCCTCGGTGCCTGCAGGCCAGCTCTAAGCAAAGGCTCCAGCTCCACACCTGGAAGCACCTCAGGGCTCCCCCAGCCTCACAGCTGTGGCAGCACGCTCAGTAGAATCTGGCCAGAAAAAGCATCTTCATGAGAAACTTATCGCTCGTTTTTAAACATCTCCAGCTCCCAGGTCCAGCCCCAGCACCGAGATCCCGTCCCCCCCCTGCCGCCTGCTCTGGGGCACCCCGGAGCCGCCTTCCCCTCCTGGGGCACCTCATCCTGCCGAGTGCATTTCCAATTACTCGTGTTAAACAGGCCCCTCAACCCACATCAGCAATATTTACCTCCCTTAATTAAAGATGGCAGTAATAAACATGAAATATGGACAAAAATGGATTTTAATAAATACTGCCTCGGGGAGCTCGCGTATCCTTGAGAGCCGAGCTGGAAACGCTTAATATCAGATGTTGCATTGTTATGAAATTAAAACAATATATTGCCGCATAAAAGTGGTATTAAAAATAATTATCATAAATTAGGCTTGGGTAGGCTGAAACCACCATGGGCACAAAGCAGCAGCAGGAGGGAAAGCAGGGGGCAGAGAGATACCCACCAGTGCCGGTGCTGTCCCCATGCAAAGCCCTTCACCTGGGGGTCCTGGAGCCCAGAGGAGAGGTCCCCCCTTTGGAAGCAGCTGCTTCTAGGTGGCCCTGCTGCATCAGGGATTGGACTAATTCCCCTGCAGGTCCCCCCAACCTCAGCTATTTGTGATTGAGTATCCCCAGGATGCCCCAGCAGCGGGTGCACAACAGCATCCCCAGGAGTTCGTCCTGGACACCGTTTGGAAAAAACACCCATTTCTGCACTAAACCCACTCAGGGGCATCCCAAGAAGGGACGAGCACTCACCGCATGCCCCAGGTGCCACACGGCTGCCTTGTGCCAGGGTTTGGGTATCAGTGGGCTCTGACCCCACCAGGACACACCGCTGGGCAGCTTGGCTTCTGTGGGATGCTCCGGGGCCAGGCACGGCTTGGCGGGGCCAGGCACAGTTTGGCAAGGCCAGGCACAGTTTGGCAGGGCCAGGCACAGCTCAGCAAGGCCAGGCACGGAGCTGCTCTGCCTGGAGCCCCCTCGGCACCGGCCGAACACAGCTCCCAGGGGAGAGCTGCACCCACGCCAGACCTGCCCTGCAGAGGGGCCGTCTGCGACCCACAGATCCCAGCCCCAAAACGTGCTTCTCCCCCCGTTCCTCATCCCAGTCACAGATTTCAAGGTGACCAAAACTGAAATAATTAGTCAATGCCTAATTAGCTTCTCGCTGCCCTGCAGAGCCCGCAGGGCGAGGACTCGGCTCACAGGTTTGTGTTCGATGACAGAGTTCAAATATTTACATTCTCAGGGAGTAAGCGCTCAGCAGACTCGGGATTTAAGTACTTAAATGGCAATTTCTTTGGGATACAGGCTGGCCATCACTCGAGTTTCTGATTGTAAGGGAAATTGTATAAAGCCGATCTCATTTCATACCTCTGCATGAGGAAGCTCCAAAAGTCAGAAGGAAGGCAGCATTTTGCTGATAACCGAAAATGGTGTCAGCGTGGGTAATCGTCGTCCTTCCAGCCCGACTGATCACGGGGAAAATAAAGGAAATGCTGATACCAGCTGCTGCTGCTGGAGAGCGGACGCCAAACACAGCTGATGAAAAATGAACCCTGTCAAATCTATTTGATTTTTTTATGATGAGTTTAAAAAATTGGTTAATAAAGGCAACAGTGTTGATTTAATATATTTAGACTTCCGTAAGACATTTAACCTGGTATCGCATGACATTTTGATTAAAAATTAGAATGATACAAAATCAACACGACACGCACTAAACGGATTAGAAGCTGACTGCCTGTCTGAAAGGCAATTAGAAGCTGAAACCACTGAGCAGGTGTTTCTAACGGGAGTCCTCCAGAAAACAGGTCCAGCTCCTACGATTTTAATCAAAAACCTACCAGAAAGCAAAAACATTGCTGTGAAGTTTGCAGACAACACAGAGCAGCAAACACCAAGATGCTCAGCCACTGGTACAGAGCAGTCTGCATTGCTTGGTAACTAAAATGAAATTAAAAACAAACATTTCCTCCCTGCCAAATGAAGTGCATACATCTGGGAATGGGAAGTGCATGCATACACCTCCTTCATCAAGGTAACGAAGCATCCCTGCCCCGTGGCAGAGAAGTGCTGAGGACCACGGGGATGACAGGAGCCTTGCTCCAAGGCAGGGATGTCACCGCCTGCCTGCCGCATGCAGGAGCATCGTCAGCCCCAGCACGTCCAGAAAAATGTCACAGGAACACAAACATCCACCCTGGGCCAGAGCAGAGCTTCAGCCCTCCCTGTGCCCGCCCTGACACCCTGCATGCAGAGGAAGCAAGAAGCAGAGCGAAGGAGATGATCCTGTCCCAGCCACAGCGCATGCAGGGGAACCCGGACCCCCAGCACAGGCAGCACAGTGCACAGCCAGCAGAAAAACGGCACCGAGGGCTGCCAGGTTCAGGAGCTATTTTTAATCTTCCCAAAACCCAGACGCTCATGACTCAGCACCAGACACCGTCCCAGAGACAGCAGCACTGGCTGCAAGTCTCTTCAGGATCAATAACTCACCCACTTCCACCCCAGCACAAAACCAGATGGCCCAGGCAGCGACACCACCTGCCAGCAGCGATGCTGACGGACCCCAGGGGCAGGGCTGGAGGGGACCGGGAGCCTCTGGCACCACGGCACAGCTGGATTCAGCAGCAGCCCCACTGCCCATGGCCAGCTGGGGCTCGGCCAGGAGCTGCTCTGCCCCGGACACCTCCTCCTTCCCACCCAGGGCCGTTGCTTTTCTAACTGGAGTGAAAGGAAAACGCTCCTCTGCACCAGCTTGCACAGCACGTGCAAGGGGACGCAGCACCTCACCGCCTGCAGACACCCCACATGTTCCCCACATCCCCAGGTAACACTGGGTTACTTGGCACTCCCAAAGGGACCTCCTGGCAGAAGGCAGCCTCTGTCTCCAGATTTCCTTCTGCTACTTTCGCATTTCCCCTCCAGCTCCGTGTTTCTCACAGTGTTCCCTTTCCAGGTTTCACTGTCCCGTAGTCCCAAACTACAAACGTTCAGCAAAGGTCGATTCCACTCCTTTGGGAGTCCCATGACAGCCACTGAGCTGAACACCGACCCACAATTCATCTCAATACTCTGTGAGAAAGCAAAGCTACCTGCTGCATACAAATGACAATATTTTTGGGGGGTAGAACAGAACTTTTCAGCACCGTTCATGCTGGGACAGCAAAGCAGCAGGCTGCAGTCCTGCTGTGTGCAGCGGCCGTGACGGAGGGGACAGGGACACTTCTCTGCCAAACCCACCCGCCCCTTCCTGCAGGGCACTGCCCACGATCATAGCACAAACCCTGGCCAAAAAACTTTGGTTTTGGGTGTACGAGTGAAGGGAGAGCTTTTGGGCAGCGGCAGAGCCCGTCGCAGGCCAGAGCAGGGGGGTGGCACGGAGCAGGGTGTGGAAGGGCCGGGCTGGCCCCAGCAGCATGAAATGAGTCTGGGGGCCGCAGGATGGAGCTGCTGTAAATGAGGACAAAGAGGAGAGCTCGGCTGGGGGCTCTGCAGCTCTGCAGCAGGGTGCCCTCACCACGCAGCTGCCTGGGGTTGCAAAAGGGGCCCAGGGACGCTGCAGCAAGGAGAGGCGGCTGAAGCTGCTTGCTGTAATAGTCTGTGTTTAACAGATCTCTGGCTCCTGTGCCTCTGCCAAGACTGAGAGAAGATGCCAGAGGTGCCAAATTGCTGCACTCCAGCAGCTGAGGCGACAATATCTGCTGATTATTTATACACAGAATAACATATGGCCCCTAGCAATAATTGCATATTAAGCAGTCTATTAAAGCAGTTCTACTCCATCCTTAGCAAACCTTTATCATCCAGCCGCAGCACAGATTATTATTAATCACCTTTTCTGCTCTGCTCCACCACAGGAGTCGATCAAACAGGAATGCTGAAAAGCATCGTTCCATGATGGACCTGTTTAACAGCTACTGCCGATATCCGTCATTATTTTGCTATTACTGATACTTAACATTTCCGCATGAACCAGAAGTTGTGTGTGTTTGTATCTCATGTGTTTGTGGACAAAAAGGTAGGCCTTGGCTGCTCCTAGCTGCCGCAGCCCTGCCTGCTTCAGGGGAGCAGCACGGGCTGGCCCAGCAGGGCTCAGGGCTCTGCACTAAGGTCAGGCACTGGCACACACCTGTAGGAACAGCCACACTTGTTCTGCTCCCTGTCTTCACCTGGATATGACTGGGAAGAGATACCAATGTGTGATTTGTTGCCCCCTTTTGCAGATGAAAATAAAGTGCAAAGTGTTGTTTTCATGCAACATCTGCATGGCTAACGGCTGCACCTTTCAAGTTGCTTTAGACACAGCTGTGTTTTTTCGGGACCAGAGTAGCAAACATCACACCACATCACATCACACTGCACTGCAACACATCAAACTGCACCACATGGCATTGCATCACGCTGCACCACACTGCATCACACTGCACCACACTGCACTGCACCGCATCACACTCACTACATGGCACTGCATCACACTGCACCACACCGCACTGCGCCACATCACACCACACTGCACTGCACCACACTGCATCACGTTGCACCACACTGCACGGCACCACGCCACATCGCAGTGCATTACATCACACTGCAGTGCATCACATCACACTGCACCACACTGCATTGCACGGTACCACATTGCACTGCACATCACACTGCACCACATCACACCACATCATGCCACATCGCACCGCATCACACCGCGTGGCACTGCATTGCATCACAGCCGTCGCATGCAGCAAGAGTGCTCAGCTCTCGCAGACCAGCCTGTGTGCTTTTAATGAAGAGGAAGGATCAAAAGGATCCATCTCCTTGAAGATATTTCTCTGACCTCATGGATGACATCAGCTGTCCCTGTGCAGTCCTGGGAAAAGGAAGACAAATGCCTCCTCTCTATTTCCCTCATTCTGCCGGGCGCGATGAAGGCGTTGATCTCAACAAGCAGCCCTGGCAGCGGCTCAGTGCGCGCCGACCAGCACTGGGTACATGCGAGTCAGAGCGATTCACTGCTGCTGTGAATTACAGGTAGCAAACTCCCACATTGCACAAAGAGCCACTGCTCCGTGACATATAAAAAGCATTAAATTGGCTGCAGTAAACTGGATTAATTCCATCTTGGCTCTTTGAAAAAAATCCCAGACACCTCCAATTCCCCTCAGCCTCACCGATTTTGAAGTCACAAGATAACTCTGACCACCTAACTCAGCCTTTTCAATAACATAAGCCAAAAAAAAGCCCACAAAGTGAAATGTGTGTATTAACAACAAGGTATGATGAAAGTAGGCCCAAGGCTTTTAGATAACTTGAATTAGGGAATGACAAAATCTCTCATCATTTCCCTCAGTAAATTCTTTGCACACTTAAGTCCACGCTCTGTTAAAGCCACACAAAATCCTTGCAATGTTACACTAATTTCAGCCCCCAGTTACCAGACCCTAAAGTATTCTGGGGACTAACTGGGATTCAAAATGCATTTAATATCTGTGTTTTTTGTTTTGTTTTGTTTTGTTGCATCATGAATGTGGCTCAGCCCCCAGCAGTGCCCAGCCCCGGTCACTGTGTCACCATCACCCATGGGAGCCAGGGGCTGTCCGTGCTGCAGGGGGGCATCTGTAACGGGGCAGAGATGAAGGCAGAGCTGCAAGATCTGCCTTGGCTGAAAATCTCCACATCTCCCAAGGGCACAGAAGGAGATTGCTGCAGCCACAACACAAATTCTTACAAGCAGACAAGTGCCAGGAATGGCCATACCTCCCCAACACCCCACAGAAACAAACCCACGGGCATCATAACGGTGTGACCACGGGGGCACAGGAGCCACAGGAGAAGACCATGCTGGGTTCCTGGGGGGACAGCGGGGCGCTTCCTGAGGACAGGGAAAAAGGCGAGTTAGCTTTGGTCAGCTTGGCTCAACAAGGACACGTCCACAGGAGAACATCTAGAGCCCAGGCTGGGGGGGCTTCATCACGGCAGGTCTTTGAGAAGCAGTGTTTAAAAAGGCAGTTTGTTTTCTGAGGGTTTATTTCTCCTCTGTGCAAACACGGTGACTCAGAGGCTCCCCTGGGTGCGACACCGGCTGCCAGCCCCAGCCCGGAGGAGCAGCGCTGATCGGGAGCTGCTGCCAGCCCCTCGCACACGGCCGCCGTCACGGTGCCTTCTGAGCTGGTTTTGGGACAGGGCACAAGAGTAAAGAGAAATGAAGGTGTTTGGGAACAGACCCCTATTACTCAGAGCACCTGAGCAGAACAGAGCCGTGTTTCCAGCCCAGGAAGGGCAGGGAGAGTGGGGAGAAGGAGGCAGCTTCCGACCCTCCCCTAGGCTATCACCCTAAAACTTCATTTATTACCAGCCAAGTCACCTGTACGGAGGAGCAGCAGCTTCATTCCTCATGCATTACCTCCATAAGTCTATCCTTCAGCTGCAAACTTATTTAAAATATTTCCCTCTAGCTGTAAATATTTCTATCTGCTCCTTAAGCCATCCCCATTCCCATTGCACAATTAACCAGCATCCAGCCTTTCTCTTCCTCCTCCTTCTCCTTCTCCTCCTCCTGCTCCTCCTTCTTCTCCTCCTTCTCCTCCTCCTTCTTCCTCCTCCTTCCTTCTTCTCCTTCCCCACTCACTTTCACAGGGCCACCTGAGCCCTGTCTCATGAATTAGCAATACGCCTCAGCACCAAGTGCCCCTACACTGCAGCGCGTACAGGATGACCCTCCTAATAGCCCGGCGTCTGGGTGAGCCTTCAAGATAATTTCAGTGCCTTATGCTGAAGTGCTAACGTGCTTTGTCACATAAGGTGACTTTGCAAAGCATTTGTAAAGACACCAATATATATAAATATAGATACACACAGAGCAGGCACTCGCAGGCAGCGCAGTCCCACCATGGGTGCATGGTCTGGGAGAGGACTGGATACTGAGGTGCTGAGGGGGAGCTCTTGCAACAGATTTTGGGCCAAGATCAGGATTTGGGAAGAGGCACCTTTCGCAGCTCACTCAATGCTTGATGCTAATTGGTGCCATGACCCCAGCGGGCACCGCAGACAAATGACAATCCTTTTTTTGCCCAAACCCTCGGACATCCCACCCAACCACAGCCCGGTGGCTGTGGCTGCCCGCTGCCTCCACGCGAACACCCGGCAGCAATCAGGTCTCACAGTGCTGAGACCTCTTTTGTCTTCCCCTTGCTCCTGGGGGAGACGGGCCGGGGATGCATAAAATTATTAACTGCACACGACAATATGGAAATTCACCGCCGTGGGCAACACGGTCACAGATGCCCCAGATTCGGCTGTTGCTGGCTGCGGCTGTACGAAGATCTCAGTGGACAGGCACGAGTATTTTTGTATGAGCGTGACATCATGTGCAAACGTGTCACATTGTTTTATGTCACACGGACGTCCACGAAGGAGCCTGCACTCCTGCCAAGGTTAAGCAGCAAGCTGTTTCTGCAGCCCGACCAGATGCAGCGTTATGAACAAACCCACACAGGGAGCTGCAGCCCGACTGCAAACAGCCCTAGGAGCTGCTGGGGCTGGTTGGACACGGCGGGGAGATGCTCTGAAAATTTCCCCTCTTTTTGGGTGGATGCTCTTGGGTCTTAGCACCAGCTCCAAAGCCCTCAGTGGGGCAGGTGCCGAGCAGCCACAGCTCCCATGCCCTGCGAGCAGGCTGGAAAACACAGGGTGTCAGATCCCAGAAAGGTGCCACAGGCCCTACACATCACTGGGGTGGATGGCACAGAACTGTGTAGTTCCAGGCCAGTCCACGGACTGCTCACAAAATGTCCTCTGTAAATGAAGTTTCTGATGGTACTTTTGGTTTTGATCCAAGTGCTGGTACCTTGGCGATGTGCATCACGTACGTCCACCACACAGCACATATAGATGTGCAGGTTGTGCCTTCAGAGCAGTCTGCACGAGGCTGGAAGGGACTGGAGGCTGCTGCTGGGGCAGGGAAGCACGGCTGGAGCTGCCCTGCTCTCAGTGGCAACTGGCTCGTTTGCTGCTTAGCTCTATTTCTAACCACGCCATTTCTTATATGTCACGGGCCTTTTCTCATTGTTCCACTGAGTTTATTTTCCAATTTGTTTGCTCTCAAGGCTCTCTCCGAGTTTTCATTTAAATTTTCACCTTCACTGCTTTCCTGAGCAACAGCCTGCGGATGAGGCAGGAGGTGAGAAACCCGCCAAGGCTCATGGTGATGGCACCTCGGGGCCGCTGCTGGTCGTGGGAAGGAGGGGTGCCCCAAAGCTGCCCTTTCCACAGCCCCACACTGTGCAAGCCACGCTTCCCCAGCAGCAGCTTGGGACCCACACTGAGCCCAGCTTCTGCTGAGCACCAGCACCCATGGGCCACGGGGTCCCTGCCACGGGGGCTGTGCTCACTGCAGGGGCTGCCTGGCCATGTGCTGGGCACCCCCACCATGCAGGGGTGGCTTCAAAGACCACACATGGTTGATTCTGCTTCGTGTTTGTTCAGTGCTTGGCGTTCCCAGGTGTGTGCCAGGCACACTTTGTGTTCTGAAAAATAACAAAGTTGGTGCAAATGGGCACGGGGAGCTTGCTGAGGAGCTGGGGTGCCTGCCTCAGGGCTTCCCAGGCACCGAGGCTCTGCGCTGTGTAATTCACAGGAACAGAGACCCCGGGGCCAGCAATCTCCCTGTGTCTGAGAGACTTTGGTCTGAAATGACTTAGAACTGACATCAAACCACAGCTCCCTCCAGCACTTCAGCGCTGCCGAGCATGTAAAGCTCAGCTCTGCGCTGGCTGTTCACCAGCAGCACTTTTGCAGGACGATGCGTTATCAACTCATCACTCACAGACACTCAGTAGGATCGTCACTTTGTTATCTCCATCACCTGAAATCCTGAGTGGTGTAAACAAATAAATGTGTGGCAAAATTCCTGTCTTAAATTTAATTTTGCACATGCACCGATAGTTCCTTTGACCCCACGTAGGGAACTTGCATGCCAGACCCAGCGTCTGCTCCCACACAGGCAGAAGGTGCAGCAGGCACAGCACGGAGCTCATGGCACGGAGCCCCCCCAGCACCCGCCTCTGCTGAGAGCCACCCATGCGCCTGTCCCTTCTGCTGAGAAAACACCCACAGCAATAAAGATGCTTCTAACCTCTGCTATTTTCCCTTTTCATCCATTCAGTTTATCCTCTCTGTATTTTTCATCATGGCTTGAAAGTAAATTATAGGCGCATTTTGCTGAAGGAAACATTTACATGAGCTTCTGTCTGTTCTCCAGCACAGAGAAAATATTGCCACAAGATTTTGCTTTACGCTCAGCTCTCCCATTCAGCCAAATAAAACGGGCAGCTTCAAGGATCAGGCCAGACTCACTGAGGCTGCAGATGTTGGCACGGGGCACCAGAAGTCAGGCAGTCAGGGATTTACAAGGGCGTTAATGCCAACGTGGCAGCAGACCCACGGAAAGATGCTGTCAAAGGTGGTAATTGGAAAAGCGCACACAGAAACGCAGAAGAAACCCTACCAGACTCCCGCACACAGGATGTGTAAATTTACTCTTCTGACTGCAAACTGTTTGAGAGAGATCTTTTCCTCCAAAAAATGGTAGATTGCTATAATTTACCCATTATCAGGGGCAAGACAGCCTACCCCTGACCCACAAGACTACCGTCTGATGGCAGCACGCACACGCATGCCTAGGCTGCCCAGGGGGAGCAGGCACAGCCCGGGGCTGTCACCCACAGACCTGTGCTTGGAGACACCGTAAATTCGCCTCCCTGCAGTGCCAAGCACGCCAGTGCCCATGAGGAATTCACCACCATTAAAGGCTGCTTGTGAAAGCGCTGCTTTTTGCAAGTTTGCTCTCAAGGAAAAGAGCTGGAACGGGACACGTGCCACGGGGAGATGTCACCAGCACAGTCACAGCAGCTTGGACCGAGGTCCCCGTCCCCATCCCCTGTGTGTGCCAAGGGCTGCCGGGGACGGGCGCAGAAGCAGAAAGGACCTGCTGTGCTGCCTGCCTAAATGAGCTGCTTCTATAAAGGGGAAGATCATCACACAAAGCGTGCAACAAGTCTGCGCCCCCGTGCTCCTCGGCTGTGCTTGCAGAGCAGCGCAGCAGGGGCCAGGGCGCGGCGGTGGGGAGCAGCCCGGGGAGGGCAGCCGGGGGTGGCTGAGGATGGCTGGGGGTGTCCAAATCAGCCCCAGGGAGCGGGTTTCACTCTGCACAGCATCATCGGGCAGGATGCTGGAAGGCGGTGCCCTGATTCGATAGCTGCAGCACAAGGAGGGAGATGAAAATACCGGGGAGGGTGCAAAAAAGAGACAAAAATTGTTTGGGAGCTGGAGAAAATGCCTGGCAGTGGGAGTGCTGAAGAGCTCAGCCTCTCTAATACATCAAAAAGAAGAGTGAGAGGTGACATGATTATCATTGGTAAGTGCCTTCACAGAGAGAAAACACCAGCTACTAAAGGGCTCTTCAATCAAGTGAAGAAAAGCGTCGCAAGCAGCAGCCTCTGGAAGCTGGGAGCAGACAAATTTGAATTGGAAACAGGATGGTTTTTTTTTTAAACGAAGGTGATTAAACAGAGGAATAAACTGCACCGGGAGGGGTGGATTCTGCAGCTGGAGGTGCCCCAGATCCAGAGCACGGCTGCTCCAGGTCCTGGCCCCAGCACCTTGTGCTTCACAAACCCCTCGTGTGCGTGTGCCAGCACAGCTCGACAAGCCTTTGCCAAAAAAAAAGTGCCTCTCCACTACCTCATGGTACAACCACTGCCTGCACAAGGCGGGCACAGGTTTATGCACAAAAAGCAACAAAAGCCAAGAGCTGGGGGTGAAGGGAGCCAGGGAGGGGGCTGAGCACAGACCTGCATGGGAGCGAGCCAAGGATGGAGGGATGGAGGCATCCGCCTGCACCCTCACCTCTGCTGCAAGAGGTGGCCTTGGGCACCTGCCTGCCTGCCACTGCCTGCAGCACCGATTTTCAACCAAAGGCAAAGGATCCAACTCTGGGAATTCTCACTTCGGAGGCAGCAGCCTGCACCCCCACCCTCCCTGCACGGCGGGGCGTTAGCACGCAACGCCAGCACGAGGCTGGCCACCAGGAAGGACATTTCGCTCACACCAAGCACAATATTTTGAGAAGCAGGCGCTAATAAGCAGGAATGCTTTGTGAGACAGAATTGAGTCCACAGGTTCACGGGAAGGCTCTCCCGCTGGTTTGAAATGCAAATCCCCCCGCGGAGAGCTGCCCCCGGCCCCGCGCACGCTGATGCGAGCAGGCGCTGGCGGCTCCAGCTGGAGCTGCTCGGAGGGCGCCGTAGCCATGGAGATGCGGGGCTGAGCAGCCCAGCACCAGCCGGGACACAGCTCGTGGTCCAGGCACCGAGTTCCTCAGCACAGTTCCCAGGGACTGCGTGTTAATAACAGTTGCATCCTATTTATCATGTGCCTTTATTGTCTCTTTAATGAGCTCTCCAGGAAAACCTGGAGAGCGTTTCCTCAGAGGACGAACGCCAGCCATGGAGCTCTGAGTGGAGCCGTTTGCTTTTGCAGTTCCCTCCCTTGCCCACACGCTTGCAAACACAGAGCAGGCTGATGAACTATTAATAACAGGACAGCTACAACAATCTTCCCTGCCCTGTTTTTTGCCCCGTTTCTCCAAGCACAGTGGGAGTGCGGGGGCTGTGGGTGCGCTGGGGGGGCCCCACGAGGCTTCCCCCAACACTGCTCACCACAAACACAGCACATTCCCCAGCACAGCCACCTCCTGTCCTGCACTCACCCTTAACCACAGCACGTTTTGGGGCCAGCAAACACCACAGCAGTCAGGCTTCCACCACACCCACAGTTGCTTCACCCAGTACCACCAGTCCGAGTGACCCGGACCAGCTGGGGTGGCACTGGTGACACTGGTGGCACCCTGAGCACCCCAGCAGCTTGTGCCAAGATCAGCCCAGACGTGTGGTGATGGTGATGAATGATAAAGCTACCCAGTGCACCCGAATGCAACAGCCATGTGAGTGGAGCCTGGAATTCCTTTCCCACTCATAGCTAGGGGAGCTGTAATCAGACAGGGATGTGCCCCACATGCTCTCTGCAGACCAAACCAAACAAACCTGTGCTGGCTGTTCCCTGCACTTGGCAAATTGGGGAGAAATCCCCCAAGGTGCAGAGGATGGACTGTGCCCTGTCCTCGCCTCCAGCACCCGCAGCACTGTGGGGCACAGCAGCCCTGCCACAAGTCACATTGTGCCTGCATGGCCTGGGGAGAGCCCCTCGGGAGGGCAGGGGACCGGCAGCTGTCCTGGGTACTGCAGGATGGCTGCAGAAAAACCACACGTGGCTTACTGAGCCCAGACAGTGCCTGTAAATCACACTTTGCCAGGAAGGCAGCACAGGGGCAGTGCTGTGGAAGGGTGAGCGAGCAGCCGCCTGTGTCTGCCTGGGTGATTTGCTGTGGGAAATAAAGCTGGCCAGGAGGAGTGCAAAGTGATTTTCTGTAAGCGCGTTCCATAGCACTTATGAGCACTGAACATCTTTGCATAAGAAAAATGTTTATGCCACCGCTGACTGTGATTTATTTCAGTTAGCACACCACTTCTAGGAGTAACCTCGCCGGATGGATGCGGTGAGACTGCTGGCCTCACAGGCGGTGAGCAGGAGCAGTGGTTCTGCTGCAAGGCACTGCCTGATGCCCTGCTCTGACTTGAATTTGGCTGGGGCACCATTTTCAGCACCATCCCAGTGCCCTCCCAGCCCTGCACGTGTCTGGGGGCCCAGGGGAGCGGGGCTGGAGCACCCCACCTCCCCACCAGCACGCTGCCCGTCGTCCAGTTTAAAGCCCAGCGAGTGCCACAGTGCCAGGGACGGGCTCAGCCCAGCAAATCCCAGCAGCTGGGAGCAGCTGGGCTCCATCTCCCAGTGGCTCCCCCATTTCTCTACAGCTCTTGCCAGCTGCAGGAACTGGGCACTGGATTTATTTCTGCATTCAGCATCTGCCATGCCCTGCTCCACGCTGTGCTCCTGGCTCCTCATTTCACTGCTAGTCCAGACCGACCGAGGTGGCCACTCAGAAGTATGGAAAGATTTATTTTCTCCTTTAACCAACAGCCACAGTCACTAAAACCCCCTTTCTGGTTAATGCAGTTTTGATACATCAAAACACCTACAAGGCAATTCATTTATAACGAGCAAACTTCTAAGGCTTGAATTTTCCCCGACGGCACGGCTGGAAGGCTATAACACCCCAGCAGGTCAACAAGTTGAAAGCCGCATTTTATCTGGCAATTTATTTGAATAAATTTTTTCAAAAACATGACAAGAACTGAAGGTGGAGCCTGCCGAACGGGCTGCAGTAGCTGAGCTTCTGCGCAGAGCGGCCAGACACGCAGAGCAGCAGCAAGGACCCGCGGGGCACCACAGCACGAGCCCCACTGCCCGCATCCCCGGGAGCCGTGGTGGGGCAGGAGGCTTCACCAGAGGCATATGCAGAGCTCTCAGCCAGATACAAGCAATAGGTTTAAACATGGAAAAGCATTTTCATAATTATTATCATCATCACCGTGTAGTTCAGATGTTGTCCCCGCTGTTGTAACCCAAAGCCATAACCAGAAAACATGAAGCCAAGCCCTTTGCTGCACCCAAAGATTTCCTCTCCTTTAGCTCTCCCACACCGTTTGAGCAGTCCCTGCCCAGGGAGGTGATGAGCAGGGAACTCCAGCCCAAACACGGGCTTTCCTTGCATTGTCTGGGTGGGAAGGAGCTGGAACAAGTGGATGTGCCTGCTCTGGGGGAAGAACGGCCCCTTTGTGCGGCGCACATTGTGGGCATTGTTCCCTGCCCGCCTGTCCTCGCACCAGGGCTGCCCTGCAGCGCTGCCAAGGTTGGTGGCAGCGTGAGTCACCCTCACGTCCGAGCTGCTTCCCTCCGTGCCACTGACTTCTCTCCTCCAACAGCTCACAATCATGTTCACTCACTCTCCCAATTTCTCTTCCCTCTTCACTGTGTTATGTTAAGGAAGGGAAGAAATGACAGAGACTGACTAACAACACATACCGGAGCATTAGAACTGGTGTTGGATTCGTTGGGCACTCTGAAAATCTCAGCCTCACCCTCACTTGGCAGAGGGAAATGGATTTGGTAAGACCAGCAAGGGTGACTGTGACTGGTCTTCTGCTTAGAAAGACATTCTGAAATTTGGAGAAAAGAGAGCAGTTAGCTGTATTTTTCTGCCCGTGATGCATCTCTACCTGAACACAATGACTCTGCGCAAACCCAGACCCTGCCTGGTCCCCAGGGAGTGCAGCGCGGCACAGGGCCACTAGGACCCGTGGGGTGGGAAGGGGAGAGGCTGCTCACACACAGCCTGAAAGTGAGCAGCGATCCCACAGCTGATGCACCGGCAGCTGTAGTGCAGATTAAAGACCTAGCAGGAGATGTGGCTTTGCTGTTCTTTCATGGAGCCAAAAAACCTGTAAAATCGGAGAATTTGAAGCTGTTTAAAATACTGGCAGCTGCCTTGGTGTGCCCCTGCTGCTGTCCTGCCTGCTGCTGCGCCCCCTGCTCCCGAGTCTACCAGCTGCTCCCACGGCACAGCATGGCATGGAACAGCACGGCACGGCACAGCATGGCACAGTGTGGCACAGTGCAGCATGGCACAGCATGGTGTGGTATGGCACAGCACAGTGTTGTGTGGCACAGAACAGCACAGCACGGCATGGCACGGAGCAGCACAGCACAGCAGGGCTTTCCTGCACTGTGCAAGTAATCGAGGTGATGCCCATTAGCTCTAATGGGAAGCTACACTGCCATTACTTCCTATTTGGGCTAACGGGGCGCTGCTCGCGTAACGTGGTTACCGCTGCAGACAGCAGAGATGCTGCAACTTCCCTTTCAGCTAAACAGACTCCCAGGGTCAAGAGCCACAACTTAATTCTCTTTGATACAGGAACCAAATTAGTCCCTGGCCAGGAAAGCAGTTCATTAAGGCAGGATGATGGACGGTCGGTGCTGCGCATCGCACTCCCTGCCGCGGCCCCACACCGCCCCTGAACGCACAGAGACATCCCAGAACCAGGGGGGAGAGCCCTGAGTCAGCCCACCAAGGCTCTCCTCGCCCCGAGACACTGGCACAGTGGGACCCTCCGACATCCCCACACCACGAGAGCCTCGGGGGGCTCCAGCCCTGCAGCACAGTGCTGGGAGGTGGAGGAGCCTCGCGCCCGGTGCCCAGCAGATCAGAGCTCTCCCCACTCGTTTGTTTCACACGTTCCTCACATTCACTTCAAGTTAATTCAGCATGCCTGCTGGGTCATGAAGGGATTTCCACGTTTATCTCTGCTTACAAATTCAGGGTAAACCACAACTTTTTGTCAGGACGCAGGAGGTGGCGGGGGAGGAAATTGCTTTTCATCCTCCCAGGAACAGCCCAACCTGCCCTCTGGAGCAGTTTGCAAGGCTGAACTCTTGATCCTCCCTGAACATCTTGGATTCCGAACAGAAACTTGATTGTTTCTGGGTCTACTTTGATGTTATGTTTTCATAATGAAGCCATTTGCAGCATGAGAATTAGGATTGTGTAACGATCTATACGGGAGATAACGGCCTTCCAGGGCCGCTAACTGAAAGCGCTCACGCTGAATGGAGCTGGCGGTGGAGGAGCTCAGCCTTGGGAATCTTTTTAATGTGTAAGTATTTACTAAAGAAGATTTTGATTTCAAACTCCAGAAAAATGAAGTAGCTGAAGAGATTTGCCAGCTTGATTTGGGCTTGCAACAGTACGAAATGGCCTTGAGGTAGGCACTTCTGCTTGGCAGGCTGATTATGCAGTCTGGTCACATCGGTGTTCTGCGGGCGATGGGAAACAATCCAGGATGCAAACCCAGGAAACGTTTAATTTCTCCCCTCCATAAACCTACTGTCTTCATCCCCAGAACGGGATACACAGAAACAACCCAAGCAGCAGATGCGGTTCCCAGCTGCCTGAAGAAGTGTCGGGCACTGACTGCTGCCTCCAGCACCGATGTCTGCATTGCTGGAAAGCCCCAGCCCGGTGCTGCTGAGCAGATGGGGTGGTAGAGACCCCGCTGCATGGGCACGGGTCCCTCCTGAGAGCTGGTGGGGTGCAGCCCCACGTGCCTGCTCCTCTCCTCAGCAGAGACACAGGATAAATAAGCCCAGGAAACCACCAAACGGTGACCCAGCACGACGGAGCCAACAAGGGCACCACTGCGCCCACACCACTGGAGTCCCCCACTCCCTGTTTTCCCCTGGGCTATGGAGAGCAACGAGCACCCCACAGAAAATGGTGCTGGTCCTCCCTGGTGGTCTTGCAGTAGCTCGGGCAGCAGCTCTGCAGATAAGAACCAGGATGATTTTGCCACGAGCAGGCCCCCCCCCCCCCCCTCCAGAGATGATGTCTGATGTGAGAGGAAAACAAAGCAAAGGTGCATCGCCTGCAGCACACATCCCAGCACCCGTGGGGCTCCGGAGGCACAGAGCATCTCTGATGCAGGGGCACACCACTTGTTTTAGCAGAAAACACAATATTAAAAGGCTTGAGCACCTTTAGAGTAGCAGCACCTCAAAATTACCAAGCTCCTGTCAGAGGTTACAGCTTACTAATCTCAGGGCAGCTACAGGGGCAGCTCATAAATTTAGGGATGCTTTGGACTCTCCCTAGAGTCCCTGCAGCCTCAGCCCCAGAAGTGGAGCTGGCTGCAACCCGCAGGGCAGGGGCAGGGCACACGCGTGCCCACAGCACTGCCACCATCCCCACAGGGCACGGGAGGACCCGCCAACCCCACTGCAGCGATGCACGCGGAGCTTCCTACTGGATCAAACCAATAATCACAAACAAAAATAGGCCTAGAGTTTCTGGGTTGCATAACGAGGAGTCGCGAGCTGAAAGAACAAGCCTCGGGGAGCGAGCCTTGGGGAGGCTCGGGTTAGCTCCAACCGCTCGTTACAGCTCCCGTGCCTCGCGCTTTGTTCTGTGACCTCAGCTGGGCTGGCAGTTGATCCCAAAAAGAGGACAAAAATGCTACCACAGTGCGGAAAGTTGCAGATGGCCCGGAGCAGGGAGGCGCTGGAGCGGTGCTAAGCTTGGCTCTGCACAAGCCCAGCTGCAGGCGGCACGCGGCTGCTGAGCCCTCCCCAGGGGCCAAGAGCCCAAACCCCTGCCCTGAGGTGCAGCAGAAAGGGGGCTTGTGGGGAAGCCAGGGGAAGGAACAGAAATGGGCTCTGCAAACTGGGGCAGCACGGTGAAATAAGTGATATTGTTCAGAAATCCTGCACCCTGTAACATGGTTCTGCTCTGTGTTGTCTCCACAGTACACATACCCCTAGCACACAATGTGCAATTAAGTATTGAAGCATCTTGTTAATCACTTAAATTGAGGACCAGAGTTCTCCTCACATCCGTGTTTGTCCCTGGGACATATGTTTGAGAGCATCCCCTGGTTGTTCCCATGCTTGAAGCAAGCCCTGCAGCACCCGTCAGCACGCAGCAGAGCCCCCTGCACCCCGTAACCCGGCTGTCAGCCAGGGTGCCCACTCCATGGGCTTCCTGCCCGGTGTGCTGTGAACTTCAGCAAAACGAGGAACATCACCTTGGCGTTTCCAAACCACTGCGTCTGTAATCGCATTTCAGCAAACGCCTCGGGGCGCTGCGCCGAGCCCAGCACGCTGGAAGCAGCCCCGCAACCGCCAGTGGCTCCTGCTTGTTTTGTATCCTATCGATGGGCAAGGCGACAGCGTGTAAGATAGGGACTCTTAATATAACTTCAGCTTTTAATTACCCTCGCTGCTTATCAGAGGGATGCAGACGCCGGAACAAGAGCTTACACCCATCCAAACTACTCTGCTTGTCACGGGCACTTCAGAAAGAAAATCACCTTCCTCTCCCCATGGCTGTGCAGCCATCCTATGGCACCGTCCCATGGCACCATCCCATGTCACCCTCCTGGGGCACCCTCACTCCAGCCCAGTTTGGGCTCAGGGTGCTAGACCACAGCCCGACACAGACAGACCCTGCTCAGGGCTCGCTGCAGATTTCTGCCACAAAAGCTAGGAATTTGCACTCTGACGGGAGCTGATTCCAGCAAGCTACCAGGACGAGCAAAGCATTGCTCTTTTTAAAGTCTCCGTCCAGCTTTCTGCCTTGTGCCAAGCCCCAGGCAGCGTGGGCAGAACCTCTGCAGCCGTGGTTCTGACATTCACCTCAAAGCTCGACGTGGGAAGTTTATTGCTGTGATCAGGCCCAGGGAACCTCCAAATCCTGGCTGAAGCTCAAGCACGGGCGCAGTGCTGGAAGTGGCTGTCCTGGTCCCCAGTGGCCTCAGCTGAGTGAAGGGCTCGGCGCAGGAGCCCCTGCAGCCCGCAGGCACGATCCTGCTCCACGGGGGGAGCTCAGAAAAATGCTGCCTGCTCTCTTCCCAGAAATATCTCTCTGTTAAAGAAGCTTCCCAGTACAAGCAGCACCCCATACTGTAATTTGTTCTATAATGTTTGAAAAGAGGAACAAGTGTGTCAGCTCTCGTGTGCCTCCCCTGTGCCTTGTCCTGCAAAGCTCTGTGCAAGGGCCTCACCTGGCCAGGTGCAGGAAGCAGAGCAGCAGCTGCACCAATATCCTCCTGAAAATATGAGACACTTCTGCGAGGGACAATTTAATTTTTAAACCACGTGACATTCTTGAATTTTCCTGTATTAATTCATTGCTGTCTCCAAGGTGTGCAGAAGCAGCTAAAGCTTTTCATCACTGTTATATAGAGAAAAATTGCATTATGGGCTGCAAATGTTCTTCGGGCAGTCTCTTTAAATGGAATTTTTAATGTTTACTTTTTTCCCCACCTTTCTGTGTAGTCTCTGAATCATCTCTGCTTGATTAATTCCTAAGTCATTTTAGGAAGTCCATGTACTCTATAGACACGTTAACCGAAATGTTTGTCTGTGGTTTGAGGGTTACTGATCTGTCTTTCAATTTGCAAAGACAAATGCCTCGTTTTTAATTGGGACATGCAAAATATTTAATTGAAATCTTATCTTTTCTGCACATACCTAACCAATCCCGGGAGAAGCCGCAGGTACATCTCCCCCAGATATACAACTTCTTCCCGTGTGAGAGGGTGCCAAAGGGCTGCCTCTGCAATAAGCTACAGAATTTGTCTCAAGAAATTAAATCAGCAATTTAGAGCTTTTCAAGTGCAGTTTACCTGTTCCAAAGGAAAAGAATAAAGATATATATGTATCTCACAGTCTTTAAACCCTGCCATACTGGAGGCAGACACAGCAACATACGATCCAAAGGCACTCCAAGCGTGCCCCTGCTCGGATGGCTGCCACGACACCGGAGAAATTAGTCCAGCTCCCAGCACATGCAGGAGCAGAGAGACACAGAAAAAAAAATCCCTTGTGAATCCTGGATCCAATTAAAATTATTTCAGGCTTAATGATTTGAGGTGCTGCTGGTGACGGAGCGCTGCAAAAGCGTATTGCAAAGCGCAATTCGGAACTGGGAACCAGAAAAAAGAAGCCACCTGCTGTGACCCCGGCAGCAGAGCCCCGTGCTGCAGCTGGATGCAGGGCCGGGAGCTGCTCCTGCCTCCTGCGGGGCTGTTCCTGGGCACAACCCAACTCTCGGCCCGTCCCCGGAGTGCAGCCATCTCCTCACCCCTCTGGGTCTTCTTCTCGCTCACATTCCTCCTTCCCCTCTTTGCTGTGCTAATATTTACCCAGGCTGACGAGCCTTTACCCTTCAGCAGCTCCTGTGAACGCTTTGCCCTGAGCTCTTAAACCTTGCAGACACCGCTGGGCCCCCATCAGCAACTGTTAGCGGGTCCTGCAGCCATCCTCCCCTAGCACCAGCTCCACCGGGACCTTCAACAGCATCCAGGGGAAGGATGCCCAGTCCTGCTGCCCACCCCATGCAGCCACCAGCCCCACTGCACCCCCTGGGCAGCCCCAGCCCCATGGCTGGCCCAGGCACTCTGCAGACCCCCCCTGCCCACCCTGAGCCCCGCCAGAGCCCCTGGTACCGGGCACCTTTCCCTGCACCCCCCAGAGTTGACCTTCTCCACGCCTCTACCATGACTCCCTCGCTGCACCTCCAGCACACAATTTCTCCCTCCACCTGCTGGCACTCACACACTGCGACCTGCTTCCTCCTCCTCTGCAGCGATTCCTCACCTGCAGAACGAGGACGTGGCACAAAAACACCTCTGTTTCGCTCCACTTCTCTCTTGCTGCCCTCATGCCTGCCCCCAGCAGCACCCCAAGCCCCACCTCAGGGGCTGCTTTCTGCCACGTCCCTCCCAGACTTTACACCCTGTCTGAGCTAAGAGCTTGCTCTGATTTCTGTTCTTGCACCCCACAGAACTGCCAGTGCTGGTGGCGTGTTTCAGGGCTGGGGGGGAAAGGGGCTGCCACAGGGGATGCGGAGACATGAAAGCAAGGGAGGGAGAGCACACGAAGCACTTTCTTCATCATCAGGCCAACAGAAAACGATGTCTCAGCTATCCTGCTCCACGCTTCCTACTCAGCAAAGACTGGCTGCGGCCCCCGGGGACCCTGGGGATGTGTCAGGGCTGTGACGGGGCAGCTGCCGGGCATGCCAACCTCAATTGTGCCCTTAGGAAAATCTGCCTGAATGAGCTGCACTGACAGCAAAGGGTGACCTGACTGGAGAAGAGACCCGTGCTGGGCAAAAGGATGTACATGTATTTTTTATGGTCACTCCAAAGCAGAACTGGGGACTCTCTCTGAGTAGCTGGAGCTCATAATTTTCAAGAAGCAAGCGAGCTGCGATGCTTCAGACGTGGATCTGCGCATCCCGAGAGCACGCAGAGCCAGAGGTATCATGTCTCCAGCCAGCACTCATCCAGCACAGCGTGTGCACAAGACTCCGCTACTCAGGTTTAATGTAAAAAAGGTTCTGGCTGTCTGTTCCACTTACTCACATCAGACCACGTTTTCACATATGATTAGAGAGTGTCTCTGACGAAGGAAAGCAACGCTTTGTGAAACCTGCGGTACGAAAAATAAGAGTACACCTAGGAAATGCTCACACAGGCTGGAGAAATCAATGCAAGTTACACTAATCTGATCAAGAGTAAAAAATCTAATTACATTTTCCGTTTGATGGCTTATGTGCAATGTAAGAACCCCCCAAGAGCCTTAGAACAGCATGCAGCCCAGGCGCACGCACAGAGGGGAGGCAGAGGGAGGATCTTGCTCTCGATCTCGCTGATTTTGGCTGTCTGTCCCAGCCGAAGGGACTCCCTGACCTGTGGGGGACTGGGGACCCCCAACAATGACTTCATAACCTATGGAGGACAGGGGACCCCCACCCACGGCCCCTCAGTGTCACCTTCCCTCCTCCAGCCTGGGGGCCAGGAGTGACCCAGCCCCAGCCTGCACAGCTCAGCACCACCGGCGCTGGTCATGCAGCTGAGATGCAAACCAGGCAGAACACCTCCATTTTTTTTAGAAACTCCCAAATTAGAAAATTCCTGGGAGGTGCAGTTCTGCAAAATGAGATGCTCTTGCTGACAGCAGAAGTGAAAAAGTGCAACCAAGCGCTATTCTGTCTGGTCGTGTGCTGAATGAGTTGCCCTGCAGCACAGCTGCGTTTCCCACCTACCGAGGCACTACAGAGGAATTTGGGCTTAAAGAGCTGGGGAAGGGCAGGCAGAGAGGAGAGGGCCCCTTCACTGCTGCCAGCGGGGACAGGGGGCAGCGTGTCCCCACTCACCCCCCGCACACGCAGGGACGCTGCTCGTGGAAATACTTGGTGGAGCCGTCCCACAAACTCAAACCAAGTAACGCTGGAGGAAGGAGATAAGAATTAAAGTCACAAGGCCACATGAATCTCTAACCCATTAGCAGGGGAAAAAGCAGCACAGTAAAACACGCAGACAGCACTGGCACCCTGGCTGCTGCCCGAGACAAGCGGTGCTTTCTTGTAACACCACCACATAAATACCGACGTGGCTCTGAGCACAGACACAAAACACTTGTTGGTGGCAAAGGCAGCGACAGAAATGATTTCTGTATTATATATGCAGTGGAGAAGCTGCTGCCCATAAAAGTGACCCACGCACACCTTATCACTTACAGGGCAGACCCAGCTCAGCCACTGCTCACGCCTGCTCCTAAAGCAGCCGTAAATGTTGCTTTACCACCGAGTATTTGTAAATCTTGGCCTTGCAGGTCGGTGCTGCCTGCAGGCGTGCAGCACTGCTGGGCCCCCACCCCTCGTGTCTGTGCAGAGCGGCGCTGCCTTGGAGCCATGGCACCTCTAGTCCAAGGCCAAGTGTGCAGTGCTGCCCTCCCCGTGCCTCCTGAACTGGCAGCTTCTCTTCAGTAACCAAAGAGCCGCTAGAGAGCTCAGTCTGTTTATCAGAATGCCCGTGCTTTTTCCCCTGGCCTTTATAAAAATCCCTTCTGCACTCATTTTCCCTATCGCCTCGCGGCAGTTGAGACCACTTCAGTTGCACCTTGAGGATACGGAGCCGTTCTCAGATGTTGCTTTCTATGCAAAAGCAGGAAAGGTAAAACAAAAACCACGGGGACCATCTTGTGACTTCAGCAAAGGCCAGCTTAGCATGCGTGACTCACGCCGGGCTGGTTCCGCAGTTCGTGTTACTGACCTTTAAAACACCCTCAAGGACTTTTCAAATTGTGTCAGTCACTTGCCTGATTAGACAACGCAATCATATTTCACTGAGCTACACGGGGGCTTTTTCTGCTCTGAGATTTCATCCTTCCAGCTGCAAGCGCCGTGTTTGCAGAGCGCAAACCAGACCGGGTTGCAGAAGGAGCCTCTCTCTCTCTCTGGGCTCAGCAGCACACGTTTCCAGCACCCTGCCCAGGACCATCCTCACCTGCTCCCGGGGCTGGTGCTGCTCCTTGGGGTGCTGCCAGGCCCCACGAGCACAAGGTCTCCCCCAGGAGCCGTGGGGACGCCCGCAGCAGGGATGGTGCAGACATGCCGGGGTCCTGGAGGACTGCGCTCACCGTGGCCAAATCCTGCGCCCTGCAGGGCCCCGTCCCCACAGTACACAGATTTGTGAGGTGGGCATCCCCCTGCCAGGGACCCCGGGACTGTCGGGGGGCAGGACACACAACCTACACCCAGACCAAGGCCGTCAGTCAGCTGCCGAACGCCCTGAGCAGGCACACCGCAAATGGCTCAGAATAAAAAGCTTTCCCTAAAATACAAAGTGCTGTGCCATGGCTTTTCAGCGCTGTTAGCTCGTACATTATTCGCTCAATTAGGTCCTTACTCTGCAGAAATAGATGGGTAAATAGATAGAGGAGTACAACCCTGTCATTCTCAGCTCCTGAAAAATTAAGCAGGCTGCATGGTCAGTGTTGATTGCACGTCAAAAATATGCAGAGGAGAGAGAGAGACTCAAGCACAAGCATTGCTCGGCAGTTTTAAGGTTTGCGAATTCCCCTTGGAATCAGGGCAGTGCCTTTCCCTGCAAGCAAGCCTTCGTATCAGGCCTGATACAGAAACACATTTCCAAGCCGTTCACTATCTCCAAGATCCACGCGCTATCTATCGCCCAGACAGAGTTGCTGGAGTTTAGGAAAGGAAACAGAGGCTCTGGGCTGTCTGAGATTTAATTTGAAGCCTCTGTGAAGATGCACATATCTAAACTGTCTTCAGAAACACCCAGGCTTTACAAGGGTGCAAAGCAGGAATATTTCAGCATGCCCAGAGGCACGTTTGCTTAGTCAATCATTGGCAGAAACGCTCCCTTCGCAGACTGTAAATGAAAACAAAAGGTGGGGGGGACCAGGAGAACCCACCAAGGAAGCAGAAGCAGTCTCCTTCCCCTCCCAGTGCTCCCAGCTTAGCCCAGGGCAAGGCACAGACTGGGAGCAGCCAGACGGCGCTGGCAGGGAGGCAGGCATTGCCATGGAGGCTGGCATTGCCATGGAGGCTGGCATTGCCCTTGGATCCTTGGGACATTTAGGGGAGGGGAGCACCAGAGCCAGGAGCAGCCTGGAGACAGATGGCTTCAAAGAGAGGCTGCTCATGGGGCACAGAAAAGAGCGAGCATCTTTGTAATGAAAATAAATATTCTCAGCCTTTCAGGCCATCTTCTCCCAACACACCCCGAATCAAAACCCGTTGGTTAGCGATTGCCAAAGGATCTTTCTGCCAGCACGCTACCCTGCCAGCACTAAAAGCCCTCGAATTGGCCCTCGAAGCTTGGATGAAAACATCCACCTCCTGTGCATGCCAATCGCACGCTGATGGCAAGCACTCAGAAGCACAGCAGCCCACCCTACAGAACATTGCACTCAAAAAAATGGGCTGCCGTGGACTTGCCAGGCACTCAGCGACTTTGCTTATTCCTAGACAGGATGGCTTGTTCCACCCAGGCAGCAGCTCGAGCGTTTCATTACGAAATGACAACGAAAGCTCAGAATTAAGGTAAAAACCTGGCGTTCTTCCCCATTCTCAGCTGCTTTGCCACATGCAGCTTGGTTTTGCAAACACCATATAGGCGAGATGTCGCAGCACCAGGGGCTGGCCCCGCGTGTGTCTGAGCGGGGTCGTGGTGCTGTGTTTGCGGAGCATCACCGCCTGCCCCACGGAGGAGGTGGTGCAGACACGGGGGTGAGGTGGGGGCTCGGGGCACAGCCAGGCTGTCAGCCGGGGGAAGGCCAGGTCGGGGTGGCAGCCCTGCCCCAGCAACGCTCAGAATGCAAAATACTCAGAGCAAAATACCCAAGGCCTGGTATCAAGAAAATCAGCCATGAAGCAGCAGAAAGCTGTTTTAGATAAGGTACGGAGGGGAAAAAATAAAGAGGTTTTGTAGAGCAGCCCCAGCTCCGCACCCTCCCCAGAGCAGAGGGGGGGGTGGATGGCACTGGGTGCCTGGTCTAAATCCAAGCAGTGAGAGATGAAGAGAGCAGTGCGAGGACGCAGAGCCTCCCGCCGCATGCTCCAATGGACGTGCTCATTAGTATTAATTACTGCGAATGTCCTGCATCAGCCACGGTGCTGAAACGCAGCATTAACCAGTTAAAAGATAAAGATTTCACGCCTTGGCCTGCACGCATGCAGCCTGAAACAAGCGCGTGCTATTGCCACGTCCCTCTGGCAGCCAGGACCACGAATACCCCTAGCACGATGCCTCACTCACGCCGATGCCGCGCGGAGCTGTTCTTTGCGAGCAACGTAAGGCCAGCAGTGTGATTAACGTGCTGGTGTTGCAGGTGGCTCTGCCTGCAGGAGGCTGCTGCAGCCTCCATCCCCTCCCCACGGTGCCACAATCTTCATATCGCATCCCCGCACAGGGCCATCACGGGCTCGGATCATCACCCCATCCACCCATGTCCACCCTCCTCTGGCTGCAGCCTCGGCTCCAGGCCCCGTCCCGTCCCCACCAGCCCGTGGGGCACGGGGATGCGCTGACACGGCAGGCAAGGGGGGGCTGTTGGCATCAGCAGATAAAGTTGGGCAAACACATCCAGCCTTCCCGGCGCCCTGCCAGGAGGAGCTCGTTAGGCGCGGTGCGTCACCGCTTTTGTGCGCCTCAGCTCCGGCTGTCAGCCTGCCTCACGCCGCCCGTCACTCTGCCGGCTGCGGCCAGGGCTCCTTCGGAGGCCGGGGACGAGGGTGCGGATGCTCTGCCCCTCTGCGGGGATTACATAAGCAGCAGGCTTTTGTCCTCAGAGCGCTGCAGCCAGAGCCGGCACGTCAACCAGAGCCGTGCGATTTCCTCTGACAGCTTCGTCCTGAAGAACAATGGCCACGACGGGGCTGTGAAGCCCCAATTTCTAATTTTATTTTTTTTTTTTTATCGTTTTTTAAAGAAGGTTCTGCAAAATAACGTGCAATGCTGACAGTCCAGGACTTCAAAGATCACGCTGCTCACAGCAGCCCAGGGCAGATGCATGAGCGCACGCGGTGCTGCGCGGAGGCAGCTCCTGTCCAAAGCCCCCCTGCCAGACCCTGGTGTCTGATGGAGAGCTCCAACCTGCAGCCACTGAACTTGCTAACGGCAGCAGGGAGAGGGGCGGCTTTATATAAGCACTTTACAGGCTATAGCCACGTTTGGAGAAAGCAGAATGATGAGGAAATGCTGTCCCCATAAAGCATGAGTTACGGCATTACAAGCTTTTCCCCTTGTAGCAATGACTCCGGCGCCCGGGGTGGCTGCAGAAACCTGGCGGCTGGGGAGGTTATGGACCAGCATCACAGTGCCTGAGAGGAACTGCAGATATATAAATCTGGCTGTAATTGTGGAAATACGTTGGAGACTGAGATAAAGAAAAGCCACAGGATTACACGGGATTGGAAAAGGCATTGCATTGTGAGATCGGCACCTCTGACTTACAGAAGGAAAATTGATTCAGACAAAAGCATTCTAAGTGGTTTACATTCTTAATATGCTATCAAATTAGTTACAAAGATGTAACAGCGGTAGATGTAATTTACCTATTCCGTGCAAGGACGAGATACTCTACAACACGGTAAATTGATTTATAAAGCTGGGAGGCAAAACAGTGCTACAAGAGATGAGTATTGACCCAGCGATAGTGACCTGCTGGGCGGAGGGGAGGAGGCAGCATCGGGTCCCCTCCGTGTGGGGCTGCGGGATGAGGCACCGAGAGCTGCCTGGGGGCAGGAGGGGGCCTGCAGGGTGCACGAGGTGGTGGCTTTTAGGGTCATCTCTTGTAGGGAAAAGACTGGTAAAGTGCATGGCACGTCCTCCTTTTTAATTTGCATCATAAATCCCATTAAAATAACCCTGAACTTTGGGAAAGCACCTCCAAACACCAGCTGGAAGGTGTCAAACACATTGGGCTGTCTTTTGCAGACGGGAAGCTGCAGGTGCCCATGCAGACAGCAGATTCCCATCATCTCAGCAGCGCACCTCGTTCCCAATGATGTTTGCCTTTCATTCATCCCCACACACAGCCACCTCGGCACCACGTATTCCAGGATCTCCCTTAGAAGTAGTGACCGCTGCGGAGATGGGCAATGGGGCCATCGCCTCCCAGCACCGGAGTGGCACTGGGAAGGGCCCTCGTGCTGTGCGTGCCACTACTGCCCTGCCAGCACATGCCCCATCCCTGCCACGGGGTGCCTGCCCCTATCACAAGCACAGGACTGGATGGGCTTCTTGAAAACCCTCTCTTCTCCAACCAAACACACCCTATCTTCAGCTCTTTCTCACCAAAAGGTAATTACCTTAAGAGCTCATTATGACTACAGGATGTGCAATTACTGCCTGGAAATAATGCACTATTTTTAGCACGTCAGAGTAAAAAGTGGCAGATTGACAAGAATTATCCCTCCAGCAACGAGGCAACCGGCTTATTGAAGCTGGCTGCTGTTTGGCTGGCAAGCAAGCTCCTGGCCCTTCGGCAGGCGGGGCACCACCAGCAGACCTCGTGCAGGGGCAGAGGCAGATTTTGGTCCCCAGGGCAGATCATGGTCCTGGGGTGTCCGGGTGTCACGGCCCCCTTCCAGGCTGGCGTGGAGCCACGTGTGCCCCGTGTGCTGTCCCAGCCCCCAGTGTCACCTGTCCTGTGGGACCAACCCTGCCCCCTGCGTGGGTCCATGCAGAGCCCTGTGCGTGGTCAGGAGATGCTGGGGTGCTGCAAAACCCCTCCTCGTGCTGCTGAGAGCCCCCCAGGAGCTGTCTGAATCCTTCCTACACCCCTCTGCAGACACACACAGCATGTGGCTGCCTGAAGCCACCTCCTGCCATCCATGCAGTGATGCTCTCTGGAGCCTTTCCACGAGCAACAACAAACGCAGAGCAGGACGCTGCCCATTATGCTTGGAACGTGTATGGATCACAACACCGTAAATATTTTAAGGGCTGGAGCGACTCTGTTGCTAACCTGTACCAAGCTCCACTGGCCCTCACAGCCCTTCCCCCTGCAGTCCAGGCAAAAGTGCCATATTTCCACCTCGGTGCAATCACCGTGCCTAACTGACACTCTAAATGAATGCCAGAATAATTGTAGCACTCACAGAAGAACCAAGTCCCTTCAAAACAGCCTCTTTTGGCTCCTGTAGTTTACCAGACAATTTTATTTTCCCAAACACACCTAAAAGACAGCACGCCGTAAGCACTCATCCTCTTCACGCTCGCTCTGTATCAAGTGTTTTAATTCATGCCAGCTTGCTCACTTGGAAGACTACAACAGCAAAATGGCACCGTGTTTCCTCTGCCCAGCCAGGGAGAAAACATCGGGAAAGGAAAGTGCACAGCTCGCAGCAGTATCAACACGCCAGCACTCCACGCACACAGTACATGATGCACCAGCACAAGTTTGCCCAGGAAGCTGTCACAGATCTTAAATAATCCCATTATTTGCAGACAAGCTGTTACCGTCACTGAGAGCACTTTGGGTCAGCTCTGGCCAGGGCCAAGGAGAAATCCATCCCTCTGGATCCGGCACGCTCGAGCATCCAGCAAGTGCAGGATGCACAAATCCTGCCCTACAGCAAGCACGGGGCTTTGGCTCTGTGTGTCCCAGCCTGGTGCCAGGCGGAGGAGCAGACCTCCACCCACCCCTGCCCTGCAGCTTTTATGATCAGAGGGACCCCAGGTTTTGCCAAAGCAGCCCATGCCACATCCTAGCCCAGCCTGCCGAGCTGTGTGTGTGTGTGTTGAGCGTGTGAGAGACTGGCAGGAGAAGCAGATCCTTTACAATCATCATCGTATGCCAAAAATATAAAGATTGTAGCCACAGGTATGTAAAGCAGCCAACTACACCGAGAATGCCACCAGCCAACATTTGGAAAACCGTGAACAGAAATGAGGCAGCCTTTTAAATCACCAGGACTTATATAATGCATGCGCAACTGCCTCCCCACAACATATGGCAGCTTTGCTGTATCTACATACCCAGAAAAAAGCCTCTCCGTGCCTGCCTCCAGGCTAGGAGTAACCTTGCTCTAGCTGGCAGCGAGATACCTGCTCGGGAACACAGGGAGCCAGCAGCGAGGTGCTCGGCAAGGCACAGCACTGCAGAAAGGGGACATCACAAACACCTCTGGTCCTATTCAGCCCCCAGATACACGGCTGCAATCACGAACTTCCCTTTCTCTGTATAATTCAAAGGATTCAATAGAATCCTTCAGATACTCATTTTGTATTGTAGCACAATAAATATCTGCGTGTGGGTACTGTTACACAAGCACGAAGAGGAGGAGGAAGCACCCCCAGCAGCGGCGTGCAGTCGCTCCAGAAGCCCACCAGGCAGCGTGGAGCAGGAAACCATGTCGGCAAGGCAGGCGTGAAAAAAGTTCAGAGCAATGTCCAACGGTAACTGGCAGGTAGCCGCAATTCAGCACAGGATCCACGGGACCTAATGGAAAACCACAGGCTGCAGTGCCCAGCAGCACTCGGTGTCCTGCTGCCGCACGCCTCTGTCCCCACCGCCAGCCCGCAGTGCAAAGCAGGCACCGTGATGGGGTGTGCTCAGCACCACGGCAGTTACCACACTGACCGTACGTGTAGTTCCTCCAAAAGTGTGAAGGAGATGATTTATTGACTTTTTTTGACACCCGCCTCCTGCCCTGCCACCCGGGGGTCCCGCTTCCCTCCCTGCCAGGCTCTGCCCAGGGGCACAGCACCCGGTGCAGGCACCGCCGCCTTTCCCCGCGCTCACTGTCGGAGCAGAATTGTTGCTGCTGTGCTGCTGGAAGTGTTTTAGAAACCTAACTATGCCAGGACAATAAAGTTTGAAGTAACAGCTAATTTAAGGAGAGGTTTATCTGCCATACCGGTTAATCTGACGGCATTAATTAAAGAAACGCTATTTCAGTGCAACTCACTTGCCTAAATGGTGCTTTAAACCCAAGCAACCCTTTCAAGAAGATTCATGCAAGTGTTTGTGAAATCATCGTGCTTCGCTCCCCCCGTCAGCACCATCACCAGCAGCTGCAGGATCACAGCTCCTGACCAGCCCCTGCAAAACTCCCTGCAAACGGGGACAATCCTGCACTCATTCTGTGGCTCAGCACCTCCGTGTCCCACATGGATGCAATCGCAGGTGGTACAGAGGAAATAAATAAGGGGCAAAGAGGAGGGACAAGATAACATCCATGGGGGGCTGTGGGCACCATGTCCCCACCAGCAGCAGGGCCGAGGGCATCTCCCGGGCTGTGTCTGCACCCCACCGCCCGCCTTGCCCCGTTCCCATGGCAGCCCCCGGCCCCCAGCAGCACCGCGCCGCTGACTTTTCTCCCTCTCCTTAGAAACCCGTGGAACAAAACCAAGCCAACAATCGGGCAGTGTCTGTGGGGTCAGCGCGCAGTCACAGCCTTCAGGCTGATTTACTGTCTCCCCAGTCCCATGCAGCAGCCAACACAGAAGCCACCGAGGGCTGCTTTTTGTTTTTTTCCCCTTCTTGTGGAAACCGCACGGAGCGCGGGGCAGCAGCAGGCTCCGCTCCCCGGCTGCTCTCGCTGCTCTGCAGGCACCACTGCCGCCCAGCCCGAGGCCGTGCCTCAGGATGCGCTGCTCCAGGCATGGGAAGAACGGGCACACAACAAAGAGGGAAGGGAAATCGCGTGTTGACAGGACTGTTTAATAGACGAGCCTGTGATTTCAGCTGACACCCAGCACTGGCGGTGGCTCAGCGAGGGAACGCCAGCACCATGGCACTTGGGGAAGCTCGGGGTCAGGGCACCTGAGTGCTGGGAGGAGAGGCACAATTTCTGGACGTGGGGTGCAACATTCACAGCCACCCTGGGGAACCCAAGTTTAAGTCAAGGAGAGCTCAATGAGCTGTAACAGACAGAAGCCACGGAGGGAAGGACCCTGCCTGGGTCCCCAGGAGCCACATAACCCACCGGAGACACCCTCACAGGGGTCACCAGAGGGCTGCAGAAGACCAGGGCCACCTTCTCGCTCCTCCTTCAGCTGCCACCCCACAGCCAGAGCCTCCCCAGTCAGGCTCCTCCAGCCCCAGCACCGCTGCTCCGGCTGCAAGGGCTCGCTGAGAGCTCGCAGCACACGCGTTAGGCTCCGAGAACACATCTCTGCCTGCTCGCTGCTGGGGGGCGAGTGCAGAGCCAGAGGGATTTGGGAATTCTGTCTTGAGCATGCAAGGTTTAATTGCTTACGCTATCAGTTACTAATGCACTCCTGTGGCAGAGCCCTCGCCTGCTCCCTCTTTGCCCAGCGATGCGGTAACGTGATGCAGTTGTGGTATTGCTGTGATGAGCGCTCCTGCAGCAAGGCCCCCGGGGGCAAACCCTGCCCCAGGCCCCAGCTGTCCCCACGCTGTCACCGATGCCAATAGGGCTGCAACACCGCTGCCCCCTCTGCAGCCGTCCCACGTGGGGCACCCACTCAGCACAGCGGGGTTTTGCACTTCTGGCTGCAGTTCAGCCCCATAAGGGGTTGTTTCGTCCTCAGAAGCATCACACTCAGCCTGCAGGCACAGAACGTGTTTCTGGTGGTGGCACTGTCCTGAGTTACCTGCGGAGGAGGAGCTGGGAGCACCGGGCTGCTGCCCCCGGGACCTCGCTGGGGAGCCAGAGGTGCAACCCCCTCACCCGGTGTGACAAATGGTCAGGACACGTCCTGTACTGGGACACACAACGAGCCTCGCTGTGCCCCTGCCCCTCCGCCCTGCAAAAGCAGCGCAGGCTTTGTGCACCGAACCATCCCCGCTGCTCACTGCCCCAGCATGGCCAGCACAGAGGCCCAAGCACTGCACCAGGCAGCGCCGGGTCCCCAAGAAAAATTTAAAGCCAAATCAGCTTAAAATGGGTCAGGCATTAAGCTCACTGACATCGTCGTAACAGAATGCCACGTGTTAATTAAACAGCCCTATAGCAGTAGGAACGCTCTCCGCTCGCTGGCACTAGGGTTTCCTAAGGAAAGCCTCCAAGCTCCCTTCTGTGCTCCAGGCCCTGCCGGTTGCATTTTTAATTCTGTGGGACGTGCCCAAGTGGTCAATGGAGATGGTGGAAGGCATCCCATGAGAGCACAGAGAGATCACTGTCACCATTATTTAAGGCGCACTACACTGGGATTAATATTGTATTAGCACCTTATTTATGTCTGTAACAAAACCAGATGCTATGCTGGGGGACATAGCATCCAAATAAAATCAAAGCGCTGCTCAGGCGACACGAAAGCTCCAACTTAAGCCTCGGGAAGCAAGGAAATCCAGAAGGAAGGCTGTCAGTCACTGCTAATCCTCTCAAAGTGGCAGCTGCCCCAAGGACCCTCTGTTTCATTCTTAAGCCCCAGATGAAGAAATCTGTCATCTGCAAGCAGGAGTCACAACCAGTGAAAGCCCCAGCAGTGGGCTCAGGGAGCTGCTTCTGAGGTCTGGTGACAGGCTGGGGAATCTCTCCCCTGTAGGTCTCGGGGTTTGGTACCAACCCACAAATAAGAACGGCAAAAAACTGTAAACATGCAAATGATAACGCAGCTGGACAAAGGAAAGGACAGTACTAACAGGGACCTGCAACAGACCAATGGGAAAATCCATTCCGGGTCGGGAGAAGAACCTTAATGTTGAGGAACAGCTCAGGAATGTGATGATTTAGGCAGGAAATCGGTTCTGGAGTTACTTTCTGGGGAAGCTTCAGGGCACAACAGGAGCTGAGCCCACGACAGGGCTCGCTTGGAACAGCCATGCCAGATGGCCCCGGGGCTTGGGGCACGTGGATTTTCAGAGCTGTCCTGATACAGAGGGAGGTGGATGGGCTGGGGAGGGCAGCACAGCACGGGCACTGCCCTGCCTCTGCCCCGCCTGCTCCAGCCCCAGCCCTTGCTGCGCCTTCTGCTGCCATCGCAGCTTCTCTGCTCCACTCCAGCAGCCCCAGGACCTCCCGAATTTCAGGTCCCAGAGACATCCTGTTCTTGTTTCCTTTGGAAATCCATTGTTGTTTGCAAGCCAGAAATATTAGTCAGCATGCTATATAGTGCAATGTTAATGAGAATTAAATCGATTCATGAGAAGTACCTGCTCAGCATGTTTATTATCTATTTTTCAAACACAACTATATTGGATTCTGGCTTTTTTTTCAGTCCCAATACACTGTCCATTCTATGAGTTAAGTAGATAGATAACGTATAGTTAGTACGCCTATGAACTACCCAATCCATATACTCCTAAAGTCTCTCTCTAGCTCCAGAATAGCTTAATCAATTTCCGTAATTTTTTATTAAAGAAAAATTTCATATAGGCCGCTAGATGGATATTTCCTTTGGGACCACGTCTTATGTGCCAAGCTAAAAGCCAATCTGATTTGAAACAGCCCCGTTATAAACCCTCTGAAAAATAGAAAGCCCTCATCAATATGACAGATATGCCACTATAATTAAAGTCTTTGGTAACAGACATTATGCAGCCAAAATTTTCTATTTCCAGCTGCAGCATTGATCAAATTTTGACATCCAATATTAAGTAGCTGAGCTCTCTCTGGACTCAAAAAAACACAATGCCACAAAGCTTTTGTTAATTATCATTTATAAAAGTGCCTCCTGTGTCTAGTGAGGCACAGGCACCTGGTGAGCACCAGCCACGTTAGTGTGCTCCTTCCCTCAGCACCCCAAGGCATCCTAAGGTTCCTCCCTGCTCTCAGGGGCCCGGTGATGGAATTCTTTTCTGCCATATATGAGAGATTACAATACGTGCCAACCTTGAATTTCCAATGAGATGCTCAGTCGATGCAGGAACCTGGCTCTCCCAGGGAAGAAAAATGGTCTCAGTGAGAGCACGACCCAGCCGGGCATGCATGGAGGTGATGCAAAGTAGAAAAGAGCCCCCACGCTGCCACGGTGCCCATATTTAAAGAAAATATGTTAAAATTACAGAGGCCTGTCCTCTCCCTTGTTTACAAGGCAGACTTAGCTCACTCACCCTTCTGGCAGGGCCCTGGGGGGCTCTCATGTCTTTGGAGAGCATTTTCTGCTCCTTCTCCTCCTCCTGCCCGGGTCAGGCTCCAACACACACCGTCCACCCAAAGTGGCACATGGAAACACCGCGCTCCCACCGCCTAACGCTCATCCCACAGCACACGGACGGACTCCTTGCTCTGCTCCCTTGCCCACAGAAGAGCAGTTTCCATCTCCGCCAACGTTATTGCCACTCTCCTGGCCAGGACCAAAGGGACCGAGTGGCTCAGTAGGGCAGAGCCCTCTGTTTTGGGGCAGCCACTGGAGGATGCAAAAAGTTGGTCCATGGGGCAGCAGAAGGTCCTGTGGCTTAAAATACAACTCTGCTCTAAAGCCTGATTATATAAAAATGGCCCCATCTTGCTCAATAGCACAACTCCTGACGCGTACCTGGAGAGACAGCTGCTGACTTCATTGAGTAAAATAGGATTTTACTGAATTTTATCCCGGCTGCCTCTCTATGGATAACAAGCACAAGGAAGCACAATGGCATCTCGCATTGTGTGTGCATGGAGAATGAACCACATTCCTCACGAAATGTCAGCTGCCGAGTCACTTCTGCAAATGAAGGCAATGGATACCAGTGAAGGTAATTTACACAGACTGTAATTGCCAAAGTGTAATTAAGGGCAAAGCATGGTCTGCGTCTTTAAAAACGATGATGCAGGAGGAACAAAGAGCCTCGCTGTTCCCAGGACTACGCGAGTTCATTCCACTGGCAGTTACAAAAATCCTATCTCTGCTTAGAAAAAAGAGCAATTCTCCACTGCCAGCTTGAAGCGTGGTTCACAGAACTTCATTCTCCCTTTTCAGAGAAGAATCAGACACTAAAGGCCAGGTATTTTTTGCAGATTCTCAGTTTGGCCTTGCCCATAATTATACAACTAACATGAAAACCTCTGCACCGTGCGCAGGAAAAGTGCCCAGCCGGCCCCAAATCCCACAGGTCGCCTGAGAAAAAGCCACGGCCTGGTGCATCTCACCCAACAAAGATCTGGAAATCTAATCATTGCAAAACCGTGCCTCAGGGCCACAGGACAGGAAGATCAGACAACCTCTGAGCACCCACAAACTGGCACCACTTTGTTCTGCTTCCCAGCCGCTGCTGCTGCCGAATGCAGAAGGCATTTGCTCTTGTCCAGCAATGGAAGCACCGTAATGAATATTCAATATCTGCCTTCAACTGTGAGAACTCCTTGTGCCAACATCCCAAAAAATAAAAAATAAGAGTCAGACCTGTTTTAATAGGAGGCTGCTCATGATGGCAGCAGGTGGAGACACACAGGATTTGATTGTGAAGCTTAAAAGCGCATTTTCATTTAAGGCACTCAGATAGGCACGTGCCTGCCCATCTGGGCACAGCTCCTCGGCACTGGTTTCACAGAACGACACCACCTCATGCCAAGGACTGATGAGAAAAGAACCACCTCTCGGATAATGTTTCGTGAGACTTCACTTCAATTTTAATTGTTGGAAGCACAAGCTTTTAAAAGCAGATAAAGCTGTCTCATACCTGCAGCGTTTCTGTTTTCTAGAAGTGGCAGCGTTTCACACCAGGTGGTTTGGTGGGGATAGTGGAGCCCAGGCTCCTTGCCCCACCTGTGCAGCAAGATGCCAAGGAGCTCGTGCATCCCCACCTTGCAGCACCACAGCCACTGCCTTCGCGCTCCTCTTCCTCTTCCTCACCTGGGCACACCTCTGGGAACGTCCCCAGCGTGCTGCCCCTGCAGCCATGGAGTTTCCCCCAAAGCGGGCTGGCAGAAGGTTACTTCCAGAGGAAAACCTGGCCTGCATCCCCCACCAAGAAGAACCCCAAGTTTCTGCACAAAAGCAGACCACATAACCCTAATTTTGATGCCCTTACTCACACGTATGGAGTTTTCTCATTTAAAACAAACCCTACTTCTTTCACCTGTCCTGCTTTGTCCTGGGGCTCTGAGCAAAGAAACCTTTGCTTCAGTCCCATTTCTAACAGCAATTTGCTCTGTAACTGCTCATCCATTCCTATAAGGAATATAATAAAGCCAGACTGCACAAGCTGGGAGCGGTTTGTGCAAGAGCTAGGGCTGGTTATGACATTGCCATACCGAGGTGAAAGCTCCAGTGAATATTCAAAGCACTAATTCCCTTCTGTCCTGAATGAAGCCAGCTTTTGCCTTTCCCCTTTGTGCTCATGCAGGCAATAGGCAGAGCTCTGCCGCCATGAAGAGACACAAGCAGAGGTCTTCTGGGACGATGAAGGCACCACGCAGATTTTGGTAGTCACAAAAAGAGTCACAAAGAGCCACATCAGCTGTAACGCCGCTGAGAGCACAAGGGGGAAATCCTCAAGAGGTGTCTGAGGTGAAAACAAATTTGGGTGCTTTTCCTGAGTTCTGACCTTCCTAAGAAGCTATGAAGAAAAACAACCAAACCAATAAAAGGGAATCCCACCACAAGAGGGGGTTTGGCCCCTTCCTTTCACACCAGCCCCCAGCCTCAGCAGGACAATCGCAGGTCCACGCACACACACACGCTGCCAGCCAGGAATGACGTCCCCTTGCCTTGTTTGCCATGCAAGAGCCTCAGTCTCTGCAGACACTTGCTGTGGATTCAGCAGCCTTGCAGGCAACTCCAGATCATCAATACGAAATTGCTTTCATACCGCTGTGATAATTTGCTCTGGAAAATTTTCAAAGAAAAGAATTTGACCTGAAACCTTCTTATTTGCAGAAACAACTCCAAAGCTTTTTGTAACTCAACAATCATGTTGGTTTTTTTTGACCACGACCAAATGGCTGATGACAGCACAGTTCAGTTATTTCTATAACAGCACCAACTTTTGACCTTTGCATTAACAAGGTATTGTCCGTTCTTGACAGAATTGGTAGCAAAGAAAACACAGCACTTCTTCTCAAGTGGCAAATCCCCGCTCGTTCCTCAGCCTTCCTCAGTAAGGAGCTGTCATTCGTAGGCAGTGACAGCAGTGCCACGCTTCCTCTGCTGTTTCAAAACTACAAAGCGATGGTTTCAGAGCTTCTTCTCTCAATACCCCTGGTCCAGCACAGGGCGATCGAGGCACATGGGGGTCTCCGTGGGAGGAGGCGGCTCTGCCTGAGCACAGCCACAGACGTCAGCCCCGTCCACGCGATCGCTTTGAGCTCCTGAAGAGTGAGTCAAAAATTAAAAATAAGTGGGCTGTTCAAGGCACTTTCAGTATTCCCCAGACAACTCAAAAGCAGCCTCCTACTGCGTATTACCTAATTTTTACATGACAGAAGCAGAAAATTTCTTCTTTCATGATGCTGTAGGTACATATTTTTCTACAGTGGTATCACCTAGTGTGTACATATAGATATATTTGTCTTCAGGATCTTATATGGGAAAAGTGATAACCAAAGCAATTCTTTTTGGAAAAGTGGCTCCTCCAAAGGGGATAGCTGGCAGTTTCACAGCAGGTAACGTTGTAGAACAAGTATGAAAAGTTAACAGAAAACAGACATTTCAGCTGGTGAAGAAATAGCAGCACTAGAAATATTTTCAACAGGTCTCCATAACAACTTCTGTTTCTGCCTCCCATTAAAATGGGAGCAAATATGTCACTAGTTTTCCAGCGGACGTTTAGTGGATGTTTTCATCAGTTGCCTTTTGTATCCTTTGTATTTAAAATTGGAATGAATTTTAAAAGAAAAAGGAGATGAAACCCAAGAAACCCTCAGTTTTGACTGTTACTTTGCCTCCAAACTTGTGCATTTCAGGCGGCTCTCCTTTTTTCGGAGCCCACGAGCTATATGTATTTAAATGTTTGAGCAGGGAACGAAGGATGCTGCGCAGACAGCGTGCCGTTCTGCAGAGATTTATCTGAGCAAGATTGGTAGGTTTGTCACAAAAACATTTCCAACGTTATAAATAAAAACATGACTTCTGATGGAGTCAACAGCAAACTGGCAAAAGCAACCTGGCGCTGTGGCTGCCACCCCCGCCGGCACCCATGGGCTAGGAGGGGTGCAATCCTGCATCCTCTGCGGCCCAGGAGACTTCACCAGAGACTTCTTGTGGGCCAGGATTTCTCCTCGCCCATCACCACTGCCCTTGTGGTGCTCTGAGGCCTTTCCCCAGCCCTGAGACCGTGCAGTGCTCAGGGAGCACCACTGCCTCCCCTGGCTCCACGCGCAGCACCGGCTCTGGTACCACAGCCAGGCCTCGGGATGAAGAGGGGCAAATATCTCCATGCACGAGAAGAAAGGCACCAGAAGCTGACACAAGCATCTCACCATGAAGCCTCGTGGCTTCCACAGCTCTCAGCAGCAGGAAGAAACCTCAGACACCGAATGCATCACCTGCTTCGGGCTTCTGACAAGAGGTCCCGCTGCGCACGCAGTGCCCCGCTAACCTATTTCCCAGCAAAGGCAGTTGGAAACTATGGGAAGATAAAAAGATAATGAACAAATAACCTTCACAGTAGCTAGCGCTGCAAAAAGTTGAGGCTTCTCTCGTGTTGACTGCCTGTTATTAACGACCCTGTCATGTCTTCTAATGAACTTTGTGCTTCATATGGAAAACATGGGTTTTGTCCAAGCACATGACCAAGTGCTCTTTTTCATTTACTTCCAGTCTTACATAAGAAAGTTGTTGCGTTTTGAATCCAGGAAACCTCACTTTTTATCTATTTTCTCACTTCCCCACGTTCTCATAGTACGAGTGAGTTTTGAAACAAAATGCCAGGGTCTTTTCACGAAAATACTTGATGCATCAAGCAATGGCAAATCGTTAATTACTTCAAGCCCTTTATGCCACGACTGACACCACAGCGAAGAATTTAAAACATTTCCTCAGACAAGCAGCTCAGTCACACAGAAGCCGCAGCACAAGAGCATTTCTTGCTGTCTTCAATGCACGCTTTATTCCGATTGTTGTCAGCCCGCTCTGGCGAGGCGCGCGTTGTTTGCGCCCGGAGCCGTGGGACGCAGCGCGGCGAGCGCACGGTAACTCCCGTGCTGGACCAGAGCACGCTGCCACCACGGCATTCCCACCTCTGGCAAGCCCCACGTCGCAGATCATCAGCTCCACTGCTTCTAAAGCACCTCAGGGGCATGTAATATTACCAAAATACAAGATTCTCTGAGTCCAGACAGGACAATGTCTTCATCTTCTTTCAGACAGCTGCTGGGAGCCCCAGGTCCCACGAGCGGAACAGCACAGCCCAGGCCACATCCTCCTGCTCCCCAAAGGGACAAACTACTAGAATATACAGAAAAAAATGCACGTATATACTTATATTTATGGAGGTCCAGACCCACTGCAAACACCCTCTGCCTCACACAGCCGTGTACCAACAGCACAGCTGCCAAGCCGACCCCGAGCAGGATGGATGTGGGAAGCGCTTTTGAGGCTCCCCCGCCTGCTCAGTTGGGTGTTTGGGAGTGAAAATTAGGACAAAGGAGATGAAGGACTCGTCCAAGCTCAGATGATGAACTGCTTGTTTAACAAGGGAATATTACCAAAGTAAACTTTGGATAATCAAATAAAAAAGGCTTTATTTAGAAAGAGAATATTCAAAGTTATGATCCAGCAGCACAGAAACCCTATTCACACGCCTTTTGTCAAGCACAGCCAGAGGTTAATTCTGTTGACAGGTTTAACCAGCGCTATTATCTGAAACATAAATAAGACCTCTTACAGTCAGATCGGCCTCTGAGTGTTTTTTCTTTCACAGCGATGTGGAAGCCAGACAACACGTCAGGCTGGCCGCGGCTCCGGAGGGCACAGCGCGCACGCACATCCTCGCGCTGCTGGCACCAGCGACACAAACACAGGGGCACAGCCGCACAAACGCACGACACAAACTTCCACCGAGCAGCTTCCCTCCCCAGATGTGCACTGTGATCAACAGCACTGCAGTCAAAAACAATGACTTATGCTTTGGACGATTTCTCCATATTTAAGTAAAAATAGAAATGTATAAATTAGAAACAACAGGCGTAGAAACAGCCTGGATGAGGAAACACTACGGATCTCAGCAAGACATGAAATATCTGCGCTCGTGAGGGAATGACCTTCAAAACTCATTCACTGTTCCCTGCCTCTCCGTTGACGGTTTTTCTCACATTAGACATTCCACTATGTGTGCTTTAATTTTGCATGGACTATAAATACTTTGCTTATAAGGCAGCATGAAAGCCATAGAAAACAAATATTTAACTATGGTAACCTTGATTGTGAGGGTAACACAGCTTATTCTGTATACCTTAGGTCATCCATACTAAATACGAGGACTCGCTATTTACTATGCTAAACATGAAATAACCCACCGAAATACGTGACCAAGTACTATTTCCTCTTAATAAAATAAATAAAGGCACGCAAAATAAAGACACCTTGTTAAATGAAATTAAGGACAGAAAATCCAGATTTTTCTAAACTGCATTGCCTACATTTTCTCTCCCAAACTACATTTTTCCATTTCATTTGTATCAAAACCAACCTCTTGACAGACAAACGAGTTGGCTTGTGCAAAACAAGCCGGCTGCCACCCCAGCTGTTTACGGGGTCACACTTCACAATCTAGGAGGGGGAGGTGAGTGAGGAACGAGCGGCTTCAGCGTTCTTCGGCTGCTCTTTGCACAAAACACCATATTTACCCATTTTAGACGATTAAAGCAAACCCGACCGTGCCTCCCATAGCCTGCAGCACTCCTCCCTCACCATCCTTTGCCGTTTCAAGCACGCTTCTGCCCGCAAACTAAGAGATGCTCCCTCCTCCTCGGAGTTGCAGGACAGCGGGGAACTCGGGAGATCCACGACCCGAACCGGCGGGTGGGAGTTGCCGCTATTTACACCTTGAGTCACCTTTACTCAAAAACTCTGCCCCGAATTTTCCATTGCCTACGGACTGGAGCGGAGCCAGCCGATGCCAGCAGGGAACAGCCGCGAGCGCTCCGGCGCACAGGGCTCCGCCGTGCCAGCCGCCCCCGGCAGGCTCCTCGCCGCCCCTGCCCGAACGCCAGAAGCGCAAAGCGAGGGCGCCGCACCCGGGACTGCCGCTCCCGCCCCGCGCCGGGTCCCTGCAGCCGGCCGCCCCCTGCCGCAGCCCGGCCCGGCCCGGGGCTCCGCTCGGGAGGCGGAACGGGGCACGGCGGGGCGGGCAGGCACGGCACGGCACGGCATGGCACGGCTCGGCATGGCACGGCATGGCAGCCGCCCCCGGGCTTCCCTTCGTAGCCAAGTGCTCCCCGCAACACGCCGCCGGCAGCGGGGGGCGAGCAGCGCCTCGCTCCGCGGGGCACAGCCGAGCCCCCCCGAAGCTCCCCCGGCCCCCGAGTGGCCGCGCGGGGCTGCCCCGGGTCCGCGGGGCTCGGGCTCGGCTCCCCCTGCCCCGAGGGGAAGGGGTCAGATGGGATGGGATGGGATGGGATGGGATGGGATGGGATGGGATGGGATGGGATGGGATGGGATGGGATGCTCCGGCCGCTCCGAGAGCCGCGGGAGCTGGGGAAGGGGGGAGAGGCTGGGGGGGGATCCGCGCGGCTCCGGGGCCGCCGCCGCTCCGCCTTTGTTCGCGGCGGCGGGGCAGGACCGGGCGCCTTTTGTCTGCCGGCTCCGTGCGGCGGCGGCGGGGGCACCGCGCTCGGGGCTGCCCCGGCCCCGCTGCCCCCCGTTGCCCCCGAGCCCGGCCGGGACGCGCCGCCCGGCGGCCGCGCTGACCTGGATGGTGCAGGTGTACTCGCTGTCGTCCAGCAGCCGCACGGTGCAGTTGTACTCGCGGTCCAGGTTCCTGCTGCTGCCACTCATCCACCTGCTCAGCATCTTCCCGGGCGCGCAGCGGGCGCGGAGCGGCGGCGCTGCCGGCGGAGCCTCCGCTCACATCCCCGCAGCCGGCGCGGAGCTCCTCGGTGCTGTGCGGTGCTGTGCGGTGCTGCTCGGTGCTGTGCGGTGCTGTGCGGTGCTGCTCGGTGCTGTGCGGTGCTGCTCGGTGCTGTGCGGTGCTGCTCGGTGCTGTGCGGTGCTGCTCGGTGCTGCTCGGTGCTGTGCGGTGCTGCGGGCGCGTCCCCCCGCCCGGTTCAGCTCGGCTCGGCCCGGCCCGGCCGGCCCTGCCTCCGCTGCGGGCGGAGCGGTGCGGGGCGGTGCGGGGCGGTGCGGAGCGGAGCGCGGTGCCCGTGCCCGGGCCGCGGCGCTCGGCGCACGGCGGGCGGGGTGGAGGCCGGCCCGGGGGGGCGCCGGCTGCGGGGGCCAATCTCGGCGCCGCGGCTGTGACGGGCTCCGCCGCAAACCAATGCGGCAGGGGCGGCGCGGATCCGCCGCCTCCCCCGGGCAGCCCCGCGCGGGTGGGGGCTCCGCGGGGGCGCAGCGGCACGGGGCTGGGGGGGGCGCCCCGGGGACACCGGGATGGAGGCAGCGCCTGGCCCCGTAGCGGGGGCGGCGGGGCGCCCGGCGGGGCGTTGGGGCTCTGCCGTGTGCCCTGCGGGGGTGGGCAGCCCCGGCTCACCGCCCGCTCCCCCCCAAAAAAATAAAAAAGCCCCCCACTCTCCCACCGGCCCCGCCGCTTGTGCACAGCGGCCGCCGTCCCGATCCCCGCAGCCCGGGGCACCTCGCCCTGGGCCGGTCGGGGGGGGTGGGGGTAAATGGGGGGCGGCCCCCCCGTCCTGTGGGGAGAGGAGGCTGCGTCCCGGGGGTCGGTGCGTGAATAAGCACGGTCCTGCAGGGCACTGCTCTGCTGCCGGGGGGCGGTTTGGGCGAGGAGGGGGCATTGCACGGGGGGGGGGGGGGGGGGGGGGGGGCAGCTGCCGCCCCCAGCAGAGAGACCGGACTGACAGTCCCCGGGGCGCACGGTGTTCTCCCGGTGTTGATTCCCTCTGGAAGGAAACTTTTGTATCTGTGGCTGTTGGAAAAAATGGACTCTAAAAGTGATCAGCGCTCACTCGGGTGCAGCTGGTGCTGCTCTGGAGAAGTGAAATTCGTGGTGGCAGCGAGTGGGGCTGGAGCCCCCCAGCATCTCCCCCCATGCGGCCCTCGCTGGCCCCGGCTGGGCATCACTCTCGCACCACGGCCACCCCTGCACAGAGCACGGCTCCCAGCAGAGGGTTCAGCAGCGCTCCCACCACCACCTGGCTCTACACGAGCTGACAAATGCCCACCTCAAGCAGGCCATGACACGGGGCTGCACTAAGCTGCTGGTTCAGCCCACAGCAGCACAGATCCCATCCAGCTGCACCTCCCTGACTCAGCTCAGCTGTGCCCAGAGCTTCTTCCCCTCCAGCTGTGTTTGCAGGCTGCAGCGCAGCTCCTGGCCCTTCTTCATTCACCCCAGCCTTAAGCTCCAAACATGCAGCTGTCCTGCCTTGTCCCCCAATAGCTCCACTTCTGCGTTCCCAGCCAGAGAGATGGCTCACAAACCCATGTTGCTGGCCTCCCCGCAGGAGCAGTGCCACTGACCCAGCACCGCTGCAGCATGTAGGGCAGGACCCTGCGCTCTGGGGCCATGCAGACTGGGAGCTGTCCCCACTCAGGTGGCAGGAGAAGCCTTTCCAGGCCAGCCTCGCTGCTTCCAGCCCATCCAACCTCACCAGCTCTGCCCACCAGGCTGGACACAGCCCTGTGTGCTCTCGGAGGGACCACGGAGGGGACCAGGCTGGGTTACCTTAGGATCCTAGATGCAATTACTGCAAATGTCCAACTAATGTGAATGGCAGAGTGGGAATGAGACATTACAGGCAGTCGTACTGCAGCAGTGGGCAGCATGGTGGAGAGGAATTTATTCTGCTGGAAGAACTCAAGGCAAACCCAGCGGCTTGGCCTCCACGGGCTGTCTGTCGGGACCCCGAGCTTTGCAGCCCCCCGGGAAGGTGAGCTGCGCCCGGCGTTGTTGGGAGGCGTGATGCAGAGCCCAGAACAACAACGGCGCTTTTCAGAGAGAATGGGACTTCTCCTGAACCATCTGGGCACTTTTACAAAGATGCTTGTATTCACTAAAGTAGCTGCTACTTTGTCATGTATCCCACTCTGCATAAATTGTTCATCTGCCTCAGAGCTCCCCCTCTGAACCAGCTGAACTGTTAATGAAGAATGGGATCCTCAGCATTAGCAGGTGCTGCTTTCATAAAGAACAGAAGCCTCTGAGCCAGCTGAGCGGCTTAATGAAGAGCAGCATTCATGCCACAGCAGCCACGGCTTTGTCAGGGAGCCTCTCACCCATGCCACAGCTCGGCTATTAACTTTGTTCCTCAAGCAAATTAACAGTTTTGCTGAGATTCCAGTTTTCGACAGAGACACTGTATTTTTTTAGAGCTCGTCGCTGAGGTGAGCAGGAGCCTGTTGGCCGTGTTCGTTCCCCCCTACTGCCTCGGACTCATCCCTGAGCAGGGAGCAGCGCTGGCGACAGACAGACAGACATCTGAGGGGAGCCTTGCTCTTCTCTCTCAACCTACCTAAAAGGTTTCCACAGAGCGTATCAGAGACCAGGAGATGCCTTTATAACAATGCTCTCTGTTCCCAGCTTTGATCGACAAGAATGCAGTTCGGATGAGTAATGTCATTTTTTCCCCTTTTTAATAATTAACACAGCAAATCCTACCAGTTCTCCATACTTGGATTCCCCATGACTTGCACTTTTGAGCTCAAAAATCCAAAAGGCAGATTTCCAAATGGATGTTTGAAGTAAAATCTGAGATGCATTTGTTTTCTGGTCAGTTAGATTTCAGAGAGCTCAGCCTTAAAGCCCGGGGGAGGACACAGCGTGGCTGCCTTCGCTGCTCGGAGGGCAGGAGCAGAACTCCCTGCAGGGGCAGAAGTGCCCGGCTGCCCCACTATTGAATGTTACCGAAGCCAAAGACCCCAAAACTGCCTTAAATTCAAAGCTATGCCTTACTCTTTGCCTGTCTCAGGTATTTCAGTAGAAAATGTCACACATCGTATTTATCACCCGTGATAAACAACCGGCTTGGCACAGCCTCCACCGACAACTGCTCATTTTAAAGTATGCCAACGTTCAGCAGTAAGAGCTGCTTCTTGGGCTTTGGATGACCGAAATACAGTCCTCTGCTTTCACTGGCATTTCTTGTTTAACTGCAACCTGTTCTGTTTAGATACTCTCTGCATTTTCTTCATCTGGAGCTGAGAAATGAGGCTGTCAGCTTTGCTTTGCTTTTCAGCAGGCACCCCCATCTGAAATTACAGAAAAGCAATGGTCCTTGTTGTCTTAGCTCCAGCATGAACCCAGTGCCACCCAGATGAGATGTCAAAACCTGGCCCAGCTCACAGGGTTTGCTCATCACTCAAATAGCCAACACTACCGTCATCACTGTCATTATACTTCCAAATCAGCTGAATTCACAGTCCCTGGCCTGTTCTCCCAGGCTATCTGCAGCATGAAGCAGGCATCGACTCACACTTGCTCTCAGTGTCTGTAGACTGAGAAGGGACAGAAACCAAAGACCAGAATCTCTGCTAGCCCTTAATTACTTCTTGTTGATGAACAGTTTTTGGAAGGTAAGGCTTAACCTCTTCCAGAAAGAGGCTCCCTGCCCTGCATTTATTGCAACCAGCCCATTCTCATGTCTGAGTCCCCTTACATTGACCTGATCTGCATCTGGAATAAATACTGCAATATTCCTTGTACTATTTTACAGTATTTTTCTAGAATAACGAGCGGTTACAAACACTGCAGTAACCAACAAGGGGCCCATCACTGGCTCCAGGCCGGTGCTTTAGGACTGCACATTGGCTACAGCCGGGACACTTTGCTGGGGTGCAGCCGGGGAGCGTTGTGCTGCTGGTTCATCTGTGCAGAGTGTGGGAGCCCCTCAGCGTGTGTCTGCACATCTCCGTCCTCAGCTGAACACCAACAGCCGTAGGAAACACTGGGGCCAGCAACCTCGCTGCCTCCTCCAGCAAGCTGCACTCCTTCAGGCACAGCCGACGTCCCCCAGACCACGCGCAGCCCACGGGGATGGGCTCAGCCCTGCGCTGGGGCTGGGGGCCGGCAGCTGGCAAAGGGTGCTCTCTGTTCCCAACCTCCTCAAAATGCGTCCTTGTGTAGAGATACAGTGTCTGCCTGAGCTAGAACTGAGAAAATGCTCTACCAGTGACTTACAGGCAAGGTGAATTAAGCTTGGAACGAATTATGTTTGATGCACGGGGCAGCAATGGCAGCCTGGTCCTTCTCCCGAGTGCTGGCCGGGGAATACATCATCCCCAGGTAGGTGACCGATTGCACTGAATCGCTGCCTGTCGTGTGCTGGTGTGACCCTGCAAGCAGATGTGGGGTCCCTTTGTTAGGTCTGCATGTTCCAAGACCACTTCTAGCAGCAGCATCTGATGGGTAAGGGCTGCTGCGCTGAGCGGGGCTCCGTGTGCCGCCAGGGACCTGCATCTCCCACCAGGCTCCTGCAGGGTGAGCTTCCTGCTGAGCCAGGGAGAAAAGACAGAGGGCAAGGGAAGGTGAGGAGACGAGCAGGCTGAAGTGGGAGAAAGGGAAGAACGGGAGATGAGGGAGGAGAGGAGGGCAGTGAGGACAGATGTCAGCTGCAAGAGGACCAGAAGTGAAAACGGGGCTGGAACCGTCCCAGCAACCGCCCCACAAGTACCCAGGGGGGAATGGGCTGTAGCACCAAGCTTCCCAAATTGCAGGCATGTAAAATTTTAACCATAATTTGCAATTATAAGCAGAGGATAGCATTTCGTCCTGTTAGGAGGAGGTGGGAACCTGCAGGGCGATGCAGATTAATTACTGCTGACATACGGGGACAGGCTCATTAGGCTGAGGTCTCCTTCAGTCCTAGCACAAAGTTTTTGGCTTGAGGCAGGTATTTCAGGGAGTAATTACGGAGCTGTGCTGTTAGGCAGGTCACAGCAGTCGGCCCCAGAGACCCCTCCATGCCTCCTGGCACTGCAGGGATGCTGGAGCAGCTCACGGGGTGGGGAAGGAGCTGGGAAGGGCCGGGGGGGCAGTGCCAACCTCAGGCACCCTCCCTGCAGCCCCACACTGGGTGGGCACAGGGCAGATCCTCCCTGCAGTCACCCATTGCAACAACAGTGAAGAGCATCACCGAGCTCTCCACCACCTTTTTTTTGGTCCTAGAGATCATTTTTAGGCTCTCTATGCACGGATTTCTTCACTTCACTTGTGAAGGAGAGAGACAGCACGGAAGTGTGACTGCTCAAGCCGGCAATTCACAGCAAACAATTGCTCTGACTTTTTTTTCTGCTTGCAGAGCTAATGATAAGTCTGTCACAAAAAGCTTTGCTCCATGTGCTCGCAGCTGAGACTCCAGATTGAAGGCACTGTGCTTGTGACTGGCTGGATGGGGCATGCAGGATTTTATCCTCTTTCTGAGTCACTGCTTTGGCAGACATTTACATCACAAATCCTTAAAAGTGCAAATACAACTCTCGGTCCCCTTGGGTACTTAGGGAGGTAACACCAAAAAATGCTCTTGTTGCTTTTTTTGTTAGCAAGGTACACTCTGTTTTATATCTAGAGAATACAACTGGGGAGTAGTTCCAAATCCAGCCCAGCAATCCATTTAAAATATTCCTATAATTCTATTTCCTGGCTGCTTCTGTCAGCGCTGTCAGCAGCAGGTAGGAGGCCTCTCTGCTCCCTGGGAGCACTGCACGTGCAGGCAGGACTCAGCTCAGCGCTGGGCACACTGAAGAGGCGAGGGAGATCGGGCTGAAGGGCAGGGCACGATGGAGCCCAGACCCTCCCTTGGAAGCATGCAGCACACGTTTAACTTCCCCTTGCATCATTCTCCTGGCTCTAAGACCAGAGCTCTGCAGAAGAGCCATGCACAGCTGTGCACAATTGGGGCTGTGAAATGCACTAAAGTTCACAGAAATGCACTAAAGGTGTGCGTGTCCGTGGGTGCTGGCGCTGGGCACTGTGAGGAGCTGCTTCCCCACCAACATGCCCAGTGAAAGTTTCCTGTGCCCCACCACCATGCGTCATGGCCAGTGCTTGTGACTGCTTTTATGATTCTCGTATTCGGTGGTATTTTTTCTGAAAGTCCTGCTTCTTGCTCTCCATGACTAAGAAGTAATCACAGTGTCTGTCTCTCTCTATATATATTTCTCTCTCTTGATTGAGAAAGAACGCTTGAAAATGTGAGGCATACGCGGCAGAGTGTGCTCAGCAGGGGGTCAGAAATAAGACAGCAGGGAAACGCAGCCCTGGGGATTTTTGCTCTCCATCCCATGATTCACACCCCTGGGTCCTGATTTTCAGGCACGAGGTCTTGGATTTGCTAATGCTGCCACCAACACAAGTGCAAGAATTTAAGCATAAGTAAATACCTCAGGAAGGGATTTTCAGGGAAACTTGAGGGACCCTGAGACTGAATCCAGCAGGATCTGGGCACCACAACTCTATTAAGCTCTGCCAAAGCCCCATCCTTCGGGATCCTGGTATGTGCGAGGCTCCTGTCCTGCTGTCCCCCCAGGACCACGCTCCACCAGGTTTTTGCAGGCTCAGAGAGCTGCTGCACAGTGCGGTCAAGCCAGTGCTTTTCTACAGGAGAAAAGATGACACATCCTGCAGCATTAACTCAAGCTTGCTCCCCAGCCCCGTGAGCGGATGGTAGGGTACGAGCCTGCGGGAGCCCTCCCAAAATCTCTCTTGAGGTCAGCAGGGAGGTAAAGCTGCCCAACGGCAGAGCACGTCTGTTCAGCTGCAGCCTGACCCTATTAACAGCAACTAGCCGAATGCTGCTCCATCCACTCGCAGTAACTTCATAGGGTTTGACAAGCGCTGGATTTAATTTAGATTCAGTCTCAAGGACCTGGGGCACGGCTGCTCTGGGCTCTGCTTGGTTCCTGCAGCGCTGGGGCTGAGGGTGCTGCGGCAGCTCCCATGTCCTGCACCCCACATCCCGCATCCTGCACCCCAAATCCCATATCCTGCACCCTGCACCCCACATCCTGCACCCCCCACGTGTCAGAAGGCATTCTGCACAGGTCCAATGCACTTCAAACCAACATTTACTGTGTGAGGAGCATGAAGGAAGCAAGTCAGAGGCCTTAATAAAATGACCAGCACGAGGGCACGGTGTAAGGAAGATGCGTTTGCATGATGAGAGTGTTTCAGGCAATGGGCATTGCTTTTTTTAGCTTGCTTTTATTTTTCTCTTAAATATGTTTAAAATTATTTCCTTCAAAGCGCTTCTAGTAGAAGCCTTTTGTTTGAAGTAAATGGATTCCTGGGGTGCTTCTGCATCTAGAAATTCAGCAGCCTGGGTTGAATATTTACTGCTCATCATCATCATTTAATATACAGATTTTTTGGCCATTTCTGCTGCAAGAGCACTGCAAAAATAATTTGTGTGTTTACAGCCATGTCATTAGGTTGTCGATAGGGAGCGAATAATCCCTCACATTTCCAAGGGCTGTGCATTTACTGCATATTTTGGGTGGAAAGAGATCAGGAGGGTTATGAAGGCTATTTAGGGGCCCACCCTGAGAGGCAGCAAACACACTTTTTCAGGCACTGCTGCCCCTAGGAATTATCTTCAAACATCCCTGCATTTTGGTGGCACGACCACATTTGACCACCCCAGGCTGCACAGCGAGCTGAGAGAATAAAGTCAGGCTGGGCAAGGCAGCTGCTGAAGCTGAGGCCAGGGGTGGTGCCACAGCCCAGCTCTTCCTCTATTTCGGTTTTCTTTGTTTTCTCCTCTTGCAAATGCACCATCCACAGAGCTGGAGCTGTTCGAGCCTAACAAGGTGAATCCAGTGTGTTATTCCCCAACCTCGAGTCTGCCAGAGCCGCTTAATGCTGTTCCTATTGATAAGGCTCTGGAAAATCAATGCAGTGATGATGCACACTTGTTATTCGGTAAATAGCCTTTTCTCCAGAAAACAGATCCTTTTAAGAGGTTAATGAATTACAAGGAAAAGGATGCCTTTCAGGGGATTTTAGCCACCAGAGGGGCTGGGGGAGGGCGAGAACTGCGCAGCTCTCGGAGCCGCAGCAGGACCATTCTCTGCTGCCGCAGCAGCAGTGCTGGGTAGCAAATTAAACTTTCCCTTCCACTTTAGGAAACCCTTGGGTTTTTGCTTCTGCTTTTGTAGATTTCTTTTTTTATTCTTTGTGTAATGTTATCCTTTTATTTAGAGTCAATATGAAATCCCTTTGTCCCTCCAGATTTCTGACTGCTGTCTGGGATTCAGAGATTGTGCTTAGCCGCAGAAAAGAAATTAAAGAGTAGGTATTGTGCATAGGAAAAGTAAGTCATTCCCATAAGAAAAAATACCCAAGTGGAAGCATATTTAGGAAAGCATTTGGCATCTATATTAACCAGTTTCCTAACCATTTAACACCTGTGGCTCTGCAAGCGTGGCCCCAGCCTGGCTGCTCCTGCAGGCTGCAGAGGCACCGGCTTCAAGGGACAGTGGCTGTGCTCATCCAGATGAACGTGGTAAAATCCCCTGCTTTAATTTCCTATACACCTCGAGCCCCTTCACTGCTGATGCTGCACTCCCCCCCAACATCTCCCATCTCTTCCAGATTTACAATCCACCTTGCTCTGCTCTCCCCATCGGCTGCCCCCTCGCTGCCCTGTCCCAGCCCAGCCGGGGCCGCATCCTGTCTCCAGCCTTCGCCTTGCACCACGGGCTGGCAGCTCAGGGAACAACAGTAGCAGCATGGGGACACCTGAGGTACACCCCAGAGGCTGCAGCTCTTTTTTGGCCTTTATTAGGAGGAATAAAGAAGAAATGATCAGAGAGCAGGCTGCGCGTGGTTGCCTAGGGATCAGCAATCATGGCCTGATTGCATTCAGTGTGAGCAGAAGGGGATGGCCCAGCCCAGGACGTGTGTATGGATGGGCAGACAGGTGTGCCCTGTGTCCAGACACAGCCAATGTCTCCCTGCAATCAGAATGTCATTCCGCACAAAGCCAAACCTCTACAGCAATGAAAGCGCATTACATTTACACGGTTGTATTTAATATGGTATTAAATACACCTATTAAATAAGTTTATTAAAGTCATTAACTGCAGGAATATTTTTATATATACTTGATGCTTCTAATCAATCGAATTATGAACAAAGAGATTGAGAAGAAAACACAGATAGAAAAATATGACTGAAAGCTAACGCTTCTCCGTGAGGAGCTCAGCAGGCAGTCAATAACTGCCACTCTGCAATCAATAGTGAAGTATTTTTGAGTAAAAATGCCTTCTTGTTCTGAGTCTGTAGTCAGAAATGAAAAACCAATACCTGGCAAATGGGAAATGGGGGAGCAGGCATTAGCTGGTCAATTAAAAGTCACCCAAGGTATGAGGGGCGGAGGGCAGCGACCAGCCCAGGAAAACAAAGAACAAATCTGGGGCCATGGAAGATGTTAAACAGCAGCAATCGGGAACACCTGAATCTGAAAAGAGTCTGTTGACCCAATGCTGTTGATTTTGAATACACCTTTGAATACTGTGGAAAATCCAGCAGAGAGGAAAGTGCTGCTGCCATCCTGATATTCAAGCAGGCTGGCAGGTTTCTATAGAGGAAAACTAATGGAAACAAAACAAGACATAATCAAGGGATACAAATGTAATTGTGGCCAACACAGTTTTACAGACAACTGATTCTGTCACATAGATGTGATCATGTTCCTCGATAAGACTGCAACGTCGTGAGCAATGTGGATGTGTGGTGATGTGGGATGTGCCACACGCTTGCCCTGGCACACGAAGTGCAGATGCAAGCGGGCCATGCGGGGTGCTGGCAGCGTGCGGCCGCTCTGCCGGGCACACAGGGGAGCTCTGGGGGACCAGGAGCTGTGTTTTCCCATCAGCAAAGTGTTAGCAAACGCGAGATCACTGCTGATAAAACACGGGGATGAGTAACAGCCTGGCAGGACAGCCACACAGGGAGGAGCAGCTGAGGCACACGGAGCTCTGAGCGCTCAGGCCTGGCACAGCGGGGCTGCTCCGAGCACGGGGCGCACCAAGCACACGGTCCCTCAGGCACACAAAGAGCAGGAGGGGGCTCTGCCCATGGAAAATTCAATTACCAGGGGTTTAGGCCAATGCTGGAAATCTGCATTCAGTTCTGGCATTTGAATTCTGAACAGAAACGTGCAGCCAGCGCAGGCGAGAATGAGTGAAATCGCTGAAAGGCTGGCAAAAATACCCAAAGAGCTCCATCTGCTTAGCTCGTGAAGAATACTGAGAGCTGACTTTATTAGGGTGCATAGATATCATTATGGTAAACAAAACACTTGAGGGCTAGAGGTTCTGTCCTCTAACACAGGAAGGCAGGGAAAGTGCCAATGGATGGGAGCCAAACCAGAGCCGTGCAGGAGCTGAGGCTCGCGGTGTGCCTGGCCGTGTCATTCCCTGGGGATGTGCGGCCCCAGCAGAGCCTCGCTGCCTCTCAGTGCCCCCAGCCCCATTTCCAGCAGACCATCCTGCTGGGACACCAGCTTCCCCAGGTGGGGCCGCAGCAGCTCAGGATGGGGCTGCCCTGCTGGTCCCCAGCCTTGCCCTGAGGCTGCTTTGGGCACTTGCAGAGATTTGCAAAAAGCAGGAAGGGAACATGAAAGAACGAGGACTTAAAAATGAGGTGAAGGCCTTGAAAGCAGGTAGCATTTAACCTCCCTGCTTTGAAAATCTGGCTTCCCAGAGTGCAGCCAAACCCCATCACAGGGCAGCGTGCATCCCGCACCCGCTCAGCCCCGTGCAGCAGCGGGGACAGCCTGGCTGTGACAGCTTGGTCGTCGCACTGCCAGCTCCGCTGTGGCTGCTGGCACCACGGGGGCATATTGGAAGGAGGGGGAAATGTCACTGCAATGTCCACGATGCTCTGAGGTGGCACTGGGAACAAATTACAGGCACAGCAGTCTGCAGCCGGCACCACGACCATGGAGCGATGCAGGGGGAGGTTTTGTGCCCATGCTGCTCAGCTCCAGCCCTGATGCTGTCCAGCCATGTGAGGCCAGTGGGGACGGAGCACACATGGGGAGCCTTCTCCTGCCCTGAAGTGTCAGTGAGCCCCTGAGCCCCTGCACCTCCCGCTGCAGCATCTCACCAGGTGAACCCCTTCCTGGAGATGACAAGCTGCAATTGTGTTTTGACACCGGCCAAGCAGGCAGCAAGAGCTCACCAGAGAGCAAAGGCACGGGGGCAGGGGAAGCTGGTGGCACCCTCCCCGAGAGCAGCGCCTCTGAAATGGGAGCAAGCTGCCCAGTCACCACCAGCAGGGTCTCGAGAGAAGCAAAGGGAACAGAGGGAGCATGTTTGGGAGGTTTATAACAGCAGCAAAATCAGGTTTTTAATCCGAGACTGTATTCCATCACCAGAAAAACATTTCACCGTAGTGCTTATACATCCACCACATTTCCCTCCATCCTGGGAAGATCCTGGACTCTCCCACAAGGTCATCAGGAACTCTGAGGAGAGCTGGTGATGTCCAAACCAGTCCCTTACTGGTTTGTGACCAGCTCCTGAGCCCCTTCCCATGGATATCCCCTGTGCTGAGCCGTGCTCTTGCTGTGCTCAGGGTGGCAGAGCTGGGGACATGGGGGCAGGCGGTGACAGCTGAGGCAGCAGCCAGCACCGGGCAGCACAGAGCAGCCCCAGCCCCTGGTCCCAGCATCTCCAGTGCAGCGAATGGCAAGGGAAAAGACAAGGTTCCCATGGGAACGGAAAGTGCTGACATTTCTAAACTAAAAAAGGAAAGAAGCAGCAAAGTATGTGCTCAGCAGGACTGCACGGATATGGGTGGGTGGGTTTATTTCCTTTCCCCATCTTCTGTGCTTGAAGGTAAGATACTTTAATAGTAATTTGCATTAGGTTCATACACAAAATGCAAGCAGAGTTTCTGTTTATCCGGTTTTGGTGCTTTAATTCAGGCCGGCTGCCTGCAAAACTCATTTTGACACAGAAAAGTACTGTGCAGGCTTCACCTGTAGCCACACAGAAGGAGATGAAGCGTCCCCTTGAGATCACGCCGAGGCACTTCTCTCTCTCATGCAAAATGATTGAGATAAATAGCAGAAATTAAACTGCCATATTGTGGTGGCTAAATTATTTGTAATGGCTATATAAAATATATTTGCCGCACGGTAATTAAGTGTCCTAGAGTTTCAGATGGGAAGATTTTTAGCTCAGAGAGATGTTTATCTTCCTGTCAGATCAAAAAGCCGTGGAAGTGGATGGTGACTCAATGCAGATGCTGACGCTGGACGCTCACTCCTGCAGCAAACAGTACGGCGATGCCCTGGACACGGCTGCTCCTTAACAGATCCGAAGAGGAGCTGCAATCCTGGCAGCACAGCACTTACAGCCTCACCATTTAAAAACCAATAATGGGTTTTGCGCAGCGAAGAAGAGAAGTCGATGAGGGAGAAGCTGGCAGGTAGTTTCTGCTCACTCTAATCCATAGCCAAGGAAAGGAGGTTAAGGGAACAGAAGAGGGCTTGCAGACACCCAGAAAGCAACTAAAAGAAAGGAAGAGGAATAAAAAGAAATTACCAAATGTTTCTGACAGCACACATGAAAATAAGGAATTATTAACGCCACCAGTTAGGAATACCAAAAAGTGCCAGTTCTGTGATCAGGGAGCGATTCGGGAGCAGGCTGTGCTGTTGCCGGCAGGAAGGGTTGTGTGCAGGACCCACGGGCTCCCACAATGAAAATCCAGACACCAAAAAAAGCTGCATCAGATTCCCCGGTGAGCAGAGAAGAGCTCCCCACAAAGGGCAAAGAAAAACTGAGGGACTAGAGTGATCCCAGCTCCTCCTGCCCTGCCGGGGCCATGAACAACGGGGCGTCCCACACAGCTGCTTTCTCTCACGTTACGTGTGAAAACACAAATATTTTTAGGTACTTCTTCTCTCAAAGCATTTAGGAATATTTCCAACTCTCTTCTGTGCTTTTTCTTCCACCTGTGCATTTTCTATTTCCCCCCACAGACGCCCTGTGATGAGATTGCCCCTGGGGAAGGCAGAAGCGCTGTGCAGGACAGGGGGTCTGCAGGATGGGCTGCCCAAGCACCAGCAACCAGGAGCAGGCAGTGGGGGCCAGCAGGGCTGCAGACACCCACCCTGCACCTCAGTCAGCACCCCTCGAGCTATAGCAGGGCTGCCTGCAGCAGCTGTATGTTCCTGAGCCCAAAGCAGAGGCAGGCAGCTCCGTGCAGGCACGCTCCGAAATGCCGCAGAGCCGATTTTCTACATCAGCTGTGCCTCGCTGCCACCCTCCTCCCCAGCCTGCTTTCCTCAGACTGTGCCGCGTGGTGACTGCCAAGCGACAGCAGTGGGTTTACCAATGCATTGGGAAGCTGATCCTAAAATAAGCACCGGGGATGGGCACAGGCACCCCCTGTGCCCCCACGGTACGGGGCTCCAAGGGCAGTGCCAGCCCTCAGAAGAGCCAGGCGACCTCACAGCCCTAATATGCTGCTGAATAACAAAACATGGGCAAAACGAGAGTGCTCCTTCCAGGTGAGACATCCCTCGGTTTGCTGCAGCGGATTCAGCTGAATGGGACCAAGGAAGTGAGGATCCAGACCAAGTAACGGGGTAGTTTCCTGCCTGGGAATTAGGTACGGAACAAAGCAACACCAACTGGTTCAGCAGCACTCTAGAGCACACAATGCAGAGAACAAGTTTGCCTTCGTGGAGGTCTTCTCCATCTCTCCTTTTGTACCAGCCTCAAGTCCCCATCAGGCCAATCCCCCTCCTTGGGAGCTAACTTCTCTCTCCAGGTATCTGTCTCAACCCATCTGTTTCCGCCCCAGTAGCTGCTCAAAAAGACTTGAAGACGTCGCATTGTCTCTGCACAGGGTAGAAGTGACAGAAACCTTGTCAAAAGGGAATAAGCGTTTGTGAGACAGCAGCTGTTGTATGGAGATTTTTGTAACTCCAGAATATTCTAGTGGAAATTTCAGAGTTACAAAAATCTCCGTACAACCTGCTCTTGACTTATCAGGTCAGGCAGTTTTCCACTTACATTTTCTAACCCCAAAGACGAGGCCTTTGGGCAGCCCCTGAGGTTTCACCTCTGCATGCAGGGGGCAGGCACTACAGCCAGAGAACGCACTGAAGGCAGCTAACACGTAGCACAGGGACTACTGGGGAAGTATCACTATTTTAAAAAAGTACTGACACAATATACAATATCTGTCCTGACCCTACAGTTACACTTTAATGGGAAAAATTAGCCATTTGCTTGCCTTTGCTGCCAGCCCTGGAGCTCAGCTCCAGCTGTGGACAAACCTCCAGGGTCTGTCACAGCCCCACAGAAGCACCCAGGGGCAGCACTGCTGGCATCCTCCCCGTGAGCTGGCCCCCAGGGAGCTGTGGGGCCACACGCAGATATGGTGCCAGATGCTGCCAGACCCTGCAGAAGCACGAGGATTTTCTTCTTGCTGGTGGCACGGCACAGGGGGGCTGCTCGGGTCGGCAGCACAGGCAGGGGCTGGTGCTGTGCAGGCAGTGCACGGCGTGTTGGTCACTGGAGAGGGCTCAGAAGTCCTGACTTCAGTTCCCGGGAACTACAGTGGGAATATTTTGTAACAAGGAGGAAAAAGGAGGAAAAAAAAGAAAAAAAAGAAAAAAAAAAAAAAAGCACGCCAAACTACCTGCATTCCAAATAGCTCCACAAAAATGGGCCACGAAACTCAAAGGGGATTATAAAAGCAACCCCACCTTAACACCAAGCATTCTGCTTCCTCGTAGTTAAAATCTGATGAATTGTGCTATTTTAATCCATTTTTAAAGTATGTCATCTGTATTCTAACCACTGACCTTTTCCCAATGCCCTCCAGGCCCCCAACAAGTAGGTTACATCTGTCACTCCAAAAGGCAGCGGGACGTGGGGGGCAGCGCCTCAGGGTCCCCAGACCTCTGCTCAGCCTGGGGGCAGGAATGGGGGCACCCGTCCTCCCCGGCTTGTGAGGGGCCAGGAAGGTGTTGGCACCGGGTGCCAGCTGGGCCTCACACTTCTTGTGCCTTTTCAAGACCATCTTAAGCTGAGCAACCCATCACAAAGCCCAAGGTTAGATTTTTGCCTACTTCTGCTGTTTTTCATCTTCAGAGCTGAACTGCTTTGCATTCTCCGCCATTATTTTAGACTCAAAACGTGAAACGTTAGAGAAGACAGTCACGGTGAACGGCCAGCCAAAGGACCTGCTAAGCGTGAAGGTGTTTGTGGTGTACAGCAGAGGCAGCAGCTCTCCATCCAAATGACATCGACCCGAGAGCATCCAAATGCCAACAGCCAGCCGCCCACAAACCCAGCTCCTGCCTCTGTCAGCTTCTCTGTACAGCCCTGTGCCCTAACCCGGTGAGGAGCTCCCTACATGCTCTGGAGCAGACCCAACACATCCTGTGAGTTCACCAAAAATCTAAGCAGGATTCTCTTCTGCCCCGTGCAGAAATGGGCTGTGCTGCAGGCCATTAACTCACACTGTGCTTGCTGTGATAAGATCTGATGAGGTGGAAATCCACCTGATAGCCTAGGAAAAGGCTCGAGGGATCATCACTGGAAATCATTTCCCAAGGCTCTGCAGGCTGGTTTAACTTCCACAATGAGAAAAGCTTTTGTTAATTCAGTTTTATGATTAAAAAACCCTTAAAGACTGCCTCCTATGACATGAGACGTAACCGAGCTCTGACGTGTCATTTCTCATCACTCACCATATGCTTTGATGGCTGGAAGCGCGCATGACCAGTGGAAAGCCTGAGATGCCCTCTTTCTATTGTTTTTTTTTTTTTTTTTTTTTTTTTCCACGGGAGAACTGTTTGTAAGGGATTGTGATCACTTTCCCTCACTTTTAAGAGGACTACGAGATGTGACATGCCACAAAGCAATAGAGCACCCTCGGTGTCTTCTCATGGACTAACTTGCCCTCAATGAAGGTGGCTTGTGCCAGTGAGTCTCATCCTGCCCAAGGGTCTGTGACCAGAGGAGGATGCATGGGACACCCCGACATACACCCCATAGCTCCAGATGTAGCCTTAGAGAGAATTCAAGAAGAACTTGTGCTTGGAGCAGTAACAAAAATCTAACAGGAACAGTCAGTGGGTGATGTCTTCTCTGGTCATTTTTTCCTCAGGAAAAAAAAAAAAAAAAAAAAAAAAAAAAAAAGAGCATTTACCAGAGCTGATTTAATTCACACTCTAATTTTTCTAACACCTTTTTCCAGCATTAAAAGGCCATGAAAAAAAAAATGTAAAAAGAGCTGCAAATTGGGAAGTATTTTTGTTCTCCTTTTTCACTGGAGACTGGAAAACCCAGCTGGCTTCCCACTGGGGAGGCTGACAGCAAGGTGCTTCTGCTGCAGCTGTGTGCAGCTCCAGGGGGGGCTCGGGGAGACGAGGGTCCTGATGACCCAACCTGAGCCTCCCTTGGCACGGGGATGGTGAAACCCAGGCCCTGGTGGTGATTGTGTGCTGGATTTGCTGAAACCCAGCAGGGGTTTTGTACTCCTCAGGATTTTCAAGCAGCCTTCTGAGGAGGTGCTGACTGCTAAACGCCCTCCTTCGTGTTCGGAAACCGCCAAACGCCGTGACTTTGTTTCCATGTCTATGCCATCAGAGGAAAACTGAGGCCCAGTTTAAGCCCTGGCTTTATCTCAGCACCACCCAGGGTTGTTTATTGTGGTACCAGAGATGGGAAAGCACACAAAGCCCAGGAGGCTGGGACAAAGCAGGGCTGCAGGTTAGCGCAGAGCCTGCTGCACAGGCTCCCTGCCACGCACACCGAACCCCTGCACCATGCAGTACTGCCAGACCTCATAAAGGTGCCGTGACACAGCAGCAAAGTGCTTCTGGCTGCAACCGGAGGGCTCAGCACCTGCAGGACAGGCCCACAGGGCCCAGCCCCACTGAGCACACCGCAGTAGGGCACAGGACGGCAGGCAGCCCCCCGGGGATGGCTGTCAGCCCCCCAGTGCACCCGGAGCCACCTCCTGGCCCCATCCCAGCAGGCTGCCGTGTCCCCAGCGGGCCACAGTCATTAAGCTGACATGGAAGAACACAACCGTTCTTCAAAGGGCTGGCAGAGCGTTCGGGGATTTCTCCTGTCAGAGCACAGCTGCACTAGAGGGCAATATGAATGTTGGGGAAAAAAGGAAAAGGAAGGGAGTAGGAACTGGAGGACAGCTGAAAATGAGGAAGAGCAGGGAGCACGATGGACTGTGCAGGAGAGAATAAAAACAAGACTTGAAGAAAGAACTGTTCCCTTTGCACAAAGCAATATTAAGTCAGGAAGGAGCACAACATGGGCGGCAGTGCCAGCTCAGCTAGCACAGGCGTTCAGAGAGAAATGCAGTCAGGTTGTACCACACTGTGAGCTTAAAGCAAGCCCCCACAAACGCTGCGTTAAGTGCTGGAGTTGGTGGGATGCAGGCAGCCTTCCTCAGCGTGCTGCTTGCAGAAGTAGCTGGCACCTGCACTGCCCTGCCATGGGGAGCCCCTGCCCAAACCCTGAAGGGCACAAAGCGCCTCTGAGCAGCCAGCTCCCTGCTAACATTTTGGTAAATGACACAACTACCAAGGTAAAAATTGCACGAGCACGTGCACTAATTAAAAGGAAGGTTGTGAAGGAATTAAAAAGTAGGATACTTTTTGTTACACGTTTATTAACCGCAGCCCAGGAGGCTGGTGCTGGGACGATGCAGGGCAGTGGGAAGGGACGGTGCCCACAGGCAGGAGCACGCGGCCGTGCTCAGACAGGGCAAAGAACTACAGCTTTGGGGCAGTTCTGTGCTTCCAGTGCTCCTTCCTGATGGCACTGTCACCAGAAGCTGAAAGCAGATCTGTCCACAGAGGGCTCTGCTGAGGGACCCAAATCACCACGTGGGCTGGGCACATTTAATTATAAATATTTACCAGCATCTTTATGAGCATGGCTTTGCTTCAGTCTCATCCATAACAATTACATTTCCAGAAAAAATACAAAGAAAAAAAATCCTCAGAGGTAAGAAGCAATAGAGATAAGTCTGATTAGGAAGACAACTATTAATAGCAATTATGCTTTAATGACTATGGCTAATCTTTTTGAACCAGCAGTTTCTAGCATGTCCTTCACCAGACACAGAACTTAACCCTGCTGATTCTCTGTTCAATGAGATGCTGAAAGGAACCGAGTGGACACATTTCCCATGGATTCACGAGTGGCTAGATACAAGACTTCTTTCAGAACATTGCCATAAGTTATATATGAGGCGAGAAGGACATAAAGTTGTTTGAGTGTGAGAAACCTGAATGTGTCTTTGTCTTACTGGCTGCTCAGTCAGTGTAAGGTTCTGCTGCTATGGACCCTCAGTATCACAGAGCCCTCAGAGCACCTTCCTCAGCCTGGCCAGAACCAGGACAAAGCGGGCAAGAGGGCAAAACTGACCTCTGCAGGCCACAGCACAGGTAGCCTTGCCAATGTCTGTGCCCAGGAATTACAATGCTATAGCTACTCCACAGGTGGAAGCTGACAGCAGTGATTAGGTTTTTAGATGAACACAACTACATTGTGACTATAACAAAAAGTACACAAAAGTGCCCCGTGAGAAATCATGATATTTCCCAATATACCTCATATACTCGATACCACAGGTGTGGGCATCTCACCTATTCCTTTTGTCCTACTCCCCCACTGCCTTCGTGGTAAATGCTTTTTAAAGTAGACTTCAATAGTGTTAACTTTTGAAAAATATCAAAGTACATCAAAAGCAAGTAGACTTATAAAAAAAGATACTGTATTTCAAAGTATTTTGCAATCTTACAGATGCTGGATCGTAGGTTAATGCAACAGAAGAGGACTTGGGGAGGGAGGGACACATTTCCTCTCCATAGAAGACTGGTGAAAAAGACATTTCTTGTGTAATGCTAGAAATGATTTTTATCTTTTTTTTTTTTTTTTTTTTTTTTTTTTTACATCTGAATACACAGTCCTACCAAGCACTGTGGAGCAATTGACCTTTACTTTGAAATCACACATAAATCCAAAGCACACAGATGGGTTAGTGGGTGCCACCTCAGAACTTCTACCAACAATTTGAACATCTGGCCCAAATTAAAGAGGGGCCCCAAGATCAAACTCGGCACAAAGACGTTGCATATCAACACCATGGCATGCTCGGAATAAAAACGTTGCAGGGTGAGGAAAGCAAAACAGCCAGCACAGCTTCATCCACCCGATGCGCAGGCTCCCTGCAGCACCGGCTGCTGGGGTGCTGGAAGCTCATTTTCAGCAAGCACAGTGAGATTAGAGCCACTGCAGTCGGTGCCTGAGGGCTCTCTGCAATTTAACCCTCAAGGGGAGAACCTCTCCGTGTCCTCCTGGCAGCAGCTATTGATGTTCTCAGCACCGAGGAGCACAAGATGCTGCAGAGCTCCGTGCTCCCGACCTGGGCAAGGGGCACAAATGCGCCCAGAGGGGCCTTGCTGACGGACACATGGTGAGGCCATAAAGCTTCTCCTCCTGGAGAAACTGGGCTACACGTGTAGATCACTGTAACAGAAACAGTCTCAAGGAACAGGCTGAAGAAGCTGTCCTAAGACCATCTTTCTGGCAGAGGTCCCCAGGAATAGTTACTCCTCTCTGGCTGCTGGCTGCTCGCTCCTCCCTTTACCCAGAGCAGGATCGTGCCCTTGGTGCTCTTCTGCTGGACACCTTCAGCACCAGTCACTGCTGCTCAGGGCAGCCCCGTGCACATCGTTGTGCATCCTGAGCACTCTGATGCTATTAAACTGAAGAGATTTATTATTAAATCCCAGTCACTCTGAAGTGAGTTATCCAAGTTTTAGTTGAACCAATTAACTGATATAATACATGGCTCTTGCTTTCCCAAATGAAGAGAAGCATCTTGCTTTCTGCTCATGTCTCCCTGTGAAAATGGTTTTTAAACACTTTAATCTAATTAACTTTTTGAGACTGAGAATCTGCTGAAGGAGTTCAGGTGATGAGAACTGGTGATTGATGTGCACGGTGCTAACCAAGGAGAAAATCTCTAGGGTTGTGAGGGGGGCTTAGGAAAACAAATCTCCTTCTTAGGAGACAGCAGTCAATGTCAGGGAGGTCCTGCTGGCTGATGTGCTGCTCTGTTAAAGTGGGGCTGGAGGGACGAAGCAGCCAGGAAGAAGCATTTTCAGAAGGCACCAGCTCAGGTCCCCCTGCAGCCAGCAAAGCTGCAAAAAAGGGGTGCGTGGGACCGAGACCACAGCAAATTGGCTGCAGCAGGGAAGCCCAGGATGTGCACGTGTGTGCAGACTGGCACCCACATTTCCCAACAGCAAAGGCTCTGCCACAGAACCAGTATTCTCTCTGTCGTAGGGACCCTTCCGAGGTTTCCCTGCTTTGCTGTGATGCAGCATGCAGTGTCTTGACCATCAGCTGTTTAGCGCAGACGCGTCAGGCTGAAACTGGAACTGGCCCAACACAGAGCCTGATGCTGCAGAGCTCTGCAAGAACAGGTAGCAGAGTCCCCGGGAGCTTAATGGGAATCATTCACATAGCGACGACCTTGCAAGCCCTTGCAAGAATACAGGCCTTGGTTATCTCTCTGGGAATTGGACAGCCATTGTCAACCTCGCGTGGACCTGAAGGCAGCACCAGATTACAGACAGAAGGCAGCTGTACCTGCCTCACAGGTCAGCATCTGGTGCAGGGTAAATAATGCAGAGTCACAGAATGGTTTGGGTTGGAGGAACCTCTGGAGGTCATCTTGGCCAACTCCCTGCTAACTAAATACCTGTATTTAGCCCAAATCATGTCCCAGTGGGACAGGCCCCAGAGCCCTTCTGGCATGGCTTTGTCAGCCCTGACACTGCCAATGTCACCCTCCCAGCTGCCCCACCAACGGCACGAGGGACGGTCCCACTCCAGAAGTTGATGGAAGTTGTGCTCCCCTGGCATTCTGAGACTCGAGCTATTTGCAGAGATGAGAAGAGGGCATTGAGGGCATCTTAGTTTCTCAGCTGCTGCATAAGCAGATTAACTTTACTTGCGGCTGATCCATGGAGAAATGGATCAGCAGGAGCCCCTGACAAAGACAGATTTCTCCCCTGCTCACATTCTGCTTGCTCACAATAAACACTGGATGATGTTATTTACATGACCTGTCTTCTCTTCTCTCATTTGCATCACTTTACAACTCAACCTCCAGCCTGGGTCACAGCCCTGCCATTAAAATAGGCCCTTCCTGAAGCAGCCCTGAAGCCATTTTTCATCCTGATCTCTGTTCCCAAGGAGTATTTGTGACCCCAACTGCAGTTCCTTGGAAAACAGAGTTAGAAGACAGGAAGGTAAAGCGACTGCTGTGAAAAGCTCCATCATTGTCCCCCCAAGCCAACGCGGGTCCCACTCTGCACCCAGGGCAGCCCCTGCTCCCCTTCGGGGGACAAGAGGCTGAGCCCTGGTGAGCCCCCCTGCCTCTCCTGCTCAGCGAGTGCTGTGCCACTCCTGGGGGTCTGCAGAGGCAGAAGGGCACAGGGAAACCTCACACACTCTCCCAGACAGGGAAAGCAACTTTGGCATTCAAGATATTTCCCCGTGTCTACCAAATTCTTCTACCAAAAACCTGATGCTATGCACGTCCTTACAACAGCATCTGCAGGATGCCCCCATAACGAGCCAGAAGGTTGCTGCCAGTGGTGTCCTCTTTTCTCCTTTCCCTTCCCTACACAGGCTATCTGCATCAATCACTATTCACTGGAAGCTTCCCAGACCAGCAGTCATAGGGAAGATGACCCCTGCATTACGTGACAAGTACAACACGAGTAGGGCTGACTACAGCTCTGTGCAGGAGAGGCAGTAAGAATCAACTGTTGCGATGGCTGCTGCTTTATTGGCACACAAATTAAATTAGAGACGCACACATTTCATATAATTGAAAACATGCTAATGCTTATGGACAGCTCTTCTAGTCCTCAGATCAATAAACTGTTGCTTTTCCTATACTGAAATGCCAATTCCTCTTAGAGCAATAAAGAAAATCTGCCAAAATCCTAATTAGTAATTTATCTTTAAAATCCTGAATTTTCTACTGTGAAGGAAGAAATACATACACAAAATTCTCAGCTGTGATAAGGAGTGCTTTCCAATCCATATGTTGTAAGAAATCATTTTCCTTTTTGCTTAGGACAAAGAGAGGTAAACAGCATGTTTCAAATTCAGGTCATGGTTTGACACATGGAGCAACAATCTATGATGCTCAGTTTGTGGCTTTCTTAGTCTATAATGGGAGGAAAACAAAAAAACACCACCCTATCCTAGGAATCGACTGCAAGCTAAAATGAGGTGCACAAACAGCGCAAGGAATTGGTCTACTGAGATAGTAGTACTCCTGCACTCAGACACACAAATCCTGATCACCTGCTGGCAACAAATTACTCCAGATTTTAGAGCTCTTCCCTGGGATTGTCGTTTCCAATCATCCTCCAGAGCACGCATGCTAAACAGCAGCAGCCGCTTGTGTGTAGTTGGGAAGAGTGAAAGAATTAGCCAGGCTCCAGGACTGTTCCTCACGGCCCAGCAAGCTCCCATTGAAACTCTTAATACTTAATAAGCATTTGGCCTTAATTGCTGATTTTATCTCAGCCTGGGACGTGTGCCGTACCCGCTGAACAGCGCTTGTGGCAGCTGTACGGCTGCCCAGCGGGGTTGGGGACACACCAAGGGAGCTGACCCGAGTGACCGAAGGGACATCCCATACCATGTGGCATCACACTCGGCAATAAAAGCTGGGGAGGAAGGGGGAATGCCTGGAGTGTTGGTATTCATCTTCCCAAGCAGCTGTTATGCATGATGAGCCCTGCTTTCCTGGACAGGGAAGTAGCAAAAAAATTCCAGATTGCATTGCCTTACCTAGTACGCTGCCCTGGCCTCAAGCCCCGAATTCTGGCCCTTTACCTCTCTGGTTCTCCCCCAGCCCACCAAATACAGGGCAGGGAAGAGGCTCGCTGAGATCACAGCAATCTCTGCATTCTCAGCTCCCGCTTTATTCACGTTCACATTATTTGGTGTTAAATAATCCATGAGAAATTAATTCTAATACGTAATCCTTTGTCCAGCAGAAAGACATATCATATATCAGGTCATAAAACAGAGTGTGTATAGCTACACGGGCACGTACGTGCATGTGATTTCAAGCACAATCACAAACTCTCCTGGAGGTAATGATTGCACTTATGCTGTCTTTTTTCCCCCACCCCTTAAAGATGCTCCAGTAATTTTATTGGCTGCAAAAGGGCCTTTGAAATCTGGCCTAGCAAAACCCCCTCAAGCCACAGAAGTCTTTTTATGTCCCATGGAATCTCATTTATATTTAGCAGAGTTTAAATTATTATTTTCCTTCTGTGTGTGTGTTCTCCAGCAACAAACTAAAACAGTAATTGAATATGAATGCTTTGAGAAGCCACAACCACACTGAGGCAAACAAAACTCACCACCACCACCACATGAAAACGCTTGTCCTCACTTTGCCGAGCCACAGCTTCTCTGTGGTGCACCCGACCTTTTCCCTCTGGAAGCAGGAGATCCCCTAAAGCTCTCTGCACGTGGTCAGAGGCCACAGCTGATCTTCTATAGGGATATATAGGTTTGGGGATTTGTTCTCCCCAAAAGCAAATTTGTTTTAATTTGTCATTAAAGGGATTCCATGGGCACCTTATTGCTGCATACATAGCTGTGACTGCTTCTATTAAAAAGAAAAAAAAAAACACTTATCCATTTGCAAATATTATTTAGAGAAAGCCTGTCCCCCCCCAGCCCCAGCCCACACAAAATGCCAAAGTCTGCACTGAACCTCCCAAAGAGATGGGTTCCTGGGCCTGGCGGGACATGACCCCCGTCCCAGCACTTCTCCCCAGACACAGGTGCACTCTTCTGATCAGTTTTAATTCAGAAGTGCTGCCCTGAGTCAATCCCAGACGTTATTCAGCTGTTTTCATTACACAGTAAGTTCTAATAGATTGTTTCTGATACACACTCCAAATAACTTAGAAATATTTCCAAATTTCAGGTGCCCATAAATAAACTTAATAGTATTTCAGTTAAACAACACAACAAAAGAACACACAAACACACAAGGAGTACCAATGCTTTTCAAGCTGTTCCAAGTGCGGTCTTTAAGCTTAACAAACAAAAGCAAACATTTTCCTTTGTAATCAACATGCCTTAATTGTCTTCTTCATCCAAAGTCACATTTTCCTTCAGAGATGGGAAACCTGATGCTGAGATGTTTATGAATCAGAATGAGAAAAGTGTGTCTGTGCCTCCTGGCCTCCTTCCAAAACACTCCTTACTCTAACCTAGGCATCACAGCCATTTACTCTTTCTTTTTCCCTGCTTCAGTTCTCTTTCTACTATATATATATATTATATTTCTTATTGGATCTGCATAGCTTTAATCTTACTATTGCTCTCCATCCCTATAAAATGGTACCTTGCTGAGTAGATCTGCCCAAGGATGTGCTAAAAAGAGAAGCCTGAACGGATGGGTGGCTTGTCTGACCTCACACTCAGTACTTCCCCCTCTTGTCAGCTACTCTAAGGATGAAAGATGCTTTTGATGCATGAGAGTAATACTTAGGCAGTTGTGTAAATATAGCAAAAAATAGCTAGAAATAAGGGGGAAAAGCAGCAGCATAGAATATGACTAGCTAATATGCATTGCTTTCTTAAGAAGTACATTGTAAGGTGCACGTACGTGTGCAGGTACGCCCACGTGCACAGCTTTGAAGATCTGAGTATCGGCAGCTTTCTTCACTTGCCTCTTTGTACATTCTCTCTAACAGCCTCAGCCCGCTCGTCCAAGCTGCCTCTGGATGAATACGAGGAAAGGCTCCTTCTGGAAGCTGTGGAAGAACAGGAGCCACTTGTGATGACAGAGCATCTCACCCTTAAAAGACACAAAATCTCTCCCAAGACAGATGTTGTTAATAAAGCTCAGCACATTGTTTAATCTGCCTTGTTCTTGTAATGAGCTTTGATAAAATCTCACATGAAGGAAGAGTTGTCAGGGTAGCACACAACTATTCTAACACAGCATCAAAAGGTAAAAAGTACGAGCAAACTGTTGTCAACAGAAGTATGCCTGCGGTAAATCACTATGCCACTATTTCTTGGTCTTTGTGCTTTGTCTTTTTGCTTCAAGAAGAAATGTCTTTTTGCTGAGCACTGTATGAGTGCACAGTGCTAGATGTGCTCATTTCAGTCTATATTTACAGTGTTGGTTTTGGATAGACTGCTGCTGAGTTTACTTACAACACATGGTTGACCTGTGCCCCACCTTAACGAAGCTTGAACAAGCTGTAAGAGATGTTGCTTGCAAACCCAAAGCAACCAGCCGGTGGTAATTTGAACACCAGTTTCTGCTCAACCCAGAAGCAGTAAACAACAGGTTTCAAAGAATCCCATTTCAGTGATACTTCTCCTTCTCAAGCCAACAGAAATCCAGCCTACGACTGCATGGTAGGACAACCCAGCCTTGAAACGATTACAAAGCACGCTCCAGAATGACCCTTCAGAAGTACTCATAACAAGTGCTGATATTGAAAGTAATTATTTTTATTAACTGCTATTCTTGCAAATGAGCAAACAAAACTATTAATAGACAAAGCTCTAAGATAAGCAGACGGTATTTTTGAAGCCACTTTGCAAGACAACTATACTTTAAGCATTTATTTCATCCACCAGCTGAAACAATTATATTGAAAAAAAATATTCCCTGCTACAGTGCTATTTTGGTATTAATAACTTGTACTCTAACTGTAGCCTTACAAATCTACGTGGAAATGCTAGTAGGCTGTGCTGCTCATTTTGACAGTTGCGCAGCTTACCAACAGATGGAGTATGTTAATCAGTTTTTCAAGTATAAGCTAGAAGCCTAGGCTAATTTAAGTTCCCTATGCAGAATGCTTGCAAAAAATACAAAGTCCTGATATGTGAAAAAAAAAAAAAAAAAAAAAAAAAAAAAAAAAAAGCTTCATTCTGCTGAAGCTGGAAAACAGGATTTCGGAATATTTAAGTATTTACTTTTAAAATCACTAGCTTTCCATAATGCTGAGGAGCTTATAAAATCAGTATGCTCTCATATGCAGTATTCACAATTTTACACCTGATTATATACAAAATTTTCAACTCCACAGCTGCATTTCCACCATTTAAAAAGAGGAAGAAAATCCGGAATGAGCCAGAGCAACACCCCAGGCAAGAAACACAAAACAAAGTCCAGAGGGGCGCTCAGCCCAGCCATGATTCTTTAGGGCCCACCTTACTGACAGCCGAATAACTCGATAAACAAGCACAGCTCTCACCTTTGGCCATAGCCAGCCCTCGTCTGTCCCAGCACTGGCAGAAATGGCCACCGAAGTCAGCTGGGGGCTGCGGGCAGAGGCTCTCCCGGGGGTCTTCTGCATCCCCCCCCCCACCCCCATTCTGCAGCCCCCCACTCATGTTAGCTGAGGACCCACCTCTTCCCAAGCTCAGGATGCCAAAGCCCATTCTGCTGCACACTTCACTAAAACTATTTTTCATCAAAATCCACCTGATCTCCCTTGCAAACCAGATATCTGTCATGTCCCCGGTGCTTTAAATTGTCCTTAACTGCCCTGCGCAGCCTCACCTGGGACCCTTCCACATCTTCCTCATGGGCCAGAAGCTCCATTTAAGCCATTTAAATACATCAAAACTCATCTTTCTTTTAGAAACCTGTTTCAGATTCTGAAGGGAACAAAATAATTGACTAGTAGAACAATTCAGACTTTTTCTAATTTGTTGGTTTAAGTAAGTGTCAAAATGTCCTGTCAATAATATACCCTGGAATACTATAGCTCTAAAAATACCATTATGTGGGGCTCAAACTTTACAACAGAAAATGAAGGGAAGTAAATAATAACCAGAATACCCTTTACAAAGTAGAATATCTGAAGGAAAGTAAAACAAAAATCAAAGGTAATATGCATTTCATCAGCAAAACCACCCTGCTCGGTGAAACCAACCGAGGAGAATGTCTGTGACCTGCCTGCAAATGCTCTGGAAAAAAATGATGCCTGGAAGCTTTGGAAAAGCTCTTTGCATGCGACACAGAGGGCTGTGCCAGGCAACTGCCTGGGGAATTTCAGGTACTTGTAAGTCAGTATGCATATTCTTGAAAGACAATAAGCCTTTTAGGAACTCACTGCCTATCTGTTCATCACTATATATGCCCCAGATCCATACAAAGAAATGATAAAATGTCTTTTCCCCCTTGACCTGTCTAGTCTTGTAGCCAGAGCTTCCAAAGGCATTTGATTTCTCACTTGCCCTTAGCACCACTGTAAGCATTTTTCCAGTGCGTGCTTATTTCTAGCACTGCAGGCCCTCAGCTGAGAGTGACTTTACTTCTGAAATATCTCTAAATATGTTTTCTGCTCACCACAGTACTGATCAATAGCTCAGGAGAGAGGATGCACTTTCAGGTCATTAGGGGTGAGGTCTTGATTATGAGATGTGGGGCCCGAAGAATACATTATTCAAGGTAGTAGCAGCACAGAGATCGACAGAGCAGTTTTGTAGCCTACTAGGTTACTTTAAATGATTTCTTCATGTTCAGCATCTCACACGCTGCAGTGTATACTTCCCTGCAGTCACCACTGTGTTCTAATCATTCTTTCTTGGAAAATGTCAGCACCTTCCAGAAAAACTATGATTTTATACTATCAAATTTCTCCCTATTTTTATGACATCCTACTCATGTTAATAGAAAATTAATTCAATTAATTCATTCTTCTTCTCTGTAACTTACAAAAAAATTATCCACAAATAGAGCTGAATTAGGATTTTTTTATTATCTTAATGAATTTGCCGTAGGAGTTTGCTATTTTACTACTATTCTTCCGTTAAATCACACTTGTATATACTAATATTATCAGCAGCAGACAATTGGTGTACGTAAACTCAGCAAATATCAAGCCTTGTCTGAAGACAAGCTCCAGGGTACGTTCTGATTTACAAGCAAATGCATCCTTCCTGTGCCGTTCCCCTCTCCGCTCCAGTCACGCAGCTTGGCAAGGGGAGGCTGATCCGAACAGGGATGCTGTGGCTGCTGCAGCATTTACCGGGAGCCACACCTGCCACTGCGGGGACACGGCCAAGGACGGTGTTGCAGTGCCTTGCTGTGAGATCTGCCGGTCACTGCCAGTGCTCTTCATGCTTCACTGTCTCTCCCAGACTCTGCGCTCCCTAGAACATCATTTGTTCCCAAGAGGACTGTGTCCATAGCTTTATGCTTTGGCCCTCACTCTCCAGAAGTATGTTCCTGTAACAAAGGCCACGCAGCATCACATAGGAGGTCCCTGTGTTCTCCGAGCAGTGAGGAAGCAATGCCTAGGGGCAGAGGTATACAGCGCCCCTTTGCCTCGGGTGCCCTCCCACTAGTCTAGGTTAGGCACACGGTTTGAATCCCAAGTGTGCTCCGCAGTCTTTGAGGACCTGCTCCTCTACTGACTTCTGTAACGCCTTTCTGCATGCCGTATTCCTGACCTCCACAACACAGCAGTGGTGGTGCATGATCAAACCGTGCAGTGTGTGGAGGAAGCACGCCCTTCTATTTAATCCTGCTGCCCAGTGTTTGCTAGTTGTACCCGCAGAAGAAGCACTTAATAATCTTTCTTATTCATCTCCTACATATTATTCATCACTTTAAATACCTTTATCACGGTCCTTCTCCCTGTCATCTTTTCCGAACCCCCTTGCTGTCTCCCTGTACCAAAGCCACTCCACACACCTTTGATCACCCCCATTTCATAACCTTCTCATAAGCCTGTGATGAGAACTGCAGCATTCAGGAAGCAGAAGCACAGAGAGAATTCACACATTGACAATACCTTCCATTTTATTAGTGCAAATTCATACACTGACAATACCTTCCATCATTCTTAATTTCTGTCCTAACAATACCCTTTATTCCACTTTCCCCACCTTTTCTTTAATACCCACGAGGATAAAGGAGACGTTATCAGAGATTGCTAAGAGCCCACTGTGTGTGTGGTGTTGCAATTGTTTTCTTTCTCCTGCATGCATTACTTGACATTTATCAAAATTGAATTCCTCTGCTGTTCTATTTACTCAGTTACTCGGTGTCATGAAATTCAGTAACCCTTTCCAGTCAGCTTCATTTTTGATTACTCTGAAAAACGATGCTTAACTTCCACAAATTATATTGCCCTGTTATTCAGTGCTTTTTTCCCCCTCAGATCCCTTATGAATAGGTGGGAAAAGGTCACAAACTGTTGTGTCACTAGTAAAGAAACTCCTAACTTCATTCTTCCTAGCTTTTCACTAATTGCTAATCCAGGAGCAAACTTGTCCTCTTTATAGCTTACTGGTTTAATTTAGGAAAACTTCACAAGGAATCTCAAGAAAACTTTATTAAATTCAAGCGAATTGTGATGATCGAATCACTGATGTTTCCCGTTCCCCTGACATAATCTGCACCCCAGCTAAAGTCTCTGAGGAGAATCTTCTGTAGTGAACAGAAATACAGAATCTTTTCTGTTACAGCCATATTTCAACTCAGCTGCTTCTTTTGACGCTTTCTAATACACGTGAATGTTTTCCATTCCTTTAGAAAGTTTATCTTCAAGATCATTTTGGTCTGCCACACAGTATTTCTACATTTAACTTGACAGATTGCTTTTTCTATTTTCTTTGTTTGGACACAACTTCTGTTTCTTAGGAAGATAGCTGAAAACTTAAAATAGCATCTCCAACTGTGTTAAAGTACACTTATTTCTGAGATCCTGCCAGTGTTTTTGACAAGTGACCTACCCCTGGGCTGGGCTTCCAATACTCTGTCTTGAAAGAAACTCTGTATTATATAGAAACATTATATCCCCCTAAACACTTTTCTTTTGACAAACCCCGATTTGCATATCTCCCCTTTCCAAAGTTAAGCATTACTACTGTATATTTTGATATTTTTTCTTTGTTTCTGCAAGGATGCTAAATTTGAATACTTTGTGACTACTCTTACAGAGCAGTTCTTAAGTAGAAAGATATAGGAGCATGTAAGGTTTTGATTCGGTCATGAGCAATTTTTCTTCTTAGCATCCTTCAGTTCCTCCAAGACACGTATGGTGTTTAAAGCTTAGCTGTGCTCGCTTTGTGTCTCACAATGACAGCTATGAAGTGTATAACAGGCAATGGATCTTTCCATTACCACTGTATTATGGTGAGGTCAAAGAAGCCAAGATAAACCTTTCTGAAGGACTAGCCAAGCTCCCGGGCAGAGGTTGAGCTGAAGATGCCAACAGATTATTCCAACACTTGGCGTAAGATCATGGTCAAACACTAGACCACAGCTCGGGAAGGCTGGGCAAGAACACAGCCATTCCAGCAAGGCACAGAACAGACTAGGACTGGATCACGGGGCCTGAAATGAAATGCAAATTAATCGGAAAACCGCTTGCTATTGCCTCACCTCTCAGATATGCAAAGGCAACCACAAAAAACGTGCACAGGCAGCTCTCCCCCAGGCTCACAAAGCTCCCTGTTGCCAGGGAGATCGCTCGCTGCCAGCTCTGCAGCGGAGCCAGAGAGGGGAAACAGTACTGAGCGGTAGATGAGGAGGAACATTTCTGAGCAGACTTCTACAGGTCGGTGAGAGTCACCGGGTGTGAAACCCAGACATAGTTCCGGGCTCAAACTGATGTTTAATATTGTATTTATGTCATTTAGACCAGCACTTCCCTTCTCACAGCGCCCAGGTTTGCATAGAATTAGTGTACCAGAAAGAACGAGCTTAACAGAACAGACTCGGAAACCTGTGACTGGCTTTATAAAATTTGCAACAGCAGATACAGACCGTGAATCTACACCGCCATCTGCAGAAAGCAGCTTGGCAAATTGAGATTAATTGGCTCCCCACGCAGCCGCAATTACGAGTGCCAAGATGCAAATGCTGGCGTGCGAGATAGGAGCTGGGCACGGCACCCGATGGAACGACAACGCCGTGAGGCTGCCCAAACACCGCTATCGCAGCCGACAGACCCTGTGCCACGTATGCTGTACCATGGGAAACATTTGCTTTTATGCTTTATTTCTCCAGCCTCATTCTTTCTTTGTCCTCCTCCCAGTTGCCCCAGGGACCCCGTTGTTTCCCCCCATTCTCCCAACACCTGTAACAGCCCCATGCCACTGATGATGAGCGTGGTCACAGGGCTGCTGGAGGGGCGCAGCAGCACCACTGCTTAAATCCCACTACAAAATGGGATTCTCCAGAGCATGAAGCCGTGTGTGGCTCCCCTGTCACCCCCTCGCCACGCTGAGGCGACGACCCCGGGGGCAAGACGGGCTCGGGGCTGGGGCTGGGGCCGGAGCTGGGTCCCCCCTCCCTCAGCCACAGCAACACAAGGGAGAAACGAGGCGGGGGGAGCCGGGCCTGGTGCTTTACTGGAGCTTTGATCACAAACGGGCGGGCGCTGCCCTCACGGGGCGCCTCACGGCCCTCAGCGGGCTCCCCTCACACCCCCCCTCAGCCGCCAGAGCGGGCGGCGGCGCTGTCGCGATAGCCCGGCCATCTCGCGAGAGGGGCCGGGCGGCGGAAGCGGCGGGGAGGGGCGGAGGGGAGGGGGTGGGCGGCGCGCCGCCAGCGCGGCTCCGCGGCCCGTCCCCGGCCCCGTCCCCGGCCCCATCCCCGGCAGCGCCCCGGTCCCCGGCCCGGCCGGAGTCGGCGCCTGGGAGCCCCGGCAGCGGGGGCAGAGCGGCCCCGGCCGCGGTTCCCCTCAGGCGGAGGCGGCGGCGGCGAGCGGCGGCGCCCCCGCCCCGCGGCCTCCCCCATGGTGGGCTTCGGGGCCAACCGCAGGGGCGGCCGGCTGCCCTCGTTCGTCTTCGTGGCGCTGCTGGCCGTCATCGCCGTGCTCGCCTTCAACTGCTGGAGCGCCTCGTCCCGCCAGGCGCTGCTGCGGGAGGAGCTGGCCGAGCTGCAGAGCCAGGCCCAGCGCACCGAGGTGGCCCGCGGGCGGCTGGAGAGGCGCAACTCGGACCTGCTGGGCAAGGTGGACTCGCACAGAAAGCAGCTGGAGCAGAAGGAGGCCGACTACAGCCACCTCAGCAGCCAGCTGCAGGCCCGCGACGGGCAGGTGAAGCAGTGCGAGGACAGCAAGGTACGGCCGGGGCAGGGGGGCAGCGCTGCATTAACAGGGGCTGCGGGCCCGTTGGTGCTGAGAGCTGCCAAAACTCCGTTTTCCAGACGTCTCCTGTTAATTTTTTTGTTGTTAATTGCCTCCTGGGTTTGTTCAGTCGGTGTTGAGTGGTCAGGGAGCTGTGCAGAGCCTTAAAAGCAGAGCCCCAGCTCGCTGCTCCGCAAGGCTGGGTGTCTGTGCGGGTGCAGCACCTCCAGCTTGTGGCTGCGCCTCAGCTCCCCTCGCCCGCCGGCCTCTGGTTCTGCTGCAGCCAGCGTGTACGTGGAAAAAAAATTGTGCTGCTGACATAACGTGTCACTGCTCCTAGCCACGCCAACAGGAAACTCAGCCTGCCCTGCTCTGTGGACGTGGCCTGGGAATTCCTTTCCTTGTGGAAAGGAGAATGAGGGAGTGCATCAAGTTTCCTTGGCCCGCTCTCAGAGCTATTGCCCTGAGTTAAGAGGAGTTAAGCCTGCGGTAGAGAGCAGACAAGTTCTCTTTTACTCAGCCATGTGCATGGCAGCGTGTGCTTCATTTGCATACAGTTCATAATTATAGCGTCTAACTGAACACTTTATCACATTAGAATTTATGGAAATACCACCCTGTCAGGCTTATCACTGGCTGAGTTTGTTTTTCTGGCCATTTAATATCATACTTTTAATGAGCAGGGTAAGAAAATGCATTTCTTTGTCACAGAAAGTAAACAGTTACACGTCTTAATCTAATTATCAGGAAGTAAGTTGGGAGAACTACCAAGTCTTTCAAGTTGTTTTAGTTTGTATCGAAGTTATGTTTTTTTTTTTCCTGCTAGCCATTAGCACTAAGCTATCGTGTGTTCAACAAACGTGATTTCTTTTTAATGTATTTTTTTCTGATTGGATTCCTGAGAGATTGGGATAAAAACCCTGATGAGGTATGTAATGGTAGATACCAGTGCTCTCCATTGGAAGTAAATACAAATTAAACGCGTTGTGACGAACATATTGTGACGCCATAAAATCTGCTTTAATCTATGAATAAGTATTTTACACAGGCATGAAAGTATTAGTCTGCGGCAAGTAAAAGAAGCTGAACTGTTGCGCTGGCATTAAAGCTGTTAGGTTTGTAACAAAGATGATTACCCTTGTAAAAAACAGAGAACTGGTTACAGTTTTCTAAACCGACGTGTTCTGTGTTTGTTTTTAATTGAGCATTAATACCCAAATAGTGAGGGTAGGTAGGGTTAGGTGTTCAGTGTCCTCTCCAATAAAAGCAAGCATCCACAAATAGTAGTGGGTTGAAAACACTGGGGGTGTCCATCACAGCACCTAATTACGTGCTGGAGCGCCCTTCCTTGGGCCCTCGTGGATACTAAAATGGTAAGAATTCATGGCTAGCACTGTGCTGCAGGACTCCAGGAGACAAAATGCCAGTGAAGGTCAGGGTGCCTCATGAGAATCACTGGAAGCCCGCTGATGCAGAATACAACTGGAGGTGCTGCTGAGCTGCGTGTGCTGACCGCTTTGTTCTCTGTGAACCTGGCTGCTCTGGGAATGTTTTCGGGCTGGCATCTTGCAGGGCAGAGCAGGAGGGCAGCAAAAGAGATGAGACTAATGAACCTCACAGTTATTTTTATTGATGTATGTTTTTTTTCGTAACCAGTCACTGGCCATTTCTTTTCCTCCTCTTTGAGCTACTGTCATGTTTTGAGTGGCTTATATCCTAATTTAGCGTCAATCAACTAACCAAAAAGCTGAAAAACCTTTAAGTGACTGCAGTTTAGAGAATGAAACAGTCAAAAGATGTGTTACTGAAAAAAATGCAGAGTACAGATAAAGCACCTGACCAAAAGACTTGACTGAGAACTTTTTTATCTTGGAACAGAATTTGGCAAAGATGTTCTTTGAACAAGCTATTCCAATGATCCCAGCCCACTAGTGGAATATGGGAGCTATAATAAAGCACCAACACTGGTAACTCCTGGGCTGTCAGGAGATCACAACAGATCTAGGTTTGTTTCATAGCAAACTCGTTTGAAAGATGCCCCTCTGGTGCCTGTCACAGCGTCAGTTCTGCTTTGTGCTCCTTCATCTTTATAAGAGGTTCTTTGGTGGTCACGCAAATCAACCGTGCATTTTCCAGTGCAGAGGCAACCTGAATTTCTTCCATCAGCTTCCTCCTAGGTCAGTGATACCTGCAGCCGAGCCCAAACCCCTGCCTCTCTCCTCCCTCCCTCTGCACGCATAACAAGCCAGTCACACTGCACCAGAACGTAGATCTGTCATAAGAACGAAAACCAAAGATAATAAAATGGCTTCGTGTCTTGTTTTTTAAAAAAATAAAATAAAACCACACCCACAAAACCCACACACACTCAAAGTTTGAACTGCGGTAAGGTGGCACCTGCTGCTCACCAGGTGTGAAAGCTGAGAGGCAAAGGAGGAAACTCCTAAATGTCTCTAGAGGCTGCCATGAAGATGACCCCTTGAAATGCAGCTGAATGTTTTATTTTGGTGCACTGGAAGCTGGAGAACAACTGATTGTAAATCTAGTTCGAGCCGTTCTTTACCCACTGTATTTAGGCCTTCCAGAACTACGGCCTTGCAAATCTCACAAAGGTATTGTGGAACACCTTGAGAAAAGAAACCTTTGGTAAAGACCTTGGTAAAAAAGAACACCTTGGCAAAGAAAAGGAGCTGTGGCGGAACGTGGCAGTGATCAGAAGCTCGGATTTTGAACAGTGATTGGTAACATCCATGGTGGAGGCAGCAACTATAAATCACCCTCTTTCTACTAATGAGACCTGGCTTCTTGGGAATTCTCTTTCCCTGTCACCCCGTGATGGTCGCTGGGCCCTGGAACAAAGCGGAGAACTCTTGGGGAGGCAGGCGGCTGCAGTGGCTCACAGCGTTTGGGAGTCCTGAGCCTTTCATACTTGTTTGCAGCACACCAGGAGGATGCATTGTTCATAGTTTTACACATCCCTTTGCTGTCAGCTCAGTAAAATGATTGAATGGCAGGAATTCGTGGTGGAGAGCTCCCAGATGGCAGCCATCCAGCGTGTAGGGGTTCGTATCTCTGTGTTTGCTGTTGCAGCTCTTAGGAGCACGCCTTGTTCATTCCAAAGCTGTGCTGGGTGTGTAACACATCCTTGCCCTTTAGCCAGTGCCTAGAAGTGCTGCTCAATGGGATGAAACTGTCGAGTGAAACGTCCTCAGAAGCAGCTGGCTGGGTTCCTTTTTGCCAAAGCCTGTTGGTGGCTCCTCAGTTTGCAAGGGTGTACTCTGCAGCAGTGGTGGTGAGTGCCTCCTCCTACCTCCCCGCGTGTTCCTGATCATTAGCATGACAAATACCGCACCTCGAGGCTGTGGTAATTGCCTGATGGAAGCACTGGCTGTTCTGAAAAAGGCACTGGACAATTCCTAGTAGAAGGATCATGGAACTGTGGAGCACAGCCCCTTGTGCTGTCAGTCTTTTAAGGAGCTGCGTTGTGCTGCTCCAGCGTGTGCCACAGCAATGCATGGGGAATGCCCAGGGGCCTGAAGCGAGCCAGAGGGGTACAGACACCTCCTGTGCTGCTTCAGCAGGCAGTTCAGAGGGCGTTTGCCCTAGAGAAAGAAATGACTCACAGGGAAATACGGGTGGATGTGTACTTGTTTCATGGGGAAGTGGTTACCACCTGTGTTCAGTCCTGCAATAAATGTGTAGACGTAAGCTCCGGCGTGTCTATAACTTTATTTTCTTTATATGAAGAGACTGTTACAGTTTGGACAGCACTGGAAGCGTTGCCTTTGCATATAATTAGCTCCAGCAATTTCTTTTACGCTTACCAACTGCTCTGGAAAGGATCTGAGAAGCCACTGAGAAATACGGACGGTGCAAGTGGGTCTGGATTCCAGGAGGACACAGATCTGAAAGAACTGGGCTTGTGCCATGGTTGTGGAGTGGGTTCTCTGCATGTGTAGGTGGAACAGATCCCATGAATCATACAAAGCTGCTGCTGCTTCTGTCCCTCTGATTGGGGACATTTGCTGTCAGCTAAGCTGTTTGGGCTATAAATCCTGTCACTTTTCTCTGAAACTCAAAATTGTCAAAATGAAGGATTGTGTGATAGAACTGATGCTGTCTATCTACAAGTCAAACTCCTGTTAACAGAGACAGTTCCCCCTTTACGGGTCAGATGTCCCTGTACCCCATTAAGCCTTTGTGTGGGGTGTCCTGCAGAAAATCCCCATTTCAGCAGGTCTGGCGTGGCTGTAGCTCCTGAAGTTGTAACCGCCTGGGGCAATCAGAGCTGGAGTGCCTCTCGTATATAGAAAAAAAAGGCAAACACAGTCACTGACACGGTGTTAAAGAAACAAAAGGTATGAAAAAAGGGAAGCTGGAGGTGGGTGGAGGAAGTCCTAAGGAAGGAAGGGCATTCGGCTGTGTTTGTTTTGGCAGGAAATGCAGGTAACTGGCTTGGCACCCAGGGGGAACACAGCAGCCTGTGTGCGTCCCCTCCAGGGCTGCGTGCCTCTACCCCGCTGTGGAGTAGGAAAGGGAGCTTCTCAAAAGCAAAGACAACTGGATTTGAGATGGCACCAAAGCTGTGTGTGAACATACTGATGGCCAAGCTTTCTGTTGGTTTTTGTTGGTTTGTTTGCTTTGCCTTTTTTTTAGTTAACTGCATGCAGTCTTTGCTGCTCCAAGAGGTAGTCCTGGCCTTGTAACCCAGGAATGACGGCCCTGTCTCAGCACCCTTTTGGAGTTATTCTTTACATCAGTCATGAAACTACAAAGAGAAATGACAGAATCTGTGTTGCCTGATGGTGGTCATAGATATTTTTTTTCACCCTTTCTCAGTATGCTCTCTATATCTGCATTTTGCCTCTGTTATTTTTGTCTTTGTGTAAGAGCAAGAGGAAGCATCTTTCCTTGATGACTTTGTGTACATGTATTTCTTACTGAACTGCTATTTTTTTCCTTACTAAGAATACCAAATTAAAAGCTGTTGTGGAAGTCCACTGCTGTCAGCTTCTCTCTTAAAAGAATAATTTGTGATACAAGTTTTACCTAGCATCACATTAAATATTTACTTTAAGCATACATAAGGTGAAACATTGTTTTTGCTTATGATGCTGCTTGCCTATTTTTATATACTTCTTCTATACTTAGGCTTTGACGCTGGGAATTCGCGGGCCCTTTTGCAGTATCAGAATTCAGTGTGTTAATTTTAGCCCTGGCAAAATCTGCTTTTTTTTTTTTTCTTTTTTTTTTTCAGAAAAAGGCAGATTTTTTCCTTCCTAGCAAAGCCTAAATATTTAAGTTGATGTTATCACTTACAGATAACTAAATATACATTATTTACATTTGCAAGAACTTTTTATATGTCATCCTGATGATTCTTTACTCATTTTCACAATGAAAAAAGAATGAATTCAAATGTACCTCAGTCTTAACAGTCTAAACTGTGTAAACCCTCTCTACTTTGCCAGAGATTTCCTGTATTCATATAACTGTTTCTTCCTTTCAGATTAAGCTGCAGAACAATATATCATATCAGATGGCAGACATACATCGTTTAAAGGGTAAGGAATTTAAGGCCAAACTGTGTTTTTGCAGACTGTGAAGCTGCATGTTTTGTAATTGGTGAGGTACTGCAGAATGCAGCTTAAATGAAAGATTGAATGATGCTTGGAAGATTGCATAATCTGAAATTTCATGATGCTCGTTGGTTACCTAGTCTGGCTGTAAGTGTAGGGTTGGCCCTCGCAGACTTTGCTCCACTGGCTGCAGAAGGATGGTGTGTCCTGGCACGGCTTGCTCCCAAGATCCTACAGCTGCTTTCGTGACCAGCTACGCGGTGCAGTAGAGTTGGATCAGCAATGCTATGATACTAATGCTGGGTTAGAAGAGGACCAGAAAGCATCTTTTTAGGCTGTTATTACAGACATTGTAACCACGTCTGTGTATCTTACTGTGTTGGTTTTGGAGAAACCTAGACCAGCTACTGCCAAACTTTGTACGTGCCTGCAGACAGCATACTTGACACTTCTGCCTGTAGCTTTAGAGCTGCAGCTTAAAATAGTAGGGAGTTTAAACACTTATTTGTATACTTAAAAGCAGGGGGAAGAACCTTTAGAACAGTTCCTTGTGAAGACAGGAAATGTACGATTTCCATGGATGGTGTGAAAGTACCTCTTTTTATATTTATTGTGGAAAAACAATAACATAATGGAAATTTTGCGTTATTCAGAATAACAGATTTGTTTCAGAAAATTGGAGAAATTTTCAACAGATAGGTGAACTAGTGTTGTGTAAGTTTTCTGAATGAAAAGGTAAAGAACAGTTCATTTTCTTTTAGTTTAAGTCATAGTATCAGAAGATTTGTTCTGTAATCTGTATTAACATCTGGCATAAGCAGGTTGGCATCTTTTTCAAATTAGTTTAAGAATCTTTATGTAGAAGAAAAAAATCGAGAAAGTTTTTAACTTAAGTAGCGATATTAAAAGTTGTATCTGCCACAGGGCATTTTTTTTTGTTACAGCTGTACATTCATGTTCGTTTTTGCTTTTTGATCTAGAACAACTCGCAGAGTTACGCCAGGAATTCATTCGTCAGGAAGATCAGCTTCACGAGTACAAGAAGAACAATACTTACCTTACAAGGAGACTGGAGTATGACAGGTATGTCCTCAAGAACGTTAGTAATGGTAGATTTGCGTGTATGTGATAAAGGTCCATTAAATAGCACAAGTTACTTGTATTCCTGTTAATCCTCAAACTTGAGCGTACCCATTCATGATGGGACTTTGACTCAGCTAGTTGTTTTTCAAGTTCTATTATTAATGTTGAGATCTTAGTTAACAAATATGTGGAAGAGTTTAATCAACAGCATTCTGGAAGCCGGTAGGGTTGTTAATTGCCGTCTTCCTAAAAGTGTAATTTATTGAACTGAAGTTGAAAGCATTACATAGAATTGGAATTTCAAGTATGTTAAAGAAGCAAGGAGAAAAATTACTCCTGAAGCCCTAGGGAGTGCAGAAGATTAACACAGAAAATGTTTGAAACTTTCGCCAAAAAAAAGTACATACCAGTTTCTGTGTGTGCTCTGTAGAGTATTCGCAGGTTTGTGGGAGATGAGAACTTTGTGAATTGTGTGGATCTCTCTGTGGCTTGTTAGAGAAGTTGGGACATCTAGCTGTGTCATTCAGATCTTGTTATTTGAGTTGGTAGCAGTAAGTGATAGTAGTAGTTGTGCATCTTCTGTGTTGACAGCCACGGAAGATGTATTACTTTCCAAGTGGAATAAATATGTGCTGATGACAGATTAACTGTGAAGCTTGAATTTTCGGTTGCTTTCCAGGTTTCGGAGGAAATGTCTTCAAGACACGTTTGTTATCTTGCTGTTTTTCTGCTTTGTCCCTATTTTTTTCCAGTTCTGCTTTTTTTTTTTCTGTATTCAGTCCATTTCCATTCCACATGCCTTATTCCACATAGAAGGTTTTTGGACAGACTATTCTAGTTTAGGTTTTTGTTCCACTTCATTTTTCCCCGTATTTTATTTATGAGAGAGCAAATATAACATATAATATGAACCAAATGAAATATGACTGATAACGCGTTTCTAATTAAGTCTCCAGTGTGGGCAGCAGATCAAGGAAATGAGACTGCAACATGAAGAAAACGTAAAGAAATTAATGGACCAAATTGCACGGGAACAAAAGGTAATGCACGATTACATTTCTTTGAGTTAGAAGAGCCCAAAGTCTGCAGGTTCCTAACTCAGAAGTTCAGATATATTGGAGGGCTTGCACGTTTCTCCTCTAACTTTTGGTTAAACATGGTACTGAGCAGCCCTAGGTGGATATTAGTGTAAGGCCATCTGCACGTTTTGCTGTCATTGAACTGAGCCTTGAAGATGAGGCTTAATTCTTTGGCCTGCTACAGCCTTCCTGCATGACACCACCACTCAGGATTTTATTTTCTTCTCTGTAAAATGGATATTGCTTTGTAGCTCTGCAGGGTAGGATCTGTGTTCTTGTACAGGTTATTGCAAAGGGGAGCTTGAGCTCTGAGGCCTCTAGTGCTAATGTGATACAAATATCAACAGTGTTTAAATGGTGTCAAGTGTGCAATTATATGCTGCAAGCTGTCAGTAGAGTGTTAGCCTCTTTCCTACAAACAGATGAAATAATATACTTTTCTGAAGACTTCTGTTCCTTGTTTAGTCTCTGTTTACAAGCATTTCAAATAAGGCAGACTTCAAGTAGATTTCATTGAGATCGTCCCTTAAAGCTAGAATTGTTTTTAAGTATGTGACCTTAGGTTTAAGGCCAATGATACCTTCACCAGTCTGTGATGTGTGTAAGAGCTGAGTTGGCCTTCATTCCTTTTACCATAGTAATTTTCTCTGTGTGCCCATGTAGTTTTGTTTATTTATAGATTACAAGTGGTATCTTCCTGCTAGAGGCAGAATGCTAGCAAATGTAGCGCCTATGAAAACAACTTTCCAAGGTTATCTGTTCTAGTGCAATTAAAACTAATGTGTTGTGGAACGGTAAAGGTTTCCTTTCCATTCTTTTGGGCTAACTCTGTTACTCACAAATTATGAATGGTTCAGCTGTTGTACGTATGCCAATGTAAATGTTATACAACCATGAAATATTTTACATTTTATGTGTCCAGAATCTCAGCTCCTACCCTCCAGAATGAAATTCATATGTAAAGGAATTCTCTTTTTGCTTAGATGATTATCTAATTTATAAGTATGATTTTGCTTGCCCAAAGTAATCTTAAATTTGAGAGAGTTTGTTAATGAATGTTCAGGGATATGCTTCATGTTGTTTTCTTATTAATTTGTTCTAACAGGCCACGCAGAAAATTCAAGCCAGTAAAGATACTGAAGTAAATCCCAATAGTGACGACCAGGCAATATCTAAGACTGTTACAGAGACAGAAGATAAAAATGCAGAAAAGAATGAGCAGCCTTCAGATCATGTAAACGGCAAAGGTATTTCCTTTTTTTGTCAGTTGTGATAGATAATGAGCCAAACGTGTTGCGTCCTTTGCTGTCATACAGAATCATGTGTTTCTCTGAAGCAGAGCAATGTGTTATTAGACTTAGATAACTTGATTAGCTCCGTGTCACTGTACTAAGTTAGAGTTTGCAGGTATCCAGAGTTTGTCATGTCCATTTTCTGGGTCCTTTTGTGAAAGCAGTTTCTTGCACAGTTTTGTGTTCATTTTCATAGTTTATTTGGCATCTCCCTTCCTCAAGTGGCGAGTTGTGAACTGGGGATTGCCACTCCACTCACTGTGAAATTTGGCTTGGGGTGAGCTATTGGGGAAGGGGCTTGCTGCAGAACAGGAGTATGCACAGAGAAAGTGGTTCAAGGTGAGGAGCACTGAAGCCACTGTGAGAAATCTCCAGCTGGGTAACTGACCAGGAGCAGTGGGAAACCTTTTTTTTATGAGCTGTGCGGGAGACCCAGCAAGTAATTAACATAATTGTTTCCTGCTGCTAGTCCATTCCAAGAAGTATATGGGTTCCCTTTGCTTCTGCTTCTTGTAGTGCTGAATCTACACCTTTTTGTACTGGTTCAGTGCCTGTTCCAGCAAGCTTCTTGAAGCAAACTAGAGCAGTGCATCTGTTTCCCATCCGTTTCTGAAGATTGCACTGACTGACTGACTTTGGGATCAGTGCTCCAAGGCAGTCTTGAGGGACTTTGCAAAACAGCGTAAGAAGTCTTGTAGTTGCATTAGCAATGTGGGATGTTTTCTGTGGATGAAAGACTTTTCTGGTCTTGGAGCCTTCCACAAGAGGGAAATTCAGCCTTAAAACTTAAAGGTTAATAAGGCAGAACATCCTATTCTTGTCTTACAGAGAAAATCAAAACAGGAGGAGATGCAGGCATGCCTGAAATAGAAGATAATGACCCTGCTAAGGCTGAAGATACTCCCACGGGTTAGGAGAAATATTCTAATACTTTCACGTTTGGGTTTTTGATGTTATATATTCTGCATAAATACTGTATGTTTCATAGTAAATGCAAAGTTTTAAAATTTGCCTATGATAGTAAAGTTCAAGTGGGGTGTAAAATTTTTTTTTTTTTTTTTTTTTACTGTTTGTTACAGATTTGAATTCTCAAAACTGAGCGCCTCAGTGCTTCTAATAATTTTTCCAGGAAATCTTGTATTTCATATTTTCATCTGTGATTTGAAAACAAAAAAAGAATATATTTACAAGATTGTCAGAGGAAGAGCTGATATATATTCACGTTTCATGTTAAGGCTTTTGTCAATGTGTTTTATTTTAGCTTTAAAGAAGCCACTTATTTCAGCTCCTAGAAGTGATGGTCATCAACCTGTTATAAATCTTCCAACTGAACAGCCCCATGCTCCAAATCTGGCACCAGGTAAAATTCTTATTAGCAGATGTGTCAGCATTTTGCAGCAAAATTTCTGATTTGTATCTGCTATCGTATCATGGACGTTAGGTGCACATGGCCAGCCTTTTATTCTTGTTTGATGTTGTTACAAAAAGGAAGAACAACTATTGATATCTGTTGCATACAAGATTACTACAGGCTAGTCTTAGTCTGGCCTCCTGAGGTGGCTGGTTACATGATCTCTTCTTCCTCCACACACACATGGTAATTTTGGAGCATTTTGACCAACTTCAGCCAAATTTGACAGCTAGAAATTTCAAAAGTAAGTGCTTCAAGATTCCTCCACTGGACAGAAGAGAGTGATAGAAATTAGTACACCTGCTTAGGGTACTAGGTAGAGCTGCAGCATACCATCAGGAGTCGATTGAACATCTACTTGGATATTAAGCAGTGGTACTACCACTTGCTCAGTGGCCTCCTGTTTCTGTTAACAGCTAACTTTAGGGTGATGTGTGGGAGGTCTAGGATGTGAGAGAACTAGAAGTGCTGCAGAGAAGGGGTTTGGAAGAATTGCAGTTAGAATAGACACAAATCCATATAAAATATGTTTAAAATTACTGCTTGTGGATCAAGTGACTTTGTATTAATGTCAAGAGAACATTAAGTTATGGCTGCTCTGTGCTTCAGGTGGCATGTTCAAATGCTGTCCTGCTAAAAAACAAAACTATAACATATGCATTGTGTGTTTACGACATGATCAAACAATTGGAAGAGTTTTTTTTAATAAGTTATGCCCATTACTGGTTCTTTTGAAAAGAAGCCAGCAGAAGTATTTCTTAATTTCTTGCTTTTTGTAGTGGATAGATAAGCAGATTAGAATACCGACATCAGTGAACTCAAGGTTTGTATATGCATTTAACGTTTAATATTCTAAATGCCAAGGCTTTTAAATATTTCTTTTTGTTGTTTTGAGGTAGCTCTCATTCTGAGTTTTATTAATGAGAAAATGTGAATATGGCAAGTGAAATGCTTGTTTTGTTGAATTTAGGAAGAGTTTATCAAGAGAAAGTTACCATAAATTTCAAGGAGACCAGGGTTTTCTGTATTCCTTGGCTCTGTAGTCCTGTCATTCTGCTTTTTATTTTAACATAACTTCTGTGACCTGCTGCCGTAACCTTCTGATCAGATTGTAGCTCTTGAAACACTTTATGTTGCTTGGTAGATTTTTGAATATGAAAGCAGAATCAGCAGGAGGAAAAAATTATATAAGTGAATTATTCAAGGCTTCATCAAACACTTAAATATTTACTGAAAATCAGATCAGAAGCTAACAACTGAATATTGATTATTTATTAAAATGTGATGAATTATCTTTTGCAGTAGCGTTAAAAGCATCTTTTGGAACCACATAAGCACTGAACACATTTCCTTATTCTGTAGGTTTGCATGGTGCCAATGATGGAAATGTTGATACTGTGAAAGAGATACCTCCAAATTCTCTTCAGCATTTAAGTTTTGGAGAAAATATGGAAGGTCAGAAAGAACACAAAATTGAAGCTGACCATATAAAACTTCCAAAGAGCAAAGTTGGCGACTTGCAAAAGATGAAGCAAAGTAAGTTGGTCCATGTCATATACTTTATGTTCTATCTGTTCTATTACTGCCTGTTTGGAAAACAGGAACCACAAGAGCAGGTGGCCTTCTGGAGAGTAAGCCTGAAAAGAAATGCAATGTTGGGCTGTTTTTAAAACAAACAAGGAAAGGCATGCCATAATGTGTCATCTTTCATATGTATCCAATCAGTACAAAACCCGTTGCTTATAGGAATTTAAAACATTGTAGGAAACTACTACACTTTAAATTGATTGTTAATTTAAGAGTTTTGGTACGTGCATGATAGAGTGACTTATATTCATGTGGTTACTTGACTTACCTACGATGTTTTGGACAGTATCATAAGAATTCAGCCCTTACACAGGGGAATTTGTAGTATATGAGTATTGGCCAGAAGTTTGTTCTGCATGAGGAAACCTTCCAGCACCCTTGTCTTCCATGTCTGCCCAAGGAAGAATTCTCAGGCAGGAGCAAATCATGTATTTGCTTATTGTGTATGCTGGTAGCAATACTGCGGGGGCTTAATAGGGCAGACAGCAGGTAAGATTTGCATGGGTCTGTGTGCCGTTGTTTTTGAGATGCATCTCTGCCTTGCAGCTAATACCATAACATTGGGATACTGGTATTTCCTAGAGTGTTTAATGTAGCATCTTTCTCCTGTTGTTCCCATAATAGGAAAATTATTTTCAAACTGTTTTCTTATGATCTCAGTAGCAATACTATGCTCCTATAATTTATGTGGAGGTGGAGGGGGACATCTAAAAGACTAGGGTGGGATAGGTGGGAGCTGGATATCAACCTGCTGTTCCTGGAAAAAGTTCATTAGGGCAGACTTGAGTTGTTTTAATATCAATCATGGATCTTTCTGGTAAAGTGAGGGCGTTTGAATAACTCAATAAATGAATGTGATTCAGTAAATAATGTACAAAGTTAACGTGCAATTTGCTCAGTTTTTCTTCCACTATGTGTGTCCTGAGATTTGCAAGACTGTTTAGTTTATTGAATGAGCTTCTTGAGAAGATCCTGCACTTGTGTGAGTGACCACAGCTGAGAGGATGGACCTTCGTACTTCAGTTGTTGACATTTTTAAATGGATTTCTGTCATCCTTAGTAATGAATTAAATTCATGACTAAGGGGGGGGGGGCTTTGAGGCAGGAACAGTGAATGAAATGTCTCTGTTGAAGGCTGTGGATACCCGAGAGTCAGTAATTATCACTGATCAGTATTTTCCCTTTCTCTTTGCGGTAACTCTTACTTGCAATAACTTGCATCGTAATGATACAGCGAAGGAGAGGATTTTGCTCTGTCACAGAGAGAAATGAACTAGTCCAGGTTTCTAGAAGATTTTATTTAGATGATTGATCAACAGTGGCCATTTGGAGAGGTCCACTGGTGCTAAACTCATCCCTCTGGTACAGAGGAGACCAGCTCCAGCACACACACGTCATTGTGGACAGTTGCATGGCTGGGGTTTGGCAAAAATGCTAAACCCTTAAAGCAGGAGGCAGGTGCTGTAGTGAAGGAGCAGCTGCATCCTGAAGCTGAGCAGGAACCCGAGCTTGCCAGGGCTGTCCTGTGTGCCGAGGTGTGCTGTGTGCAGGCTCCAGCACAGCAGGTCTGTGTTGGTTTGCTGCATTTCCTGGGATCCTTCCGATATTTTAGCCTTTCCTTCTATCAGCTTAAACTTAATCGGTACTTTCTTGCTGTACTATTTCTGTATATCTACAGGCTTGTTTTTTCTATAAGTTAAGCACATTCAGCTCTTTTCCCATAGCTCATTTTATATTTAATGGGTGAATTGCACAGTTCTGCCTGTTTGTATAAGGCAGAGTCCAAGATTACAAGCAATATTAGCAAGGGTTAGTTAATTACAGAGATGAAGAGTGAATAATGTATCGCTTCTCACTTATGAACAGATCAAGTTTCTTCTTACTTATTTTGTGGAAATGACCAAAACTTCTGTCTCTCTGCATTTGAGGTGCGTTAGATGTGTTTCTTCTGCCTTTCTTCCTCATCTGGATAAGCATTTGTCCTGGTTTTATCTGAGGTAGAGTTGGTTTTCTTTTTAGTTGCTGGTACAGTGCTGCGTGCTGGGCTTAGGGTGAGAGTGGTGCTGATGGCACACCTATGGGTTAGTTGCTGCAGAGCAGGGTGCACACAGAGTCGAGGACTTCTCAGCTTCTGGCACTGCCCTGGCAGCGAGGAGGGAGGCTGGGGCTGCACCAGGAGCTGGGAGGGGACAGAGCCAGGACGGCTGACCCCAGCTGGCCGAGGGATGTCCCGTGCCATAAGGTGCTGTGCTGAACAGGAAAGCTGGGGGGTTGGCTGGGGGTGGCACTGCTGCTGCTTGGGCTGGGCATCGATCAGTGGGAGGTGAGCAACTGCACTGTGCATCACCTGCTTTGTGTATTTTATAATTGTTATCCCTTCCTTTTCTGTCTTACTGAGCTGTCTTTATCTCAACCCGTGAGTTTTACCTTCTCTTCTGATTCTCTGCCCGTACCACATGGGGAAGAGGGGAGTGAGCAGACGGCCGTGTGGTGCTGAGCCGGGTTAAACCACAGCAGCAGTGTGTCGTTGCTTCTGTGCTGAATTTTCTACGCTGCCACAACCAGTAGTTACCGCTGTTTTAAGACAGAAGTTCATTTTCACATCTGTTCATTGTAACCTCAACCTGGTTTTTAATCCTGATGCTGAAATCGTGTTCTTTAACTTCTGTGTTTGTTTCCAACATGAATCGCTTAACATCTGCCTTGGCAGACTCTTTCCTCAGTTCGTTTCCAGTCTGTCCAGATTGTATCTCACTGTAATCCTATTTTTTTTCATTTATACCTAATCCTCCAGACTTGAATCCTCTGTGGTCTTGGTTTAGTGTCGCTTTCTTTAAGCAATGGACAAGCAGACTGAATTGCTGTGGACTTCAGCATATCTCCTTAGTATCCCATTAAACACGGATCTGAGCTTGATGTTATACCTTTAGTCTGTCACTGTTACTTGGTTGGCTGTCTGGGCATTTCACAGTTCCAGCTGATTATGGTTCCTGCATTTTTCTAGTTTATTGCACCACTGTCTGGACCAGTTCTTAATTCTCTGGTGTGAGACAGAAATGCGGAATTCAGGGCACTTCAAAAACTTCTAAAGCTCAACAGGAAACTTATTCGTTAGGTGGTTAAAAAAAAAATCAAATCAGAGGTGCAAGGCAGATCTTCGTTAGATTTTTACCCTTGATAGTATGATACACACTTGGTAAAATGATTTGCTGTATACAAAGTCAGAAATACATTGCTCAACGTACTGCTCTGTTTTTGTATAGAAAAATTCCACTCCTCAGGAAAAAGTCCAAGTACAAAGCTTTCACTGTGTGCTCTTCAGCTTTTAAAAGAGTGAAGCCTATAACAATGAAGATTTCACAAGACAAGTTCCGAGTGGTCGAGTACATCCTTTTTCCACGGAGGTGTTCCATAAACAGCGTTGTTCTCCCTCCTGCCCGCACTCTCCCTTCTGCCCCTTTTCCTCCAATCAAAACTACTACAGACAGCCGATAATCCTAACCTGCAGTCTGCTTTCATTTGGAAACTTTCTATTTCTTTCCTCTCTGCTTCTGACTTAATCCTTTGCCTACTTCGCAGGCCGATTCTTTGATGAGAATGAATCCCCTGTTGATCCGCAGCAGGGTTCTAAACTGGCAGATTATAATGGGGATGATGGGAACGTGGGTGAGTATGAGGCAGACAAACAGGCTGAGCTGGCTTACAATGAGGAAGAGGATGGTGATGGTGGAGAAGAAGACGTCCAAGGTGAGCTTGGGCCTTGTCTCCATCCCATTGTAATAAAATCCACGCTGAGTTTTCTTGTTGAATTTGTGTAAAGCCTCACTACTAGCTGATCAACAATTTCTAATATGGAATAAGCAAGCTTTAGGCAATTTTTAAAATTTGGTCTCGTTTTCCATTTGAAAGCAACGCTACAGCAGTTCTCAGAGTGCTTCAGTAGCTTACTTGAATTGTGTACAGTTTTTGCTAGGAAAACCTTTTCCGAAATTTGAAATCTCTTGATTTTCTAAACACCAGAATCTGGTGTACAGCTAGCTGGAATGTAGTCTTCGACCTTACTAAAGCAATTTTCAAGTAGAGAAGCGTGGCTTTTTGACTACTGCTTATTTTGTCACACCTGCCTAGAGGTGGCACACGATGGAGTCTCAGTTACCGATTCTCAGTGTAATTTTTTGTGCGTTGTACACAGATTCAACAGACTTCTGGTTTTCCTTGTTAACCAAACCTCAGAACTCATCTGGTGTTAGCCTAATACCTGTATACGCATGTTCACCGCCTCGTTCTGCATGCACTTCAGAGTATCACCTCCATTGCTTGTCTGCCGTGTGTCTGCCACGTTGTCTGTCATTCTCCATGTAGCTGTTTGGAAATACCTCCTGAAGGGCTTGCATGTCTGCAGGGTGGAAATGTTTAAGCAAACATTTATTGCTGATTAAGGAGGTAATGCAAAATAAAGGGGGGGGGAAGTAACTCTGAAGTTCTCTGTGTCCCCTGATTTTGATCCTTGTAACACAAGCTTTTTAACTGGTAGTTTCTCAGACAATTTTTTCATTATTGTTTTAGGCATAATTAATGGAAAAAGCTGATAAAAAGCACCTAACTTCTGTGGGCGTGCATCTAGCTATGCGGTGTAAGCATTTTTTGGCTAGGCTGGTAGTTTGAAACTCATGAACAAGCAAAAGAAAAGTGTGGATCAGAACCCTGGGCAATTAATTAACTTACTGATGAAAATGAAAACTGTGCTCCAGATGATGTGGTCTGTTTTGTTACACTTTTTGCTCAAAGCTGTAGCAGGGGATTTTAGTCACTCTTGATTACTCATGTCTGTTCCTCTGGATGGGTTATTATGAGGTTGTAAATTGCTCGTTAAAGCCAGCTTCCAAATGAACGTACAGAAGTACAGGCGGCCTCTTGCTGATGATGTGCCATGGATGTAGGAGACTTGCTGCTAACGATTACGATTCTGTCCTGGGAAGGAAAGCGGGGTGTGCTGTGCCTGGCTGTGTGCCCACCCTGTGCTCTGCACATCCAGGCAGTCCTGTGGGCACTTCTTGGTTTTTTGTTTGTTAGTTTGGTTCCCTCTAGCACACAGCAGATGCCCGGCTGTTCACCTGCCTGCGGCTCAGCACTGTCCCGGGCAGCCGCTGCCCTCGTGGTGCTGCCGTTCCCCTCCTGCTGCCTCCCAGCCCAGAGCGAATATCCTGCAGGTGGTAAACTGCTCCCAGGGCCCTGAAGGGCACCCTGCGTGCCTCTTACAAATGGGTGGGTCCGATAGAGTATTAAAGGGTAGAAACTTGTTCCAAACCACAGAGGTTGTGGTTACGTCGCTCGCTATGCAAGGGAAGTTTAAAAAAAGCTCCAATTGAAAGTGGTCTCAAAACTTTCACATTTTGATGTGACACCTCGCAGCTCACTGCTCTGCTGGCTTTAAATGTGGGCTTGTTCTGACCAACCCCTCTTTATATCCGTGTAGATGTAATAGATTCTGTATCTTGTAGTAAAGATTGAAGAGTGGCCTCAGGAAGCCTTTTCCTGAATAGTCTGAGCAGCATACGTTACAACCTCAGAGTTAATTTTCCAAACCTTTCTTATCTTGTTTCCTAATGACTTGTTCCCGTGCAAGTCAAGCAGCCTGGAAGGTGGAACTGCCAGGAGCAGCGTTTTAGAGAAAGTCTGCATCAGCGTGTGCACTTAATTTGTTTGTAGAGGAGGAGAAGGTGGAATTGTGGGGTTTTGGAGGAGGGGTTGGTATAATTGGTCAGGGAGGGAAAAAAATGAATTTCTGCCGAAAAAACTATTAGGAAAACATCACATGGCTCTGCATTAGGCTAGAACAAAGCATCTGGCATGTGCAAACAGAGCAGTTTGGTTAAACATGTTTTTCTGTTGCCACTAGAAATGTGTGGGCCTTCTATTGAAATTCTCAGAGAAAAATACACAGATCTGGGAGGTGTGCTCACGTGGATGTCAGTATCCAGTCTGGCATCTCTTATTGCAGTTCACCTGCTGGAAATGCAAAGTGATACTTCACGTGTTGGCTTCTGCTGTAGTAGAAGTGTGTTTTGTTTTGTTTTGTTTTGTTTTTGTGGTGGCTGGGTGGTGAAAGATGATACAAATCAAGTGATAGCCACGTGCTTTAGTAGTAGTTATTACCAAACAAAAGCATGTCACATAGATTAACAAGACTTTTGCTGGTGGGAGTAGGTTACTATTGGGCACCTGCCTCACTTGCAGCCTGATGACCAAACTCCGTGTGGAAGTGTTTTAGAGCTTCAGACAGCTCGTCCTCAAGTAAAAGGCTTGGTGAACTTGTGGAGAAATGCAACTGATGCCAGTGACTTGAGCTTTGCTTTCCCTTCCTGTGAACAGGCATATTTCCTGAATATAAAGAGACATCGTGAGCTTTGAAATGCAGCAAAAGCTTAATTAAAACCAACTGAACTTTCAGGACTTTCTGATTTATTGAGGGAAGAAGGCTGAGGACCCACAGAGGAGATACCTCAATTATGGCAGCTAGAATAATCTATTTAAAGACATCTCTTTCAAAAACTATTGAAGTGAATTTCCTTGGCTGATTCTGTTTGTGTGTGTGTCTGTGCATGTGCTACAGTAAATGGTTACACTGAGGATGCACAAGTTTGGGGTTTTGCTTTTAATTTGTTGATTTTCCCAGAGGCTTAAAACCCCAGGAAGAGGTCAAGAAGTAGCACAGAGTGGTAGAGAGAGAGACGGTCATTCAGGGTCTGAAAGATGAGCTGGAACATTTTCATCCTTCCAATCAAGGACAAAGTAGAAACTCTGCTGTAACGGTGAACCAAACGCAGCTGGAAAAGATGTGGCACTCCCAAATTGGCCACTCTGCATCAGCTGCAGGACTGCTTACCCTGCATTGCCCCTGCTGTGCTCTCATCCCTGCTGCTGTGTATTTCCTGGCTGAACTACACATTCAGGAGTACACGTCTTGGCTGGAGGGCTATTTATTCATCCTGTGGTGGCCTGACAAGATGGATTTCTTTCAGTTGGGAAGAGGGGTGGTGAGGAACGTGTTGCTGATTCCTCAGCAAGGCTGAGAGAGAGATCACAGATCTCCATTGATAAGAGGTTTGGGAAGGTAGAGGGCTGCTTTTTACGTTTTTAAGTCTGTTTTCAAATTTTACACTCAAGCCTGAGATGCAAGATAGCAGAATGTAAAAATGGTGACAGCAAAGTCAATTTGAGCATTTCGTTTTTTTTTTAAAAAAAAAAAAAAAGCCTTCCCTGAGAAAGCTGCCACATGATAGAAATGGGAGGATACCATTTTTCAAACCTGGCAAGCAGGTGGGAAAAGCCTTACCTTACTCCTTTGCGATCTATTCAGGGACCTGGAGGAGAGTCATAATGACTTCTCTATGCAAGTTGCATGAGGTACTCAACATTTTTGTAAAATCTTACAGTGTTTTAACTCTAGAATGGGTTAAAAGTTGGTGATACAACTTTTCAAAGTAGTTGACTTTGTGGTTGGGTTTTGGTGGGAGAGTTTGAAACATTTAAAGGAACACTCAAATTACAGTAGTAAATTTAACAAGTTCTACGATCTCTTAAGTCAATAAATCTGTGAAACACAGTTGTAATAAAGCCAAGGATATTAAATAGTGTGAAGTCACAGTTTTTCAGAGGGGACAACTCCCAAAGTGCTGACAGCTGGACTTGTAATTGCAAGCCCATATGCCTCCTCCATATTTCCCCTGATGACTTCATTCCCATAACCAGACAAAGCCGATTCAATGTGGATGTAGAAAGCGCATTCAAATATCTGTTTCAGTAGTGTCACATCAGATTTGGTCTGAATATTTCAATTGCAGATGATGAAGAAAGAGATCTACAGAATGACCTCGTCGATTACGGCAAGCCACGCTTCGGTGATGGTGTTCTTTAAAGCTTGAATTAAACAGGAAATGGAGATGAGAAGAGATCTCAACTGAAGAACTTGAAGTGCTGCAAACTGAACCATTTTTACTTCAGTGTTTCATACTTTAAAAGAAACTGATAAAAAAAAACGATAAGTATACTCAAAGTTAGTGAAATAACAGAAGGAAGCGGTTGTGTACATATGTACATAGTTGTACTATTGCAAATTGTATTAAAACTACATTTCTGTTGTTACATTGAGCCAATTACTTAGACTGTACCTTACCTGTAAGAATCTTTTCATCTGAAACCAATATTATAAATATGGGCTGAGCTGTTTCTGCAAATTAGAAAACTTTGTAAACTGGAGAACTTGTACAGTTTGTATCTCATGTAACAAAGACACTGTGGAAACAATGTACAGCCAAAGGACTCCTTTTCTACAGTAATACCTGTATGAGCAAAAATACTCCGCTTTTCTCATGAGTGCTGTGTTTTTGTATTTTGCAGGTGAGCTATCAGTTGAGAATGAAAACTGAATGTTTAAAAAAGTTGCTCCTTCCTTAATGTAACTGAGGAAAGATACGACAGTGAAGTAGTCCTCAGAAGCAAGTACCATTTTAAGTCTAATATACAGTGACCAAAACTCATAGCTACAGCTGGAAATCAGTGAGAGTAGAATTTCAGTAATTCGATACATCCTGAAAAAAGTTGTTTAATATCTTATTTTAGAAGGTAATATAGATAATTCAACACAGCTCGTAGGAAATTTTTGTGTACGTGTTAAAAAAAGGGCAAGTGTTATAGTGAGAAGCAAAGACAAGTTTACATCAGCTTTGTAGGAACTTTATTGGAAGGAACACCCCTCCCCTCAGTAAGTAAGTTGTAGCCACCATTTTACTGTTTCAAGAGCCTCCATCCTGCGTCACACTCACTCGAGTTAATTTACAATTTAATACTTTGATACAGATCTCTCTCGACATCTGCCACGTTCCATGTTTTGTGGTTCTATCTCAGACGAGTTTGTAAGTTAGATACTTTTTGTATTATGTGTTTAAGCACTTTCTGAATTTTATGGAAATGATTCAATTGATGTACAGTAGAGGAAATTAAGGTTATTAACCCAACCTGCTTCTCCAAAAGGGCTACTGTGAAAAGAAATTATAGGACCTTTGACGTGGGTGATTGTACTTTATCTCTGCACTCAGGTTCCAATTTCAAATAACAGCTAAGGTTTGCTTGATGTCATTTCAGTGGACCTATTAAATTTCAAAAGTTGTACTTTTTTTTTTTTTTTTTTTTTTAGCTATAGGGATATTCTTCTAATGAATCTTCAGTATACAAGAAATAAAAATTTCAAATTCTGGTGATGCATCTCAAGGGTTTTGTTGTTTTGTTTAAGGCTTGAGCTCTTCATTACATCATACTTGTGGGAGGCAGATGGGGGGGATAGCCCTTTGCATGGTGTGATATCCTTTCAGTTAAAAATAAAATGCTGAACCTGCTCCGAATTAGACACCGTACTAATACCACACAGTAAGTATAAACCTGTACCAGGATCCTAAGAATAGCAGTCTTCAGTAAATACTGTATTTGAGCACTGCAACTTTTTGTTTGTCTTAATGTAATTTCGCCCTGAATTAGGTGTTAACTTGATTCTTCTAATGAAAGCAACGTATATGGGTTCTAATAAATTAAGTTGTTCAAAGTTTGTGAGGCTTTCTGGCTTTTTTCTTTTGCAGCAAAAGCATAAGTCAAGGTGATTTTGACTTTTGAGAGTTGGATTAACTGGGGCCTTCACCAAAGCTGAGGTATTCTGGCACACCAGCAGTGGTTACAGCTGTTTGATAAAGGCCAACTTCTGGGATGGGGCATGAGATAGAGAACTCACTACGTGACCTGAATATGACAAAAAATAAGCTTGAAAGGCAGCAGAAGCATACATTGCCTGGAACTTTTTAAGCCAAGAGTGAGCTTCATGTGCAGTGACTACAACTGCAGAACCTCTGGCACTGAATAAAAATGCTGAGAGGCAGGTGCTTATGTGGACACCTGGACCATTTTCGGGTAGATTCTGTGGTCATACCCTGACTCCTAGGACGATAAGGAGGGTTCTTTCCCTGTAACACGATGGGGTTACCTTATCAGAATTTTATTTTTTAGCTCATCATCTTCAAGAATGTCGAACCTTCCAGTTTATTTCTTTGACTCCACATGAGTGTGGTGCTTTTGAAAACACTGACCAAATACCCCTCTATACCAAAAAGCAGAATATTCTGCTAGTGCTCAGGGATCATTTTAGGGAGTTTACTACTGTGGCTGACCTTCAGAGTGACACGCAGAATTCTTTAATATGTTTTTTTTCTGTTTATTCCGATTTTCCATGAAACCTGGCTACTTCTATATACTACAGAATTACATTATCCAGTACTTTTAAGCAAAATTGTTAGATAACTGATGTTTATAAATAGATGAATTTGATAATTACAGTCCTGTTAAAACTATTGTATGCATAATCAATTTCTTAGTGCATAATAACTTCTTTGTTTTCTTGTACGCCACAGGTCCCATGTTCAGATTCTTTAGATCTTCTGATAGCAAAATGAAACCACTCCTCCTGCCAGCTTTCTATGCCTTGCTGCACCATTGCCCTTTTATTACCACACCTCACTTCTGCCATGAATTGGCCTGGAACAGACCACGTACCTAACAACCCACACCAGCATTGCAGGCTTGTTTGAGCAAGGCTTAGTTTGTAGGCCAGCACTGAGCGTATGTCTGCAACAAATTATTTGTCATATGACTTCTCCAGTGACTGAAGCATAACAAAGAACTCCGCTCTGCTTTTCCCCTTCCTGAAATACCCCGTGTCTGCAACCACACTACTTACAGGTTGAAATTGATCGGGCAAGAGGAAGAAAAATTCCTCATTCTGTTTTAGTAAGCTGGTAAGATGCCAGCCCAGATGGCCATTTGGCCTCATCCAGTACTCTTATTTCTTGCATTTTTCTATCCTATTCCTTGAGAAACTGATATTCAGTTTCATGCCTTCTTTCATAATTGGCCAGGGAATCCGTAACGCAGAAGGGAAAAACACAACAAAGTTATGAAGGAGAGACGTGAGAGCCTGTCCTGGATGAAAGTTTTCATTTCTGGCTTGGTTGGTGGCTCCTTGGCAGGAGCAGGAGCACCGCTGCTGATGCACCGATAGCGCTCAGCAAAGTTTTGACATGAGGCAAACGCTACCAAGTCCCTTTTGCTATTTGGAAAGTGCCAGCAGACTCGGACAGCAAGCTGTACGCATGAATTGTAGGTTTGTTTTGCCCCTGTGTTTTGGGAAAATATTTCACTTCAGCGGAGCCCATACCGAAACACAGTTTGATCCTAGTGGGTATCCTTTTAAGGAATCTAATTTAGGTCGCTAAGCGCTTTACCCTTCATTATTTAGTGATCCAATGTTTAAAGAATTTTATTTCTAAGGGGAATTGTTCTGTCAAACAAATTCCACTTTGGTGAAGAAGAAAAAAAAAGTCTGTGTTCTTTTGGGAAACTGCCAATGTTTTTAGAGCAATGTTCCTATTTTTTTTTTTTCTTTTTTGGTGGCTCCATTACAGCTGTTTTCTACGCCATCTCCTCGCACAGCCATGTGGCTGCTGCTGCTTCCTCCACCCCCTAGCTGAGCTCTGCAGCGCCTTCGCTCCCCGTGCTCCTGCGGGCCAGTTTTGCCTTCCTGCCCTCCCCACAGCATCTGCCGTCTCTGGACTACACCAGTGCTGGGTCTGTGCCTCACAGCCCAGGCCCCAGGCTCGTAGCGAGGTGCCCCAGCTCCCTCTTGTCACCACCTTTCCCTCCCCCTTCCTTGAACCAGACCTTCCCAAGTGCTTTGCACCTGCAGCACCGACCTCCTGCTCCCCTCTCTCCTGATGGTCAGGAATCACTGCTCCGGGGACGTGGGACACTCCGAGCTGTGGCTTGAGCTGGAAAATACATTCAGCTGTCTGAATGATGAAGCTGAAGGCACAAGACAACAATTGGAGGCGTCTTCATTTTTCAAGAATTCCTGGAGCTTGTCATCCTCAGCTTCATATGAGATTTGTTCTTTGCACGCCATCCTGGAAGCGGCGGGTCCCACTGGTTTACTCCAATTTTTTAATGCTGCAGCAATGCTGAGCAGGGATAACTGCCTTGGCTCTAAGTAGGCTGTTCCTAAAGCAAACGTCCCCAAAGGCAAATAGCCCAAAGAAGTGGGGCCTGCCTCATTTTTACAGGCTTCTAAAGATTCCAAATTCACAAACGATCATTTTGTTGTTTCCTGAGCCACTTTATATTTAAAAACAAACAAAAAAGCCAACAACAAAGTGTAAAGTTTGCCAACTAGCTCGAATCCGTAGTTCTCATCCAAAACATATTTTACCTTATTTTCAGGAAGGTGAAGGCCTAAAGAAGTGATGAAAATGTGATTGCTCTCAAACACATGGAAGAGAAGACGCTGAACAAAATGCAATAAATGCATCCTTTTCCAATAAAGTTCCATCAAACACAAGCCCACTTTTTAAGCACATTAATTAAAAATATGAATCACTGACCTGCCATTCGCATGACTGTACCTAATCTATTCAAAAGAGATGTTCTGTCAGCACCACCACTATCAGCACGGATAAGTGAAAACATGAATGACTAACCTATCCCGATTTTGTTTTTTAAAACCTAATTTTGAAATCCCTGTGCCATTTTGGCTGAGCCAGTACCTGTTTCCATGGAAATGGCAGCATACAAAACGTTGACATATTTGAGAGCGAGCGAGCGCTACTTAAACATCTGCTTCCCCGATACCACCAGCTAGACTTTAAAATAAAACTGGCTCTCACATTTGGTGGAGCTGGTTTACAAGAGAAATCAAACAGCATCTTTAAACGATGGCCTAGCCCAGATCCTTTTGTTTAAACAATATGTCCAGATAGCGACAGCAGTACGCAGTGCGCCGAATTCTTGTTTTAAGGCTCATGCATAAATAACTTCTCATCTATACGGCAATGCATTTAAGGAGTAATCTCTTGAAAAAAAGCAGCTAACGGGACCAACAGACCTTTTCCTATCTTTTCATAAGCTCACACCCAGTTTTCAGACATAATTCCAAGTGTTTCACTTCACCTTACAGCTTTGCATCGCTAAGCGCTCAGCGCTGTCACTGTTAAGAACATTTTGAAGCGAGGCAGTGTGGTGAGGATGAGCAACTACCCTTCATCAGAGCCTGGCTTGTAGCCACGGTGGTGTGAAGAGGCCGGTATTTGAAGCAGATTTCTGACTGCGTTTCTTTACCAGCAATCTCTTCAGCCAGCCAGGCACGCTGCCCTTCTAGGGGTCACGTTAGCTGAAAATGTATTTACCCTAAATTTTAAATACAGTCCTTTAAACTCAGAAATAAATACATCAGCTAATAAAAGGCGTGGAGCTTACATTATTTTGACTTTACTAGAAAACAAAAATAATTTGCTTTCATTTTTTTTCTACAATGATTTCTCATTAGTTCATTCTTTTCCCTACCCTTACTTGGGTACCTGAAGAGTAACGGCTGTACCCCAGCAGACCCCTGCAAACACACCAGACTGAGTTAAGAGTATGGAAAAAATTGGCTTCCTACTGATTGGAGATCTAAGGGAAAAAGAAAAAGCAAATCAATATGCAATAAGAAAAAATCTATTTTCTCTTATTTTGCCCGAGCGTATACCTGAACAACCTGTATTAATTAACTTGTGAGACACGGATGGCCATCGGTTTCATTCTTTCATCCCTTATTTTTAAGAAGTGAAAAACATTTAATTTTCCCATGGTACTACACTTAGAGAAAAAAATGCCTTAGCTGATAAAACTTGATTTATCCCTCTGCCTCCAATTCTTCACCAAAAAATAAAATAGAAAAAACAAACAAACATAAGGAACAGTACTTTTGCAAGTTAACTGCAAGTGATCTGAACAGCTATTGGGGCTAGCAGTGACTACACAGTCTGAATTCTCCAAAACATTTTGCAATAGCTCATAGCATTCCAGAAGTTTGTTAAGGGGTAGCCTAGAGACTCTATTTCCACTTTCATTCCCTACACTTAATTTTTCAATCTACTAATAAAACTCATCCTGGGGTGGTAATGAAATGGAAACCCCTTTGTTCGCAGAGCAGAGGCCGGGCACACGCCTGCAGTAACCCTGTTAGCAGCACTAAGCTCATCCCTAGCACAGGGCTTTGATTCATGCTACTCAACTTCAGGCACTCAGCAAAGATAATTTGAGAAGTGTGTAATTGTTCTGGGTTTCCTTTTAGTTCATGGCAAGGAACAGGCTCCTCCCGATGGAGATTCAGCGCTCTCCCATCTTCCATGACGGAGACAGACAGGCAGAGTGCCTGACGCCAGGAGGGATCAATCCGGTGAAGGGACTGATCCAACACATTTGGATCTTGCCTTATAAGATCATTTTCATGGGCCCAATTCAACATACCCTGAGTAAAGGCATCCCACAAATCCCCATCAGAGAAATCTATCCATCCTAAAAAAAGAAAAAAAAAAAAAGGAAAAAAAAAGAAAAGGAACAAGAAGTAAGTATGTTCTGAACGTGTGCACTTCTTTGGAAGCTTTCCACATAACTCAACCCTTTTCTACTCCCCTCTTGCCATTTCAAAAGCCAAGCGTAGTAGCTACCACGACTGCCAGGTCACAGAAAGAGTAAATGGAGTAAAAACTTATCGCATTGCCGTGCTGTCTGAAGTTGTTCTGCTCCCAGCCAAGAAGTCTTAGGGTGGGTGAAGCCAGTGTTCAGAAATGCCTGCAATACTTCTCCTATCTCAGTCTCCGAAACTTACTTGAACTCTAGAAGCTGCACAGGCTAAATAAACAACTGTTACACGTAGCCCTTGGTGTAAAGGAATAATGGCAGCTGGCCAAACAGCAGACGTTTGGATGCCTTCGTTCTTTAGGGACAGGATGCAAACCCCAGATTTTGGCATCCAGTAGAATAATGGGGTAATTAAAAATATAATGCAGGCTGTGGCAGCGGGGTTATTGAAAGAATTGCTTTCAGTGCATTGTGAACTATCTGCAACCACTTAACTACGGTGATCTCTACCGACCTCTTAATTAAAGAATAACACCACCTTACAGCTTCAAAGCACAGTACAGATGTAAACTAATTAACATGTAACAACTGCGTGAGGAAGTTTAGGAAAATACTAAATTCCTCAAACACTTAGAGCTGATACCATATCAAAGGCCAAGAAAATTCTTGCAATTGCCCCATTTCCTAAAGGTTTCAAATGCAAAATTAGAAAAGAACAGAACACCTATACATTTTGCATAAATAATCAAACTTTAAAAACCCCAATTGTAAAAGGCTGTACTTTAAAAGCACTCATAAGTCCATGTAAATTAATGTTCGGATGCCAAAAATATTTTGCTCAAGGTCAAACTGAGAAAATACATATTCCCAAGTCATTTTTGATCAGCAAGTTATTGCAGTACTTTGTTTTTATGCCCAGCCCTGAAGAGAAATCTGACTTGAGGAGACATTAGCATACAAATGGGATATGAACTTTCAAAGCTTATGCAACTGCTACTCCATTACAGACGCTCAAATCAATTACATTATTAAAAATCAGAGGAAAAAAATCTTTGTTTCAGCTTAAAATATGAGTACTCTCTTATACCTCTGAGACATAAATGCAATTTGAAGCTGGTAGAAGTTTAGCACATTAAGAACGGGGGAAAAAACAACCCGAGTTCAGGCAGTGCTCTCCCCGCCACTATTTTCTTCCCTCCCCTCCTCCTTACTTCCATTTTCCTCTCCCCCCCACAAAAAAGGGTTGGAGAGGAGACTGAATTTTCCTCTCAAGATGATTTAATTCAGTCTTCAAATTAGAGGGATGCTTATCCTGCTTAGTGGGAAAAGCCTCAGCACAGCAGCAACCACATGAATTCCAGGTACCTCTGTAACGAACAGATGGAAAACAATTAACAGCAAGCTGAAGACTTTGCTACCTAGAGCGAAGGATGGTTTCAATGCCGTGTATTAGAAGTCCAAGCACCTACACCAAACAGTGAAGAAATAATTTGTTCTAGTTCGTCCCACTATCCGATTTTGCAGGTTTTCAGTAGACAGATTTTCCCAAAGCTTTCTCAAAGTTACACAGATCCCACAAGAGCCAAGACTCACTGCTGAACCTAATTTAGTTTAAAATTAGGAGAACCAAGCTGCTGGGTAGTATCTCACCAAAAGGGAAAAATTAGCTCTGTATTAAATAGATGAAAAATAACCATTTTTTTGGAGAAATTTAACAGCTGCAGAGAGGATTCTGCTTACATTTCTTGAAGACTAAAGTGACAAATGACAAGATGAAAACAGACACCAAATAACTAGTGATATATGCGTTTTATTAAATATTATTTTACATTTTCATATAGACAAAATCATAACCAGTGAAAAACAAAGCCTGCAGAGCAAAAGACCTGTTATAAGCACTTTGCAGTGCAAAATTACACGCTCTCAGTGATTCACAGCATGATTTGCCTGGGAAATACACCAGAGTGACTGGACCTGAGGCTGTCATGCACTTCTGCTTCAGCGGAACATGAATACCTGCCACAGACCCTTTGCAGAAACCACCAGTTTGATAAGAGGCTGCGTGAAACCCCCGCCCCTCCCCTGCACTGCATTGTTTGACCCGCCCGAGGCCAAGCCACGAGTGGAGGAGGAAGAGGAGCCGGGTCCTTACCTTCAGTTCATGGCACAGCTAGGGCAGCGTGGCACTCCCTCGACTTCTCTGCACACACAACCACGTCCTGCTCCCTTCAGACTGAACAAACGTGTGCGTGTGGACTTGTACGTGGAGAATTCACCGCCACAAGCTCACTGCTTCCCACCTGTAGTAGAGCAACTGAAGCATTTCCCTGCTCGCGCACAGCCAGACACACCACAGAACAGCGATTGCTTCAACTTCCACGGCACAGGAAAAGATCAAATTTTACTTGAATTCATGACATTGCGTTTCCCTAAAGCCCTGTTCCTCAGGTAGCAGCAACAGTAAAACAGTGCCAGCAGTCTATTATTAAACTTGCTCAAAACCTGGTGTGAATTATCAGCCTTGTGTTTCCTCCAAACAGTGAATTAACAGAAGTGATTAACACCTGTCAAAGCGTTCTTACATTCTCCCACAGCAAAGACACATGTGCAGTGGAATGTCTTCCTGTCGTAGGCTTGCTCTATGTAAACGTCAAGTACCACAAGTTTGTTTGGATATTGGAAAAAAGCTGGATCAAAAAAAAAAAAAAAAAACTACAGAAAGCTCACGGGGATCTCATGAATGTTCATAAATACCCCGGGGGATATGCGGTGAGGTCAGGCTCTTGTCAGTGCTGCCCAGGGCCAGAACAAGGGGCCCTGGGCAAAAACTGGAGCCCTGGAGGCTCCCCCTGGGCCCCAGAAGCAGTTCTGTGCCTGCGGGGCCGCAGCCCTGGCACAGGCTGTGCTGAGAGGTGCTGGGGGCTCTCCAGCTCCAGCAGCCGCCTGGACGTGGGCTGGGCACCAGCTGGGGGTGGCCCTGCTGGGGGGCCTTGGGCCAGAGGCACCCAGAGGTGCAATAGCTAGAGCTTTTTAAAGACTCCAGCACCAAGGATACCGTGTTTCTTAAAGAAAATAGAAAAAAAAGGAAGTGGGGACATATATACCTATTTAGTAGATTACACTGGAATTTTCAAGACAGAGAGAAACAGGGTTATGATACTGATGCAAGAACTTCCTGCTGAGAAACCAGCGTGCTCTTAATCCCTCAACCTATATCAATGTCTTCCCACGTAGCAAGGATGGGGTTGCTGGTATGGACACCACAGTTTAACTTCCCCAAACCAGGCCTGACCACTTGCAGATGTGTATTTGCATCCCCACAGGACTGTTTCTTGACTGTAGACACTTCAAAGACATTCTGTGCTAGATCAAACATGCGTTTAAGTTGGTTTAAATTTGTGCTTGCCTTTGTTTCTGAACAGGCGCAGAGTACCATATGAATCCCGATTCCTGTCAGCTGCAGTGTAAGCAGTCAGAACACCGCGTCTGGGGCTGCTCCTGGACAGCCAGATTGGATCACAGACGTCTAGGCACAAAGGAGCAAGCAGAGCCTGGTAGCTGCTTCTCATTTAAGTCAAGCGCACGGTTCTGTTTCCCTATTAAACAACGTTTCTTCCCTTCAGATAAGCAAGAGAAACAACAAATACTGGAAATAGGTGATTTTAAAAATTTAAACCCAAACAAGAATTCTTTTGTTTACACAACTCTCTCTCATAGTCACATCAGAGTTATTTTCACTTTGGCAGAATAAACTACACTCAACAACTGTGCTCAGAGTAGCAACTGGTACCTACACGTGAAGAAAGATGAAGAACTTAAAGGGCCCCCACATTACCCAGGGAATAAAACCCTTTTCCCCAGAAAAATACAAAGCCCCTCAGGCAAGATTTAGGAATGCACCGTCTTCAGCTTATGAAACAGAATTCCAGGCGTGACCTGATCCTTGTGTGTGGGTCCTGACGCAGGGAAGAAGAGCTCCAGCAGCATATGACTTTGGAGTCTTGCTGAGAAGTGCTGGACGCAGTCGCTGGAAGTTACATTCAAACCTGTAACAAAATACAACCCCTAAATGCAGACATACGAAACGGCTTCCCAGGAGAAACGGGTGGACTCACCCATGCTGAGTCTCTGTAACAAATAGGACAGTCACTCCAAAGCAACTCGTTTTCAACGAGTATTATGAGTGTGCAAACAAAAAGCTAACAGATCAGTGAGACTTTGGGGATGCGGGAAGGTGAATTTGGGAGGAAATCATAAAATATGAAGAACGGCCTTTCAGATGAGCATTCACAGAGTACAACATTTCAAGAATGTGCAACGCTGCTGGCAACTATGCATTTTTTTCCCTTCAGTTTCTCTGTAAAGTGAAGAAAACATGCACCTAGAATATCTCAGTCTGACAGTCCTTGAAATCTACTGTCAAGGGAAAAACCTGCCGTTGCCAATCCACGAGCCTTCTCTGAAGCAAGCACACGTTCCAAGCTTGTAACGCTCCACGTGTATACACGCAGACACAGCACTCTTTGGTGTTTTCCAATTTAGTGTCTTCCCATTTTGCACACAGGCAGGGCTAAAACTCCTTGCATGTTATGCATTATTAACATGGGGAACAAGTTTCAGCAGGAGGACCTTTGAACTTTTGCCTTCACAGCAATGCCAATTAACAATATGACTTCTTGTGTTCCCACCTGACACGGGACCAAGCCCTCCAACTCCAATACCCTCCAATTCCCCCTCCCTGATAATCTGAGGATGGCACAAGAGCACTGCGGAAGACATATTTAAATATTCCTTAGTACAGAAAAGTACCCCTCTCATTCCTGTAAAGATTAGTTTGAACCCTGAGTCACATGCTTTAGTAGCTCTTCTAAATGTTGTTTTTTTTGGCTTTTGTTATAAATGCACTAGATGGTTTTGGTATTCGTACAAATATCTGCTTGCATCGAATCCTGCCGAACAATTTCCTCTGGCAGCTAGTTCCACTTTAATTACATCGCTTGAAAAAGTATTTCCACCTACCATTTTTCAAAACTCCCACTTTCTAAGTATCACTGATGTCCTTTTGGGCTCGTGCGATGAGACATCACAAAGTTATCTTGCCGTACTAGTTCCTCTTAATGGACTGACAAACAGTTTAATTAAGTTTTAACATGTCCAAGCTAACCTTTTTCGCAGCTGATCATACAAAAGAAATTCAAGTACAATGCTTAATGATTGTGTTTAGAGATACCTGAATGCTCTAAAGGAATAAGGCTTGTTCTGAGTAAGTACTACACTGTTCCCGCTGCTTTTTTTATGACCTTTTTTCTTCAGAAACTAAGGTAAAATTATTTTTATAGTGTCTTCTGCTAAAGAACGAGTCCTGTGATAAAATTTTAAAACAAATTTTGGCTTCACAGCAGCAGATGCGGTTCAGTTTAACAAGCCAATAAATAATATAAGCGACTAGAGAGCTGGGATTTTTATAATATGATGAGGGTTTAAAAGCTAAAATGGGAGTCAACAGGTATTAGAAAAAGAAAGCGCACGGTACCTGCGGGTCTCTGCCTGCTGCTCTGTGAGAGTGCCACAAAAGCTGCTTTTGTGGCAGCGTGCTGCTTCCACACCAGCTCCAGAAACCGTCCCAAGGTCATCAAGCACGTTACTGAGAACCGAAGACTTCTGTTTACGAGGCTGGGCGGCTAACAGCCACCCCCGACAGCAAGAAAACTCGGACAGACGAGTTGAGAAGGTCGCAAATGGCCAACCCAGCCCCGCCACCTCCCCGCTCCCCACAGGGGCCCCCCAACACCTTACAGAGGCTGCCGAGAAGTTGAAAACAGCGAAAAAAGCGTAAATCAAGCCCCACGCTTGGCTCGGGAGGTGCCTGAGAGCAGCACCTCAGCCCTGGCAGGCGGCAGCGCACAGCACGGCCGGGCCTGAGGGGAGGGCAGGGGACGGCAGGGACCCCCCCCCGGGCCGCTCTCCCGCTGCGGGGCAGGCTCGAGGGGGGAGCGAGGCGGCCACCTCCGCACCCCGGAGACCGAGGAGGGGGTGGGAAACCGAACCGAGCCCAGCCGGGCCGAGCCGGGGCCGCTCCCCTCAGCCCCGCGCCTCAGGGAGCGGCGGTGGCGGCGGGCGGGGCCGCTCCCCTCAGAGCTCCCTCAGAGCCCCCCCGCTCCCCTCACAGCCCCCCCCCGCCTCACCTCAGGGCCCTGCCCGGCCCAGAGCCGCTCCTTGAGGCACCCCCGGTCCTCAGCAGCGGGAGCAGGCACCGAGCCGAGCCCGTCCCCATCCCCATCCCCGTCCCCACCGCCCGCTCCCCTCCTTCCCGGCCTGCCCGGCGCTGCCGGCCCCCGGCGGCCCCCTCCTCCTCCTCCTCCTCCTCCTCCTCCTCCTCCTCCTCCTCCCCCCGGCCGTGGCTGCGCGTGCGCGGCGGCCCCGCTGCCATCCGGGTCCCTCGGTGCGGTGCAGCAGGTCGGTAGGCGGGAAATGGCGACTGGCTGCTGAGCGCCCGCGGAGCGCCGAGCCCCGGCGGCGGCTGTGGCTGTGGCGGTGGCGGCGGCTGTGGCGGTGTAAACACAGCGGCACCCGCACGGCCCGGCCCGGCTCCGCGACGCCGCGGCCTCGGCCCGGCACGGCCACCTCCGGCCGCCGGGGGCCCGGCCAGCGGGGGCCCGCCTCCCCGGCACCCCGCGCCCTCAGGTAAGCGAGGCGGCGGCTGCGGGCAGCGCGGTGGTCCCGCGGGGGGGGGGACACGGAGAATTTGGGGAAGGGGGGCAGGAAAAAGGAGAAGGAGGAGAAGGGGCGGCGGCGGTGCGGACACCGGGGGGGGGGGGTGGAGCGGCCACCGGGGGGGAGCCCCCCGCGCCCCTCACGCCCCTCACGGCCCCGTTCCGAGCTCCCCCCCGCGCCCCCTCGGCTCCGCTCCCGTCGCTGCCCGGCGGCCCCGGGGCTCCGCCGGCCCCCGAGGGGGTGGGTGGCGGTGAGGGGGCGGCTGTCAGCCCCGCGCCGCGCCCCCCGCCCGTTCCAGGCCTCGGCCTGCGGGGTGCCCGCCCCGGCGGGTGCCGTCCCGGGGCTGCCCCCGGCGCCGCCGCGGTCGTGGCGCTCGCTCCCGGCCCGTTGTTTGCTGCCGGCCTCGCTCCCGGCCCTCCCGAGCGCTCGGAGGAGCGGCCCCGGGGCGGGGGGGAGCCGCCCCCGGCCGGGCTGTGGCGCTGAGGGGCCGCCGGTGCCGCCCGGTGGGCTCGGCGTGAGGCCGCCGCGCCGCTGCCTCGGGCGAGTCGCAGGCTCTGCTGCCGCTCGTCCCTGGGTGAAACGGGGCTAATAACACCTCGGAGAGTTGTTGCGAGAAGTAGTTAATGTTTGTAGAGGGCTTAAAGGACCTAAGTGTTATTAATTAAGCCCCATGACACATTAAGGTAAGAGTTAGTGAATCAGGTTTACACGCGGATGAACCGAGGCAGGAAGAGATTACGATTGAGCTGGAGTAACGCGTTGGATCGGTGACAACAACAGAAAACAAGTTGTAACTACTTCGCGCTGTAGGCACAAGTGAACAGTTCTGTGTAACAGAAACGCTTCCAAGATGATTTCCCCTCCCTCTGTTCCCCCCCCACCCCCCCCAAACCGGAGCCTTTCTGCCTCAGTTTCTCCTGTGTGACTTCCAGTGGAGTGGAGAGCTCCAAGGACACTTGCGGCTTGCCCACTTAAAAGTGTTTCAGCAGTTTTCATAACAAGATATATGTTCTAGGATGCAAGCCAAATCCAGGCTTGAATTCCATAAAACATTCTCCACTTTTCCCCTGAAAACATTGTGTGGAACTTAGTTAAGACTTGATCCTGTTCCAGTCAGCGGAGTATGCACTGAAGCTGACATTCCTGTTTCATCTGAGAAAGTTCCTTCGTTAAAGAAGAAATTCTGCTGTCATTCTGTCCCGCAGATTTAACGGCAGAGTTAGATCATTTTCTTCTAGCGATGTAAACATTCCACATATGCTGGAGCTGCACATGCATTTTCATAATTTAAAGGTAATTTTCCATCTCCAGACTTCCACCGCGAGTGTTGGTAGCTTCCTTCCCCGGTGTTGATTCCCCGGCAGACTGACGTGACACTGCTGCAGGCTGAGTAGCATCGAGTGATTAAAACTCCTACCCAATCCAAAAGGAAAGTTAGCCTCCATCTTACGGAGTTTTTCCATTCTCTATTGGCATTTGTTGTCTTTGATCACTTGCAATGCTGGTGAGGTTGACACCAACAAAAATACTGTTTCCAGAAGCCTAACAATCACTTTTTCCTCTTCTGACAGTTTTCTGTGCAAATATCTCATTCCCGTGGAAGAAACTTTTTCATAGGTGTAAGTGGAGTAATAGCTTGGAGTTCCTGCACATTTTTGTTAGGAGCTAATACTGGAAGTCAAACTATTTTGGCAAGAGCTCTCAAGAGAAGGCAAAACAGCATGCATCGAGTAGGATTGGAATTTGGCAGAAATCTAAAATTAATGTGCGTTTCTAGACATCTGTATTCTCTGACAGAAGCTCGAGACTTCTTGTCCTTTAGAAGGGGTAACTGGAAGTTCCAGAACGTCTTCAGGATGGATTCAAATTTGCAACTGAAGAGTTGGACTCAGCGTAGCTGTTTAACTCTGAAGCTGCCTTTTCCAATACCTGGGGTCACGGCTCTTCCCTACTCAAAGCCAGTACAAGCTCTTACCCATCCGTGGGTTTTCAGCCTGGTCTCCCTAGGGGAGCCAATTCCTAGGGACCGCAGCTTTTGGACCTTGCTAGTGTCAGCTCAGGAGTACCCCCAGCCACAGGCTGCCCCTGAAATTCTCCCCCTGACTCCATCCTTATTCTCCCCTTTCTCAGGAGCATTCCTCTCAGCAATCCTCCTTTCCCTTCTGATTCATTGCTCTGATCAGCTCAGATGTGATGCTTCTTACTCTTATTAGCCCAGGAAGTAAAGGACCAAGTCTGAACAAAATTCTTTCCTTTTGCTGGCAGCTGGCATTCGCACTCCAGCGTTGGCACCAATCTCTTGTAAAGTTTTAGTGGAAGATTGTTTCCATCTATTGTATGTGAAGAGCTCATCTGATGTTTATCCATCCCAGTTAGGTCTTCAGAAAAAGCAAACGTGCGCCATAAGCGCAGGGCTGATTAATCAAATTCATAATGACTTACAGTTTTTAGGGGGCAGAGTGTTTGAATCATGCTGCTCTGATCCTGCAGAGGAGCAGTAAGCTCTTTACAAGCTGGTTGAGAAGGAGTAGCCGTGTAATTCACGTAGGTTTTGACAGTGTCAGCCCTACGGAGTGCTTTAACCACAGGTTAAGTTGCTCGAGTGCGGTGTCAGTTGCAGTGCAGTGCATCGCCTCTGACTGCTCGGAGGAGAACTTCGCACACAGCTCCTTGTCAGTGCGCCAGCCTAGCGTGCTGTTTACATGGTGAGTTGCCTGGATAGCGATTATTTATTATTTTAGAAAAATATTTTACATTCATAGATGAAGACACATGCAATAACACTTGAAGAATTAACTATGAAATCATCCACATCTAAAGCAATCAGAAGCTGGGTAGTAGTTTCCCAGTTGGCAGCCTTAACTTTTCCTAAATACATTACTTCCTAATCAGATCAGTTCCAATAATTACTTTGATTAAAGTCCTCTTAGCTATGGAAAATAAGATTTTTTTTCATCTTACCTCATGATCCAGGGAAACGCTTGTCAGGACAGACTGGTGTAGGAAAACGCTGAGTTGTGTATCAGGAAAGCTGAAGTCTATTTGCACCTCTGCTGGGTGCGTGCTCCGACACATGTCCTTTGTTGCCTCGGTTTCCCTACCTGATGCTTTGGTATTTAGGGTGCTGGGACCTGCGGACAGCCCGCTGGGAAGCAGGTATGCAGCTGCTGGTGGGCAGCATTAACGCAGCAGCCGCATCGATCTCTGGTGTAGGGTGACAAAAAGACACAGCTCCCCCCGGGGAAAGCTTTATGAGAGTTGAGCCCCTTCTGTTGGGTTTGTATGCATCGAGCTGGCAGAACCCTAAAGGCAGCACGGGGAAGCCCCCTGTGTGTTATGTCAGGTCTAAGGAGGGTCCTCTGTCCGCAGTGGTGTGACGCTGAAGGTGCTTGTAAGAGGCGACAGGAACTGAAGCTGCCCCTAGTAGTCCAGACACTCTTCTGAATCCAGCGTTTCTGTTTGTTGTGTGAGGAACTGAGTTAGGCATAAAACACTTCGTAGTTTTTAACATAAAAATACTGCATCGGTGTAACTTCAAGGTAAGCAGTACGGTGAAAATAGCTTTAAATAGAAGGAGCTGCTAACTCCAGAGCACCTGGAAAGCAAGCTCTGTATACTTGCTTTAAGTAGCACCGTGCTGAAGTATATTATATATCCTGCTATTTGTTGCCAGCATACAGAGTGTGAGGAGCGGCAAAAAAAATACACAACTGAAGCATCTGGGTTGGGATTTACCTGTATGTGCAAACGCGCAGTGGCAGCACAGCAAGCACGTCATTATCGGCAGAGTAAGGCTGAGAGTGAGACTCTAGGGCACGTGAGCTTTCTGGAAGCCTCACGTGAGAGAAAAGGGACCTGCCCTTATTTAGGGTTCGTTTAAGAAGTGATTTAAGTGAGCGAATTAACGGGAACTCGCATCAAATCGGAGCGGCTCTCCTCAGCAGTTCAGCTCTAGCTGTACTGATTCAGCCTAAATCACACCTCGGTTTACTTTAGGCCATTCTAAATTATGATTGCTTTGATTCATCCTGTATTTTAGGAGGTGCTAATTAGAGGCAGGTAGGTAATTCAATCTCCGGATTAGGCTATACCACAAGGACTTCCCTGGCGCGGCGATAGCAGCCTCGTTAGCGGTGAAACCCCTGCACAAAGGGGTTCCCTGTGCCAGCACGAGCTGCGCTGCGCTCGCTGTGCTTTAGCAGGATTTGATGACACCAGATGAGTATTTCCCCCTGCTCTCACATTTCCGACAGCCTCGCCACCCCTGCAGACCCTCGGGTTTGGCACCACCAGTGCGGATTTCCTTGGCTCCAGGGGTGCGTGGTGCCTCCTGCCCGGTGGGCAGCTGCAGTGCTGCCCCGTGGGATCCTGCCTCGTCCACCACCACAGCCTCAAGGCTTCCCCTTCTGTAGCGTACCTCTCAGGGCGCGTTTTTTGAAGTGCTTGCTATTTCAGGAAGGAGTGGGCTGCCTTGAGGCAGCAGAGCTGTGTTCTGTGTTTGCCTTTGCCCTCTCTGTGTTTCCCAAGCCCTTCTCGCACAGGGCAACCCAGCGTCTGTCCCCGCTTGCCAGGACCCTCTCGTTTCCCAGGGGAGCTCGTCCAGGTACGGCTTTGTGTGTGCTGGATTTAGATACGGGATCTTTGATTGAGTTACCCAGCCCAGTTTGTTTGACACCTTCTTAAACCCTTGTCAAGAGCAAGCCGTTGTAATTACATCAAGTTAAGGACAGTTGGAAGATCTTGTTTATTGTGCTTTTAAGGCAGAATCTATTAATATGAAAGAAGAAAACAAGCAAGTTAGTGGAAACGCAAAACTTTTAATTTTTATGTTCTTAAAAATACAGATTTCGGAGACTCAAATGGAGCTGAAGTGGTATTGTTAAACAGCTTAATCACTGTCTTTGGAGCTTCTTTTGTGATGCCCAGAGGCCAGACAGCTTGGGAGTGCTCTTTAGAAAAGGTCTTGGAGAGCTCAGCTGGAGCAGCGAGCTGTGTAGGTATGGCTCAGGTGAAGAGGTGCCATGCTTAATTGGTGTGCTTAATTATCCTGTTGGATTTATTTGAAGATAATTTTCTAGTGATAGTAGATTGGTTTATTATATATCTGGAAAATGTTTTATAATGTTCGCTCTCTAAGATTAATAGTTAATATAAAAACGTCCTGAGGCAATTAGCATCGTAGGGTTCCAACCCATAAAGTAGTTCAAGAGCAGAAGATAAACATTTGTCATCAGTGATCCGTGATTTCAAAGTTAAAAAGTTATTGCACGAAGACTGCCCTCTGCTCTTTCTCCTCTCTATGTATTTTCTGTTCCCCTTTTTCTGTATTTTGGGTGCTGTGAGGTCAGAGAGGTGTGCGCAGCTTTCCGCATGCCCTTCACCTTGTTGCTGGCAGCTCGAAAAGCTCTGGGCCTGCGTTTGCAGACAGACGTGTTTTGTCAGGTTTTCTGGGGTACAGGGCTCTTTCTTTACTTTTAAAATAGAGAGACCATGCTGATAAACCCACTGCCGTTGTTGCAGCTCACTCGGCGTTGCCAGTCTTCGTTTGTGCAGTCAGCGTGGAGCAGCAGGAGCAGCCCCACAGCGTGAATTTATTGATGCTGAGCACTTGGTGTGCAGGTGTCCGTGGAAGAAGGGACAAATCTGGAGCAAAAAGTACATAAAGGGATGAGGGTGAGAGCCTTCAGTGAGCCATCACGGGATAGAAGCAAATGGAATAAGATCTGGATGAAGTTTTCTGAGGGGCTGGCGGGTGCCTTCTCACCTGCCTGAGTCCTTAGCCCAGCTCCGTGCCTTTCCCCGTGCCTACACTGATGCTGTTCAGCTGCTGCTGTGCAGAGGCTGCTGAGTTAACTCAGCTCATGACAGGTGGTTGTTTAAACTCATTGGCTGGTCTTGCTTATCCTCTCTGTTCAGAGGGAGTTTAAGAAGCTAAATTCTGTTTTATAAAACACGAGTGGTAAGGATGAGGAGAAGACTATATATTTTTTTTAGTCCTTAGAAGCCCAGTTTTTAAAATACTATTCTATGAGAGTATTTGGTCCACTGTAGTGTTCAGGGACAAAAGATGCTGACCGTTAGCATGAGTAGTGTGTCTGCTTTAGAGATATACATCTATCTATATATATATAAAAGTTATTTTGGAGTTTTGGTGCCGTATTGTAAGTGCAACAAATGAGGATCCTTCTTGAAAAGGGTAATCACAAGCACGAGCTAAAATAATCCATCTGGTGGGGTGGTGTTACTTGAACAGCAGGATGTTTTCCCATAGCCACGCATCCCTTGGAGCCTTGCAGCTCCTGTAGCACTTCCAGACCCTGCACCCACAGCACTCCCTTTGCAGTGGGGTTTGTGGTGTCCCTGCTGACCCCTGTGGTCAGAGGCAGCTGGGGGGGAGCAGGCGAGGCTGTGTCGGTGCAGCCAGGATGGACGGGGCTGGGGCTGGGCTGCGGCTCGCTTTCGCTCACTGCCAGAAGGCTCTGGTCAGTCTTACCTACAGAGCTTCGTGTTTTCAGACCTGTAGGAGCTTGGTCTGCCTGAAATTTCTCCCCCTCTGTCAAATCAGGTGGAGGGAGGTGAGCGGGTTACCAGGGGAGGACTGACAGGCGCACAGTTGGATAAGCCTCATTTTCCCTGGAAACCAGGCTGTAAAAAAATCTACAAGCACATTAGAAAAAGCTTCCCGGTGTTTGTGCTACAGACTGCAGCCCTTCAGAGAGTACAACAGGCACACAGAAACCCTGACATAAACCACTGGGGCTTTAAAAATCTGCAACCAGATGGTCTGTGTTCCTATAATTGGCCATAAAATAAAAGGACAATTTTAAACCCAAAACCTGGGGTATGCCAGTGAGCGGGTTGGGCCCTTTGGTCTTGTGAGCAAACGGAGCGACACCGCTCACATCTCCCAGCTCAGCTCCCTTCCCCAAAACTGGGTGACCTCCCTGCAGGATTAGCAGACTTAGCTGCCTCTGTCCATTCACATTTCCTAGCGTAGCGCATGAATCCGTGCCCTGCGTTAAACGCGTGCAGCTTCCCTTTTCTCTGAGTCTCAAGCTGCCAGGCATCCTAAAATGTTAGCCGATTTTGCACGTTTATTCCTCAAAAAGGCAAGGCGGTGCTGTACAGAATCACAGCAGCAGCCTTCGTTCTGCAGCTCCTGCCTCTTGTTTGCAGACATAAACTTTGCAAAGTGAGGCGTGAGGCAAACAGGATCCTCTCTCCGCGGAGCAGTTCTGTTTGTTTGCAGAGCCCTACCTGCTCCTTCGCAGCCATCAAGTTATTATCTCATTACGTCTCACGCATCTTAAAGCGGCAGAGATGCGTTAGACCAAAAGGGAGGTAATCAGATTGTGAAATAAATAAGTGAAATTCGGGGTAGAACCGAGGAAGAATGGAAATGTTATCGTGTGCTGGAAGATCAATCTTTGCTTACAAGACTTCTGTTGTTGTGCTAAATTGTGGTTATTTTGCTCTGCATTATCGGCATGTTGTTCAGAAACCTCATTTAACTTTCCACTGAATGGCCAGTGATTTTTCTCCTGTGTATTTTTCACCCAGAACAAAATAGGAAAAAAACAAAACAAAAACATTTAAATGAAAGAAAATAAAATGTAAAATAGCCTTACTGACATGGGGTCAGACAGGTCCTGAAGCTGATCTCAAGAAGGTTGAATGTTATTCAAGTTTATAATGTTGGATGTTTGTAAAGTTACACATAGTGTCACTCAAGAGTTAGTAAAGCTCTTATTTTCCTATTAATTTTAATTTAGGTACGTGTATAAATGAGCAAATGAATCTCACTGATGGAAATGTGTAAGAATAAAGTTTTCTGTTTAGAAATAGGGCAGTGGGCTATGAAAAATCAGATTAAAATCAGCATGTTTATGTAATGGAGAATGTTTAGTTTCAGATCTGTATGGGCAGCAACCGGTTAAAAAAACCTCAGTTGTGGTGGCATTTTCCCCATTTGTAACAATGTTGGTGTTTATTTTTTCATCAGGAAAGCCAAGTGAAAAAAGAGCATAATAGCAGCTCCTGCAAGGTAGAGAGCAGGCTTTAAACTATTTGGAAAGGTTTTGAATGTATAGTGCACCAAGGAAGATGTTTTCCAGGGAAATAAGAATCATATTATCATTTAAAGAGTTTTTATCCTACAACACAAAGAGCCTAAAATAGTCTGCTGTTTTTAAGGCCAAAGGAGCAGCCAAAAACTTTATCTAGCCTTTTAAAAGATAGCAACCTGACAAAAGCCCTGTGGAATATGTGATTGCGGTGCTGATCCCATGGAAAGATTAAGGGGAAGCAGAGCAACTTCAGGCTTTCAGGTGCAGTTAAACAAAATTCATCTCTGCAGACCTTGCAAAAACTATCAGCTTCTCCTAACAAATGCGGGAGCTACTCCGTGGCTGCCACAGTCCGACACACACTTGCTTAGGCTTATGAATCTTCTGGAGTTGGTGTTTGCTCATTTGTTGTTTTTTCCTTTTTTATTTTTAATTAAGAAAGCCAACTAATATGAATAAGATGAATGATTAAAAAAAAAAAAAAAAAAAAAGACAACCCATGGAGATTTTTTTTGTGGTCAGAGCTTATCACAACATCCTGGCAGGTCTGCTCAGGAAGTGTTCAGCAACCTGTCCGTACCAGGGGCTGGAACAAGAGGGAGACACTTCCAAAAATAGTCTCCGTGTGAGCCTGGCAGCGTGGATTAAATGTCTGGGGAGCCTGATTTGTCCCAAGACAGCTGGTCCCTTCCCGAACCTCAACGGGAACAGTCCTGGTTCTGGTGGGATCTGTTTGCCACTTGTTTAACACTCAAGTACCGCAAACTTTTATTTCCAAACACCTCAGCTGTTGGTGAGCTCCACGGTACCTAAAGGCGCCTGATGTAAAGTTCTTGTCTTGGCAGCAGCAGGGATCTCAAGTAATTCCTTTCTGCTGCCACAGGTCTCGGGCTCTGTTCTGAGATCAGCTGTTCTGCGATTAACCCAGCTCTCCATTTTCATTTTTTTTTTGTTGGTTAGGAGCCTGACCCCAGCTGAAAAGACTGAATTAATTCCAAGTGTGTACCCTCAGTCATAAAGAGAAAAATATCTTGGCCAGGCGGGAATAAACTCTCAGTTCCAAATGCAGATAGGATAATTAAAACACAGCCTCGCTAGCAAAGCAGTGACAAAACAATGGTGCCTGGAAGTACGATTGCTAATGCAGAAAAATAAAGGAACAGCAAATTTATTTTCTGTTAGGGCCAATTACAAAAAGCCTTTCTCATCTTGTCTGGCAACATCTTTATAAGAAAATGGTTCTTCTTTGCTCCTACCTGCACTGTCCTAGCCCCATCCAGTCGCCTTCAGCCGCGGCTCCCTTGTTGGTGGCCGCCTCTCCAGGAGGCGGTGGTGGAAAAACTCTTGGAGGTTTGTGAGGAGCAACAACACAATCCAGGATGTTGTAAAATACGAAGTACATCAGCTGGAACATGACGAAATCGCTGTGATTTCCTAGGGAAGGAGGATAAGCTGGTTAAAGAAAGGCCAGGAGTTGTTGAGGAGGGGAAAATCTCCACACCTTTGAGCTAACAAAGAGCATTTCCCTGAGGTTTGTAAAGCGCTCTGGGGCCTGTCTGGGTGAAGCCCTCTGTAAGTCGTTCTGCTCGACTTCGCTGCGAGTCCAGACAGGTGTGCATGGCACGCAGGTTGTCATTTGTCCCGTGTCTCATTCACGGGCTGCGTGCCTCCTCTGCCTCCCTGCTTCCCTGCCCTGGTGGCTCAGGCGTCGTCGCGGGGTGTCGTAGGATCTTGCATTTCTGGAGGGCATCACTAGGCCCACGTGAAGGGCGCTCGGGCAGCTCAGTGAGCACACCTCCATGGGATCATTCTTCCTTCTGGAAACCTGGGCCACATCACAGTGAAGAAGTGTGCTGATGAAACACAACTGGCGTTGTATGTTTAAAAAGAAAATGGAGAAAGCGGTTGTTCTTGGTTCCTTGCTGTGGACCTGCCTGCTGTGACCCAGCCTGTGTGTCCAGAAGCACATGAATGAAATGAAGACGTTTGCTCAGCAGAGAGGTCTGTAACCAGGCATCAGGCATCGCAGAAAGCTGTTAAATTTGGTGGCGGGTCGCAGCTTTGTGTGTGTCTGTACCTGCGACATGGGCAGCATGGACCAGATTCTTGCTTAAAACCTAAAAGTGTGAAGAGGTGGTGCTGCCTTCTCGGCTTTGGGTGAAATCTTTCAAAGCATGTGTGGAGGTAATGCAGGACAAGTGCTGTGCTTGTTGCAATCAAACATTCCCCAACATTTTCGGTGTGCTTCATTTTGCTGCGTGAATTTCTCATGCTTTGTGGTCATCATCTCCATGATGGCAAAAACGAATGTATGGGCAGTTAGTGGAGAGAAGAGAACTTCTTTCTGGCTTCCTTTTGTCTCTTGGATTGTGGCTGTGCTCGGTTCTGCCAACACGCGCTGCGTCCACACCAGGAGCTGATACAATCTGTAGCAGCAGACGCTCTGTTGTGTAAAATTTGTTTTGGATCCTGGTGGCAGGAGCTTCGCCCCTGCCTCGTCCCTTGCTGCTGCTGGGGGCCAGCCCTCACCTCCCAGCGCCGCGGGAGCCCCGTGGGGTAGGGTAAGTGCAGGAACTAACAGAGAAGCCCCACACCTACCGTGTGCCTGTCACTCACCGAGCTGCGTTCCCAAAGTGTGCCTGGCTGCCCTGATCCTCCAGAGCCCTCCCGGAGCCAGGCTGGGAATACGCAGCTTTCAGTGGGGGCAGCTCAGCGGGCTCACTGAGTACCAAATTAAACATAGGAATTGTTCAACGCTGTAATTCTGAATTTTCCCGTCAGGTGTATCTTCCTATTGCTGATTGCTATTGTTCTTTTACCATCTCAAACCTTTTCCTGTATCAAAAAACCTTAAACCCTGTAATTTCATGTGCCGTACCTAATTTTCTTTCGATAGTTTTGGGGAAAAATGGATAAAACCTTAGCACCGCTAAGGAATTTCTGCCCCGTAGTGCGCGGTGCCGGCGTGTGGAGCAGCTGCAGGGCACGGAGCGTGGGGCTGCAGCACCTCCAGCTGCTGCTCCCACATCTCCTTCGTTACCTCCCAGTCTCACAAGCTGTTAATGAGAGTTCCATTTGGCCCCTCTTTGCCATGCATTTCTCTTTCGAAGAATAAATTTTAATTCCTTCCCCCTCCCCTTCTGTTGTGTTTTGTTTTAATAGATGGGGAAGGAATTCCAGCAGGAAGGGGTTTGGGGAGGGTTTAAACCAAGACATGTAATGCAGAAAAACATCTTGAGCTGTTAACTGTTCAGCATGCTTGCTGGGGATGGGCTTCCTTGGCTTCAGGTCCACGTTACGGTAACGCTTCGCTGCCAGCTGCTCGCGATGTGAAGGAGCTGCGCTGTTGTACAGGGAGAATTTCGAGCTGCAGGCTCCTGAAAAGCAACGTGCTGGAAAGGGAACCGAAGGGCAGCAGTTAGCCAGGGCTGCTGAGCGCGATTCCCCTGGCAGTGAGCTCCTGGATCTCCTGGCTCCACGGCACAGAGGCCGGCGGTGGCACGAGGTGTTCGCACCCAACGTCACTCAGCCCGGCCCCGGCCGGCACGGTGGGGGGACAGGCAAATGTTGTACGTGGCTGAGGAAGGAAATTCAGGGACATGTTTGGGCTTGGTTTGTTTTGACTGAGAGAGTGTGCTGAGTGGCGCAGTTTGGCTTGTGCTCGGTTCAGAAAAGAAACACAAAGATAATTAAAGTAAAAACTGCGCTGCCAAACGCATCGCGCGTTGGGAGAGCAAACTTCTGGCACTCGGGGATTGTAGGTGACTGTTGCTAAGTCCTTTAGAGATATTTATAACCTGAGGCTTGATACCCAGGATGTGAAGTGAGCCAAAGAACTCTCTGGCAATAGCGTACAGATGAGTTGAATGGTTTCTTGCTGGATAAATACATACCCAAATTAACAAATGTTAAATTGGTTCGGGTTTTGTCTGCCTGGTATTTGTTTCAGCTCTAGAAAAATCTGGCAACTTACAGAATAGCACAGTTTAAGCAGTATTTTCATCTCCAAGTTGGTGATTGACTAATGTCAGTCTTCCTTCAGTGCTTCACAATTATTTGTCTAATTCTTTTTAGACATTTGCTTTTAGTATAGCCTCGTGTAATTCCTACCCGTGAAGTGGCAGGCGTCTCAGATTTCTCACCAGAATATTTTAAGGCTGCTGTTGTACAGTCACATGGCAGGAAGTGTGCCAGTTCTTCAAAATGTGTAAGTAACGTTTTAATAAATGCAGTTTACATCTCTGAATGCAGTACATTTCATTATATTTCAGTGTTCATTTACTTAATTCCTAATCCACCTCTGTGGATGGTTATCTGTGGTTGATCAACTACTTGCCTTAGTTCTGTGTTACTCTCTTCTTACCATCCAGAGTTTTTTAAATTCTGTAAATGAGCCTTAGGAATCTCACTTTTCAATTGCAAGCAGTGTTTACGCTGTGTGTAAGTGTACGTAGTGTGTGTCAGCTTGTGTTACGTCCATGTGTGTAAAAACACACACGTGGATATTTCAGGGAGTCCTGGCTATTTGAAGTCTGGAAAGGGCGCATTGCACAGAGAGCTCGCTTTATAAACCGATTAAACTGGCGTAAAAATGAAGTCATATTTATTTATTTACTTATTTTCTGTTAGCTTGGTGAGCTGGCCTGGCCTCTGAGGAGGCAGACAGCTCTGGAAGTAGTGTGGGGAAGAAATGAGGAGGGAGCAGGGGCAAGCCCCTAGGTTCCCTCCTGTCATCCCACCATACCTGACTTCAAAGCACCTTTGCGAAGCTTGCCCTGATCCTTGCATATTCCTGCACCTTTCTTCCAACATCTTTCTGGTTTGCTTCCCCTTTGAGCCCTTTGCCACCACTTCTTAGCATGAGCACGGTTCCCATTCCCAAGGGACTCTTCCTGGCAGGACAGACTGCGCATAAAAACCCCGAGGAATGCAAAAAAGGCATGGTTAATCCTTCTCGGTGGCGTAGGGCTGTCTGTCTGGCGTGTAGGAGATCTGAAGGACCCGTTTGAAACCTCTTGGAGCTGGGGAGGTTTGGTGTTTGACCCGCTGGCTGCGCTCCTTCCCCGCTCGCTTCCCTGTCCTGGGAATGGCTGCCTGGGATCGGATCTCTCTCCTTGGACCATACAGATTGAAGAATTTCAGGGGGTTATAACTTAAGCAAATTAGAGGAAAGAGCAAAAAAATAAATAAATGCCTAAGCAGGTTGATAATGCAGCAAATGAAATTCCCTTCTCAACGCATGGAAGGACTCGGGCTCCTCGGGGAGCTCTGAGAACATTTCCAACACGGCAAAACGGCGTTGTTTGTCTCTAACTTCATTCCACCAAATTGCTAACTATTTAGCTTGAAATATTGATATATTTAAACTATTTGGTTTAAAAGTTTAATGGCCATTTTCTGTCTTGGGCTTTATTTCCTGCAGAGCTATGAATTCCTTCTTCTCCCACGTACAAGAGCACTGAGAAACCTTAACTCAGGTGTTCTTTTTTCAGCCACCCATGATAAAATGAATTCGTTAACAGAATTTAATCACTTAATCAACGAGAAGTTGACTAAAAATAATGTTTTCCTGAATATTTCCAAAGTAAAAATACATTTTATGTTTTAAGGTATCTTTGGATCATTCTGTCTACTGATGTTTGGTGATTTCTTCAATTTTATAATTAGGTCCTCTTGATTTGTGCAGAAGTGTGATAGGACCGTACGTCTATTGAGCTGGACTCTTCCCACTGTAAATCATACACAAAAAGTTAATCTAGCAGGAATTTGTAAGAAAAAAAGGTCAAGATGCAGGTTTTGTTAACACATTCATTTTACATCCTTGCATAAGAATGTTATTTTTAACTTTTTATTTTTCTAGTGGCACAGAGTAGGAACAGCAAACTGGGTTTAAATCCTTGGGGACGTTTTTCAGTTTTCCCCAACGTTACTGTTTTTCTGCATACAGTCGATTCTATCAAACTAAATGCGAGTTTTACAGCAAATATTAATAGCGAAAGTATACTCGGATGGACTCTGAGTTTTAATGCTTCTGTTACTAGAGGGCTCAAAATTGTAAGTAATTTTCATAAATTTAAGCAAATGGTTTCCATTTTCTTTCCTTAAACCCCAAATACCAGTCCACTTTTGCCATAGTTACTTCAGTCATTTAACTGTCTTGACCTTCCCCTGTCTGTAACAGCTGTTGTATTAAGTGGTGATGGAAAATGCTGTTCATGTATGCAAAATGAAATCCTGTGTTTGTCAGCGGTTACAGCAGTTGTACCTAACTGAAGTATTTAACTCCTGACCATACCAGTTCCATATTGCTTTTGCTTAGTCCTCTCAAGAAGATGTTGGTAGCACTGTTATTCTTCGTTAGCTGGAACACCTTTCATTTAAGATTGAGCTGTACCTAACTGCTAACCGGACTGTTTCTGAACGATAATATCACAGTATTTGTGTCTGTGAATCGTGCTGCCATTGCCTTTTCCTAACAAGACAGTAGCTTTTGCTTCCTTACCCATATTTTTAAAGTTATCTCTATTCAGCTGTATGATACATGTTAAACGAATTTCAGAAAACCAGATTCTGATTCCTATTGTGAAAAGAATACCCTTTTCTTGAGAAATCAATCAATAAATAAATTGCCTTTTGTCGTGTCTTCAGCTAGGACATGTGTATTGCTCTTACCTGTATTTCTGGGCGTTACGACTCAGATGGATTTCTTGCTACTTTTCTCTGCTCCTGATCCAGCACATGCAATAATTTTCAGCACATGAATAGTCCCATTCAAACCAACCCGAGTATGAGCTTCAGTCAACTGGAGAAGGCATTTGCCACAATCCAGAAAAGCAGTTATATTTATGCACAAATTTAACTCTACCAGCAGTCCAATTGAAGGCTGGAGATAGATGTGACACATTTGCTGAAATGGCCTTTTACTCTGCTCTAATAAATATTGCCTTTGCGTGAGTCTTCCTGTGCTCTAATCGTATTCCCAAATCCAGTTGTATTGGAGATCAATCTTAGGTTCCTTTGTTGAACTGCTCTATCCTCACCCATATTTAATGCGTGGTCTCATTTATGATTTCTTCTTCTGTGAGCACTTGACATGAATTTAGATTTATGCTTCATCTCAAATTTAATGCAGAGCCTTAAAATGATGCATTGTAAGGAACACGGGGCTGGAAAGCGCTGCCTAGGTCATTGAGTCTAGTCATCAGATGCTGAAGACACCAGGCACCATAAAATCCTTCCCATCTTAAAAACAGTTAGATTTTTTGTTCCTGCTACTCGGGCTGGAGGGTTATGCAAAAACCTCATTGATCTAATGGTTAGATGTATTTGTGGCCAGATGATATTCATTTGTTCTTCTGCCAGTGTTATGCTTCAGCTTAAATAGCTCTTCCCTTTCATTTAAGTTTAGCCATATATATGTGTGTGTGTGTGGATGTAAAAGCTCAGTGCATCAGAACACTGTCAGTGTTATATAATTTTTTCAGTTCCTGATCTGAAGCTTAATGCGTTTCTTCAATGACTAAGTATACTTGTTTTTTCCCTTTATAGCTTTACATGTGGTACACATGAAAATGAGGCTGAGAACGCGGAAGGCTTCTCAGCAGTCGAATCAAATCCACACGCAACGTGCTTTGAGGGCAAAGAGGAAACACTCGGAGGTGGAAGAGAGCTTACCTGTTGGCGGAGGAAAACCACAGAAAAATGAAACTGGCTTATTGTCTTCAATCAAAAAGTTTATTAAAGGAAGCACACCGAAGGTACAGTGTCAGTGGGTTTCTTCTTTTGTTTTTTAATTGGGTCATATTCAATTAATTTTGATTTTAAAATGCTTCAATTAAGAGTAAATAAAAATATGTAAATGGAAAGCTGGGGCTAAACCGCTAAATCTCATCTGCCTTGATACAAACAGAAACCTAAATTTACTAATTTTCACATGTTAAAACATGTCGAATGTAGGTTCTGAGAGAGAATTACATGTATGGCTTTGATATGCTGAATGCAACCTTGCAATTGCTTCCAAAATCTCATTTTTTTTCTGCAAAGAGAAAGGCCAATAAAAAAAAAAAAAAAAAAAAGTTCCCAGCAATGCAAATATTGATATTACTTAGCTGTAAATTTTAAAGAGTACCCAGGAAGTCATAGCACTGGTTATGAACTATATGGTTTAAAAAAAGTGATTTGAATGCAGAATAATTTTCTGTTTTCTGAACTAAGTGTTGAAAAGATAACTTTGTAAATTTTAATTAAAGTAACAATGTAATCTTAAATTGTCAAAAATATAATGAAATTTAATCTTTAATATGTTGACTACTTATCATAAGAGTATTGAGGTACTGACAAAGAAATACTTTAGTAGAAAGAAAATGCTTAAAACCACTTACATTTTCATTGAAGTAGGACAATTAAGCCATTTTACATTCAGCACCGATGTGGCACGACAGTGCAACATTTTGGCTGCAAAACCTCTGCAACAAAAAGCTGAAATCTAAGCAAAACATTTTACGTAGGAATTTCAAGATAAGAGAAATATATCTGGTTTTTTCTTTTTTTTTTTTTTTTTCTCCCTAAGGTTTTGTTAACTTTCTCTCTTCCCCTCTTCTCTCTCCCAAATCTTTGAATTACATTTCATTCTTCTTTTTTTTCTTGACAGTTTTTTTAAAATATAAAATGTCCACGTTTTTCTTCTGTTCCCTTTCATGTCCTCTCCTGTGTCTGTAGCAGGACTTGGAGTGGCTCCAGTGGCATTAGCATGGCATGATATTGATACTGCCGGGCTATCTTCCAAAGCGCTAATGACTTAACAAAGTAGTCTTGTGGCTGCCATGGAAACGTTATAACTCTGTGAGATAGTGTATGTGTACAACTTGCATAGTAGTTCATTTCTGGGTACGTTGAAATCTAAGTCACCACAGCGATTGTACGGATTTGTGGCAATAAATGTCTTCATAGCTAGTTTATTGTTACAATTTTGATGGTAGTCATAACTCATCTGATATTGTAAAGGTGGCTTATCGGAAATACTCCTTCAACAAACGGAACCTGAAAAAACATTATAGCTATTTAGGTAGAGAAACTAGAGCCTAACACGTGGCTGTAGGAATGTGGATGGTGATGGGTCTGATCTTGAGGTCTTTTCCAACTCAGAGCCCATGTGCAAGTCGGGGCTAGTTAGGGAATACAAAAGAGTATTTATTATTTACAAAATGACAAGTCTGATCTACCCGAAAAACTGATGTGTGTATGCATTCAGGAAGTACTACAGTATACTGCAATAAGATTTCCACTGTATAAATCAAGGAGAATTGCAACCTTGTGTGTAATTTCATCTTTAAATTCTATTAACGAACTGCTTGAACTCTGACCTTGTAGTTTGTGATATTGTCACACCACTTCTTGTCTACTGATTTATGTTCTTATTACATCCGTGCTTATTATTGCTTCAGGGCTTGTTTATTGTTGGCTGTTTGTTTTTTTTTTTTCCTTCCAGTCTGGTCTGTTGCACTCTTTTCCCCCTTTTTTGCCAAAGAATTTTTAGGAGTGGTAGAATTTTATTTTTTGTTTCAGGAAAATAAATTATTTCTGCAGTTTGGTTTGTGGCTTTTTACATGAATGCAGAACACCCAGAGGTACGAGGCTGGCCATCCTGGAACCCAAAGTCCTTTTTTCTCAGGACCACTACCACACAGGCAGAGCACTGAGAGCTTTCCCACACCATCACGATAGCTCCTGTTCTGGAGAGGGAAAGTGTTTTCTAGATTTACTGAATCTGTTGTGTCTCTGCTGATACTATGAGACAGATTCTGTGTTTTCATTGTGGTTTCTGTAATGTTCCTGCACTTGCTCTCCATAAAGCACGAGTCATTTTTGGATTTTATGCATAGCTTTTAGAAGTTAATTAATTTCTCTCTTTTTTTTCCCATGTTGAATTTGAACGAATGACCTGAAAGATAAGGTGCCTTGCTGTTCTTTTTATCAGTGAGCCATCTGTTTTCTCTCTCATAGGATTTTATGGTATATACATTACCAGTAATTGCTCGTCGTAGTAATTGGATATTGTTCTCACCAAGGTTGTTGGTCAAGAAGAAACTGCCAGTAGGAAGCTTTGGGGATCAGTAGTGGTCACATACTTTGTCTTCTGATATGGCTGTCCATGCATTTCCATGTTTGCCAGTATTTCTTTTAGGTACTGTACTCTTAGCACGGCCCTTAAATTACTTTTTCTAAAGGATCAATTTACCTTTTTTTGGAGCATGCAAACTTTTTTCTTTTTAAAGATGTGAAACTGCTGCTCCCAGAAAGGTAATATTGTAAGTCTAAAGTAGAAATTTTAATTTACTTTAATATGCTTTGTGGCCTTTTCTTTTTAAATATTTAATTCAATTTATTTTGCTTTGTCTCACGTTTTACATTTCAGTGTACTGTATATGGCTGTATTTTAGATTGCCATTTTATTAAGATGTAATAGGTGCTTTGGGGCAAAATGGGAAGAAACCTGTCTTAAATATCTGTGCTACACGTACACACACGCTCAGAAAAAATATGCAAAAACGATCAGTTCTTTCCCATTCATGTAACTGCCACAGAGGAGAAGAGTAATTTTCTTAAAGGTAAGAAGAATCACGGGGTTACAACCCTTGCATATAATACTTGTAACAGCTAAGTTTTGCCATGTACTATCTGATATGAATTGAGTACTACCACAGTACATACTTAGAAACAATTTAGCAAGCCACTTTATGTAAGGATCATGGTGGGACATTTTATATTGGATATTATGATGCAGTTTACTTTCTGTATATTTTAACAAGCAGAGAAATGAAGTTTCTCATCATTCTAGTTGTCTTATTTCTACATTTCCTTAATGCCACAGCACCTAATTACAAATTGACTATCTGGTAAAATAGTATTTAAAGACAGTTTTTCTACAACAGAAATTCCAAGCACAGCTTTCTTTCCCAGTACTTAGCTATTTACCTTGGGTTGTGTCAGTTTGGATGAGTTTAAAATTCCAGCTGGGCAGATCCATGTTGTATGTCCTGCATCTGGAAGTAGAACAATAAATGGACCTTTGGTGGAACTTTCCCTAACAGCTAACATTTTCTGGTGGCATTCAGCGGAGAAAAAAGGCACTACTCAGTATCTTTCTTTCCCCTCTTTTCTGTTTTAAGGAAGAAAGAGAAAATCCTGCAAAAAGAAGTAGAATTGAACGCGATATAGATAACAACTTGATTACATCCACACCTCAAACAGGAGAAAAGCCTAATAAACAGATCTCCCGAGTAAGACGGAAAAGTCAAGTGAATGGAGGTTTGTAAATATTCTAATCATACGTTATTACAGTTGACTGGTGATTCAGTAGCCATCCAGCTGTTAACTAATAAAGGACATTTCTCTAGGTGAAGGTTATTAAGAGTTTTGTGATTGACTTCAGTGTTAGCAAGGCTGGACTAATGGTACTGATATAAGATTTCCAGGACTGCAAGCACAAGTTACAATGGATGTGTCTGAGAGGGAATGTTTTATCCTAGTAAGAACAATTCCATTATGTGATAATGACCCAGCTATTTTGGAACTTTTTTTTTTTTTTCTAAAAGAAAAGAAGAGCCAATAATGATTATTTGATTTAGTTCTTCTCCCATTTTCTCACAAGAAGTGAAATAGGACTTCCCAGTTCATGACATTTGTGGAACTGACCTGGGTTCCTTAGATATTGAAAGCGCTTGTCAAACACATAGCACGTTTGTCAAACATATATTCCAACAAGGTTTCTGACATAGAATCATGGAAGAAATTAGGTTGTCAGGGACCTCTATAAGCCATCTGGGCAGTCCTCCTTTTCCTCTCCCAGCAAGGTGAATCCAGCTTGAAGAGAAATCTGACGTTTGTAGTTGGATCAGGCTGCTCGGAGCCTTCTCCAGTCAAGTTCCGAATATCTCAAAGGATGGAGATTCTACAACCTCTGTGGGCCCCTGTTCCAATGTTTGACCACCTCATTGTGAAAATAATTCTTTTTTCAGTATCTCTAATAATGTCACACAGAGATACATCCTGTTAGATAAAATATTCCATGAAATTTAAAGCGTCAGCTGTGGTTCCAGATCTGACTTAAAAAACACATTTTTAGACTCCTTTTCCTAAGGAAACGAGACTTCATGTGTTTGTGCTGCCTGTCAGTGTTCCTTCTTTCTCCCAATAACTTTAGAATCCGTTGTCTGATTTCTGCCAAGTTTGTCAGCAAGGCAGAGGTCTGAAAGATTTCATATTCCAACAATGTTTTCAAAATCAGTAGCTGAGTACAGGATGGAGCTCCAAATGAGGGACTTCAGCGATGGAAGGTTTATAATGTGAGAGAATTACCTGTTTGGTTGTTGTCAGATGTCTGTGTAGGATCATTTTAGGAGTATTTGCTACTGTTAATTAGTTTTTTTGTGTCCTGGAGAGATAATAGCTATGCACTGACTTTGAGTGTGATGCATGCAGACAATGCTTAAAGATGAAAGGGAACCATTTACCTGAATAAAGTTGTCTGAGGGATGCACGTAGAGCACACTGAACTCATTTTACTGTTACAGCAATACCAAGTTCTTAGTGAAGACACTCGGTATTAGTGAAAGCACTGAGTTGCAGCTGGCACACCCTACGTTTTATGTAAAAGCGACGGGAAGTGTGAAGTACTGGTGCAGCTCCATCAGGCTCAGCTGACAAAAAGGTTCTCAGCTCATGTGCACAAAATACATTTGCTTACTTCCATATGGACAGACAGCTCAAAGACTTGTTACTGTAAAGTAAATAACTTCTTTCATTTCAGTCTCAGAATTATGTCTTGGATCTCACCCATGAGATAGCAGTTTTTAGTTTTAGGATACGCTTTAGATGCACATTTATAGAAAACCTTTAATTGTTATGTGGTATGTTGTTGTAATAACTAAGATTTACTTAATTCTCTGTTCTTTGTTATCTGTCATAACAACTAAGAATTATTTTATTTCCTAATTGTATTTATGAGTGTGTGTTTGTGTGTATACATATATGTATATAGGGAGTATAGTGAAGCATGGACTTGATCCTGTGAAGTTTAGAGATTCAGCCACTGGAGTTCCACTGGCACTTTCTCTTGTTTCCATCTAGTGGAGCCCCACTGACACTGACATCTATTTGTTGTGAAGGGTGTGCAGCATCATAGTCTGCCTTCTGTCATCAAGCACATTTAGAGGATTAAAACTTCTATTATCTGTTAATCTATAGCATATTTCATATAAGCAATTATTGCTTCCTAATTTGAAATTCTGAAGCTTAAGATGGTGTTGAAAATTGGTATTTAATTTTTATGTTGTTGCTAAATTGCTACCTGTTTTTATTCTTTTAAGGAACTATTTAGGCTGATTGCTTTTGCCAACTAAGGAAAGTCAAGGAGCAGGAGGGATCTTTCCTATAGTGAAGATAATAACAATAAAAGAGAGGGTGTACTGTGAAAAACAGAAGCATGTATTATACTTCATAACTTTTCTTTTACAGAAGCTGGAAGTTACGAAATGACAAACCAACATGTAAAGCAAAATGGGAAATTAGAAGATAATCCTACCACTGGCAGTCCCCCACGAACTACGTTACTGGGGACCATATTTTCTCCTGTCTTCAATTTTTTTTCACCAGCAAATAAAAATGGTAAGCATTATTTTAAAAGCCAATAGTGTTAAAGCTAAGTGATAGATTTTTGATTATAAGAAAATGTTGCTTTGAGTGGCGGTACACTTTTCATTCTGATTTACAAACCACAGGTTACTGCAACCAGATAAAAGGCCTCCTTCACAATTCTTAGAAGGGTTGATCATTGTTAAAAGAAGCAATAAGCTTATATGCAGTAGAAAGTTTCTTTCTTAGGTGTAAGTATCTAGCAGTGTACCTTTTATTGAAACAGTAAAATAAATACTGGTATTAAGATCCTTGTCCCAAACAGAAGGATGTTTTTCATTCTACTTTTGGTTCTTATTTTTGTAACATGAATCAGACACAGCCTCTCTTGGTTATTCTGTAACATATTTTTTGGTGTTTAGTGATGACTGTCAGTATTCTTTAAGCTGAGGTACCTAACAGGTAATGACTATTAGTGTACTGAAATCTTAATTCAGGAACGTCAGGATCAGATTCTCCAGGACAAGCTGTTGAAGCTGAAGAAATAGTCAAACAGCTTGATATGGAACAGGTAGATGAGATTACTACAAGTACTGCAACGTCAACCAATGGAGCAGCTTATACTAGCCAAGCAGTGCAGGTCAGATCTGCTGTTAACAATGGTTTAGAAGAAGTAGAGGAAACAAATGATCGTGACCTGCCACCACTTACAGGTAAGAAATGTGAGCTTGTCTTCTACTCAAGTCCTGAAGCTGTAGATAGTTGCTACTCCTAGGGAAATTCTAGCACCCCCATTTTGTATAAATTATTATTTCATGTTTGCTTAAAACATGCAAACAGTATTCATACCATTTTTTTTTATCAACAAGCAAAACTTTTTTGTGCACCGAAGACACAGCTTTTGCAAGGCTCATTTATTTCCTTTGAAACTTAGTTGACTTCATAACATTTCTTCAAATGAAAACAGACATTGAAGAATAAAGGCATTTTTATTACTATTTAAACTACCCCCCCACACACACGCATTAAAAATGTATCCCCTAGACTTGCTGATCACAAAAGAGAAATTTGCGGCATTTTATTATCATATATTAAAATAACACATTGAGATGAATAAGAACATAAATATCCTATATTAATTTTCCACATTTTCTTTGGAAAAACTCAACATACACAGTTATGGACAAAAGTTCCATATATATGGATATTCCATATCTATAAAATTCACAATCAACTCTCTGTGGAGGGCCTGCATCAAATTCTTTAGTTATCTAAATCCTCATCCATGCATAGGTGTTTCTCCTTTGACACAAATACCTTAGCAAATGATGGGTAGGAGCTGGTCAAGTGTCTGGAACATGCATGCAGGTAGTTCATATCACCAAAGGCTGTATGGGTGCCTTGCCCCGTAACATGGGCACTTTTATTTGGCCAGATCAAGAAGTTCTGTGGGATGACGTGACGTTGAGCCCTCAGGAAAATTTGTGAGAAGGCATGCAGAGTATTTCAGATGAAATACGAGGACTAGCAGACTCCTGCTCTTTTTCACTGTTGTTTAAGGCACTCATGTATAAAATGCAAATTTACACTTTTAAAAACTGCACTAATAAGACTAGCTTTTGTGTTGTTTTATTTATTTATTGTTGTTGTTTTGTTTTGTTTGTTTTATTTTTGTTTTGGTTATTTTCATTGAATTTTAGCACCAGTATCTCCGGACAGTGGCTACTCATCAGCTCATGCAGAAGCCACCTATGAAGAAGACTGGGAAGTCTTTGATCCGTAAGTGGTAATATCTGTACTTAAAACATGAATTGATCATGTTGGGTATTGGATTAAGGAATTGTTATTTGAGTTGCTGTGTTTTTTATATTACAGTAATGAATTCAAAAATCTCTTAACTTAAAAAAAATAAATGTATGTTGAAGTGTTTGTTTTTCAGTTTAAATTATTTATTTCTTGTGTGGCTTTACACACAATATGCATTTTTAAATATTTAGTTGAGCTACAACATTGCCAGTCGCATAATGCATACACATTTCTAAAACAAAATCTGATGTATTTTTTTTCAGATACTATTTCATCAAACATGTTCCGCCATTAACAGAAGAACAACTTAACAGGAAGCCAGCTCTTCCACTGAAAACAAGAAGCACACCAGAATTCTCATTAGTTCTAGACTTGGTAAGTACCTTTATAAATAAATAGCAAAATCAGGGGGAGAGCTGTGTAGCATTTGATTTGTTTTGTCTGTTGCTGAAATTAGTACTGTGTGCTCTAAATAAAAATACCTTGCTGAAGGTTACACAATTTTCCTAATACTTTTATTTAAAGATGGTCTGCATAAAAGTAAATTTAATAGTGGCAAGAATAGAATACTTGCTGTATTTGTTGAATTCTTAACATTGTTTCCCCCAAAAAGTATTAATTTTTTTTATCATCTTGAACAAAGATTATCTGTCCCCATAAAGATTTCCAGAACCAATGGAGAAAAACAAGATGTACTAAGTAGGAAAATTTAGCTTCATATGTCTTGCATCAAAATTGACCAGGAATGAATCTTTTAATTCTTATAGCATTCTTCTTCAAAGAGGCCACAAATCCACGTTCTTAAATACTCATAGAAAATGTATTTGTGTTTAGAATAGTTTCATCAAGTCACTCTGTTCTGAAAGTAGTTTCAGACACTGCTAATGATGTCAGGAACGTTGTTTTACCATGAGCGATATCAGTTGGTGGGTACTCTGGTCATATAAAATGGATAGATGATTCAAATTGATAGATGCAGATTTGAACTGAATGACAGTATAGCCTACAAAATTAAAATGTCTTCTTACAATTATGCCACTAGAACACAATTCTAATTGAAATTTTTCAAAAACTGCAATAATAATAAAATGTAAAGTTAATTCCAAAAGCTCTTATTCGATTTTAACAGTGCTTGCACAAAACTAAGTTTTCCAGACTAAGTAAACCCACCTTAAAAGGAACATAAAAATCTAGACAACTACTTCTCTTTTCAGCAATCTTTACACGTTTTTTTCTTACTTTTATACCATCTTTTAATTTTTAATAGGATGAAACGTTAGTGCACTGTAGTCTAAATGAATTAGAAGATGCTGCACTCACTTTTCCAGTTCTTTTTCAAGATGTCATTTACCAGGTAATTAGCATGCATAGAAGAATATGTACCTTTTTATTTTGTTTAACATATGAATTCTTCCCATTTATATTTGTTATGATCTTGTCTAAAGAAGTAAATAACTGCCTGGCATTTAACAACTATCTGGGTTATAAACTGCAAGGTGGATTATCCTGCATTAGAAATACTGTGGAGCACTGTTTGTTGCCACAATGTGGTAATGTTGGACACTGATTCAAACTGTAAACGTTCATTGCTAAGAAAGTGTAAATGATCTTCGTAGCAGCAATCTTCAGCAGCAGCATTTCTCCTTGCCAGCAGGTGGAGGCAGGAACACTGAAAGTTTAGCCAGTATTATTTCCGAGTGCAGCTTCTCATGGACTGTTAACTTTCTTCCCTTCATATGGAAAACCAATTCACATTGGTTGATCATTTCTTTCTGTACAGAAGACATCTTCTGAGCCTGCTGTTAACTAGCTTCTGTCTAGATCATTAGTCTTGCTGTACCCTCCACCAGTGCCAGTTCTACCTCTTTACTCCCAGAGAGTCTGCTTGGTGCTTGGAGTGATTTTGATTGTCTTGTGGAGACTGCTAGATTTAGTTTTTTGTTCTGCTTTAGGAGGTACTGTTAGTTGTATGTGATTTACATTGACGTACCACTGAAGAACAAGCATGGGAAGAAGGAACTCTCTTCCAGCAACTACCAAAAGATGCTGCACTGACCCAGGCTGTTGTTCTCAGGTCCTTTTGTGTGATGTACCTGGGAGTAGCAACAGCTTCCCCACCATGTAGTTCGCACGATATTGGATCCCACTGTAGTATCTTTGGAGAATGAGCCAGTCATCAGGCACCTTAAAAGGACACTTGTCCAGGTATTTTTCCTGATTTTAAAAATGTTTTTCTTCACTGTTGCATATAAAAGCCCTTGGAATCTGAAAAGCTGAAATAATTTTTAAACTTGGGTTTCTTATCTCTTATTTGGTGATGGCCATGCTCAGTTTCCTCCAGGCTGAACTTGGAAAGAGCCTTAGAATTAATTCTTTGGACGTTCTTGACATTTCTAACAGCATTAGGAAGACTAAAGCTTCATTTTTTTCCTTCCTTCTCTTAAGGGATCTCAGTATGATGTTGAGGATTTTCTGTGTAAACTGTCGTCCTTTTAGTGATTGTATGCCTAAATGAGAGTAGCTGAGCTTTAACCAGAATTTTGCCTTTAGGAAATTGAAGTCAATGGAAAGAGTGAGTTACAGTATTTCTAAATCCTTATTTAACAGCATTGTGCACATGCCGGTGTAGCCCTTGATACAGTAAAATTACTAAGTGGGTCCTAGATAAGTTTTGTCTTAGCTCTCTGTAGAGTCTAGCCTGCAATAGCCAAGGAGCAATAGCTTTCTGTAGGTTTGAGAAAGTTGGACACTGTCTGTGAGCACGCTCTCCTGATCGTTACACTCTGTTCATCTGGTTTTATGTCACACTAGACAACTCACAAATTACTCACCTCTTACTAGGCAACAGGTAATAAGCAAGACATTTTAAAGATACAATTAAATAGGGTATAGTACACAAAAAGATGAATAATCATCCTAAAATAAAAGTAGGAATTAGTTGATGTTACATTTAGGTTTTTAGTCAACAGTTAGCTATTTATCAGCTTTTACAATGTGTTTCTTTTGCTTACAATCGTCTTGGGTATAGTACCATATTAATTTTGTATCTCCGTGTTTCATTTTGGAAGTCCTTCCAGCTGGTAACAGAGAAGCAGACACGAAGCTGTCTGAGCAAAGTAGAAGTCAGCAAGTTACTATATATAAACCAGATGAAAACAATACCTGATGTGAAAGATACATTTCTGAAGATTCTTTCCACTAGTATCAAAACGTCTACTGCCTTCATGTAGGTTTTCCAGAAAGACAGTTATTTATCTATTAACTGTTTTTTAAGAGTAAAACTTAGTTCTGTGCTCATTTTCCAACTGAATGTCTTACTGAGAGAAAAATAAGACTGACTAACATTGCAAACATGAACCCGAGTTCGTACCGTTTCAGTTTCCTTGCCCATCCAAAGGCATCAGTGCTCTTGCAGTAGCAGTGTGATGTTAAACCAGGTACTTCCTCAAAAAGGAGCTCCAGAACTGGCTACTGTAGGGTGTAAAAAACCAGTAAAGCAGTACAAGTTTACGAGTACAACAGTAAAAATCCGTTTGTCTTAGGTTTTGGAGGGCCTGGTAGAACATATATCTAAACTCCATAGGTCTGGGAGTCAAGCAACAAGTTTCAGGTCCGGGAACTCAGCTCTTTTGCTGTTCGTTTCAGTGATTGTAGGTGGTGGACTATTTTTAAGAAAAGTTTTTTAAAAATAAGGAAGTTGTTGTTAATATTTCTTACAATTTACCATGAGGCGTGCAGAAAACGTAATACATGAGTATAGAGCAGTGTTCTGCGAATTTAAAAATTACTGTGCAATTCCAGCACCAGCATACAGGGGTTTTTAAACCTTTGGATGAATCACTTGAAGTCACTGATTTCTGCTTAAAAAGAAAAAATAAATCTCTAAAATGGATATCGTTGTGCTTACTTCAGGCTTTTGAGACAATGAATTTGTTTGTTAACGTTTCCTTTGTTGAAAAATCTCTAAGTTATACCAGTGTTTAAGTTTGGGGCTTGGTAAAAATACAGTGTTTGCAAAGCTGAAGTTTTCTTAAATGCTGTGTCTGTTAAACACTGTCTTACAGCTGACTATAAAAATAAACATTTGGCTCTTCAACTCTAGACTTAGATTTTATACTGTTTGTATTGTTGTAGCACTTTACATTAAGTGGCTTATCTTATTAAGATTTTTTTTCCTGTGGTAGAGAGGTTTTCACTGTATTTTGTTTTGGGTGGGTGAGATTCCCTCCCGCTGTTTGTTCAGAGGGTGCTTTCCATGCACTAGCAGGCTTTCAACAAAAGGCAGATGTTTTCACTCAGTTCTTCAGCTGAAATATATCTTTACTGATCTTTCAGAGAATAATTCACTTTGATCTTTGATCCTTGAAAGATGTTCTGGAGCTACATAGGTCAGTTGGAGGTTACTGACTGTGGTGTTACGTATATCCCATCTTACTGTCGCCAAAACTACCTAGGTGCTTTACTTTGTTACTGCAGTGGAATGAGGCACACAATGCTTTTGAGTTCTGGCTCTCCTTTCTAATGAACTCCACTCTTTCTCTGAAATAACAGCAGAGCCATCAAGCTTTGGATCTGAAAACCTTCAGTGTGTCATGGGCAGCACCCACAAAGAAATCCGGTCTTAGGTCAGGAAGACTTCTTTAGCTCAGGAGAACCTCTGGAGTCATACTTTGCCCCTTGAAGAGCCGTAGCCAGCCACAGTTCAGGCAGAGCTGTCTGGTTTTGGGACGGTCCTCACCTTGAGTCACTTTTGTTGCCATTGAAATAATGGGATGTGGTGATCATTTTGGAAAACAAACAAACAAAAAACTTTGAGGAGGCTTTTCATATATGTTATGCATTTATGCCTGTGAGTCACATTCAAGTAGGTGATATCATGCATCTCAGTGGACACACAAACGTTCAGTCATTAAAAATGGTGAAAAATATTACTAGGCTTCTATACGTGTTTTCAAAACTTAGATTTCATGGTAGGTCTACTCCTCAGAGATCAAGAATCAGAAATGGAGGGAAATTAGATGTGTGCACAGGGGAGTCAGGCAGAAAAAATAGGAAAAGTTAAATAAGGCTGAAGATGGAAAGAGACAAGGTGTTTATTTGCCAGAATTATGGTGAATTTTGGACTGGAGAAGGAAAGGGGATGTGCAGCGTTGGCATAACAGTGAAGAAGAAAAAGGGGAAGATGTGGGGAAGATGCAAAGGGAGAGGGAGAAAATGGAAAATGTTGGATGTGTTTTGTTCTACTTTGGTTACACAATTGTTCTACTCTGGCTACCTGGAGTTCTGCATCAGCTCATCCTAGCTGGGTGTAGTGATGCCATTGCCTTGTGCTGTGCCAGAGTGCCACAGAACACTAAAAACAGTCCAGTGAATCTGCCATCAGTATCATTATCTATGTGTGTGTGTTTATAAGTTGTAATTAGAAATACATACTCTAAAAAGAAGTTATTTTTCCCTGGACTTCTTTTTTGCTTTTATATATAAACTTCCTAAATATTAAGACATATTATATTTAGATAGATACACGCATATAAATACATGTCAGTAATCTAAAATAGAACACGTTACAAAGATGCTGCAATTACCCACAGACTAAACAAACTGAAAAAGCATGCACAAGTGAGGAACCCGAGCAACCACAACTTTTCTCTGATACAATTGAATTATTTTTAAAATCGTTTAGCTGGCTGTTGTGACCAATTTAATTCAATCCAGCCTTAAAAAACAACAACAACAAGCAGCCACCACACAATAAATTGTATACCAAATGTTTTTATATTAGCAACTGAAATACCAACAGATACCTTAGTTTAGTGCTTTGGTTGCCAAGAGAGTTTGTAGAAGAGATGTTTAAGAGACTTTCTGAAATGACATCTGTGTTTCTTCCGTAACAGAGAACTGGCTTCACATGAGCAGAATAATCCCTTTGCATTTGCAAAGAAAAACTTACTTTGCCTTAAACTCAAGGTTACAACTGAAGAGGATGCTGGCTGTGCTATATGCTTGCTGTATGTAGAAAGAACAATTTGCACTGAATTTACAAGCACAGACAAGTTGAGTGTTATTGAGCATTGGGTCACCACAAGGCTTCACGTTAATTCATTACATTTGTCTTTGTGGTAAGATAAATACCTTATCTAGCCTTTGAGCAAGACCTCACCGCTTTATTATGGCTAAGCGGTAAGTCATTTTCACAGAGATTTTAGTGCCGTCAGGAGACATATGGCGTGAAGTCACGCCTGTCAGCTCTGTATTTAGGAAGTTGGCTTCTCAGTACCATCTTGGCTAAATGGAGTCCAAAAACCCATCAAGTGCAGGCTGTGGTCTCTCCAAAGCATTCCCGATAGCCAGGTTACTTACTGCCTCACAAGGTGAGTTACCCAGAGTGAGGAGGGAAGCAGGCCTTGCCTGCACAGTCCGTGGATGTGTCTGTGTGTGCTAGAAGCAGGGGTGCTGGTACCAGATGTGATGAGGTTGCAGGATTTTGATTACTGCTCCTAGTATAGAAAATAATGAAAAATTAGGTGTTACTGTAGTACCTGGTCGCTCAATAAAAGTCACTCAAAAAAAGGCAATAAAAGCCTCACTCAATTTTATGCTAAATAATGACATTTTCATTGGCTTAGAAATATATATTCTTTTAAAGGACTAAGATCTATCACAGCATGTGTTAATGATGTGAAATTTACTTAACCCATTCCCTTTTTCTTTCCTTTTGGTTATTTGGTTGTGTCTACATATAAATTTGATGTAATTCAGTGAAAGTAATACAGATCCTTTGTGGAGATTTACGTTGATTTGAAAGTAAATTCAAGCCTATTCCCAAATGGCTCTTAAAAAAATGATAAAGTTTAAATTAACTTGGTTTAGATAGAAGTTCAGTATGCTCCCTTTTCTAAAAAAAAAAATGTTATTCTGTACATGGGCAATCTCTGAATCAAAAAGAAAGGTAAGCAGAGAAGAAGGCCACCGTTTCACCCCTCAGAATATGTCCTCACTGTTGGTTAAGGTCAAGTCCAAATGTGTGCCAGAAACCACCCTGGGCCATCTTCCAAACACAAGTACCACAGGAACAGAGCAGTGCTCAGCATCTGCCCTCACACCTGCTGTGCTGGCGGGCCTTTGGACGGGAGCTATAGATCTGTATGGGTGCCTTCGTGGGAGCCCAGGTCTTGTACTTTGAGCAAGATTGGCAAGAGAGATGCAGAAGCCCCCTAGCTTGGTATCTCTTCTCTGGAGTCTACTGTGTTTTTTACTGGAAATGATCTGTATATGTGTGCAGTTCTGTGCTGGTGGTGTGTGAATTAATGGAGCTTTGGAAATAGATTAAATAGATTAAGCCTTTTTTTTTTTTTTGTCACTTCTGACACCCCCGTATTCTCTGTGTAATTCTTAGTGGAATAAAGTTATTAGGAAGATTATTTATATGCTGGCATAAAATTATCTAGTAACCAAACTGATGCTGCCCAGCTGGTGAAAGCTGATTCAAAACGTTTAGTCAAAGCAACTGGTTTCATTTTTCTTGAGAGATTGTCTATTTTAAATTATTGTATTTATTTTTAAATAATATAATTTAAATAATTTCTAATTGCATCAAGTTCTCCAGTAAAATTGTTAAGCCTAATTTTACCATATTATGCTTTAATTTATAGCTGCTTAGGCTTCAAGCTAACTTAATTTTGTTTTAATCAAGTTATTATTCTGTTGGAAGTTAGTATTTAATGATTACTGTATTCATAATGCTCATTTTGACCTGATCTTTACAAACTGATACTTAGCCATGCAGGCAATAGCTGCGATATTTTGAATCTTTTACTAAAGTGCATCTCTGCTTCAGGTTTATGTCCGGTTAAGGCCATTCTTCCGAGAATTCCTGGAACGTATGTCTCAGATTTATGAGGTAAAAATAATTAGATGTTATCTTTTGAATCTTATTTTTAAATTATATTTGCATATTAATATCTAAAATAATTATTTTTTCCATTTAATCCATAGATCATTCTTTTTACTGCTTCTAAGAAGGTGTACGCAGACAAGTTACTGAACATACTAGACCCTAAAAAGCAACTGGTCAGGTAAAAATAAAAAAAATGTGATTATACCTCTTGTAGGCAAACAAACTTACTTCCTAACAGATATGAAGAAAGTGATTCTGATGTTTTCTTTATTGCACTGTGTCTTACTCAAATGATTCTTTGTGCTTATGCTCAGCTTGTCTAAGGGTGAGAGAAAAATGAAGTGGCTGAATTACTGTCTTGGTGATAAGATAAACCCAGACATCTTTACTTTGCACTCTTCTGGCCAAAAAACGTAGCCACTCGTTCTCTGTAGCATAATAGAATTGCCCACTGGAAATGACCTCCTAGGTATCAAAAATGTGTTTTAGCTGCTCTTGAATATATGTAATGAATAAAGAAAATGAACAGATTACTGGAAGCTCCAAACATCAGACTACTTTTAAGCTATTTGTATTTGATTTATTATATATAAATAATGATTTACATAGTTAACTTTATAAACATTATTTCTTATTCAGTCACAAAATAATTTGTGGGTTTTGTAGTAAAGCTGTTACGTTTTTTCATTTCTTCTGTTAATACATAGATTTGTTTGGAAGAGATTAGCTTTCCTCAAGAACAGTGCCTTAAGACAGATTAGGTCTCGGATGAGATTCTTTCTGTTATTCTCATCTGGAAGGTGGACTGTTATGTGGGAAAGTTGAAACTGAAGAGGGGGGTTTCTCAGGGATTCATCCTCAATAGGGTATCCCAAGTGAGGAAAGTAGCAACTATACTTGATTATAGTCAGGACTGTGTAAATTCTGTACCGAGAATGTCTTTGCCAAGGCATTTCTCTGCATCACTTTAGTTTGGTAAATTAACTCGCTACTGCATTTTGAATGAGCAAACAAAACTGGACTTTTTGAAGTTAGAAATGCACAGCCATTGGAATATCTGAGCCTACCTGCACACACAGCCAAGCAGGATGTATGAGCAAGTAAGGTATTTGCACATACAGAAAACGTGTGTGTATGTGTCCAAGTATCTAATATTTATGATTGAGGACTACAGTTTTAATTTTGTTGTTAACAGGAAGAGTGTGAAAAATATACTTGCTTGGCTGTGTTCTAAAAATTTACAGATTTTTTGTGAAATTCATATGATATATGAATCTAGATGTGATTCATGTGCCACTGAAAACCTGACATCAAGGCATGATGAGTTTTGACATTAGCCTAAAGGTAGATTTGTCAGGCACTCCACACGTGTGACTCAGAATCTATATATAAATTCATTTGCTGCTGAGGCATCAGCTTATTTTCTTCCATAGCAACATTAGGAACTCAACCCCTTTATGAAATTAAGCACACTTTGTACAGCTTCTAAAAACTTCACTTAAATGTAACAGCTTTAAAGAAACTGCATTGTAATACAGCTGTGTAAAACTTGAAATCTGTCTAGTTTATAACTTATTTTTGAATTACAGTCACGATATTTTATGAAATTTCAGTTTTACTCCTGTTTTTTTTTTATTATTATTATTATTTGAGTCCTCTTGTTCTACACTTCCATCTGTTTACTAAGTATTTCTTCTATAATAAATTAAAAGAGAAGTGGGTAGGAAGAAGTTGATGGAATGTTTTGACCTCAAGGCTTTTTTCAGACTCTAAAAACTGAAATAGGTTAATTGTGAACAGAGGGAGCATAGGAAGGAAAATATTTCTTCTAACAGTGGCATGTGGAGGCTGTGTACTGTAGCAGCTGGAGCAAAATAAAAAGAACAAACTCAATAAATTGGTTCCAGTGCAGACATAATCTCTGATTTTGGGGCCTTGCAAAATAATTTCATTATCTTGGGTCCCTCTGTCAATCTATCTGCAAAAATGGTTAGAAAGCAAGACCCTGTTGACAAATATTTGTTACACCTGAGCTGAGCTTTCTCTGTGTAAATGCAAACAATTGCCTGCAGAACTAGATAAATATAAAATCACCTTAGCTAGCAACTTTACCAGTAAAAAGGTCATAGTAGAATGGAAAATAAGGAACAGGTTCTTAAAAATGAGCTAAGTAGATCAGAAGAGGAGAAAAAAACGAACATTTGGTATTGTTAACTTTCTCTTTATGCCATCTGATGTTGCAATTTTTCTCATTAATTAGTATTTTAATTTAATCACAGGCATCGACTTTTCCGTGAGCATTGTGTTTGTGTACAAGGAAATTACATAAAGGATTTAAACATTCTTGGTAGAGATCTTTCAAAAACGATCATAATTGACAATTCACCGCAAGCCTTTGCCTATCAGGTAAGTATGCTGCCATCAGTACACTTCTTAGACGTGGCAAAAAACTTCCCAAAGGAATATAGCAAAAAAAAACGACAGTATTTAAGACTACATTGTTTGCAGTTAACTTTGCATTTAAATTTATAAAACACACTTTAACAAATTGCTCTGGTTTGCTTGCTTTTCTCTTGTGAAGAGGCATTCACGTGTAAACTGAATGACTTATTTTATGAACAAACTATATAACCGGTCAGTTTTATTTCTTGTTCATTTTTTCTAAAGAAGCCGCTAGGTCTGCTAAGACTGTCCCTTGGACTTCGTTGCAGACCTAGTTTTTTAATGCTAGTGAAATCATTAAGAACAGATCACTGGTTGAACTGACACACACAGATGCAAAAATTATTTATACTTAAATGTTATAAAGTTATACTCCGTGATTTAGATTTTTCCAGAAGTTCAGTATATAACTATTCCAGTTAGTCCTATTATATAGATACAGGAGTTCAGAGAGTGATCTCTAATGTCTCATTTGTCTCATCTACATTAAAGAACCAAAAAACCCCACCTGTTTGACTTAGCCTCATTTGCACAAACTACAGCCAGGATACGGTTAGTATCCATCCATGCGTTGTTTTAACATAAAATTTTCTCAAAATACCAATGCTTTTCAGTTCAGCAGATTCTTCTACAGCTAGGTTTATTTCAGCTTTGATGTGGAAATTTTTGCAATGATTTATGCAAAGGAAGGAGTTATTTCAGAAGTGAATTTTAATACAAACTTTAGAGGAAAAATACATGTTAATAAACACCATCTTGGAAACATTTTTCCCCAAAATGCTATTTCACAAATCGTATTATTAGATAAATGAAATACAAGTCATTTGTTGGTGATTTTTTTACTTTAGCTTTCAAATGGAATTCCTATAGAAAGCTGGTTCATGGATAAAAATGACAATGAACTCCTAAAATTGATTCCATTTCTGGAGAAACTTGTAGAGCTGGTAAGTCTTTCCTTCATATGGCTTCCCCCCTCTCCACCCAGTACATTAGTTAGCTCTTTTAAGCAGCATCACACACTTTCAGATTTTGATTCACTGAGATTTTGACTGCTAAAAGTCATGTGTCTCTTGGAAAGCGTTCTCTGGGCAGTAATTCAAAGTTTGTACAAGGACTTATTTATATAGCAAAGGACAGAATGCCATCATTTCTAGCTGTGCTTTTAATGAAAACCTGGAGAATTGTGACATCAATTATAATGAAATTGAGAATCTTAAAAATTTAGGTTAAGTACAGCCTTCTGTTGGCCGTGTTGTGTGCCTTTATTCTTAAAATAGAAATAATCTTATTCAAAAACTGTTGTGAATGTAATATAATCGTTTTTATAAGATCATTGTAATTACAAATATAGCTTCTGTTTTGTCACATTAATATACTGGTATTAGAAGTTTGCCCTTATTGAAATCCAATTTATAGATGTGTTTGTTCTTCTAAAACCTGTGCTTCTTTTTGCCTACAGAATGAAGATGTCCGACCTCACATCAGAGACAGATTTCGCTTGCATGACTTGCTACCCCCAGATTAAAGCCTTTTGTCTACTTACTGAAGGGGGAGAAAATGCAGGACCCTTTTGGACTAAAACAAAACATTGCCATTACTGTTGAAATTTTGCATTTTTGTACCCCGTCTTGCTTTTCTTATCTTTGGTGCCCAACAATAATCAAGGGTTACAGAAAGAGACTTTATATATCTGAGATTGAATACATACAGTACAATACAGTACAACACAGTAGGTAGGCTAGAACAGAAAAGTCTTTAGAACTAGTGCAACTCCGACGAATTTTTTTATGTACAGGACATCTGCAGTTTATAAAGAATTCTGTTTCTGCCACCAGCAGTTTGACCTGTAGAAACACAGGATTTTATGATATAACAGAGATTGAAAATGGACTCTTATTTTCTCTCTGTTCGGTGCTCTAAGTGGGTTTGTAGCCACTTTTCTGTTACTTTAAGATTCTCATTTCAACAGGAATGGCCAGTAAAAGTTGTTTTATTTTTCCTGTTAAGGTTTATAACCTTTTTACACTTTTGACCTGTATTAGATTAGAATTTCATTATGCATTCCTTTTAGTTGAGGCGCTTCATAGTTTTTCTGGAAATAGCCAAATTTTCTTAGTTTTTTATTATACAGTTGGATGGCCGTTTTCCTGCTTCGTCTGCCTGCATACTGTATATTTGTTTAAAAATATTCTCTAGTTTTAGCCCATGTAAGTTTCATTTAGAAAGAAAAACCCTGCATTTATATTTTGTTTCTGTAATATTCTACTGTAGTTGAAATCTTTTCAAAAATCAAGAGACTGGCTAGATAAGAAGAATATAAGAATTACTAATATTCAGAATATTTTAAACCATTGTGATGGCATGTACTCTGGACAGACGATATCTTGCAGTGGCACAAACAACTGATGGACAAGGAATACCTCAGACTATACTGTGCATGCAAATCCTTAAAGGAGAATTAGTTTGGTCACCTGTTAGGTTTGATGCAATTCAATTACTGCTGCCTTCTGTTTCCTCCAGGAATGAAGTATTCTGCACAGTGGCTCAGTATTTTAAGATGTTTTGCATGGGCTGCTGGTACCTCTGTTACACTGCTCTTCGTTACAATCAGTTTTAAACTGTGTGACAGCGAGGGTACCTACCAGTAACTATGCATAATCCTGTGGTACAGAACACTCCCATGCCACCAATGCAGTCAGTCTGCTATCATAGTGGTTTTCTATGCTATATGGAAATAGTCTTCAAGCCTTGGTTCTCTAATGCAGCTACTACAAGAGGTTGATATTTTTATAATGGTGTGTAATCTCCTTTTCAGGAGGCTTTTTATGGAAGGTATAATTTGTAAAAGTTAGGATGCTTTGCCTCTCGACTGCATTAACATGCCATAGGCTCAGACTGTTTTTGTGTAAAAGATGTCACAGAACGGCACTTTTTCTAAAGAGAAGTTTGATATTTTGTATGCTTGTTAAGAAAGTACAGTATTGGAAATTAAAGGTGGACAACTGATAATTGAGAAGTATGTCAATTAATTTTTTATGTATATTACCTGTTTACTTGTACAATTTTATTGTACAAATTACATGCAGCTTCATTTTCAAATGAGTCCTTAAAATAAGGAAAATCTTTTTAGGAAAACATTTAATTTTTGTATTTTTGATTTTAAAAGGCATGAGTTATGTCAACTTTTTCCAGTGTATTAATGAAGATTTTAACTTTTCATCAGGTTGAGTGTTTTCTTACTATATTATCTGTTGTGTATGTAGCTAGCACATTGTGTCACTGAACTGTTTAAAAAATTAGCATGTAGAGCAAGCCTGTTTTGTGGAAAATCCTTATTCATTAAAAAAAGAAAAAAAAAACATCATGGCAGATTTTCTGCAAAAAAAGTGAAAACATTTGCAATTCAGAATACTGATTTTTTTTGTATTTAAAGAAAGGTATTTTGCTTGCAGGAAAGAAATACTACAGATTCATTTTAATGAGAATCTTTTAAATGTATTTATCTTTAGGGCATCTGGGCATCTTTACGCTGTTTGTCTTATGTCTTTATTGAAATAAAATGTACATAACATTACCTTTATATATGCTTTTGCGCAGACGTGTGAACCCTGTAACCATCCCCGTTCCTTCCTGTTTTTATGTTGATAAGATGGTTCTGGAAATATTTATAGATTTTGAAAATGGTCAGCTTGTATTTGAATTGCTACATGGTTTGCCAACAATTTTTTAGTTGTTTGTTAAAATGTAAATCTGAATCTGAGATTTTTAATTAGTTTAACAGTGAATCCTTGTTTAATGTGGAATTCTTCCAAATTTCTTAGAGTAATTTACATAATAGGACTGCTTTAAAATTCACTAGTCTACCAGAATGAAACCATTTTTGTTAAGTAGTTCATAGCTTTTCTCTGACTGTAAAAAGAGATTATCATCTGTTCAAATACTGTCCTTAAACATGTGCGTCCTATCTTTGGCTAAAACCATTATGAAAGTGCTTTCTTTAGTTAAGGAAACCAAAGCATACATTGCACTTTACAGCTGTATCTGTGTTGTGATTATCAGATCAGTGAGGGAAATCAAAATGTAAATTGGAGGATTTAGTTCTACATAGATGCACAACAACAATAACAGAGACTGCATAGTAAACATATTAAATATTAATATTTTAATGTGCTGCAAGTCTGGTATTTATCATTCTGAACTTTCTTTGCAGAATGAGTCTACCTTCTTCAAAATCTAAGTTCCCAAAAATGTCAAACACTTCTGGCATAAACAGTCTTTGCATGAAGCAAAGTTATATTCCATCAGGTTTTCTCATCTCGTTAGTCTTGAGGGTAAGGCTTACCTGTTTCTCCAACATTAGTCTGGATCAAATTGTGCATACCAAAATTGACACGGATAACCGGGGGAGTCTCAGCTATGTGTATTACTCGAGTCTTGAATGTAGAACTGTGCTACCTAAGCAGTTAATCTTGTAGCTGTATCATTTATTCAAATTTTATGTATGTTTAAAAAACACAACGTTCTATTTCCAAAGTTTTTAATGATTTCATTTGTGGTCTTTGGATTGATCATGGCAATTGTGTGTTAATTTTACACGTCCCTATGTATTCTGTTCTAGGTTTGAGCATTCTTAGTTCTGACAGCAAAACAATATTTCATACTTATACTGACAATATATGTTCAATTTCTTTTATATATATATTTCCTTAAATTGTTGTATAGATAGAATAGCATTCACCGTGGTATTGTTGGCTTCTTTTCCACCTTTGATTCATTGCACGTTCCATCTCTGTAGGAAAATATTTTTTCATTGTTATTGAAATGTGTCTGAAAGCCTGAATGTTTCAAGACCTGATCAAACATCTCCAAAGCAAGAGTTATAGCAACCGAATGCATGCTAAGGAGGCATATCTTCTTTAAACAAGGCACTTAAATGTGCTATTAAAAATAATCAGATATGCAAGTGCTGTGCTGAATGAGAATAGAAGGAAGTGCTGGCTGGAATGCCTTGTGCAGGCAGCGAGCCATGGGCAGCAGAACTGTTTGCTCTCGCTCGCTGTTAGAAGCAGGCGTCCTCGTGCCACAGCTCCCCTCCCCAGACATCTGATTTAGGTGCTGCTTGGATTGGCACAACTGAAAAAGCATCGAGCCCTGATAAGGAGAGGGACCAGGAATGAGTGGCTGAGGAAATAGGTGGAGTGGGTGGAAATCTCATAAACCCATCTTCCACCAGCAGCGTAGAGCTGCGGTCCTGCGAGCAGCCGCTAGCAGAGCTTGGTCATTCGGTGAGGAAAGCTGTCCAGGAGCACAAAAGTACTGTTAGTATGCTGAGGGAATAGCCACGTTCCTTTATTTTTTCCTTCTGGTTCTGACTTCCACATAGCATTGCACTGCAAATCGTACCTTTTATTCTTTGTCAAAAGCAACTTGAATCAACTGCATCCTGTCAGTGTATTAAAGTAGAGGATGAGGCTGATAACTTCACAATTGATACTAAAACTAAGGAAAGCCCCTGTATGCGGTGAGATGCTTCTATCACAGTGAATTGTGGCTGCTGAACTCGGTGTCCCTTGCTGTCATTCCTCTCTCTTCTGGCCGAGGACTGGATCAGCACTGAGTACACCTAAATTTGGGGAATTAGAAAAATTTTCTGTGCCTTCTTCATCCCCTCCCCACACTGTGCTCCCATTATGTTCCACGTGAAGGACTTGGAGAGCACACCTTTACAAAGCTAACATTTCCATGTAAAATTAATATTTACATAGTTGAGATTAATCTAGTACAGATTGCTAAATTATAAGGTAATGCATTTCAGAAAGTCAAGGCCAGAAAGTAAACGTTCACAACATATTGCCAATTAAAAAAAAAAAAAAAAAAGCACACCATGTAACTCTACTTACTAGTATGGTATCAGCACAGTTTGACAAGTTTGTTCTAACAGGTACAAAGAAACTAATCGCTATTGTATTAAGTCTTCCACTGTAAGTAGAATTTCAAGTTAAATATTCAGTATTTTTCTGGTGAAAAGACTTGTATGGATCTATGTGGCAAAGCAGGCAGGTGGTACCTCTGATCTGATCTGCAGTCATGCTGATTCAATCAGTCAGCTCCATTAAGCTTCTCTAAACTCATTATCAAAGACTGAGACAAAGATGAAATAAAGAAATCATAGGCGCAGGCACCTGGGCAATACGATGAGTGTCAGACAGCAGCGCACGGCTCGTTGTTCATGGCCTTCACCTCCTGAGACGAGGTAAACGTCTTCCGATTCTAGAGGACAAATTCCTGTTTCTGGGAGAACTGATCCATCGAAGGTGTTTCACTTCTGAGTCCCTAAAAGGGGACTTTAAAATCCGCTCTGTGAATAGTGTGAATTTGAAATGTGAAGACTGAAAGGAAAGCCTAGAATTACAGCAGCAGGGTGTAGTTCCACAACAGCTCAGGCTGAGCTGGCTCTGGGAGGCTTTTCCCTCTTCCCTCTCCTCTCCCCTGGTAACGAGTTACCGTGTTACCCGCTTCCTTCTGCCTGCCCTGGGGCACGCGGCTGTGCAGGGAGCTGCTCCTGCTGCAGACAGCATGCTGGAGTAACGAAGATCGGTTAAAGCTGCTGTGGAGTGGAAGCTAAAAAGGAAGGTTCATGGGAAGACGCTTTTTCTGGAAATGTAATTGTCACATTAAAGTCATTCAGCTGAAGAACAAAGTTCTTAAGACGTTAAAGAACTACTCTCAAAGATTTGATTACGCCAAAACCATGTGATTTCAGCTCTGCGTCATAGATTCTTGATGCTTAAATAAAATCCTAAACAAGCTGATAAATGGCTGGTGAGAAGTAGCATAGATGCATCATTTTCTTAGTTAGTGGTCATAATTTTGTAAAAAAAAATAAAAATGTAAAAAAAAAAAAATGACAGCAACTTTTTTGTTTGTAAGCAAGCAAGGATGACCGACTAAAGATTAACTTGTATAGATTCTGTTAAGCACATCACTATTTTGGTTGTCTTGACCGTGTAATGTAATACTGTTTTGCTTTATTTTTTTGATACTTGCAAAAATGTCATTGTACTGATAGGCTGAATCTTGTAAAATACAATTGGAAGAGAACCAATGTTCTACAAATTTGTGTTTCTTTTGCCATCATTTCTAGTATATACAATCATAAAGATTTATATTAAATATTTATGCTCTAGTTACTGTTTTTATGAGTTTTAGCTGATATCAGACTTCATTGAAGACTTGGTTTTCTGTAAAGCAAGACATTTCTCATGTCAGTTTTCAGCCTTTAAAAACGAAGGGAAATAAGCGGTGTTTATGCTTTTTTAACAGCTCAGGAAACTGGAGACCAAGAAAAGAACATAAGTGGTTTATGGCCTGAAATTGTTACAGCTGGTTCTTTTAAGATGGTCTTGCTTTGAACCCGATTTTCAATGTGTAATGCACCTTCCAGTGAATATCTTGTAAAACTACCTCAGGGCCTGATCCGTCTCCTTTGCATTTGTTTCTCCTCCTGAGCAGAAACCTTTAGACTTTTTCAAAATGAGAACTGCCTGGTTTCCTAGGAGGTAGTACTTCCTTTGACTCGGAGAGCTGTGCCTTAATTTCCTTGTCTATACAATGGGAGTAATACTTATTTGTTTTAATCCACAAGCTTAAATTTAAACGTGCTGTGTGAATATATAATATTTTTACAATTATGTTCCCAATCATCACACAGTTCCTAGTAGTTTCATAATTATCCTCACAGAACATTTGAGCTTATGAAACTGTTTAGACTTGGTGAGGATATAATTTACTACACTACTTGATCTATAATTATGTCTCTAATGTTATTTTTAGTGCCTGGTAAATGGGTAACAACAAAAAACGGATGATAAATTTGGAAGTCATATTTTTTCTAGCTAACATAAGAGGATCTTCCTCTTGCTAGAGGAACATTCATCTGTGTTCCAGATGAATCTGGAACACACCTCATTAGTCAGACCTATTTCTTTCAGAATAAGGCTGCCCATCCAGGCTGTGACTTAGCTAAGTTGTCTTTGTCCTGACAGTTGTGTCTCTGTTGTCTCCATGAGGTGGAGCAGCAGGAGCAGAAAGTCAGTCAATTCATATGAATAGTTCCTCTCTGCTCTTTTGGGGGTAGGAAGCAGTTATTAGCCATCGCAATTTGTTCACATCCAGGGAGCTTTCAATTATAATCGTCAGGAGGCATCCTGAAATGCCTAGGATATGCAGCATGCTTCATTTTTTCTGTTGGACAGCTTCTCAACAAACCTTAAAAAGTTCTGCAGCATTGCTGCCAGCACACGCTGCCGTGTTGTGTCGTCACAAGGCAGGACATGGTGACACCCCCAAAATCCTCTGTCCTGAGCTACAGCCTGCAAAGGCCTCCTCGTCCCTGGGGTCACAGCATCGTGTGCCTTTATTCCCAGATGGGGAGCATAATGTTTGAAGCAGACAAATTTTAATACTGAGAAAGCCTATTAGAAAACAAAGCGGTTCCATTGCTGAAGGAAATGTTATGAAAACTCTGTGAATAATTCATTAATTACCTGCAGCTATTTAAAATTATCAAACTGTTGTTTGCAAGCCTATGATAAACCAAAATGTATAATCCCCTGGCACAAGTTGACTGAACTGAAACTGAATCTGGTTTACTATAGCATCCTAATTCTGGCGCTGATGAGTCTTTAACCAATTGTATTGATAACTGTAAAAAGATTGGGTTTTATTACTTTTTAGGGGTAGGGCCGGTGGAATTCTGGCCTTTCTAAAGAAGCAAAGTGGAAAAACTGCTGTGTGTCGCCACGTTAACCCAAGGGCTCATCGCTAGGTTTGAACTTCTAGCTTTTGTGGCTCTTGATCCTCTTCTAATCTCAAATATACCTATAAATTGCACATTATTTCTGTGTTTCACCAGAAGTGGGGTTCTTGTAGGAAGGCCCCATCCGAGCTAGCGCAGCGCTGCGCTCCGGCGGTGCTGGGGGTCTCTCGGCAGGGTATGGGGGACGCTGCTGAGGTACCTCAGGCTGCCAGCAGTCCAGTCCCTGCTGTTAGAAGGGTCAAGGAGCACAGACCCCGCTTTGGGAGGACTGAGGCAGGGCTGTGGCTGCGCCCCTTCATCGGCCCCCACAGGGCTGAAGGGAAGGAGCAGCTGCCACCCCAGTAAGAACCAGTTGGGCTCAGTGCTTGGGCACCCTGACAGCCTGCGGAGCTGGAGACCCCTGGCAGGCAACGTGTGGGCGTCTCCTCATTCTTTGCCTCTCGCTCTGACTGAATTGTGTTGTTATATTTTTAATATGTGAAGGATCTTCAGAAGGTGTGGGTTTTTTCACTGCAGCAGAGACAAGGGAATAAATTCAGACTACATGTGACGGTAACCCCTAGATTAATTTATTGATACACACGGTAGCTTTTTCTCCTTCGTAAAATCTTTTTATTTTTTTGCCATTTTTGTAATCCTTTCAGAAGGGCCGTGAGGGGGCTGTGGGATCCCGGGGCTCCTCACGCGGTGCGCGGGAAGCCGCGGCCGGAGCCCGCCCGAGCCCAGCGAGACCGCGGCTGGAAGCCCCCGGAGCGGGACTCGGAGCCCCGGGGGGCTACCAGGGGCTGCTCGGCGGCCCGGCCGAGACCGTGAGGGGACCCACGGGCCGCGCCCCCGCACCCCTCATCATGGCGGCGGGGAGGCTCCTCACAGCCCCGTCCCTCCCATCATGGCGGCCGCGTCCCTCCCCTCATGGCGGCCCGGCCCGCTCCCCCTGCCGGCGGGCATTCCGCCGCCGTCCCGGCGTGCCCCGCGTGGCGCTGGCCGTGGTGGGGCTGACTCACGGCGCCTGCGGAGCGGCCGCGGCACGAAGATGGCGGCGGAGGCGGACTCGTGGGGTAGGTGGCGGCCCCGCCGGGCCCCCTCAGCCCCCCTCAGGCTCCCCCTCAGCCGCTCACCCGCTTCTCCTCTCCCCCACAGACGCCGACAGCTTCGAGGTGGTGGAGCCGGTGGCGAAGCGCCTGGTGCCGGGGGTGGCGGCCGGCGACCGCTGGGCCGGAGAGGATGAGGAGGACGACGTGAAGGTGCCGCGGCCGGGATCGGGCGCCTCAGGGGGGGGTCCCCGCGGTCACCCCGGGGCTGGGAGGCGGCGCTGGGCCGAGGGGGAGAACGGGGGGGGGCCGAGGCCGCGCTGCCCGCGGGCCTCCCTCGGGGTGGGTCGGGCCCCGGGGCGCTGCGAGGCCGGGAGGGGGGGCCCGGCCCTAAGGGGACCCCCCCCCCCGGTGCTGCCGGGCTCTGGGCGCTGCTGGAGGCTCCATCGCAGCCCGGAGCGTGCCGTGCCCCCGGGTTGGGGTCGGGGAGGGCTGCGCCGTGGTGGCTGCAGGCTCCGGGCTGCCGCAGCGTGGCCCTGCCGGCCCCGTCCCGCTCCCAGGCCCCGGCCGCAGCTGGAAGGCGCTGCGGGCACCGCGGTGTTGGCAGCTTCAGGAGGTCGCTCGCCATATGTTTGCTTAAGGCGCTGTTTGGGACTGGGTTTTGGTGCGTTCGAGGAGCGATGTCAGCATGGAATTGGTGTCAGAGCGTGTGGGTGTTCGTTTCTTACACCTACAGAAGCTGGCTTTCCGTAAAAGTTTGTTTCCTTCCATGTGGTTCCAGCTGTCCCCTAGCGAGTCAGGTTGCTGGGTGGGGGATGACACAAACCTCGGTGCGCCTAGCGTACGTGCAGACAGGGAGCCAAAGAATGTCAGGAAATGTACGAGGAAGGGGCTTAAAGAGCAGGAGGAATGGAAATAGGTAAACTGGAGAACACCTTTTGGGTTCAAATCCAGCTTCTGAGATCCTGTGACAGGCAATCTCCTGGTGGTTCATCAGGTGCCCTGCTTGCTCCATTGCGGTCACAGGTATGAAGCTTTTGGAGTAGAGAATTGCTGCTTACGAGGTGAGGACTTGCTCATTTTGTTATTCAGCCTGTGCTTGCGTTACCAGAATCTCTGAAAAACACTGACTCAAGTTGTCCTTGGAGTTCAGGGTGGGTATTTGTTTTTATAGGTAGTATGAAAAGAGTAGTTCATCTGTTAAAAAAAATACGTATTTTTTGTAAGTTACAGGCTGTCCATTTTACCTCATGAATGTGGTGATGCCCACACCCTGCAGTTATCACCGATGTCACATTACAGCAGGCAAAGTGAGCGGAGGTATCTCTGTGTGCAGTGGCTGCAGTCATTTGTAAAAAGTGTGGTTAGAGCGGGCCTATGTATAGAAATTTGTATTTAATCTTTATATATTTGTGCATATGGACGAATATACCAGACTTAGTGTGTCTGTGAAGTTTGCTTCTCCTCCTTTCTTTGAAAGTGGGAAACTTTCCTGCTGTGATGGAATGTGGCCAAGCGAACTGGGCTGCGAGCTGTCATTCCCCGAGAGACACCTGCGCTTTCTGGGGCTGCTCTAATAAAAGCACAAGGTTTTCCCCCATGCCCCAGGAGTGCAGCTACTTCCCCCTTTCTCAAGGGTTACAGTTCTAGTCCTGGAGCTGCATCTGGAGAGAAGGGCCCGTCCAGCAGATAAAGCTGTCCTGTTTTGGTTTAGTTTGCTTGTACTTAGAAACGCTCAAGATCTCAGAGCTGAGCTAGGGAGGTAGCTTAGGTTTGTTTGGATACCTCGTTCGCCAGGGTCAGCCCTGCAGAAGAAAAATTGTGTGGTCTAAAATACAAGCACAAGGTGTTTTCCATGTAGTTTGTCCTAACACGGGCATCCCATGTTTTGGAATGCCTTTTAGATACTCAGATTCTGTAGTTTGTTCTGAAGTTGTTTTGATAATGAACTTAAAGTAACTTAAAGTTCAGGAAACGGTGACTTCCCCGGGTTTAAAATTAGCATCTTCAGAAGTAATAAAACTCAAACGTTACCCAGAACACAAGTTTCCCAGCAGACGGGCCTCCTGCCAGGGAATGTTCATCTATTTACTCTTGGGCAATTCTTTGTTCAACAAACCAAAACTAGGAAATTCGCTTGTTACACAGGCAACAGCCTTGGTGAAGGAGAGTGCTCAGGCACAACTGGGAACTGGAATGGTGGAGTGCCTGTCGTTCTCAAATCGTGTCTTTTGGTTTTGAGGGGGGAGAACAAGCATTTTCGTGTGTTCAGGGTGCATATGAAACTGTGAGAGCTGCTCTCATCACAGGTTTATTTCCATGAAAAGGAAGATGACTTCAGTGCCCTTAGTTGAGCTATGTACGTGTAAATGAGCATTGTTGAAATACTTCAGAGTTTTAAGCTGCTTTAGTGGCTATGTTGTGCAATGCGTCCTCTTTTGAATCACTTAGTATTCAGCGCAAAGATGCAGTGCTAATTTTCTTTTCCTCCAAGAGCTCACTGAAATTTATAGAAGACAGGAATAGAAGAGCTTGAAGAGGCGAGCTGCTGTTAGCCCAGCTGGGAGGCCGCTGGTGTTGGGCTGAGCAGTGCTCGGGTGCCCGGGGTCTGGATGCTGCCGGCCAGGAGCGTGCTGGCAGCTCTCCGACAGCTGGAGACTTCTTTGGCTCAAGTTGACACCTGAAAATCCCACCTAAGAGACAAAGGAGAGGCCGTGCCGGACGAGAGGTGGCCACGCTGCCCTCTGTTTTTTGCTGTTTTTGTGTTGTTTCATCACCAGAGCTTCGTGAGCTGGGCCCAGCACCGCGCACTGGCCCGGAGCGTGAGCCTGTCCTGGTGCACAAGGCCCTGCCCGCACGTCCTCTGGGGAAGTCCTCATGTAGGAATGAAATCTTGGCGTTTCTTTCGGGCCTCCTGGTGCCTTTGTGCAGCGGACAGGCTGCCTTCAGCCTCGCAGGGTTTTGCAGTAGGGAGCAGTTGATTTTAAACCATCTGTGAAGGAGGGAGCAGGGGATAGGGCAGCAAGCTTTGTACAGCAGTAATGGACATGGGTGGAACAAACTTAATTAGATACGAGCTGAACTAATGCTGCTGCAAATTCAAGTCAGGTCCTTGGAATGTGGAAGGGAAGCTGAGTCTCTGACAAGTGCCAATTAACTCGAGTGAGCTGGTGGCTGGGTGTCTTCCTTGCTTGGATCAGCACATTGCAGCGCGTGCTGCGTTCTTCTGTCTCCGTCTTCTTGTCACGCCAATGCCAGCCCCTGAAATGAGCAGTTCGGGTGGCTGCTTGCATCACTGCCGTGAGGTGGAAGTGACCGAGTTGAGGGCTCAGTCTGTCAGGTTACTCGCAGTGATGCACTGACGGGCTGTGCGATCCTTGCATGTGCTGCGCCTCATCAAACATAATTTTTAAGCTTGCGAGTTGAGTTGAAACAGGGAACTAAAATTAGATGCCTGTGAGGTTTCTTGGCTCTAACTGCTGGTGTGTGTGCCCTGTGGTGCTCGGCATGTAGCTTCAGATCAGTTTTAGAGCATTGATTCCCTTATGGAGGTTGGGTCATCCAGCAGAAGCTGGAGTGGTGTTGGGAAAATAAAATGTATTCCCCTAAACCCTACCCAGACAGCTGTCAGGAGGAACTGTGGGATTACTGCTGCAAGGTCTGCAGGTGACAGAAACGGATCGCTTCTTGAAAAGTGCTTCCTCGATATTCACCTGAACCATGTGCTGCTTTGAGCCAGGGCCACCTGTCTGGGCACAGGAGTGCGGCTGTGAGGAACGTGCCCAAGGTGGAAACAGAAAGCAGAGAACCTCTGCGAGCACCACAGCTGGGGAGCTCCGAAAATGCTCTTGAGGATGTGATTGAGAACGTTCCAGTGATGTGTTTGTGGGAAGGGTGTTCTGGCAGTTCCTTCTCTTAAGGAAAATGCTGCAGGCTTGTGGTCTGAGGGCTGCTGTGTGTTGGAGCTCCTGCATCAGGATGCCCCCGCGCATCGCCCGTCTGCCCACGGCCGTGCTCCTGCTCACAGCACAGCCCCGTGGCCAGCGGGTTCCGGGTGGCTTTCAGCGTGGCTGCTCCCAGTGGTGGCTGTGCTGCCTCAGGTGACGTCCCGGTATTATGCAGTGTTTAGTACCAGGAGCTGTAGTAAAGTCATGTTTCACATCATGGGATGTTGATCTGACTCTTGTGACCTTGCTTTTCGAACTGTTGACAGGAACTTTGCAGTTCTTTGAATAAAAGCCGCCTTCTTCGTAGCTCCTGAAACATTGTGCTCTGCTCCCAAAAGCAGCGTCCTTATTTTACAGCTCTAATGACTTACCCCTGCTTCTGAACTCAAATACGTCAGATTAATGGATATGCGAGCATTTAAAGAGGCTCTATGTAAACTCCCATTCTTTGTGTTTATCTCAAAAAGTAAAAATTATCTGTAGAAGAATCCTGTGAAGATTCATCGTAATTAAAACTTACTTTGTAGGATAACTGGGACGATGAGGAGGAAGAGGAGGAAGCAAAGGAGACAGAGATAAAACAAGGTGAGACTTAAAAGGAATACATTTCACTGTGTGCGGTGTCAGAAAAGACGCTGGTTTTGTCCTGAGTGTATCTGAAGTATCAAAACCACTTTCCAAATAGGATCAGGTTTGGTTTTGAGAAAGCCTGTCTTGTCTTTTGAGAAAGCCTCTCTGTGAACAGATTGTGCTAACTGAGCTCTGTCGCTTTCTCTTTGATTAATGGTTTTCTGGTTGTTGGAGAAAAAAAAAAAAAAAAAGGTAAACCTCGAGTGTCATATTGTTCAATGTTTTACAGAACCCAAAGTTTCAGAAAAAAAGAAAATAGCAGAAAAAATAAAAGAAAAAGAAAAACAACAAAAGAAAAAGCAAGAGGAGCTTAAAAAAAGGGTAATTACTTTTTCTTCTTGGTCTCATACATTTAAAGGGTGGGTTTGTTCTGATTTTTCCTTTTTTTTTTGAGGTTCAACAAGACCTATGATGGCCTTGAATAGTCTGATAAAACAAAGTTAGGTCTTGTACTTAACATCTGGGGGATGTCAGCTTTAATTTCTCCGAAATGTAATTGGGTTATGGAAATAATGCTTATCTCCATTTCTGTTGCATGCACCTCATGGTAAAACATGCAGTTGTGAAACTTCTGAGAAGGGGCAAGGCACATCTTAGTTAAAATGAACAGTTTATTAAATGAAATAATAGGCATTGTTATGGTTAATTGGGATGGTTTTCAGGTTTGTACATGCTTGAGGTGTACTGACTTCAGGCAGAAGCTATTCAAGTGGCACTGGAAAAAAATGATTTCCTGTAATACCTCTGCTCAATATAATGTTCCCCTGTATACATTTTTTAAATCCAGTTAGAGGCACCAGAGGAACATAGAGAACTTACACCAGAAGAACAGTTAGCAGACAAACTACGGCTAAAGAAATTGCAAGAGGAGTCAGACCTTGAGTTAGCAAAAGAAACCTTTGGTAAGTTGTTGTACCCCACTCAATGCAACTGTAACGTGACAAAAGGAGCGCAGCCCTAAATGAAGCTTTCAGTTCTGTGCGGGGATCCTGCAAAGGGGATCGATCAGGATTTGACTGTTAGAGCACGTGCAGGTTGTGTTACTGAGAATAAATGTGGGTTCTAAAACCAAACTACTGGAAGCATAGCCTGGTGCTAAGGACTCACTGCAGGAACTGCAGAACCATCGTTGGAATGTAAGGGGCTTTTCCTTAACGTGTCTTGCTAGAATGGTATAGGAAAAAGATGGCTGGCTGAATTTCCTGACTAAGTTATGCTTCTGATCAAAAGATGAGCACATGAAGGAAGAAAGTGCAGTCTGTTCTTAGCTGCTTTACAATGCAGACTTCAGGCTGATGAGGCTTTGGGCGAGTGTGGCGCAGCATAACGCACGCAGGCTTTACTTCAGGCAGTCTGTGCAGTAAGCTAGATGTCGAGAAAGGCAGCTCGGTTACTGGAGTGCGCTCGTTTCCTTGGGTAGCTGGAAATAGACTTAGTGCAGCTTGTTCTGGCTCTGTGCTTTGACACAGCTGGCAAAGGCGCTGATTTATAGCAGCGTTCTTCAAACACGAAAGCTTGCTTCTTTGCTTGAAGTGGGTTATTCGGCTTATTACTCAGTGAAAATTCTGCTGTGTATCTTCTGAAAGAGTGCAGTGCCTTGGGGAGGAGGGGTTGCTTTAAAACAGTTGCAAAGGACCAATTAAATTCTGCACTGACCCTGGAAGGGGAGAAGTGTTACATGTAGCAAAGAGTGCTTCAGAAATAGCTGCTTCAAATGACTAAGCTTTAGAGCAAAGCCTCTTCAGGTCCAGGTTAGTGACTCAGGCTGGTAGTTTTTGTTTGGCAGAAGCCCATGGGGAGCGAGAAAACCTCAGATTTAGTTTTGCAAAGGTTCAGCAGAAGTGAACTGACTGTGAATGGGGTTACTTGTTTCCTGTTGGTGTCATCTTTTAGGGACTAGAGCTGATGTTTTCTTTAAAACCTGTGGTTTTCCTTGCAGGTGTAAATAACACTTGTGGAATAGATGCCATGAATCCCTCTTCAAAAGATGACTTTACGGAATTTGGCAAACTACTAAAAGAAAAAATTACACAATATGAAAAATCATTACATTATGCCAGTTTTTTGGAAGCGTTAGTTCGAGACGTATGTATTTCATGTAAGTTAAGTGAAAGACTTCTAGAATGTACTGCCAAAATTGTAGTGGGGTTGAATGTGAAAACATGCTGTGAGAGTAAAATGTAAATCAAGATTAATCTATGCAGTTTATAGTAAGTAAAGTCTAGTCTGGTCTGTTTCACTGACCTAGTATCCAATTTCCAGCCCAACAAACCTTATTGTTGATCACATGCTTGTACTGTTACAGCCATTCTGCAAGTCAGTTAAATACAGGCACTTTAAAAGTGTAAACTCTTTTGCCGATATAAATGTCGCATGTTTCTCCTGAAGCAGCTTCTGGAAAATAAATGATTCTCTGAGCCGGAAAATTTGAGTAGCAATTTGGAAGGAAACTATTATAAAATTGAGATAATGTAATTCAGGGACTGCAAAATAAATTGTTCTGGAATTCAGCATGAATTCCATACACAGATAAACTGAAATATTTTTTTCCCACTGTTGTGGTAGGCTGAAGTATTTGATGAATTCATTGTTTGAGATCTTTTCCTGTACCGGACACACGTTGTCCTTCAGCAAAGTGGTAACTTGATACTATTTAATGCTGCATAAATACAGGGATTGTTGGCTTCCTGAAGCTAGTAACATACATTTCAAATGGATTCCAGGTCTTGTAAAGTGAAGGACTTGACATCTCTTGGATAATTTATTATTAATATTCCAGCGCTCCTTTTCATGCATGTGTCTAAAACAGTCCATATTTTACTGCATTACATCATAGTGCTAGATTTTTGTTTCAAATGTCCCCTTACTAAGGCTCCTGTGTTTGCTAACTCTGCATTTGCAAAATCTTACCTTCCCCAACATTCAAGCTGCATACTAGGGACCATGTGAGTAGCAGTTGTCATCAAAAGGCTCAGAATTACCCAGTATATATTTTGCTGTTTTATATCAAGTAATTGCCAGTATTTACTTATTATTGATGCTCACCTCCATAGTTTTTTGATAGAATTTTGATAGATAGTTAAATAAATTATTTAACTGCCTTGTAAAATCAATAGTGATGAGGATTTTTATTTTTATTTTTTTTCCTAATGCAGTGGAAATTGATGATTTGAAAAAGATCACAAATTCTTTGACAGTACTATGCAGTGAAAAACAAAAACAAGAAAAGGTAAGGCTTCTACGCTTTTCTGTAACAATAACATTATCTGCTAAAGACGCTGATCTGGAAAATGGAAATAGGTCTAATGCCGAATTGAACTGCTGATTTTGTTACATGTAGTAGTAGATGAAATGATAGTCTTGGATACTGTTTTAGAACTACGTAAATACTCCTAGATGTGTGAGATAATCAGGCGTTTACTGAATCTAGAGACCAGAGGCAAAATGTCCCTTAATTTACATGCATCTTACCTGCACGATAACTTTGTTCCATTTGACACTGCGCTGCCTTGGAGTTAAAATGACTTATGCCAATACCCTGAAAATGGAAGCCAGCTTCAGTTACAGTTAAATGTCAATATCAATATAGGGAAGTAACTTTAAATCTTTACCAAAGTTTGTCATTTTGAATAGCAGATAGCTGGAATTTCTGCAGTGTCATGCAAACTGAAGGAACAGTAATTGTATAGGCAAGGAAAAATAAGTTTTTAAAGATGATATAATAGTTTAACTGCTGATGCAAATTATAACGTTGTATTTTATAATATAAATTTAAAATCCCAGATCAGTTGGAATTCAAGTATTAATTGAATCATTAGAAAGCAATAAAATTAAACAGAAACATCACTGGCAATACGCTTTTTCCAGTATGTTTTAAATCAAAGTGAAGGATTGGTAGAAAACAAATGGTAGTGCATTATTATTGTAAGTAGTAGCTTGTAAATGAAAAATGGGACTCTTAAATACAACGCGTTTCAGTGGCAGGTGTTCTTCTGTTATGCCAGTTCTATAGGAACTCTACAGGAATGACTTGAATACAAAACATTTTATGTAGTGTTACTGCATTAAGTCTAGAGGTTGGTAAACATGATGAACTCTTTCTTTAATATGTACTGCACTTTGGAGAGAAGCCTGTGACTTACTGAACCAAAAAAGTTTAAAAAGTATGTATATTTTCTGTTCTTATGCTCTCTCCTTTTCCTGTAAATTAGTTTGGCTAGCCACTGAATCCTGCAACTACACCAATCCAGTAAGGCAGAGCTTTATAACTGTTTAGTTTTGTAAAATTAAAAGTAGGCGTAGCTAGTCTACTTGGTTAGAGTCTAGGTGAACTAGGATGAATAACAAAACAGTAAAATGGGTGATGCAGGGAGCTGTGGAACACTCAATCATTACTATCAATAGATTGTGTTGTGGATGAAATGCTGCTGCAGAAATCATTGGCAATAGTGCATTCACCACGAGTACAGGATGCAAGTGTTCATACCTCAAAAACAAGAGGCATCACTCAAATGTAAATAACGACAAATTACTGTGGATTTTTAAGTAAACATGCTCTTCTTCCTTTTTAAGCAAAGTAAAGCCAAAAAGAAGAAAAAAGGTGTTGTGCCTGGAGGTGGTTTAAAGGCTACTATGAAAGATGACCTGGCTGATTATGGAGGATATGATGGAGAATATGTACAAGACTTTGAAGACTTCATGTGACATTTATCTCCCCTTCTATTGTCTTTCTGTTGCCCATAATCCCTTAAACATGTAGCACAACTTCTCTTTCTTTAAATTCTGCCAAATGCTACAATCAAAATTGCAGTATCTCTGTGCTGGTGGTTTAACTCTTGTCAGGCCAGTGCTAAAGCACTGGGATTCCTGTTTTGTGCTCAAGGGGTTAGAATGAAGAAATTTAAAAACTGTATAAATTACAGTAAAATAAAATTTTTAAAAAACCAACTACTGCACAGCATTCTGATAACGGTATTGTTGCTATTTGGTTTTTATAGTAACAGCCACTAAATTGGAAATGAATTTCAACAAGGCAAAGTATTATTACCAGCACAGTTCAATGACATGGCCTTAACTGTAGCTCCGTGAATGAATTGTTTGATGAACAAAAGCAGTTTGCAGCAAGGGCATGGTGTGCACTTAGTATTACAATTGCTTTGTCTTAAGTTAGAGCTTGAGGTTTTCAGTATATTGTGAAGGGAAACTGCTAACTTCAAAGTAAGGATACTGCACATAGAATGCATCACTTGAGATACCCACTACTTCAAAGCTTGACATTTAAACAGAACACTTGTTTGGGTCAGAACAAGGAAAGAGGGCCTTATTTGGAAAAAAAAAAAAAAAAAGATGAGTATGAAGTTTAGTTTCCATTCATCTAAATTTCTACTAATGCAGCTGTATGGGTTCGGTATTCTTTAACAGTTAATTGCCTGGTTTAAGTAAGTGTAAAAAATAAGACTTCCTTTTGGTCTCTCATGGGCTGTGGTAAATCTTTCATGACTCAGCCGTTTTCTTTCATTTAAAAAAAAAACTTGCTTAGCAAACTGCAACAGTTACTACAGTTGGGCAAATTGTTACGTTAACAATTATGACATCTGCAATGTTTTATAAAGCAACTAATTTAATAAAAATCACTATTGTGAGGACTTCACTATAGCTGTCTTTGGACCTGTTCTTTCAGTGTACTACAATGTAAGTACTTGAAGAGAGTTGCAAAAGTGAGATGAATAGTGGTGGTTGCTTGTTACTAAGTCTAGACTTTGCTCTGACTTGCAGCTTCTCTGGTGTTAGAGGTGCAAGATTTCAATCCTGTGTAACAGCTTTCCTTAAATTAAGATGTACAGCTGCTGCTGATAAACAAAATACTTTTGCATTTCCACAGTGAACTTAATTATCTGTGTTGCTGGAAGTGCTGAGGTCAGTAGCTTGTACTCACCTTAGAAATGTCTTAGGGCAGCCTCCTTAGCAGTGCAGCTCTATTCCAGCTGGCAACTGATACTTACTATAAGAAGTCAGTCTTGCATTTACAACTTATTTATGGCTTACTCACGTGTTTGTTCCTAATACGGACAGGATACATGTGTGCTTCTACAAGGCAGGAGTTCTGCTTCCCAGTATTAGTGGTCCCAAATTTTTAATCAGGGCTGGGGATTTCCTTTCATGCTTGGAACTTTAAAGGCTGCTAGTCATTATTTAACTTAGACTGAGCTGGCTGTGATTATTCTAAATTAGTCTTATGAGACTGACTAGAACTGGAATTTTAAATACAGTGTTCTGTTCTGGCATAATCTGTGCTACTTAATCTTTTATTAAAGGTGTATCAAAGGCGCTATGACTTGGACTTTATATACCCCTATGCAAGTAATATGCCATATGCAAAGGTTGCTAGTGTGACTGTTCAGCAACCAAAAGGAGCTTGTTAAGATACCAATCCGACTTAGAAATCCAACTTAGCATGCCTTTGCTAATTAAAAATACAATTGCCATAGCAACCTTGTTGCTAGGATAATGTTTAATATTTAGAGATAGCACAGTATCATTGCTTAATGTGACTGATGTTACTTTGAAGCTGTTTTTATGCTACGGTCCCTCCCACCCATCTTGTGGAGGAGATAAAGTCTTTGGATTAGAGAGAAGCTGATGGCTGTGTGAAGCACTGTTCAGGTATTACCCTGTTACATGTCCCTGGTCTTCTAAACTTACGCTAAGGATCTAAGTGGCAAAATACTTGGGTTGCTAGCTCTTTTTTTAAGGCCTCAATACCAACTGTCTGCCCAGTAGGCCTGTCTAAGCACACCAAGACAGTAGCAACTACGTTAAGTACATGCTGTTGTATGAGACTTTCAGCTTAGCACTTAAGCTAGAAAACAAAAACTGGCTAATGAGAGTGGAATCAGAGAATATGTAAAACAATAGGTTACTTGGCATGCACCTAAAACTTTCAAAGGAGCCTGATAATTCTGCTTATTTCCTATGGTGATCCATCATCCACGCCCCTAAACTAAAGGGCTGCTGGATCTCTGAGGTTCCAGCCTGTATTTGCCAGTAGTCGAGTATTTTGTAAACAGTAGGATTTATTATACAAAACGCTTATAGGTTAACACAGTATCAGCATTTTAAATATTTACAACCACCACCAGTTTTCTGGAGTTACTTTCACATAGCAACATATCATTACAAGCAGGTAATTGATAAAATATCTGTTAAAGAATCGGTACTAACCATGCAAGTTGTGGCACTGGTACTGTCAGAGTCAGTCTTTACTTCATGGAGGATGGGTTCTAGTTTGATAGCATGTCGTTAAGACAACATCCAGTCTGTGCATCTTTCAGGAGCATGTTTACCACATCGTAGAACTTGTTATCATAAGCCAGTCTGTAGTGCATATAGATGTCTTCACAGTAAGCAAGCAGTTTCTTCAGATTTTTCAGAGCAGCATCAGTAGGTGGGTGTTGTTTAACCCTGAAAATAATTTACATAAAATTGAAATAGGAGAAAGCCTTATAATCATTGTCTTGCTACAAGAGCATTTCTTAATGCTCTTAAGAGTATTTCTTAAGAGGCTCAACACATAGATTAGATTCTCTTGGCTGTTCATTTTGCTCTGATTTATTTTATGACTCCAATATGACTAGCCTTAAGGTATCCTACTTATTCTGCTGAAATGATCTAGAATGGCTTGAGTTGGAAGAGACTTGAAAGTTCACCCACTTCCAACCTGCTGCCGTGGGCAGGGACACCGCACACTAGATCAGGTTGCCCAGGGCCTCATCCAACCTGGCCTTGAACACCTCCAGGGATGGGGCATCCATAACGTCTCTGGGCAACCTGTTCCAGTGCCTCACCTCCCTCTGAGCGAAGAATTTCCTCCGAACCCCTAATCTATATATCTCTCCTCTTTTAGTTTAAAACCCTCCCCTCTTATCCTGTCATTGTCTGCCCAGGCAAAGAGTCACTCTCCATCATTTTATAAGCCCCCTTTAACTACTGCAAAGGCTGCCAGTGATGATAGATCCGGTGCTATTTCCAAAATATGGAAAAAAATAATATTTTTTCCAAAAAAACTGAACATAGATCTCAGGTCCCTATATGCCATACTTTATCACAGAAAAGTTTTTAACAATACTCTGACTTGCATTCCATTAAACGTGCAACTTGTTCTTCTAGTCTGTGGAAAAGCAAGTTCCCAGTTTGACCACAGAACTACTTACTTCTTAGCAATCTCCTCAAATATGCTAGGCTTCAGGAGTTTTTGCTGTTTAAATTCTTCTAAGTAATTGAAGTCTCCCTTGGTGATCACTTGTTGATACAGAACTTCAGCCCAATCTGGAACAAACTCGTAAGCCTCAGCCACAATAGCTGCCTTCAGGGAGAACAGATGCTGGAATTACTAAGCTGGAAGAGTTTACTTTTGTACAGAAACATTCCTATACTTTAAATATTCTACATCTTCAGTTTGACCTACCTCTGAGCATTATGCTCACAGGAGCAGAGTGCTTAGGCACCTGCTGTTTAAAGCAATCATTTTCAAAAGAAAACAGATGAGAAAGCTTACTTGATAGAATCTAGGCAAGGACACGATGCATTCCATCAGGTTCTGCCTGTTCAGGTTAATTAGCATAGTGCTCTGACCGGTGTTCAGAAAATGCAGCTGGAGGGTTATCAGCTTTGTTAGCCGACTGCAGCGCAAGGACTGTCGGACGCAGGAGTCCTAGGTAGTAAAAATAAACACAAGCTGCTGGAGTATGTCTCTAGAGGAAAACAATAAACAGTGCTGACAGAAGCAATGTGTTCAGAGTTATCTAGTATTTTCTCTTGTAGATCACTGCAGTTTTATCATATTCCATTAGTTTTAAATAAAGGTTCACTCATTGCAAATACTACTTTCATCATCCTAACCACACCAGTTCTTAAACACTCTTTATATTGTTCTATTCTCACTCGTCCTTAGAGTAAAGCAGTTAAGCTCATGGTCACTCCTCTAAAACAGGGAATCTAATTGTAATCCCAGCTGTTAGAAGTCTTAAAAGGGAACCCCATACAACTCTTTGATACAATAGTGTTACTGAGACTGCTGGGATACTGCTGAAATGACAGAGCAAGAGATTTTTCTTGCTTAATTTTTGTTGGGATGGGATTCTGCACATCCTCCCTATAGCAGCTTTCTTTGTTCTCTCAGTTCAGCTCACTCCTTATGTGTTGCGTAGAAGTGATACAATTTCATGTTGTTTTACCTTAGAGTAACTTTCTGCTGCATCAATAAAGAGAGTCAGAGCTTTCATCAGCAGTTTCTTTAAATTCGCAACATCTTGAAGAGACTCCTCTGAAATGGGGAAAAAATGCAAAAACTTACTATTTACACAGGTGACAAAATAAGCTATAAAGTACTTCCAGATACCAAGTCTCTGTCTCCTATTGTTTCAGAAAGCAGCAAAAAAGATTTCTTATATTAAAAAAAAAGTTGAAAAATCGCAAAGGAGCAGTGATACCTGTTTGACTATGAGCCAAAGGTATTGCAGGAACCTAATCTTGTGATTGAATACTGAAAATAAATCCAAATCACACATTTGTGGTAGATACAACCACTAACTATTATCAGATAAATTCAGAAAAGCATTTGACATAGCACTGACTAACTGCTCCACACTGGAATCTCTGTATGCTCCACAGCACTCTCCCAGCTGTACAGAAGTCACTAAGGTCAGACGTGAGTTCCTTTGCACAGAATGTCAACACTTATATATACACTTTTTGTTAAAACCTACAGCTAAACCACTGAGTACAAGAACAGTACCTTCCTTCCAGCCAGTGGAATTCTAATGGATGTTACCAGAAAACACAGGCAATCCAAACTCCAATTGCCCACTGTGCCTTCCTTCCTAAACAATAATAGCATACAGAACATTCGGGTACATTTTAATTCTTCAGAAGTTTTGCACCTTCAGTCAACTGTGTCGTGCAGACAGCAGCAACCTGATGTACATGCAAACTCATATTTCTTGTTTTTGCAGTTTGCACTCACCCCATGGCTGCGATTCAATGAGTTTAAGCTGTATGCCAGCAGCAGCCTCGTGATTCTCTCCAATTTCTCGACACATACTGAAGCAAAGGGCTATCATGTTGTGCTTTTCACTGTCCCCCGGGCGGCAACGCTTGATGTAATCCAGCAGAGCTGTCTTCAGTGTCCCACTCTGGTCAAATGAAGGAACATCAGATTAAGATTTGAAAAGCTTATGTTTTCATTCACATTTTAGTACTCACGAACAACTCTATAACGATCACTTTTTGGAAAATTGTATCAGAACAGTCTTTGAGGTTTCTCCACAATAAGACATAATGGGAATATTACACTTGGGCTATGTCAGGCAAAAAAATCCAGTAGCTATGCACCTATTTATAAATAAATGTTTATACAATAAATGTTAAAAACAAATTATTTATTTTACAATAAAGCTATAAATATTTACTATTTTATGATTTCTAAAAACCCATGAAACAGCAAACTAGAAAAACAAAACAGGACACAGAAACTCTAAGTGACATTCCCAAGCTTGAAGCTTCAATGCTGTTCTCGTTGCAGCACTGGACTAATTAGAACAAACTTGTTCAACTAAAAGCCGGATAAAACCCAGAATTAATTTATCACTGTGGAACTAGAATAACACTTTCTAGACTCCAGCAATAATTCCACCTTGCTGTGTAAATATCAGTTTCTGACACAGACACACAGTTCTCTTTTCCCAGCTTTATTCCCCTCCACCTACTGGGTCTAATTTCTTTCTCATGAGCACTTCAAAGTAATGTTTCTCATGCAGCAGTTCAAAGATGTAGGTCATTTCATTGTATCTGCCAATTCCAGTAAGAAGACGAACCTGTGGAAATAACAGTGTAAGTATGCAGCTCAAAGCAAAGCAGAAAAGTCCTTTCTCACAAAGTTGTTAGTGCTGTGGCAGGGAAAAGGCTGCACAAGGCAAGAGTGCTGTACAAGCTGATACAGCTACACGGTACAGGTAGTTGTATTGCACTAGGCAGGCAGACATTCCCTTAGAGCCAAGAGGTTTTATTTTTAATCTAACTCACTGCACCTTTTTATTTTAAGGTGAAAGGGTGTAATTTTAACAAATATAAATACGCAGAGGACTTTCTAGACTCCTCAGTACATTCCCTCTTGCAGTATCACCGCTATATTGAGTGTGTCTCAGAATCCAGGATTCTTTTCAAGACAGATTTAAAAGATGTGTGACAGCATGGTAATAAAAACGTTCACATTTCACAAGTAGTTGAATCACTTTGAAATTCTCAGTTTGATTTACTACCCTGTTGCCATCTCACTCTTCCACTTCTATTTTTCCAGTGAAGTCTTCCAAGGATTCTGTGACATAAAAATCTGTCCATCAGGACATGCACACATCAGACCAAAAACCCAGCTTCAGCTTCCACCTCTAGCTTCCAGAGACAAGCAGGACAAGACCAAACAGAGGTGAAAGACTATTCCATTCTGCTACCCACCTGCTCCCCATACACCGCTCAGAGCAAAGTTATTTGCTGACACATGCAAGAAAATGTTCATACAGCCTCTGGATACACATATGGCATCAAGCATACATACCACAAGTCCATACTCATCGTTACGTGCTAAATGTTCATCTGTGAGAAGCCGTGCTGCTTGGAGGACTCTAGTGATTCCTTCCATGTGGCAAGTCAAACTAAAGCAATTATGGGCCAAAATCAGCAATTCTGTAACTGAAGGATACAAGAACTCTGGTACTTTGGTTCATAAACTGAGGAAATTAATTCTCATGTTGTAGTCTTAACCTGAGGATAACAATGTCTGTCTACAAACCTGACACCATCTCTGCAGAGGATACACAACCTTTCCTGTTATAAACAGCAGAATTGGATTAGAAAGTTGAGCTACTACAGCTCTGTCCTGTGCAACTTTTAAGCTATAGTTTCTGTTGCAATATGCACTCAGTTTGGCTTCCCAGCCTGTGCTGACGTCTGGGGTTTTAGATCATTTTCTGAAATGCTATTTTCTCCAAATACAAAATTTCCAACCTCCTCCAACAAAAGCTGATTGACAAACATACAATAAATGTATCAGCATCCCACTTCTGGCAATCAGCTCTCCATTAGAAAAAAAAGAAGGCCACAACTTCTGCATCTGGGTTTGAAAAAAGTCATTCATCAATTCCATAAAAATGCAGATTTTTGCAATGAATATAGCTAATGCCATAAACTTATAATTAGTTTCAAAACATTTCTATATCTCTATCTGTGAAAATGTTGTACTCTAGCAGAGGCTTCATTCTAAGAGGTACAGTGCTCCAGCACAATTTGATGATTCCCAACATTGTTTCTTCTCAGTCTTTTCCTTACTTTTAGTCAGTCATACATAAAAATATTAATATTGACCCCTATGCTACTTAACCAGACAAATTAAGGAATAAGTTAAGATCTGACAATAGGACTAAAGTGCTAGGGAAACAGGCTGCACAGAACGTGGTATTTTTAATTATTTGTTTTCTCATACATAGGTATTCCAAATTTCCAGTATTACAGATGGATTCTAATGGAACAGAATCAGCACTAACTTCAACCATGCTTCGCTTTCTGCAGAAGTGTTCAAGAGACTCTCTGCTCACCACTCTGGACAAAATATTGTTGGAAGCTCTCCACTTCTGCCTATGTTAATACTCATGAGACAACTCACACGACAACCATATCCTCTCTCATTTTCCTCAGAGATGAACTGCCCATAACAATTTAAAAAACAAACAAACAAACAAAAAACCAGTCTAAGTAAGTTAGTAGGAGTTATCAATTTGCCTCTGCTGGTTAGCTGCCAGAGCACCTTGTTTTACAAACTCCCTGACAAGATCTCCATAAAGCCACAAAGTATAAAATCAATTCCAGTAACAAAAGATCAAAAAGTCACTTTAACAAACAGATTAAAAAAAAGTTATTTCTAAGTGTGGCTAATAAGAAGAAAGCCAACCATACCCATCTTCTGTATAATGTAACTACCGAAGTTCAGGTAAATCACTGACTCTATTTCCCAGCTATCAGCATAAAAAAAAGTGGATTTTGTTTGGAAAGTAAATTTGGGTGATACTTAAGCAATATGTTTATTTGTTGTGCATATGTTCAGATCTATTAACATCAAATTTAAGATCAGTAATAGATGCTTCCATCAGCATTGTTTGTATTCTTTGTGATGTGACTTTAAACTAAGTAATGCAATGCTGAGTGATGTACTAGTTACCATCAAGTATTTTTTGCTATCTACTTACTGCATGACAGTTCCCCACGTGGTACGGAGGAAATTTTATCCAGTAACTTCATGCCAACCAGTGTGTGATCCTGGCAGAGCTTAGCAAGCTGTAGGAATGCCTGACTCTCAGCTGCGGGGTTCAAAACTTGTTTCTGTCCTGTATGCAGAGAGAGAGTGAGTTATGCCAAAAGTGCTACCTGTTCAGGAGAGATTGGCTGCATTAATAGAAAAACAATAAAATTAAAATAACCCCATCCACACTGACCTATGACTTGGAACTATAATTCTAAAGATGGTTTTGATCTTACTGCTGAAATTTGAGTATCAGATAGTTCTACTTTGCCCATTTGATCCACTGAAATCCTATAGAACACCCATACTGCTACTGTAATGAAACCTGTAATTTCACAAATCCAGCAAGTGACTGGCACTGACCCTGACTCATACTCTTACACAAACCAGTTTAACTCACAAACTCAACAGAAAACTCTTCTTTATTTCTGTTTTCTGTTGGGCAAGTAAGTTGACTCTTCCAAAGGATGTGAAACAAATGACCTGAGCTAATAGAAGTGAACTGATACAAGGGGAGCAGTAAAGGTGCAAATCTGCAATGGAGGGGCAGCATAGTAGAAGAAAATAGGGACAGAGGAAAGCACACTTGGACTCCCAAACCTCCATCATTGTTTCTTATGTAACTTTGTTGTTAATGCTGTGGCAAAGAAAAAGTTCCTCAAATACAAAAGTCCTACAGATAAATTCTGTTTTAAGGAGTATCTCAAAAAAAAAAAAAAAAAAAAAAAAAAAAAAAAAAAGAGAATCTGGCCACGCTTTTCAAAAAAAAAAAAATAACACAAGTCTTTCCATGTCAGATGATGAGGGGCTTCAAAGATTATGATTAAAAAACATGCCTTTTTTTTTTTAAACCATGAAATGTACATCCCTAAAAAGTATAACAAAAAACCTTTGAATACTGCAACACCACACTGGACACAAAACAACAATCTAATATCTGTATAAAACCTTTCAGAGCTGCCTAAACATTACTGACTGTTATTAGCACTCAAGTATCTTGAGACCAAGGATTGTTTTTCAGATGCAAAAATATCATATATACAAGCCAAAAATGCTAAAAAACAAGACTGAGAACCTTTACTACCTTTCCCTTCTGAAGATGCCAATAATTCCTGCATGATTTCTTCAGCCACTAACTCTGCCACAATTTCAGGCTGGAGACCCTGCGTGGTGATGAATGCCTGAGCTTTCCTGCATCTGTCCGGCTGGTGGGACGATAGAATTGCTCGAAGCACTTCTTCAGGGTCATGGGCTGACATTTCACTGTACGAGCAGTTCAATTCCTAAGAAATACACAGACACTTAGAAGAAGGTACACAGAAAAAAACCCAGTCACAGAACATATACTGACCTGCAGCACATCATCCTAATTAGCTGATGCAAGAGGGAAGTGCTGTAGGACAAGATGAAACCTAGTTTCAAAACACACAATCTGTCCTTTTATCAGTTAACAGTATCTTCACCTGTGTTTCTTCAGTGTTAATGTTTCTCCAGATCAGGAGAGCATGTAAGTACTTTGTGTTTGAAGTTTTATACTCACAGAGTTGGTGCCAATGGAGAGAGATGTGTTTCTGAAGCAAATACAAACCTTAACACTGAAAATTGCTAAAGGAAAGAGAGGAATCTACGTATCCTCCCAGACCATGATTTTTTCTTCTTTCTTTCTTCATAAGTAACAGTTTTACTTATGGAGTTACGTTTCCTCATCTCTACACACCACAGACCCTCAGTGCAAAAGATACCCCAGTTTTTGCACTTGTTACATTTGAAAGAGGATCTGGTGAGGCTCTTTAGAGTCAGATGTAACATGTTACAACTTCAGAAATTAATCTAAATATGTAATTCATAGACACAGCGATCATCTCAGTGATCTATTTATTCAAAAGTATAGACATCCAGCTTCAGGCAACATGGATGGTAGAAAAGGGAAGAAGCCAGTCATATTACTACTTCCTCCCTAGCTCAAACCTAAAGCATTCACCCCGGATGTTTGAGACATGAAAAATTCTGTAGAAAAAAACAAACACTAAGAACCTCTATGACAAAGATGACAGTAATATTTTCAGCACACATACTGCTGGGTCTATTCAAATTAATACTACATTCCAAAACTATGGACCAAGTACTATGCAAAGGGTCTGTACCCTCTAGAGGTACTCTGAAAGAAGTGTTCAGCAGCAGCCTCTGGCAAAAAGCAGAGGTGGGCTGCTGGCAGTCACGAAGGCTGAGGAGCAGACCGGCAGCTAACAACACAGTCTGCTACTTCTCCTATCGCTGTCTAGGTCAAATCACTTGGAACTTACTGGCCAATCTTTTGAGCAGCCTCTGGGTAAGAGCTGCCACTGGGTGGAGCCCGCAGAGCATTTCTGTGCTAGAACTTCTAACACAGCTGCTGTTTGTCTGCTTCTGGGTTGGTGGTGATTATGAAGGCATGCCACAACAAAGGCCTAAAGCAAAGTGCCAGATGAACGACATATGCTTGAAAAATCACAAAAAAAGGCACATCAAAAGAGACACAGGCTGAAATATAGCTTACTGGAGTAAGGTAGGGGGAGTCTAGGAGTTGAGTTCACTTCAACACTTCATGTCTCGGAAACATCTGGCCATTTTTCCACAAAAAGGACTGGTAATTTCCCTCTCTGAAGCTTGTTTCAGGCACCTAATGAGTACTTTCGAAACTCCTTATGCTTTTCTCCAAATAAACTTCCATAGCACAACTTAATACAAACCACATATTTCTTCAATATTATTATTAGATACATACCTTAGAAAGTTCATATAAGCAGAGAACCTGTCTGCAGTAGTTTCTCCCATGAACACATTCATCTATGAGAGCCTTCAGACTGATAACAACCTGGTCATCTGGAGATGGAGCAACAATGTGTGTCCAGTCTTCTAAGCTTGATGCTGGAAACAAAAACCCTCTGAATTCCTCTCTCATAAAGACAGACAACAACAAGCCTTACATTTGGAGCAAGACTTCAGAAATCTTTAGCAAATACAGCTTGCTGTATTTATAGATTGCTGTACTTATATATAGAAACACTTTCTCAGTCTTTGAAAACTGAACTCTTGATGCCAGTGATTTTTTTTTTAAATCAGTATACAAACAATACAGCAGGACAAAAACGATCCAAAACATTCACACTATCTCAGATGTAAAATTCATAAGAATAGGAGAGCACAGAAACAGGTTCAGCAGTCTTCCCGATGGCTTAGTCTTCACTTGTTCTCTTCTATTCTGTTCTATTATTTTCCTATTAAGCTTTACACATGTTAGCATTAGAAAGTAATTTTCCAGCTGACAGCTTTTTCTTTCATACTTCTTAAATATGCATACAATACTTTATATATAAACACTATTATCCTCAGCCTTACTACTACTAAGACACTAAACCCACTATAGCGTAACAAAGTATTCAGAGAGATACATGATGAAAATGTTTCCTTGTTTCAGCTCCAGAAACACATTCAAGATTTACTGGAGTGTGTCTTCCAAAAGCAGGAACATAGATACCATTCAGTGCTACTTTACCTGAACTGAATTGTGAAACTGAGTGGTTAAGAGACTCTGCTTGAAACACATAGAATCAATGTATATTACAAGACTTCAAATTCCTTTCAACAGGGGATTTAGGAACCAAATAAATAAGACACTGTCACAAAGACCTGTAGAAATTCTTGGGGAAACACAGAAACAAAAGAAGACATGTCCAGTAGAACTCCAACAATGGTATTACTTGTCAAGTGGTTGAATAGGTTAGTGTTACTTACTGCTTGGGATTCTTGTTTGCTGCGATGCACTGTTTTCATACATCTTCTCTATTGCTACAAGGAGAGTCTGAATATCTGCGTGTAATTTGTCTAGATCAGTCTCCCCTGAGGCCAGAGCTCTGCAATGCAATACCAGTGAAACATCTCTGTCATAGAAATGGAAATATCGACACACACGGCTGGCTTCATGTACACTTCCTTCATCAAGAAGGCATCCAATCAAAAACTTGAGTGATTCTTTCTCATCGTTTGTCAAGGTCTGTTCAGACTCTCTGAATTCAAGACCCTCTGGTTTTAAATAGTTTGGTGTGTTCAGAGCAGGTAGCTTTGAAAAAGAGAACTCCTTTGCTAAGTTATCAAAGGTAAGATCCATGTTCACTATGCCACGGAAGGAAAGTCTTGACTTGCCTGACCCTTCATCTGCGGATAATGTTTGTTGTGTGATGCGACAAATCCAGATCTGCTTCTCTATTTCTTCTAATTTGTCCAATGACACTGAGTCACTCTTGGCTAGCCAATGGCCAGCTAAGGTAAGCAACAGATGTCTCTCCATAATGCTGTTTATCTTCTCGTGAACTGAAGATTCAAACACTGTGTTTGCCTGATTCAAAAAAAAATCAGATGCAGCTTTGCTGGAGATTGAATTTTTCATGAAGTTGTCATTACACTTCTTCCAGAATTTAATTCTTGTCTGTTTTAGTTGCCACTGTCCAATGTCTCTTAAAAGATGTAGATCTCTTAGAACCTGCAAAAATTCAGAAAGGCTTTAAAAAGCTGTCTTTCAAAAGAAAACAAACAAACAAACACAAAAACACTGCAAAGCCAGAATACTGGAACACTGAATTAAGATTACATGTCTCAATATAAAAAAATCCATCTAGAAAGAACCAATGAAACTGATTATATAGCAGTAAAAGAAATAACAGAATAAGAAAAGATGTGCTGTCCTTTTCAGCACAGCACTTGTAGCCAACTTGCTCAGTGTACTTGCATTTAAAATAGAAAGTGATTTCAGTATTAACCCGCTTCAGGAAGGCTGAGAAGTTATGTTCTCAGTACTGCCAATAACAGAATTATTAAGAGGTGACTGTCATTATTGAACTATGTCATACCTCTTGGGTAACTACATGATCCACGGGCAACTCTGCTAATTCTGCTACCTCCCGAGCCAGTGAGAACATTCCTTTCTCTTGTAGCTGCTCCAAAATTGATCTGCACTCATTCTGAAATGTCTCTGTATCGTAACTGGTTAGGATGGAGCGATTAATTGATACGGAGGAATCCTTCAGGGTTTCAACGAGTGCACAGAGTTTCTTCACATAAGGGCCTGTTTCAAAGGAGTAAAAACAATTAAAGGCAGTTGGTTTTTAAACGTGAGGAAATTCTGCTGCTTATTCCAGCATGTGACCCTGCTGGAGAAGGAGAACAGATTTTATGCTCTAAAGTTTTCATGGAGCCAAAAATATATTCTGAACCCGTAACTAAAATACTTCTGTAGGTCATTTGTGTACTCCTCATCAACATACACTTGCACTTAATCATGCTCCCAAACAGACTTGCATAGAATTACATTTTCATTGCTGCAGTTCACCATAAGAACCAATTCTGGTTACGTAAATTCTTATACAAAAATGAAATAATATGAATACACTTCAAGTAAACATTTTCTGTCACTCAAAAAAAACATTTTATGCGGTCTTCAGGTTAAAGCAGTGCTATCACCTGACAGAAGAAGCTGTATTTACCATCGAGTAGATTATCTGTTGCAGCAAACAGCTGTAAGAGCTTTCCTAATTCATATTCTGTTCTACATTGCTGCATCATCAATTCAAGAAGAAACAATGCTTGTGACTCCAACCATTGCACAGGTAATTCTGAAGCTGCTGGTTCATCTGATGTTTTAAGCTGTGTATACAAAAAGAACTGTAAGTGTTGTGTTTTTTGTTTTTGGCAAGTATACTCTGCATTTTGTTGGCAATCACACTGCTTATCAGAGGCGTGCCTGATCAAACTCCTTTAGGAAATGATGAACTGCCTTCCCCAAGTGGGCACTTGCTTCATTGCCAATATATGCTTGAATTTGATTTGAAGATAGTAAATTTTATTACAGGGTGACCAGCAATTGCTCCTGATAACCACGGAGGAGATAAAAGGTGCAAGAAGGTTTCATGGGTAGATAAAATAAAGTGCTAGCTTAATAGCTCCTGTCATACAGCTGTACTTTATAAGCATATCCACTCTGCAAGCAGTACATAGGAAAAGGAAACTGATCTAGCCAGAGCTTGAATTGCAGGAAGGAAAACAACCAATCGCTAATGGCATGAATGTTAGTCACCAAGATATTCGTGGAACTAGAAAATCATGACAGAAAGGAAAGAACTGAAATAATTTGCAAAAATATCTGTACGTGACAACCAAGGGTACAGAATGAAACCACTTTGGTCCTCTTAAAACTGACTGCTAAATCTGTTCTACATGGACTGTAGGACAGTAATTCACTTCACTGAGTCATTTTCAAAGAAAAGTCCATACAATTTCTAACAACTGCCAGGGCTAAAGCACTATCACATATTCTTTCAGAAACCTTGTAACATATTTAAAAACAGCTGTCTTTCTTGACTAGGTGTTCTCTGTAAGTCACTGCTTTATCAGCACAACAAAGAATATCATACTTTTACTCAACACAAATAACTCAATTTACCTTACTTTTCTACCTTACTAAATGCCAACTCTCAAACAGCAAACTGTTCATTCAAGGAAGTTGCAATTGTATTTCAATCTGCCCATATCAACTTAGAACAAAATGATTTAGAAAAATGCACTGTAAGTTTTGAACAAATTGTCAAAAACAATTCTCCATCAATTACCAGCAATGAAAAGAATCTGCTGAAACCTGTTACTTCACAAATCAGCTCCTAGATCCCTTCATCCCTGCTCATGGCAGGGGGGTTGAAACTAGATGATCTTTAAGGTTCCTTCCATCCCAAACAATTCTACGATTATTTTAAGTGTCTTTTTAATTATTTTCATATATGATATTAAATGGCTATGACATTGTAGTAGGGAGATAACCTATGCAAAGAGGTTAACAGAAAATTAAATCTTACTTCTGTGAGCTGTTCCTGAAACTTGTCCAGTTTGGTTTTAGCTTCATTATATTTTTTACAGTTCATACACAGTTCATACATCTCCAGTATATGCAGTAAAGGCGAATCCTTTAAGACACAAAAATAAATTATAACTCTTTCCTATAAGTACCTCAATAAAGGAGTAATTTTGTGTTCCTCAGTACTAGAATAGTAAAGTTCACATTTATTAAAATTGCTTTCAAGCTTGATATATGACCTGCAGGTTTGTAACTGTTGGAAGAACTTCCTTTCAACAATATTCTTCCTTGGACAGGATTTTCAGTAGATTACACCCAGGCTATCTAGGCCACAAAATACCAAGACGGAAGGGAAACTGTATGTGTTCTCCTCTCCAAGAACATTTGAGATACGCTCAAGTATCTACAATCACTAAAAATTACAAGACCTTACCTTTAAAAATAGCTGGAAGCCCTTTATAAGTGTTTTACTTTTTTGATTCCTTAAAAACACTTTCCAGATAAGTGATAGGTCATGGAGATCCCATATGTGATTTTCTACTGATGTCTGAATATGGTTTGTTGCTTCAGATCTGGTAACATTATCCACAGTAGTAATTATCCAGACACAAAGACAATGAATAATGTTGGCATCCTGTCAAATAAAAATGATGGTTTTTATAATAACCAGATGACACATGTCACTTCATTGCGTCTAAGTTGGCTAAATGTGTCATACTAATTAGAATTACTACAACTGAGGAAAAAAAATGATGAATGCAACCTGCATATCTACCATTTAAAGTAGCTATGCACAATAAAAACGTCTTAATTACTTATAATTTATTCCTCTAGAAGATAAATAACTTGATCAATACTTACTTGGAAACATGCTGCTAAAACACTCAGAATGGGAGCATGCTCTCTCAGTCCTTCAGTCAAAAGGTAACGTGACGGGTTGGAGTTCTCTTGACATCGAAAAAGGATTTGAAAGAGACTGTTCACATTTTTGCTCTTGAACATGCTGGCAGCACTGTTTGCAGGACTCCCTGTAGCAGCACATGAAAACGGTAACTTCTCCAATGCCAACATCAAGTGATCTTGTAAAATGGGAGTGAATCCATGAAGAATAGAAATGACCTAAGAAAACAAAACCAAGAGCATCTATACAGAGCATGGTCCAAAGAGAATGAGGGAAGGATGACTGAAGCATTAAATATGCAGAAAAGACAAGCAAAACATCCTTCAAATTTGATTGCTTAGAACATTTCTGGAGAGCTAGAGAAGAAAGCATGTTCTGTACGTGTGAATTATTCTAATAAAATGTTGAAACTCCTCCTCTTACTTGAATCTAAAATGCCTTTTAAAGAAACCCATTTTTCTCATATGATGAAAAAGTATTCATGTCTAGTTAGATGCTTTTGTGTAATTATGTATTTTTGTGAAAGCAATGAAAAGATCCAAGTTAAAAAAAATACAGACCTAAGTATCATCTAAACTGCAATTTTCCAGTTAGCTTCCTCCTATTACCCTTCCTAAATTGCATACAATTTTTAACTACCAGTAATATTTTGTTTATTTTAAATTACACTAAAAACAAAAATGGAAGAGCTGGAGTCTCAAAAGGTAAAATATATTTACACAAAAACAATGTAACTTTTGAAAAGAAAGATGAGTAGCTTTATTAAAACTTAAATTGAATATATGGTAACCAACTCTCCAGTAAAAAAACTGTTAATAAATGATTAAAAAAAAAAAAAAAAAAAAAAAAAAAAAAAAAACACGAATTAAGCTGTATGAACGTGTCATAATTTCAACTAAATTTAACAAGAAAGTGAAGTCTCTTTTTGGCAAATGCTTTTATGCCCAATGCACTTCAAAAGAGACACTCAAATCAATTCTCTCTGAAAAATGTTTTCTCCATTACTGAAACAGGAAGTTTCTTCCTAATCTTCTCCTTTAATAGTTAGCTTTCATGCCCTTGGAAGCACATTATTATATCTGCTGAAGATTCAGCTGCTTCTGGAGTCAATTTCCTTTATCTTGTGTTAGCTTTTCACATACCAAGAGACAGAGAAAAGTAAAAAAGTCAGGAAATCCAGCTGTAAAGGAAGGGTTATCGTAAACAGAGGATTACTGAGCATCCTGAGACAAATTCTAACTCCCGGGAAACTGATGAGGCTTCAAGTTTCTGTTGTCTACACAATGTAATATTCTCTTGTTAGAAGGATCCCTTTTTCCTTCTATTTATTTTCAATTTTTTTTATTTTTATTTTTATTTTTTTTTTTACTGCTTCACAATGAGCATTCTTGAAAATCTCATCTTCATTTAAACCCATACACAGACAGCTTACCTCATCTGGCTTGTAGCTGTACAGCTGGGTTTGGATGATGAACTGCAGCCAGTCATCGGATTTAGCACATTCCTTTAGGTAAGATGTACTCAGCCTCGTGTTATGGAGTTTGCAGAACTGCATTACCAAAGACCACTGCCTTCTAGAGTCACTAGACGTCCTGCATCCAATTTAAAGATAACATTAAATCAGCATTTCTAATTTTGCCTCTGTGTACTGTATCTAAAAAAAGAAACAAACCAACCAAACAAAACCAAACCAAACAAAAAAAAAAAAAAAAGGAAAAATACTTAAGAACAAAATTTTAAGCCTGAACTGTAATAAACTGATATTTCTACCAGAAAAATAATTCAATAATCTTTTCTCTTAAGCATGTCCCGAGGAGCTGTTAGTCAAACATGCTGACAGAATTTCCTTACTCTTGCCAATATACATCTACTACCCCTGTTATTTGAAATACCAAGATTGTATGCTAAACTCAAATATTGATGTTCATTTTACTGTAATAAGACTCAGATCTCTTTCATAATGTCTAAATACAGAGATGGTAAAATTCAATACTCAATTTCAATTTGTCAGCATAATCCTTTAAATTACATTTTCCTTACTTCTTTATTCCTTGATGTTCAATTTCATCCCAGAAGGCTTCTTCTAAGGAGATAAGAACTTCCTCTGTTGCTGCTTTTTCACCTTCAGCCAACTTTGTTAACTTTTCAACTGTTTAAAAGAATATATTATTATTTCTGAGATTAGAATACGGGTAATATTTTCGAAAGTACCGGAATTAACAAGAAGCACAAATCCTATTAATGTAAATGCTTCAATAACTGCCAGCAGTTTGGACAAAAAGACACCTGCAGATGTCTACTTAGCAATCAAACTTTCTAAAATTATTCCTAGGATAAATTTAATTTCCTTACAGCTTTGAACATCTGATTCTACTGTAGCAGTTTTCAATTACAAAAGTGATTTGGTAACGTCCCTTTGTTTAATCTAGTTATATTACAACATTAGGTGGAACCTTACTAAGCAATTAAATTGAGCCTCAGGCAGCTGTTTAAAAGCATGCATTAGTGTTCCTGCCTTATTTAGCATGACAGGTTCAAAATGCACCTCCAGAATTAGTAAGAAGCAGGAATATAAGAACAGCAAAAGTCTTAACTCTTCAAAGGACAGAAATGCTCTCATTGCATTCCTAAGAAGTTAAGCACCATCTTTCAGTCTCTCTTTATCTCTTCCTAATAAATAAATAGTACCCTATTTTAAAGCAAACAAAAGACATGCTTACCCAAAGATTCTCTTATTTCATTGCGCTGAGATTCTTCATTTCTGGTTTTGTAACTGAATATCATGTTTGCAACTTTAATGTCGACTCGCAGTTTGAGGCTGTTGAGACCAAGCAGTTCCAGAAAACAAACACAAGCTGCTCCTACTGAAGGTATGTTGAAGAAAGAAAGGCCTAAAATATAGGCTTCATTTCCTGCTTGCTGAATCCTGAAACAAAAAATAAGTCAATATGCGTGATTTGTAACCAATTTTCAAACACAAATATTCCATATGTATGGTTTACTAAACACGAAGACTTCGTTAGCATGGGAAATATTTACAAACCAAGTTGCACATTTAGAAAAATGTAGTTATAAAAACGAAGCCCCATATATAAGAAATGATCAAAATGCAAGCAGGGAGTTCACAATTTAATAAACTTTAAAAAGCTGAAGGCAATGTAATCAATATTAAAATTAATAAATATGCCTGAGAGCAGATTTTTTGTTTTGTTTTTTTAAATTATAAAGCGTCCCATTGTAGAATTTACAATCCAAGCATTGCAGCATCAAGAACCTGATTTGTAGACTACTCTAAGTGAAAAAGACAACCTGAAGGCTTCAACAGTGGTTGGCTCACCAGATGTCTTTTTCCATAATTTTTTCCATAATGGTAACTGAAAAATTCATGCATGCTCAGGTATTACATTAAATCACCTTTCTAAAATATTCAACACTTCAGCCTTCATTAAGGTATGCTTTTCTTTTTGCCCAAATCTTGCCTGTTCAGATACCAGAAACTGATTTGTATATCATGTATATCAAAATCATGAAAGGAAACAAATAGTGACTAATACACAAACAAGACCTTCTAGAAACAAATAGTGATTTCCCCTGATATCACTACTGAATATGAATTGTAAATTTATTGTATTCATGAAGCATGCATAGTCCGACTGTATTCTCTTGAGCACATGATTTTGAAGCTTCAGACAGAAAAGCTAACTCCTTCAATCTCTAGTATATCATTCTTCTTATTTAACTGAAGAAGTGTCATCTTTAGGAACTGTCCAAGTAGAGGGGCACCTTTTTTCCATAAAGTTATCTAGAGGTTAAGCTCCCTAGAAGAAAAACCTACCTGTGTTTGATATGACTGGAACGTTCTTTAATCCTAGCTTTCATTATACAAATTTTATTCAGGTTTAAAATGAAGATTTAATAATAAAGCTCACCATCTTTTAGGTGATTATTTTATTTCTATCCTACTTGATGCTAAACTGAACGGATTCCCAGGACACCTAAAATTTTAAGTGATATTATGAACACCACTTTTTTCCACACTGTTGGGAAGCATTAAAGCTACTCCATGTGCTAGATTGTAACTCCCACAGAACCATCCAACTAACATTTTAGAGAAAACTTACAGCTGTTTGGGGGATTTGCTCTTTACTAACTGCTGGACCAAAAATGTACCAAAAGCAAATGCTGGACGTCCATGTTGCAAATAGTACAAAAAATCCAGTCGTTCCATTACAGCATATTTGTTCACCAGTTCAGGGGATGAAAAATGAGGAAAGTCACTTGATGTATCTAGAAAGAATATTATCATTTTTATAAGCTGATAAACAATTGAATTAAACATAGAAAATGGCTTTCAGCTACTAAACATGAGATGACAATCAAATACCTCTAACACGGGTTCTAATTCAAATTTCAGCATACCCAAATCCCACTGAAATTCCGATTTTTATTGTAAAATCAGAACCGTAAAAGCAGTAACTTTTTCTAATAGCCATGGGCAAATCACTTCTTCATAGGCCCTCAACTTAGTTGTAAAACAAAACACTGCTTTCCTACTTCATAATACATTTAGAAAAAAAAATAATGTAAAGAGCTTAGTGGAAAAAAGGTAACATATCTAACCATAATTTAATTTCAAAACATTTAATTTACTAATTTTAGTAAAATACAGTTTGTTTGTTTGTTTGTTTTTTTTTTGTTAAAGGAATAGCCTTTTATATTTATCCTTCAGATCATTCCACTGGAAGCTATTTCATCCTAGGATCTGTCTAAAAAGCATGTAAATCATGAAATTAACTTACCTGATAGAGCAAGAGTATTTGTTGACTGCCAGCCAAATAATTTAGTTGGATCAAAAGGCACTAATGTCTGAAAGATTAGACACAGAACATATTAAGACAGCTTAAGCTTTTCACATCTGACCAGACTAGAGAATATTTTAGGGACCTATATTAGCAGATAGTCAAGAACTGCTTATGCTGCTATTTATCTGGTGCAGGCCTCTCTCAAAGGTACGTATTTACATTCTGATCCTACAGAGTAGATAAACGAATGCAAGAAAATGCTTAGATTTTAGTCTAACAAAACAGGGAAAGAACATGTTTAAGCATCTTGCTAAGCTCTCACTTTAGCAAAGCTACCACTTTCCTGATAATGAGTAATTTCTGTCATTTCTTCCAACTTGCAGTTTATTTCAAAAAGTAAAAGACATTTGCCCAGAAACATGTCATAACACTCCATGAGACATTATTCTTTAATTCTAAATTTCAATTTCCCTTAGACAATTTAAAACATTTTAATTTTTGTAATACTAAACAACCTGTCTACTGAATGCAGCAAGAATATTACTTTTCTGATATTCTGGAGCTGCCACACACCACCTCTGCTGAAGTTAAACACAGCAGATGTTTAAAAAAATATCAGCCAGATTCAATATGACCAATATTTAGCTACCATTAAAAAAATATTTTTAATGAAGCTATAAACTTTAGGTCCAAATTAAGAATTCCGAGAAAACAAGATACGGTCCCTACACTCCAGGCTTTAGCTGAAAACAAACTTCTCTCAGTTTACCTTTGTTCTAACAAACAGCTCTATTGAGAAACATTTTGCATACCTGAACAAGATGGTAAAGAGAAATGTCAGGTGGCAAAATTCCACGAGAAGTACACGGGGGAAAGAGAGCAGCTTTGAGCTTGGGGTAAGGACTCAATGCCATTTTTAAAAGCTGTGGATCAACTTTCTTTAGAGGTTTTTCCATATCTTCATTCTGAAGAACCTACATTGAAGGGAAGCAAAATTATTCAATTAAGAAGAAGAAATTGCATTAAGATTATAATAAAACTCTCATTCATGGAAATCTGATAAACAGTAACAACACAAAGAGCATCATTTTTCCCCCAAAAAATCTTGTAAGCTATATTAGACACATGATGTTTTAAGTTACTCTATGTATACACGGCATTTTAGAAATTTATTGATTTTTTTTTCAAACTTGAACTATTTTAGGAACACAAGTGTCTATAAACACTCTCAGCTGTAACTATTATAAAGAAGCTAAAGATTCCAAGTCACAGCCACTTTGTCTTACTATTTCCAAGCCACATAAGATCAAACGCTCTACCCCTAAGAGTTCTCATTTGGTCAAGAAATTGAAACATGCAATAACAAAACTAGATTTTCATATGGGAAGACAGTGTTTGTTGTTGTTAGTGTGTTTATTTCTATCAATTTATTCATTTGAATTTTCAATACCATGTGAGAATTTCTTCAAAAACCTGTCAATAATTTGTTCCACACGGTACCTGATCAATACCTCCGGGTGCATACATCGTGGTAGCAAGTGCCAATAGTGTACGTCCTTCCAGTAGCATGCTGCTCACACTGGCTTGATTACTAGGAATCAAGATCTGAGCATTTGCAAGACTAGCTTGAAAAATCATCTTTGGATCTAGAAAGGGAAAAAAAGTGAGATGTAATTTATTGAAAAAAAAAAGTATTAAATTATTAAATTGTACATTATAACTCTTCTACAAATATGATTTTTTTTGTTGTTAATAGTGACCTTTTTATAACTTACAAACACAGCTAAAACCTTCCCATTTTCACTAAACTTTCCCTAATTTTATGCCACAATTTTACCTCCACTGATTGGTTTAGATAATCCCGCATTTTTCCATTTTATTAGTTCAATTCTTTACCTTACACACTGCTAAAACTTTTCTAAAAAAAAAAAAAAAGCATGCTCTTCACTTGGACATTATTTTTATCATTTGTTAATGGATGCCACTAAAAAAGATGAAAGGTTAAAAAAAATAAGCTGAAATGAAGCAAGCACACAAACTCCGTGGATTATCAATGACAATAACTAACAAAATGTCTTGGTCCAAGCAAACACAGAACCAAAGGGACAGAGAAGTCATAATACAGCACAAGAACTATGTGAAGCTTTAATTTTGATGGTACATGCATTTTTGTGTCTATTCTCCTGCTGTTCAACCTTTTAGGAATAAAGTCAAATTGGATGCAATGATGAACATACACAAACCGTTTCTGACATATCTCCAGATCTTCATGCACATTTTAAATATACATTATAAGCTGTGTTTTAGAGCTATGGAACCGATCAATGCACATATAAATGATTTGCCACGATGAAAAAAAGTCTACAGCAGAGCAGAGAATTAAATCCAGATGTTCCAAATACTTGGCTTAAACCTCAGACCACCTGCTGAGCAAGACCAGACTCCTACCTCGCGGATTACTGGCAACCCCTCGACACTGCACAAGAAATTCAAACCAGGGATGTGCTTCATGCAATTCCTTGTTATCCAAAATAGGGCAATTTGAAGGGGTTAAACTGGAAAAGAGAACAGTAGCAACACAGTGAAAACACAGTATTTATAAGCATCCTCTGCCCCAATATAAAACTGCATTAAAAGTTAAAAGAATCTGACTTGGTGTTACAGTGACTTATTTCATCCATTATCATGACAGAGTTGAATCATACCACTCATCACTACAAGATGTACATCTTTAGCTGATAAACTGCCAGAGACACCTTAAGTTTACATTTCTGTGCTTGCTTGCAATCAAAGTAACAGCTTCCAGAACTGACAACCCCAAACATTTTCCAAAGAGGAGACTTGATTCAAAAACACCATTCTCCATAGTCTGAATATTTTATGAAATTAAAATTGATTACACACACTGGAAAAAAAATAATTTTGTTGGCTTTTCTCTACCCCACTTTTACCTTCTTACCAACTACACAGTTAGAAGGAGTTGTAGCTAAGAAATTTTAATAGCAAAGTATTCACTAACTGGAAATTATTTGTATAGTTCCAATAACTAGTATTTCTCTCTCTTTCAAATCCCATCTAATACTGATTTTGATTGAAAACAGCAATTTATTTGACAATGAATACAGGATGAACTACCTGTGTTCAGGTGACAGTTTCTGAAGAGCAAGTTGCCTTTGGCTCATTTGAGATTGCACTGCTTACAAATATTACACTCATTACAACCATAAACATTTTTTTCACTGACTACCACACAAATAATCATGACAAGATAACCTGGATAAAACTTCACAATACAGAATGAAACCTAACACTGCCGCACAGTTTTTCATTAAATGACACTGCTGTGACCCAAGAAGTCTCGCTGGACAAACAGCAAGAGCCTAAGAAAACTCTTACTGCCAACTGTTAAAGTTGTCTTCCATTCTTTAAGTCTGCATGTAATCCAAAGGATGAAAAAAGCATTCATACCTGTAGTAATCTAGGTAAGTGTACAACATGTACTGCAGATTATGTTCTAAACAGTGAAGGACAAAATGAGTGTGGAAGTCCAAACCATTTGCAGCACAGTATTTTGGAACAGGGTGAGGATTTTGCAGTACTCCCCCTAGGTAAACCAGTCTTTGGAGCAGGAGTTCAAAATCTTCCAACTCAGAAAGGACAAAAATGCCATTTCTTAAAAAGAGAGAGAGAAAAAACAAAACAAACAAAAAAAAAAAACAACATACATACACATTGATTAGTCCCTTTAAAAAGTTCTGGAGGCTATTTTCAAACTAACAAAACAGAGTTTTCCTTCTAAGGAGTTACTTCACTACCAAGGCAAACATAACCTGACAAAATACCTCTGATAGTGCTTTAACAGTATCCTAGTTACTATTCATTGTAGAGAATGGGACATAAGGAGTGAAATACTACATTCAGAATTTTTTCTCTTGCAGTAAAATGGACAGCAGGTATATCACCTTTTTGAAAGATCAAAACACTGGCAGAGGATTTCTGTTGCTCCCATGTTTCTTCCTGTTTTCAGAGTACTGAGAAGTGCAAGTACATGACTAAAAATAAATTTACTGATGGATTTGTGCCATTTTAAACAAGGGCACTAAAAAATATAAAATGAATAGGTATCAAAGATTTTATTAACGTGTACTTCAGTAACTGTCTTATTTTGGCTTCACGTAAGATAGAAAGCAAGTATAACACGTTAAAGGCACATACCTAGCCAGCTTGTTCAATATATCATTTCTCATATAGCCACTACACAACGTATTTCGGTCAACAACGTCTGCAGTCAGAGCGGGCCAATTCGCCTGTCCACGCAAAGTCTGGTTGGGCTCAGATTCTTCAATCCATGAACAAATACTAAGCCAGTCATGCTGGGCTGTCAAGTGCATCCAAAGAACCTCAGGATTACATGTGGAAAGTTCTGTATTGGAAAAAAGCAAAATGATGAAACCAACAGAAAAAAAGTATTTTAGCAAAATAGTGACATTTCTGTATACATTTATGTATTTTTAATGAACAGGTATCTTCTTTTACAAGAACAATGCTGAGATAAATATACTGTTGTACCTTATTAGAGCTTTATGTCAGAAAAGCTAAATAAAATACTATGGTGCAATAAGCTTTGCAGACCATAGCAGGGTATGACATTTATGGCAACTGGCATCAGACAATTCCCTTTCAGATAGTTCCAAATTTTTCCCTACAGGATACCTGTCATAACACAACAACACAGATCCCAACAGAATTTCAATTGTCAAAAAAGTCAGTGACCTACTGTGGTAGCACGCAGCTTTACTTGTATCAACGCTACTCCTACACAATCGCAATACGCTACTTCAAAGACAGTCAGATTTTTAATTCAGAATTTCTTCTAACTTTCAACACCAGGATACTTGCCTTGGCGTGCTTTTTTAGGTAGAAGAATCATTTCCTGAATGGGCTCATCCCACCACTGAGCCCAGTTAAACATCACTCTGACTTCCCTATTGTGAACCCGATGTCCTTCACAATTCAACAAGTCTAGAGCAGCTGTATGTCCGGAAAAGTCTTGCTCCTTTCTCCAATTCTTTAAACTGCAATGAAGTTTGGCATTAGTACATTTTCTAGTACTTTAAAAAAAGAAAAAGTATGCAATCTAACAAATAGGAGATGATGAAAAGATGAAAGATGAGAATTAACAAGTTTTACTATTTAATTTTTGATGACAGTGCTAAAATTCATAGCAGGACTTATTGAGCTAAAAGTTTGAGAGTGCATAGGAGACCAACAGGCAAAGAATTACCTCATTTTTCCAAAATTGGCATAGTAAATAATATGTAATATTTTTACAATTATTTAATTCTAAAATTATTTTTCTGGGTTATTTTGTTTGTAATATCATAGACATATCAAAAATATAACAAACATTCCATCTGAATATGCTTTGCTTGATTAATAGCTCCAATAATATCCTTCATTAATAAAATACTTGTATAGTAGTAGCGGTGAGCTAGGGGTTGGCCTTTTCTGGCAGACAACTAGCAATAGGACAAGAAGAAATGGCCTCAAGTTGTGCCAGGAGAGGTTCAGGTTGGAAATTAGGAGACATTTCTTCGCAGAAAGAATGGTCAGGCATTGGAATTGGTTGCCCAGGGAGGTGAAGGAGTCACCATCCCTGGGGTGTTTAAGGAAAGGTTTGACGTGGTGCTTGGGGACATGGTTTAGAGGGTGACGGTGGTGGTAGGGGGGTGGTTGGACCAGATGATCCTGGAGGGCTTTTCCAACCTTAATGACTCTATGACTATATACTTCATTTAAGATGATAACAGGAGATCATATTTGTTAGTGCAGTAAATCACATGTGATGTAGAAGCCAGGATATTTAAAATACTATTAGCATTATTAATTACTAATTAAAACTGATAACCCACATTACCTGGAAAGAGACTGAATCTCTTTATTTTCTTGGAAGGACTCCGAGTAAAAGCTTTCAACCTGATGCACAAAGTCTATCATTTTCTTCTCTTTTTCAGAAAAATAATTTTCTTCTTGTAAAACTTTCACCTTTAATTCAAATTAAAGTATTACCTCCAATTATATATTTTCTCTACTTATAATATATCTAAGCTGCAAATGATCCTGCAAGTGTAGAGAGTTAGCCAACTGTAGGAAAAAATGCTAACTGCACTGAGTTAAATACACTTTTACCCAAATTTCAAGAGAGACAAGACTTCATACTGTGTGTAAAAAGATGAGCACTAGATCAGACACAGAACAAAGAAATTACATTTTAACTAATTTTTACTTTAACTGCAAACAGAAAAGAACATAGGCATTTTGGTGACATGTTTCAGCAACCACATTGCAAGGATGCAGGGACAGAAACTGTTCCCATTCTGAAAGTATGTTCGATACAATGCTTTCTCTCAGCATAAATAAATATCAATCTTCAAAGCTGAGAACATCAGCTAGAACAAAAAAAAAAAAAACTTTTCTACACTTACCAACAGATCTCGTACATGTTTATCGACTGTGTAGAAACATATCTTATGCAATTGCTGCTTCACATCAAAGCCCTAACAAAAAAGAAGATATTCATTGTATGCAAACTGCACGGATGCAGCTGTACATTGACAGAATAAACGCACCAGTTTTCTTTCCAAAGTGCACAACCTTTTACAAGCATGCTTGTGATACTCACTTCACCAGCTACTGAGATGCTGTAATAACCCGGTGATCTGTGTGATCTCTCTAGCAGGTTTGCACAGATTTGTACCCTTTACTACCTACTCCTTTCACGATCACCGTTACACTTCCCCAAGCACAACATTAATCAATATGCTTTCATGAGTAACGCTCCCTCAGCATTCTGAACGTACATTAGTGATCAAAGCAGTACTTTAAAGCATGGTAATTTTAATTGCATGAAGTGTATGTTAGATGGGGCTTTGAGCAACCTGATCTAGTGGTGGGTGTCCCTGCCTGTGGAGGAGGGGGGTTGGAATTAGAGGGTCTTTAAGGCCTTTTCCAATGAAAACCATTCTATGATTCTATTCTATGATTCAATGTGGTAGAATAATTACATTCACAAGAAAGCTCAGCCCCCTGCCCCTATTCTTACCACTAATTTGTTTCATTAGTCATAAAGAAGCGTTTAAAACTATCAGCATGCTTACTGAACACCTCTCACCATATTTCTTAAAAGTTCTGAGGCCTCTCTGGTATTGTCCTTCAGAAGACGGTCATAGACCAGATTCAAACCTGTCTGAATAAATTCTTGAAGACTTTGAGCAGGATGCTGATGCATTCGGAAGAAGGTTTGGGCCTCTGGCATTTTGTTGCTTAAGATGGCCTCAGCAATGACTTCCTGAAAGGGAAGAGAAGAATCTGGAACAAACTAGTGCCATTAAACTTCAATGTTATCACCTCTGATTCCTGTGCTGAATAGTCAAAAACTGATTATTCATTTTTACCTCTGGTGTCAGTTTTTCCCACGTTTGGCTTTCTTCCACTGCAGGTAGGTCTTCATCAAGATCACTTCCTACATCTGCGATATTTATTTGTGGCCGAGGGTAATTTTTCATAAATGTCCTAAGTTCAATAATGTAATCAGTTAAAATATCTGCAGCCTTCTGCAAGTATTCATCAGGTTCTGTCAAGAACATCCAAGATATCAGTTAAATGAAATTAACGACACAACATTTTTAATGCTGATCAATGTTGAATGAATTCTCCTGACTTCACTAAATAAAACAACCTCAGAGGAAAGAGCTCATCATCTCTATATTGCTATTTCACCTGTACAGGTACTGATACTGACAGTCACTATCAAGCTACACTCACCATCCTACCACTGCTCCAGAGAGGTGCACCTGACTTCATTGATGGATGTATTTGCCCTTCAGGGACAAATAAATGACAACTAAAATTTTTAACTAATTATTCGTCAGATAAGCCCTGTTTAAAATGCAGGGACATTTTAACACAGCATATATCAGCTATTACTCGATTCTTATACCTTTTAAGCTGTAGTTCAAAGGGCAACATTTCAGCAACAGTGCCACCTTAAGCAGTTATGCACCCCTACAAACAGCCTGCACTCCCATCAGACAACTGTTCTTTTTTCTGTACCAGCCCTTGGGTTATATTGGGACATACAACTGTTGCCACACAGTAAATGAAACTGGAAGTGCCTGGTAGGCTATTTTTCAGCTGAACTCGTTTCTTAAACTAGTCTGCTCCATTCCATGGCCACAGGAATATTTGTGCCAACGTATTTCAGGTGGTGGCTCTGAGAAAAGGATGAGGGCTAAAGTGAAGCCATTTAACTGCACTACTATGAAGGACCCAGCATCACCTTAAAGTCTGATTCTGCCATTCTTACACATCCTGACGTCCCAATATAATCCAGCTGATGGTACCCTGGCCTGATGTGACAGCCTGATCATAGCTGTTCGTGCTTATATACAGATACTGTATTCATACTAATTTCTCAGGCTTCCCCTTAAATAATACCTTTCACTTAACTCTAGTGCAAGCCCTTTTTCATTAATTCTAAGTAAATTTAGGCTTTTAATTCAAAAATTGACTTCTTATTTATCTAAACAATTATATATTACATTACTATGCATGATTCAAAATGAGTAATCTTACCCTCTGTGTGGACAAAAATTTCTTCAAGTTGCTTGCTAAGGAAAGTCAACGTGAGGTTTAGCAGCTGCTCAGAAAAGTGTTTACTCTGAGGTTCCATATCATTTTCTCTGATTGCTGAGCAAAGTAAATTTAAAGCTGGCTTCAGCTCTTCCAAATCTGCAATAATTACATAAGAAGTTGCATCTGCATTCTATCACGAGTGATCATATAAAATATAAATTAGAATAAAGGTATGCTACTAAAATCTTCTAAAGTGTGTCAAACAACTTATGTAACATGCTTTGCTTTCACATCAAAATGCTTAGAACAAGTCATTGCTAGAACTCAATCAAAAAAACACATTTTGTACACCAATTCTCTTTCATTTTCCAGAATTAAAGAAGCTGCAATACAGCAACATCCCAACATAAAAGAGAACAGGCAATTTGATGTGGTTTTACAAATGCAAAACCATAAACTGAAAGGCAATTCAATCTCAACCTCAGTGTATTACAGTATTTTACTCACTTTTCAGAAAAGACTCAGACGCACTATCAGTAGATTGTTCGGGTCCAGAGCAGGGTGCAGAAAGGTTAAAAAGACTTTCTTTGCTTTTTAAAAACAAGTCTACTGTGTCTAGTTGACGATTTTCCAAACCAGCCTAGGCAGACACACAGTAGCACCGTTACACACATATTCTAAAAATACATGGTACACTTATTGCTAGCACTTTTACTTCATATGCAGTAACAAAGTATGCATGCAGAAGAAAAGAAGGAATTTAAACTACATGTGCAACGCCTGTAACCTGGAGTAACAAGATGACCTGCTGAGTGCCCGCCATGCTCTTTTAATTGGTTTTGCAGAAACTGCCCCAGTATCTTTAGAGATAAAATGTTAGTTAAGCAATTTATTAGAGTTTGATGGGGGATATAAAAAAGCATTGTGAGAATCAGGACTTTGAATAAGCTTACAGCAACTGAAAACTGCTGTGAACCTTCCCCCCCTTCCCTATCAGTTCACTTTCTATTACACCCTTCAAACAAATTAAAAGAACCCTACCAAATGTCTCCATCTAAGCTCCCTCCCTCCAAATATGACTGAACATACACTGACACAGAATTACAGTGTGGACAGATTGTTGCAGAGTCCCAGACTTCTGGATTAATAGTTTTTTTAAAAACAAGGTTTCTCTCAAAAGAAGAAATTAGAGCTGTAGGACATGAATCAGCCTTATTTACCTCTAGCGCATGTATTGGAATCGAACATCGTCCCCATCCATTGAGATGACAAACAGAATCTACGACTCCAGCACTGCCATAGATCATCAATCTATTCAAAAACTCTTCTTGAGTTAAACCAAACAGAATTAAGGAAAGACCATGCTCTAAATAAAAGAATCAAATCATAATTAAAAACACATAAGCAAGTTGCTACACAGCAGATAACAACACAAAGTTGTAGTGACTCCATTTGGATTTCACCTCAGCAAGAACACATTCATAATTAGCCAACAGCAGCCAGACAGGCTGACAGAACACAAACAGCAGTCAGACAGAAGAAGACCACAAACAAGAAGCCTCTTTAACTGAAGCCTGCACCAAAACAATTACATAAAAAAAGCCCTTCACCTGTCAGAAGTAGACATAATGGCACATCTTCGTTACAATCCACATAAACAGTATCTTTGCTGAAGTGGTAGTAAGTCACATCTTGTGACTCGAAATCCCAGAGAGCAAGAGTCAATCTTTCATCGTTTGTTAATATTACAAACAGTGCTTTAACTCCAGTTACAGATTTACACTCCAGTTTCACCACTTCTTGTGGTTCTTCTACACAGATTTGTTTCCAGTGCTGCCCTGAATCACTGAGAGTTGTACCACTGCTCTGTAATGGTTTGGAAGGGACGCACCAAACAGCCTTCGGAACAACAGCCAGCACCTTCTCGGGAGTTTCATAGATTAAGGGATCATGATCTTCAAGGTGGGTAAAATACTGATACCACGGTAAATTCGTGTCATACACCAAATTTGGAGAACGTGGTCTTCTTTTCCTGATTGCATCGCGTAGTGAGGATAAGTGTGCCTTCCAGGACCTGGGATGAAGAAAGAAGTTATCCATAATACCACGTATTACGGAAGGAACAACACAGCTAACCCAACTTTTAACATTTCCTCAGTCAAACAATATGTTTTTTGGTTTCTAGATTAGTATTTTCATTATGTACCTGTCCACACGGAAAGACGATGACATAAGCTCCATACTGTACTCAGAACTAGCAAGGTCATCCTCATCAAGACCTTCAGGTGGCTTCACTGGAAGACTTTGAGAATCTCTTTTACAGATCAAATGCCCAGGGAACTGTCTGAAAAGAAATCATTATTAGAATTAATTTTTACCTCCATGATGGATTATTTAATTTTTCCCCCATCATATTTAACTCTATCGGGAGTAAAATCAGAAAAAACGGGAGCTATCAGCGAAGCAGTTTTCTCTCTGATTAACAGTATCTACATAAATGTATCTAGGTAAGCCATCAAAACCTGATGGTATTTCCTCTGAGATAGACAATGCCTAAATTACAATCTTGTCCTAATTTATCAAGCAAAATCAGTAAGGCTGTATCAGAAAAGTTTAACAATCCTATATGCTCTGCCATTCTTCTGAAAGGTGTTGTTAACCTCCACTGGCAGTAACTGAGAGCACATATCCCTATCTTCCTAGGAAAAAAAAATCCACTATAAAACATTTCTACTTCTTTAAGTGACAGGGCATAAAGTAGAGCAAATATTAATGGGCAATCTTTAAACAAATGTGAAATCTCTGCTCTACCCTAGAGCCAGTACTCAGAATAAAAAGCTGACAGCATCTCAGCTGTTACAGGACTAAGATTAGGCACATTTAATGTTAGTTGTACTTCACTTTCATTCAGCAATTCTGCTAAAACTTTCATTGAGCAATTCTGCTGCAAACATACCTGAAGTATTTGTTTAGATCCACAGAAATGGCGCTGTTGGAAGAACTGATGATCACAGCAACACTGAGATCATATGACACTTTGACTGCAGTGAGCGGTGATGTGATGGCTGAACTCCTGTTCTCATGCTGCACACCTCCCTGGCAGAGCGCTACATCAATGTTCGCTAGATTTGCACCATCAAAAGAATCAAATATGTCTTTAAAAGGTGTCAAAGAAAACACCAGGATTCAGATAGTCCAATGAACAAGAAATTACACAGAAGAGGAAGACAGTGAATTGTTAACTTTGTAGCCCAGGTCAATCTTGGCACAGCAAAACACTCAGAACTGCTTGTTTTACAGCAGCGTTTTAAGCCCAGGTTGACTAATTCTAAAGCATCTAATTAAGAAAAGAAAGCTTAGGGACAGGAGACTTAAGCACGTTATACACAGCTCTACATACCAAAAGTGCTGAAAGTCAATACTCCAGTGTGGAACGAATTTCCACTAATACGCTGAGAATCTAGAGTTGACCCAGACATTTCTGATGAAATGACCACAACCACACAACCCCTCTGCTGAAAGCACCTTCAGAAAAGACTGTTAAAAGAAACTTGTGTGTAATCCTGACAAAAGAAGAAAACTGACCTTGTTCTTCCAGATCATTTACACCGCCAGCTAGTGCCTACTGCAAAGGATACAAATCCAGCCAGAACTGTCTAAAAAGAAGAGAATTCCCCTGCAGAAGTTTATATCTGTTATTCTTTCCAAAACTTGCGGTGCCAAATCAAGGGTAATGCAGTCACACGTCTCTAATGATGAATCTTCTCCAGGAAAGGTAAGATGCACAACAATGAAGTTATTGAGCAGAAGTAGGCATCTGTTGTCTTTAAAAGACAGTATCCTCAAAGACAATATTGAAGAAAGACCTGTAAATTTAAAGGTATTTTAGGATTATGGCAATCTGGCACTTTTGACTGTAAAGGTATCTCAAGAAAATCACAGCTCAAAGACATTGCCTCAGCCGCTATACTGATAAAAGTTGTGATTTGGGGCTTGTTTTTTTTGTTTAAATCTCATATTTTGTCAGGAGTATTAATTGTAGAACAGTGTCCAACAGTACAAGTTTTTTAAATGGACACTACTTCTGAAGAATGCAAAAAAAATCACAAAACCATTTTTCAGTCAGCACTGAAAGCTACAATCTTTGGACATAAAGATATTTTAGCAATGGAAACTTTTAAATAATATGTAAAACATCAAAGCCCTAGGTCCTGCAAAGACTGCACTGTGACTGTACACTACACTTGCCAATCACGGAGCACAAGGTTCAACACATAATTAGTCTTTGCTGGATTAGTGAACAGCCCCATTTGTTCTGATATGACGGTGAAAATTGGAGATAGCACAGCTGCATGAACACACTTATTTTTGACTTTGTGTCATCCAAACATCTGACCCTCAACAGCTTAACTTTTAACAATGTCACCTTTGATTACAGAAGTGTCAGTTATTTGTCAAGCTCATGAATACTGCTTCTGATCACGCTAAATCAGTGCAAAAATACTTCACACTTCCCTTGTGTTCTGCATCTATTTGTTTCACCAAATGAAGCAGACAAAATCGGACCTGTAACAATTACAAATATGGAATACACATTGAGATTTACTCACTAATATTTTTGACTTCGAGGTGCTTTTTAAGCATATCTTCCTTACAACTGTGCAGGAAAATCAGGTTACAGTCTCCATCTTCTATAGTGAATTCATAGACGAACAGTTCGTGATTTTTACTAAGAGCCACTATTTTTGTCTTGTCTGTTTGTAGATCATAATCTTCTGTATTCTCCCACAGGAAGCTGAAGATGCAATATTCAGTGTGTTTATTGACCTTACTTGCCCCATTTCATACACTGAACAGTTCTGGAAGCATGCTAATGATGTACAGTTCAATTTTAACCTTTTGAAATAAAGATTCTGCCACTGCCCCTTCCCACACCATAACATGCTTGTTCTCTAAAGGCGGCTGCAATGCAAGACACTGCTTGAGAAATCCCTATTTCTCTTCTAAAAAGAACAGATTTCTGTGTAATTCTTTTCTTTTGTCACTCATGCCACATTACACTCTGCTTCGGGACTTCTTTTAGAAGCAGGAGGAGCATTGCTAGGGGGAAGAGAGCCTAACACCCGTTTTGCCCCGCTGCTGCTTGGGCTGACGGACTCTCCACGTGCCCGTCTCCATCCGTACCTGCTCTCACATGGGAGCGGGCAAGGAGGAAACATCTACAGGGCCTCAGAGGATGGGCACAGAGGATGGCACAGAGCACCACGCAGGCATTGCCATCGCTCAGCACCGCACCTGCTGGGACCCGCAGCGTGCCCGTGGGGTCGCCTCAGCACTGGAAGCCACCACCATGGCCTGAAGGCGCCTCGTGACCGCCTCGTGTCACGCGCGAGCGCTCGCCCTGACCACCAGGGAAGGAAGTCAAGGCCTCGGCTCTACAGCAGCCCATCTAGCAGGCCGGGCGACCTCCGTCCACACCTTTTATTTTATAAACCTTTGTAATTACAGAATCCCAGAACCACCTAGGTTGGGAGAGAGCTCCAAGACCGCCCAGCCCAACCCCTCATCTAACACTCCCAGGTCCTCCACTAAACCAGATCACTGATCAATACATCTAAACATCTTTTAAAGCCCTCCAGGTGCGGTGACTGCCCCATTCCCCCGGGCAGCCCTCCCCGACGCCTCACAGCCCTCAGCACCCCGCGGCACGGGGATTTTACACAAAGAGCTCTTCATGGCAGGGTTTTGACCCCCCCCTCCTCACTCTCCTGAGGCGTTTGGAGCCCCCCCCCCCTCACCAGCCCCTCACTTACTCCGCCCAGGCTCCCTGCAGGGCGCAGCCCCGGGCCCGGCCGCCCCCGCCCGGCGCCAGAGCCTCCAGCTGGATGCCGCCGGCGGCCAGGAGGGCTCCCAGGGCGTCCTGGCCCCTGCTCAGCCGCAGCCGGGCCGCGTCCCGCGGGGAGCCCCAGGCCTGCCCCGAGCGTGGCGCCAGCAGCACCCGCAGCTCCCTCACGGCGCCCGCCGCCATTTTCCCCCCCCCCTCCCCCCGCGGCTCCTCCTCAGGGGGCGCCGCCCGCCGCCATCTTGCGGGGCTGCCCCCTTCCGGTCAGCTGAGAGCGCTGCCGCGCGCCGCGACTACAACTCCCAGCAGGCACCGCTGCGCAGCGCCGCCTGAGGGGCGGCGAGGGGGGAGCCGCGTTGCGTGCTGGGAGTTGTAGTCTCAATCAGTCAGCGCGGGCTGCGGCGGGCGGGTGAGGCCAAGATTATCATTAAATAGATTAAATATATTAAATATATTATTAACTAGCTCGCTGTTTCCACTGACAGCGGAATACGTGCCACCAAACGCTGCTCGCAGCCTCCACAGCTGCCAAAACCAAGGAACCAAAGGCACAGCGCGCAGCATTCCCCTCAGGCTTCCCTAAGAGACCGCTGAGGGGACGGGGGTGGCCACGCCCCGTGGGCGGAGCACGAGCTAAACCCCGCCCCTCACACCCCGCCCCGTCCAATCAGAGGGCGTGCCCCCGATAACGAAGCCCCGCCCCCACAGAGCGCCGCCGGGGCTGGCGGACGGTGGCCGCGCGGGGCCGCTCCGCGCTGCCCATGGCGCCGCGGGACCATGTCGCTGGTGCTGGGGCTGCTGGCGCAGGCGCTGGGCAGGGCGCTGCGCTACTCCGCGCCGCGTAGGGCCGGCCATGAGCCCCGGGGCCGGGCCATGGAGCAGGACAAGGCGCTCGAGGTCTACGGTGACTGCCGGGGAGCGGCGGGGGCCGGGAGGGGGGCTGTGAGGGGCCTGGAGGGGTCTGGGGTGGGCCCGAGGGGGGCCTGAGGGGGGTTGTGAGGGGCCCGTGAGGGGCTGGGGGGCGCCCTAAGGGGTCTGTGAGGGGCTGGGGGGGGGCTGTGAGGGGTCTGTGGAGGTGTGGGGGCGCCGTGAGGGGCCTTTGGGGGGGGGGCTGTGGGGATCTGAAGGGGCCTGGGGTGGGGGCTGTGAGGGGCCTGTGAGGGTTTGGGGGAGGTCCGTGAGGGGCCTGGGGGGGTCTGTGAGGGACCTTGGGGGGGGCCTGTGGAAGTCTGGGAGGGGTCCGTGAGGGGCCTGGGGGGCTTAGGGGAGGTCTGGGGGTCCTGTAGGGAGCTGTGAGGGGCCTGGGGGGATCTCTGAGGGGCCTGTGAGGGTCTGGGGGGGTCGGGGTCCCGGGCTCTTGTCGGGGTGCAGGAGGTGTGGGGGGTCCTGTTGGGGAGAGAGAAGGGCTGTGGGGTTATTGGGGTATGGGGCAGGCCGGGCGCAGCCCTTGGGTGCCCGCAGCCCTGTGAGGTGCCGGGGCCTGTCCCTGGCATCTCCTGGCTGTCCCCGGGCTGCCTGGGGACAGGTGGGGTGGTCACAGAGCCAGGGGTGTGCTGAGGGACCTGGCCCTGCCTGAGCTCCGTCGGTGGGGCCATAATGGGGCCATAATGAGGCCGCTGCTCCCAGCTGTGGGAAGGGAATGGGGCAGCTGCAGGCCTGCTCCTGGAGTTACCTCCACATTCATCACCTGGGGTTAGCAGCGACTGGGCGCACCTGGAAAGGCCAGGAATTCCAGGCAGGGCTGCGGGGAAGTCCAGCAAAACTTCAGCTACCGAGCAACTGGCTTCTTGGTGCTCAGCCTGTGAGATACGGAGAGGTTTCACCTCTGGAAACGCTCTGTGCAGGATCCTGCAGTATTGCAAATGCTGTGAAGCTCGAAGGCACTGCTATTGTGTAGGCAATTAGAGGCAGTGTGAGGATTTTATGCAATTAATTAGAGACAGCGCGAGGATTTTATGCAGTGCTGTACACAGAAAAGACTTTGACAATGTTTCCTCTTTTGTTTTTTCAAACTCAACTTTGAAACTTGAGTGGTGTTTAAATAGAGGTATGTGAAAACACCAGCAGTTCTAGTGACTTAGGTTATGAGCCTTAAGCACGTAAGTAGTCCCGCTGATTTCAGTAGACCCATAGTCTTATGCTTGTGCACAATTTTTGCAGAACTAAAGTGTGTCTATAAAATTTCAGTTTAAAAGACCAGCGGCACCCATGAAGTACTGTTAAACAAAATCTGCTCTAGTGTTCCTCCTGCTGCTTGGCAAAATAACTGATAACGCTCTTGTATAAGTCAAACTTCCACGCAGAAGGAGGATGCAATTTAAAAACAGAGGGAAGAATGTATCAGAAGTTACAAGGAAATGTCAATGCAGAGATGATTCTGTTCTACATATCGACAAAGTAATTCCTTGTTTGGCTAGGCTTCTGTGGTTGGCTAAGGCTAATTCTGTTTTATTGTGTGATGAAACTTCCACAAGCTAATCCAGAACACATTACCTCTATGGAAAGCAACTCAGTTATTTTCTGTACAGGTTTATTAAACCTAGTTGATCCCCACATTTGACAAGCTAAGGAGGTGACCACTGATACAGATAAATATGGATTAGTGCATTATTTTTGTACTGGCTTTCCTTAAGATGGCTTCAAAATCTTATCTGTGAGGCCCTGGCTGGGAAGCGGAGGGGAAAAAGGTGGGAAGGAAAATTGACCTGTCTTGGTAAAAGGTTCAGTTTGCTTGCCTCTCAGGTTGTTCAAAGTCTAGCTGAAATATTGCATCTGTGCTTATCTTTTGGGTAGGCACAAGTCAGCTGTAGTTCTGAAGGTAATACTTATCCTTTAATAGGTGTGTTTTGATTCCTATTTATTAAAATGGGGTTGTAAAACCAGATAACAAGTGTAGAACCAGAGTGTGAAAAGTGTGTGCACAGTGAACAAGAAGTGCTTTAGTGTGCCCAGCTCTGAAGCAACTCACGAGGTAACACATCACTGATAGTTACAGCTCTGCCTTTTCTGAGCAGGATCAATATCAACAGTGCTTCTAATCAAAAGCATCTTGTATTAAATTTAGGAAAGCAACTTTATTGTTGGTGGCTTGTCTCCTGCTTTAGATATAATCCGTACTATCCGGGACCCGGAGAAACCTAATACTTTAGAAGAACTGGAAGTGGTAACGGAAAGCTGCGTCGAAGTAAATGAGATCGGTGAAGATGAGTATCTGGTTATCATCAGGTTTACACCAACAGTACCTCATTGCTCTTTGGCGACTCTCATTGGTAAGATTTTAGTTTCATTAAATCTGTAACAATGAATGTGGAGTTAATTTTAGTTTTTTTGAATAATGTATTACTTAGTTTAAAGGCAGTATTGCTGTGCCAGGAGTTTGACTGGGAATTTCATCTTGAGAACCCTCCTAGCCATACAAACAAACAAGAAATAGAAGGTGTGGAGTCATTCAAGGTTTTGTGTTTTTTTCAAGTTAGGGAGAGTCTTCAAAAAGAGCAGCTCTCAAAAATCTACTCAGAAGTGGTACAGACTTCCTTCTTCATATTCTCCCTTCCCTTATGGGTTGTTCCCTGTGCATGTGAAAAAAAAAAATGTGCAATCAAAACAAAGTTATGAACTGTTAGGAATTTGAGAGCAGTTACAGTCAATGAGAATCCGCACTTGCTTGTTTTGCTTTTTTTGCTATTTGTGAAGAGATCACGTCTGCTCTCTGAAATAATTTCTTTAAATGTACCAAGATCAGCAAGTCTCACCATGGTATATCAATACAAAGATTTCACAGTTTGTTTTAAAATTTAGAAGAACATAACCCTTTAATTTAACTAAGGTTGTGTATTTATGCTGAAATAGACCTTGCTGCTTTATGTAGAAATTGAAGTATAGCTAGTAAGCATTAGCATGCCGAATGCTAATAATTTATAGTTTGACCCTGTTAGGAGTATCAGTGGGTTAACACTGGGACCTGAGGATCAATTATGTACCTGTCATCATAAACTGGTGTTAATCACGTCCTCGGCACTTAATGTTGGCCGGGTCTTTGTTCATCAGTGATTGTGCAATCCTTCAGTGGTGTGTGACCTTTGAAGCACGCAGTTCCTTGTTCTGGTACAGGAAAGGATTATGGCAACTGTTCTAAATAGTTGGTTAGTGTGGGTAAGAATGTAGGCAGTAAACAGCTTTTTAATTTTTTTTTCCTTCTCCACACTTCCTCAGCTGCACAGATTGCTCTAAGCTGGTGTTTCTTTTGGGGTGCGTTTGCATGGCTGGCTCAGCCTGAGGACAAACTGGGGCTGCAGTTTGGCTGTGTTTGTCCACGTGTAGTTCACTGCGAAGTCAGATCTTGTGAGCAAACTGCAGCTGGCTAGTGGTCATACTCTAAGAATGCACCTCAAACCTCGAATTTGACGAGAAATTCTCTTTTTTTCTTCAAACAGGCCTTTGTTTAAGAATAAAACTTCAGAGATGTTTGCCTTTTAGACATAAGGTAAGCTATCTGTTCTGGAACTTGCTTTAAACTACCTGAATGACTGTATGCCAACTTCTCTTTACTTGACCCAGCAGCATTCCTTTTTTTAATTTGAGAACTGTGATAGAGGATGATTTTTTCCTAAAAGCTTGTCATTTGCCTCTGTAGGGTCGAAGTACAGTGCAGTACCTGAAAGGATCTCTGAATAACTGTGGCTCTTCCTTTCCTTTACAAAATGCAGTTTTGTCACTGACCTTCTGAAATACGCCGCATTTCAAGGCTTTTTTGGCCAGCTGACATTCAGGTGGAGGAGGGGGTGTTTTCAAAGCCGATATTACAGTGAATCTAAGTCATGCTCTTGCCTTGGGGGACAATGAATTTAGCCTTCTGTGATATTTCTACATATCAAAGCATCATAAAAATAAAATGTTGGTAGTTGCTAAATCTACTGTACCATGTGGAATGCCTGATAGCTCTCGCCAGTGGACCCTATGTGAGCGAGCAGCCCTGAAAGCAAGATAACTATTGTCAGTTAGAAATCAGTTCAGGGGAGTTCTACCAGGCATCATCTGTGAAGGAAAAACTTCAGAATAGGTTTATTAGGGTTCAGAAGGACTGCAGAATTCAGAACTGGAGCTGGGTTGAGGAAATCTCTTCTTTATGACCTGTCGTAGGAACAGTTGTATAGATGATATATGGGCCTGACCCTGGTCATTATACTGCCTTAAAAGGGGCCAGCCCTGGCTGTGCTGCTGGAATGTAAGGGTATAGAGGAAAAGAGAGTTAATATATCCTTAGAGAAAGCTATTTAGGTTTTAGCAGGATCTAAGAGCAGGCCTTTAGTGACAAACATGAAATCTTTATAGGCCTTTAGAAACTTGCCCAAAATAATATAAATTCTTTAGCTTAGAATTTATGGTGTTGATTCTTACTTATTTTTTAATAGTTGCTAGCTTCATCATTCCAGTTAAATGGTGTAGAGCAAGACTTGCATTTCTAGATAATTAGGTAGACAGGGATTTGTTATGCTGGACACATGATAACAATTAAGTTTAGCTTCAGTGAGATAAGATAAAAGGCATTGTTTACTTGCTTTTCTTTTCTTTCATCAGTTGTGGCTTGACATGTTTCTTTTTCTTTTTCTTTTTTTCCTCCTAGGCTGTTAAGTTAAATGCATGAACGTGATTAATGTCTATTTAGCTTTTAGTCACATAGTCTGCTCTCTTACAGGAAATAGATACTGTATTACACTACCATTTCAAATAGAACATCATCTGTGATTCTCATCACTGAGCAAAACTTGCGTGCCTTTTCAAGAGTTCTTAGCTTGTGAAGGTGACACTTGCAATTCTAGCAGCTTTCAGACAAATTGTCCCTGAATTGTGAGCAGCAGAGAACTTGGTAGAAAGGTGGAGCCAGTTCTCTCTTATATTTCCAGTAGCCTAACTCCAATTACTTTCTCACGTGAGCCATTAATATTAGAGAGGAATGAGTGACTCCACAATTTTGAAAAAGAATTATTGGTGCCTCTTCCAAAAGGGGAGGAGATTGTCTTCTGATTATATTGCAATAAAGTCTAAGATCAGTTATTGTCATTGATGCCCTTCCATTGTCTGTGAATATTTCTAAAAGTATGGATTATGTGCATTGTATGTGTATGGTACACTTTTTTCTTCCAGTAATGAATATATTTCATGATTAAAGTATGAATCTAACATTAATGACCTCTCTTTCAGCTGGAAATCTACATATCTGAAGGTACACATTCCACTGAAGAAGACAGTAAGTACAGCTTATAGATGAGAGCAGTTTTAGACTGTTCTTTGAGAAGTGTTTTTCTTCCCCTGCTTTGCTATCCTTTTCAGAAACAAATACTCTCTTAAATAGCAATTTGCAGTGAAAGTTGCTGCAATGTGCTGTTACTGTACACAGCATTTTCTCCCTCTTTGAGCTGGCCATTAATGAGGTTTGGAGAAACTTCACTGCAATGTGGAATCTTACATTTGTCATGTTACTGATGTGGTATACATTATACAGTACCACTGAAACTGTTTCTGACTTTATTTTTCGTATGATGTTTTGCAGTCAACAAGCAAATCAACGACAAAGAGAGAGTAGCAGCTGCGATGGAGAATCCAAACTTGAGAGAAATTGTGGAGCAGTGTGTTACAGAGCCTGACTAGTAGCTATAATACCCACAGAGTTATCATTTTGATACATTTCTTAAAATATCTTTGTTTAAAAAAAAGAAAAAATAATCAAGGCCTTGAGTTTAATACTTGAGTTCTTTTTATCTTCCATATGTTTTTTTAAAGGAAATTGTTTATAAGATAGATTTAAATTATGATGAATTAGTCTCTGAAATAAAGTGATGTGTATAGTGTTAAGAGTTTGTAATACCTGGTGTCCAGAGAAATATTTTATCTGATTAAAAATGAAACAACACTGTATGTCCTGCCTTCTGATAGACATTGTGATATAAATTCAGTTTTGCAGGTTAAATTTCTATATTGTTTCAGTCACTGAACGATAAAAATAAAACAGATTCTTATACTGAAATGCTGCTTTCTGAGTTCAGAAACTTTTTTCTTTTTTTCTTTAAGCTTAGGTTAAGATTTCTGTTAGAGAAATAAGCGTGTCATTCAACTACTTCGTTGCTGATGAACACATTAAAATTGAAATGAATTCAGAAAAAGAATTTGGAAACAAGCGATTGGACTGCAGCAAGGTAGATTTTTACTAGGATGCTATTCCTGCTAAATATTTTGTTTTCCCTATAAATACACGTTTCTGATTCTGGAGGCTTTGCTTTACAGTTATCTTGAAGGCAAAGTTTTCCTATGGGCAATGTGTTTCCAGTTTGATCCTGTTCTTCCTTACAACTGAACTGCAGCATGAAAAGCGAGAGAATCCCGCAGCCAGTGGTTGCCACTGTCCTGTTTCTTTTTGCTGCTCCCTCACTAATCTTATCTGGAGTGTATGTAATGTTGCCAGCTGTCATATGCTTTCTCTCTGAAGACGTTTCCCTAGGGCTAGATTCCTACTGCAGCTGTGGATTCAACCATGCAATTTACTTTCCCTGAAGAATTAAGCAGTTATTTCTCACTCAGCTGTCCTCTCAATGGAAGTGACATTCAGTATTTGCTGTACAGCCACAGGAGGGCCTCAGTGGTGAGCATGTCCATGGTAAGAGAGGCTACTGCCGTCCCTGTGTGCCCCATAGCACCTGATAAGCTCTTCCAGTATCTCAGGGGATGTTACCTGGTCTAAGCATAACAGTTATCCCCTGCAGTGGTTTGTATGAGATGTAGGGAGCCATTCCTCACTGAACCAGTGATCACTCTAGTGAGTTTGTATTTGGTTAAACACTGAAAAAATCCCTGGGGTTCCATGCAAACATCTGTTGAGATTTCAGGGATTTGTAACCATTTTAATGGTAAGCCCCATAAAGCTTTCCTGAAGGCATGAAATGATTGAATGGGTTCCAGCTAGGTTGTGCATTATAAATGGCAGAGGAAATTTTCCCTTTGTGAAGTTGTATGCTGACAAATGTCACAGCTGTGCCAATAAGAGCTTGTAATCTTACAATTGGTGCCCAAGTTATTTATCAAAAATAAAAAATAAAAAATGGGGAGAGGGGAAAGGGTGGACAACAATCTCTTTTCTTCTATGGGTTACTTCATTTCTGCAGAGCTGGCAGTTCCAGCTAGGGGGTGGGAAGAGAAAGGATCTGCTAAATTGCTATCTTAATTGAAGCTGAATCCCCAAAGTTAAATTTGATCTATAGTTCAAATGCTCACGCTGAGTTTAGCTTGAGGGAAGTTGTGTATGTCCACAGGCAGAACCTACAAGTTCTTATAAGTTAAGTGCAGATGCTTCTGTGAAGTGTAATTGGATGTAACCTTAAATGTGGGGCAGTGCTATGTCCGTTACTTAGGTATTAGCAGGATGTGAAGGGAACTAACTGCTTGGTACTTACATGGGGAACTAAAATTGTGGTGGTATTTCCAAAATGAATAACCCATGGACGTTTTTTATTTATGTCCGATTTTGGTCAAAACCAACAATCTGTGCATTTAGACGACTGCTGGGATAGTTTATCACAAAGTATCCTAATGGAAGCATTTTGTGAGGTTTTGTGGTGTTGCTTTTTTCAACAGGCTTGCTACTTGACAACTACTTCTATAATTTCTTCTCTATTAGAAGCAGAGGGAGATGTTTTCCTGTGATAAGGTACCCGGTTTTGCTGTGCCATACCGTTAGAAGACAGGTATAGAACAAGACCAATGTTTTTCCTACCCATGGTTTATTCTTTAATAAAATGAGTTAGATGCAATTGCAAATTGTAGTTTCAGTACGTGCAGATAGTGGGTTAGTCCTTGTGCTTCCCCAGCTGTGTACAACGGATGATAAATAACAACACGTGTAGTTTAAACACAGAAAGTTTTGATATTGTGTATAGCTAATTTTGTTTACCAGTAATGAATCTGTTTATTGATGGCTCTGCAGCACGTTCTTTGCTCTTTGCAGCCTCAGTCACCCCTAACTTAGGAGTACTGGGGTGTTTTTTGCAAGGGGTTACTTAAAACTACTACATTACGCTATGTAGCTGGACACTTGTTTGGCAATGTTAGCTGTGAAAGAATTACATTTTCAGTATTTGCTGTGATTCTCTTGGAGGGTCTGGGGTTTCCTCTGACAAACTTATGCGGTTAGATGTCGAAATGCATCATCATCAAATAACAATAAAGAAGAGGCCTTAAGTTCTGCAAATGCTTTGATGCCGTGACAATATATTTTATTTCATCTGGAACAGTTTTTGAAAATTATGCATTCATTCGCTGGGAATGTGTTCCCAGGATGTCACGATTTTAGATTCAATCAATTCAATTCATAGCAGTCTTAGAACAGAATGAACAATAACCTGTAATGAACTCATTAAGAGTTTCTGAGACTGTTCTGAAAGCTGTGAATTTGGTGGCAAGTAGTAACCTTGCTCTGAGAATTTCCAGTAACAGTGGACAACAAAGGAAGTTTGTTAATTATTTTAGTATGATGGAGCCTGAAGGCTCCAGCTAGACCGGGGCTCTATTTTTAAAGACTATCAAGAGAAAAACAGTAGGGGGCAATCTGTCGTTTCAAAACTCTATTAAGGATGCTCTAAGAAGAAGAATGAGCAGCACGATGGCACGGTAAATCCATAAAACATGTAACACAAATGGAAAAATGAGCCCAAATAATAGTCTTTAATAAATATAAAGGACTTACTCTGTTTAGAAATGTAGGCTGACGATGACAATTAACTAATACAACACTTCTTCCTGAAATTTCTGAATTGCTAAACTGTGACATACGGTGGTGCTTGTGCTGTTTCTTGCAACTTCTGTTTTCGTTTATTGCTCCACAAGACTTGCTGTTATGCATCATATCTGAAATGGCTTCGAGGTGCTATCTGCAAGTCTTCACGAAGTAGCTTAGAGGAGAGTAATACTTATACAGAAGAGTCTCTATTTCCATTTTAAAATTAAAGCTATTCTGACTTTGTTTTATTTAATAGAAGAAATCTGTCATTTTGCTCCTTTTCATAAGGAGAAAAACAAAAGCAAAGGATTATTTTTTAAACTTTTAATAGTTCCTGGAGAGAAAGAATCATGCAGAGAAAAATGCTCTGGAAGCCTTTTCCCCACAAGGGGGAGCATTGAGAAAAGACCTCAGTGATCGGGAGCTTTTCAAAACCTGTGCTTGTGTTCCCTGTTTTTTTATTTTCCCTCCCCTGTTCCTTAAAAGCAGTTCTTCTCGCCTCGAAGGGAAGCCCAGCCCAGCCACCAGCAGCTGAAGCCGGGGCTGTGTCCCATAGAATCACACAATATCCTGAATTGGAAGGGACCCACTAGGATCATCAAGTCCAACTGGTGTCCCAGTGCAGCTGAGAGCACGCAGGCTGCTGGTGAGCGTGGGGCCAACTACAGCTCGAGGGCTGTTGTTATTTGCTGCTTGTCTTGGTTCTTCTGGGCTGCTTAGTAATGGTCCCAGATGTAAGTCTATGGGGCAAAGATAATTTTCTTTATCAGAGTTCCAGGTTGCACTGGTTTAAAGCCACCATTAGAGACCGGGGAGTTGTCCCTCAGAGCTGTCACTTTATCTTCTAATTCCACATTTTACGTTTTCTGCCTTTAAAGCAGAAACTTTCTTGGAAAACCCCCATCCCTTGAAAAAACTTGCTTGTTGCTACCACACATCCAAAAATAGCACTTAATTTTCCCTCTTTGTCTGTTGCCATACCAAAACTCCTGCATTTGATCTTTCACACTGATTTTGTGGTGTGCTGATGTTCATGCTGTGTTGTAGTGTAGGAGAGCAGCACCACGTGCAGCCATCTGTACGTGCATGGGGCTGCGACTGCAGCAGGCATGGGGGCTCCATCCCACCCCATCCTATCCCATCCTAGCTTTGTACCAGGGCCATCACGCTGCTATCCATAAAGGCCCATCTTAGGACTTTGCTGCAAAATCATCAGCAGGCCCCTGACCAGTCCCTTGAGGACCTAAACCATGTAGCAAAGGGAAACGGTGCCTTAACGTCAGAGGGAAAGCCATAAAGGCATTGCTTGATGGCGGAGCCCATTGTTGGGTTATTAATTTCTGGGAAGGGACTAATCGCAGCCTTGAAATGTCCAAGTGCTTTTCCTGTTCCCTACTGAGTTTTTCCACAGTCCAGCGACAGCTGTTTGATAGATCAGTTTGGATTTGAATGATGTGTCCCAGAGGAGCCTCTGCTAAATGAGTTTTCAGGGGGTGAAAGTGTTTGTAGGAGGGAGAGCTCTGCCCGCACCCAGTGCAGTGTGCACTGCAAAATTACTGCATGTTGTGGGCCACCAGCTGCAAGCAAAGCCTCCTGCAAAAGTCAACAGGCTTTGGGGGAGTAATTCTGCTCAAGTTACACCAGCTCCATGTGGATTTAAATGTAAGTGTATCCCTCAGCCATGGGAAAGACCCAAAGTAGCCTGGGAAGAGGAAAAGGCTTTTCTTGGGGAGGGAAATGGCACTGACTTGCTTTATTCCTCTAGAAACGTAATCCCAAAAGAGCTATCTTATTTCATTTCCTGATTCCACACAAAGATGCTCCAAGTCATGCTTTCAGAGTCCCAGCCTGTTTCAGAAAACCTTTAATTTAAATTAAAGCTGCTGGACTGTAATCAGATAAGCGAGTGTGGGATTTGCACATAAATGGCATTAAAAGTATGGAGAGCAGCAGGTGATGCTTTACTCCCTGCACATGAGTGCTTGGCACCCAGCTGCAGCCCACAGCCTCCACACTGCTAACGGGAACAGGCCACTGATGGCTGAGATATTTTAAAATGCAGCGTGCTGCCTGCCCACTGGTGTTTGCCTCCAGATGAGCCCAGCAAAGCCCTGCTGCTGCTTCCCCGAGGAAGTCCTACTGATTTTAGAGTTATGCACAGGAGCGGGAACCACTTGGCATTCCAGTTGCAGTTGCTTACTCGTGTGTAGTCACGGTGATTGATGGAGTTTGTGAGCTGAGTTTTTAAAAACACCTTTACTTTTACAACTGCAGAGGGCACCAGAAGCCACGGAGCCACACGAAGCCGTGAGCCCCTGCTCCCAGCACCCTGCCCAAGCTCCCAGCGCAGCATCGCACCATGGGCTGAGCACAGAGGTAGGCTGTGCCTCTTCTCCCATTCCTCCAGAAGGATCTTCCCTTTGCTGAGCTCCAGGTGGATGTGCAGGGTGTTTTTAGCAGCTCCTGTTTCTCTAGGCAGAAAATAACAGACTGGAAAGCCCAGTTCCCTGGGCTGCAAGCCCTTGCAAAGTTAGGTAAAGGGCCTGTTTGCTTCCTCTGCCACTGGTGAATTCTCCCCTGAGCTCTCACCCCGGCCTTGATGGCAGCGGGGCTGTGTGAGTGCCTCACAGGGCTTGTGTCCAAAAGCTCGGTGATGGGGTGTAGGACTGGGGTGATGCAGCTTGGGGAAATATGTAGGAGCTGAGCTGCAGGAGTGGGAGGAAAAAGCAAGCTGGAGATGAGGGAATTCAGAAACTCTAGTGGGGCCATAGGATTGGGAACAGAAGGGGTAGAAGAACTTTTTTAGCCATGCTTAAGCTGTTAGACAGATGGCAACAGAGCATATAGAGAGAGAACTATTTTTAGCGTATAGATGTTTCTAAATATTTACATCCAGCCTTGCTGAGCTTTCCATAAGGCACAAACACAGGTCAGAAGCTGAGTCCCAGAGAGGAGAGCAGTGGCTCTGCTAATGCTGTCCCAGGCTACGCAGATCCTCCTGCTCTTTCTCCCCTCCCTCAACACATCTGAAGCAGTTTTCCTTCATTTCATGACAAAACCAATGCTCTGGGTGAGCAAGGCATGCAGTGCCTTGGTGCCAGCCGTGTGGCCAAGGCCCAAAGCAGCTTATTTCTCTCTCCCTTCTCTCTTCCCACCTCCTGCTGGTGGTGGTAAAACTGGCAAAGCAACCAAATTCTTCAAATCCTTCTCCTCCTGTCCTACCTTCGCTTCTCCGACTTTTCCCAAAACGTGGCTTTGCTGGTAGCTGCATCAACCCTGCACCAAGGGGACAGAAATAAATATAAATGATGAAATTTGCTCTGTGAAGCGTGGACAGGACTGCAGTGCAGAAGGGGCCATGTGCTTGCTGTGATCCAGGAGGCTGGGCTGGTTCCTGCAGGGTGGATGCTGGCTGTCCCCTGAGCTGTGTCCCCAGGTCCTGGGGCAGGGTTGGCTCATTGGGAGTTCAGCAGACGCACCTTGCTTTAATGTGGTTCAGCTGAGGCTGTAATTATGCCATCAGGCATGTCAGTGTAGAATTAATTGTATCTTTAAGCCACCCCGTTACTGTCTAACGAAGCCCAGTTATTTTTACTTGATCCTGTATGGGCTAAAATCACTCCTTGAGTCCTTAAAAATCAACTTATGAACCTCCATTAGTGACTTCTAAGGGGTTATTTGGAGGGATCACAAACACGAGTAAAATCTGTGGCCAACAGATTACAAATGGGTTTATGAGCCCCCCTGCACCCAGGGGGTCTCCAGCACAGTGACTGCAGCAGGACCACATCAGCACTGCTGCCTAAAGCTGGTGCCAAAAATGCAAAATTTTCCTGGATAAAAGCAAACTATGTGGGGACAGCGCTGCCACCAGGGGCTGGCTGTGAGCTATTCCTGCTCTGTGCTTCGCTGCCTCCTGCTTGGCCTCCTCTCGTGCTCGGTCACCTGCGGGACGGGATCCCTCGCTGTCTGGGCAGCTGGTGCTGGGCTGGAGGACCGGTGACCTCCCTGGCCCTTTGGGGATTAAAATACTCCGTCTGAGTTTGTCTGTTCCGGACAGAAGCACTTGGGAGGGGGAATTTGACAGTCTGCAGAACACAGGTGCTCTGACAGGGCAATCCCATGGCTTCTTGAGATACGGAAGTGTTTTAAGTGTTATTGTTAATAAGTGACAAAGAACCTGCTCCATAAAATTCCTGTTGCTTCCCAATTAATGAGCTCTCAGTTCCTTCCTGTCTCCAGCTCTGGAAATGTCTGGAGGTAACCAGGGGGAACACAAGGTCCGATTTCCAATCTGAAGCCAAAAACCTCTGGTTCTTCTCAGAGAGGCTTCAGGAGATCCCGACAAATAAATAGAAGCAGCAGCAAAACACAAGCTACGGGCTGTGCCCCAGTGCCTTCCTTTTGGGGGTTTTCCTGTGAAGCTGCCTTCAGGAGGAGTCTCGCAGTGCTGGCCAACTCCATCCTGCCACTCCTTCTAGAAACCTCACTACTTTGGTAACGTCTGATACTTCTGCTTGGTGCCCACCTTCCCAAGTCACTCCTGTCCCACCATCATCACATGGGAACGAGCTTTTCCCAAGCAGCTCAGGTCACTGTGCCAGTACAGGTGGAGCCTGCAGGGGCAGGGCAGGGCTTCAGCCCTGCTGCCCTCCTTTCCTGCCCCTACATGCCAGGGGTTTGGCAGCACCAGCTCTGGCTGCCCTCTATAGCTACGAGCCCTCTCCACAAACTTGCTGCCAGATCCTCGCCCTGTTCTTTCCCATATCGGTCACTGTCCCCTAAAAAGAGAGTTCTTGCATTTTTCAACATTTTTTCTTAAGTTGTGCCTGCCTCCTGCTTTCAGGGAGCCGGAGGCCATGTGGGGACAGTGGATCTAATCCTGTCTGCAGTACGAGGGAGGATGAGAGGAGGATGTTAAGAGGAGGCTGGAAGGAGAAGCAGTGGAGGTTTTGGGGGTTCCCAGTGACCTCGGGACATGCCCTGTGCCCACGCCAGCACTGCTGGGAGCTGCGACCTCCTCGACACAAGGCAACGCCAGCTGCTGTGGTGTCCTGGCCTTGGTGGTTTGCTTGGTGGCACTGCAGTGAAATCATCTGTTTATACATAAAAGTCTTCATAAACATAAATGGGAAGCCTGTGGAGAAACAGGTTTTGTATTTACAACTGGCCCTGAAAAAAGACAAGCCAAGTCCTTCGGCATCAGGGACGTTTGGTGTCGTGGGTGTCAGGATGGTTTTCAGAGGGGCTGCAGCTGCAGGCTGGATGGGAAGTAGCAAAATCTGGGAGGAGAAGTCATTTAAGCCAATATTTCTGTAATCGTAATGAAAACAGCAGGCAAGGTTTAACAATTAGTGGGAGAAGCGGCCTGGCTAAGGGCTTAGTTCCCCCGGTGCTGGCACTGAGCATTGGATGAACTTTAACTCCCGAGCACACCCCGCGCTGCCCAGCCAGCTCCTGCTCCCACACCACACCTGAGCAATCACTTCAAAGCTGCACTTTGGGGCACATTGCCTTCAGGGTCAAATCATTTCTCAAATTTGTTTGATCAACAGCTTGTCAAGAATGGAGCTGCATGATGTGATGGTTTCCCCTCGTGCCAGATCCGCCGTCTGCGGGTGGATGATGTGTTACGCTGAAAAACGGCAAGTGAAACCTGTGAGCAAATCTTTCCCTGCTCCCTAATTAGCAGCAGAAGTTTACAATAGATGTCAGGAAACTTAACTGAAAGCCTCTTCAAAAAAACATATTGTTTGCTCTATTTCCTTTGTGGGAAATACAGGAAAAAACTACTTGTGAGCATCTGCTCTGAGCCCACGTCGGGTGCGCTGGGGCGGCCGGAGGTCAGGGGCTGGGGGAGGCCGGGGGCTGAGGAGGAGCACGGCCCCCACCCGGCAGTGCCACTCCCTGGGCGAGGTGTCCAGGCACAAACACCGTGCATTGCTGCAGCTCTTGGTGAGCCCCCCAATGCTCAGTGTCAGGAAAGTTTCAACTGAAAGCACTGGCACAGCTCTCTCCATTTTTGCCCGTCTGGGTTTGAGTTCTTCCACTCAAAGGGGCACTGCTGCTGTGCTGTGCCCGACTGCCACCCCCCAGCACCTTGTGGTAGCCGTCAGCAGCTGGAAGCTGCGCAGGGGGAGCTTTGCTGCCTTGGGTTTTGTTTAAAACATCAGAAAGGGTGCCCTGCAGAACCTTGCAGAGCATCGGTCCCATTACGCCACGCATGTGCTTCCCGACTTAGCACGGTGGTGGTGGCACAGCGAGGGGCCCTGCTGCCTGTGTGGCCGTGTGTAGTCACACGAAACGTGCACAGCTGTGAGCAGGTCGGTGTGCGCAGACACCAGCAGCCCGCAGTGTCCGTGATGAGGACAGAATTGGTGCAGTCTGTGCCACGCACACCGAAGCCCTCAATGACACAATGCCTTGAGACCAACTCACTTGAAACAGGAGACATTTCCCAGCCTTGCCTTGCTCCGCTATCAGTGGCTGCTGTGATTAAGCTCGGCTAGATTTGTTTAAACGTGCATTCCTGCCCAAAAAGCCAGCCCGCAGCACCCGTTAAATTGACCCAGGGCACCGCGTCCGGACGGCAACTGGCTGCAAGAACAACGTGCCCGGCAGCTTAGCAGGGAAACCAAATGTTTTTCAAACAGGTCAAGTAAAACCGAGCGGACAAAGGTCAGAGAGACTCCGAGTCCCGCGCTGCGAAGGTTCACAATTAGTGGGAAAACCCGCCTTTGCTGTGTGGCAAATGAAGCATACGTGTTGTGCACAGTTGGTCTTCAATGGGGTCTTTCTGAAGTAATGAACCAAAAGTATCTTATAATGACAAATTGAATGCATCCCGGTAGCCACATATCCTGTATCTGTGATGAAAAGCATCGCTTAGGGCTTTTCTTCTGCAAGGGCTATTGCCAGCGAGGGCTGGGAGGGGAATGCTCCAGGGCCCAGGGTGCGCGGCACCGTCCCGGCGGGCAGCGTGCGAGGCCACCGAGCTCGGGGACCGTGGCCGTGGCCTCTGAAGAGCAAGCAGACCGCACCTTTCCTGGTGACACCGGAGCACGAACAGCGCCAGGAAAATGAGTAAGCCTTGTAAGACACGCTAAGGAGAAAACGGAATAGTGACTGCAGAGCTGGGGTGAGTTCTGGGAAGAAATGACGCCTGCTGCAGCTGCAGCCCCCAGGTGCCCGGCCTGGTGCAGAGCCGGGTGGGACGGGCAGCCAGCGACCCCCCTGCTCTGCTGCTGCACATAGGATCTGCTCAGCAGAATGAAATTCAATTTTCTTTTAAAAAAAAATGTCCAGAAGCTGGAACCTGACGTGTTCTTGCTTTTCTCTTTCACACTCTGCTCTAATTAACGTAGCAAAAAGGATAAACTTGCTTTCCTGGTAAACCACGCCCTTAGATACTGCAGAGAAAAGCAGTTTCTATTCCAAACATCTTCTGATTTATAATCGCTTTTCTGCATTCATGTGCAGACTACTGCTGTGGTTATTTCTAAAGTAATGACCTTCTAGTATTGACACATTAATGAAACTTTTTTTTTTTTTTTAATAAAAAAGGCATTTCTGTTTAGCTCCTTGGTTACAAGCAGCAGGTCCAAACACCAATATTGACAATGCAGAGCAAGGAAATATCCCAGTCTGCTCCTGGGCTCGGTCTGGATTTGCTGCGAGAGGAAGCGATGAGCTCTGCACCCCCCTGCACACCCTCTGGTTTAGAGCAGGTCCCGCTCTCAGAGGTGTTTCACCTCTAATGTATTGAAGTGCAGATAAATCAGGGAGAATTTAAATAATTCTTGCGATGAGCGTCTGCGTTTCGATGTGAGCTGCCTGCGCTGGCTGTGGTGTCACACACGGAGCAGCAGCGTTTTGACTCGGGCTGCTTCGTCCTTACAGTTGGCACTGAAATGAGTTGATTTGCAATCCTGGAGTCAGCAGCACCGCAATCCAAAGCTGAAGCCTTTAGGTTTGTGCGTGCCAGTACTTTACCCCAAATCTATAGAGCTCAGATTGTAATCACACAAATCCCAGTTTCAATCGGCTGCCTTAAATGATTTTCAGATGCAAACTGATTGCTCCATTCTGCTGCAGCTAAGATGAGAGTAATCAAACCCCTGCTGTTGTCAGTACCTAAAGAGCCTCCACTTAACTGAGTTTTCAGTGAAAAGCCCTTTAAAATTCCCCAAAGGGAAGAGAAAATATGAAACCCTTCCATTTCCTTCGGTAACTGTTTAATTTAACACACTTATGAGCTATAGCCATTAAAACCCAACACATTTGGAGGCTGTTCCTCAGCAAAACCTCGGAGCACTGACAGAAGCAGAGGACGGATGGTGCCGACGCAAAGGAAAACAGGAATGCACGCAGGCTTTGAAACACAAAAATTGACACCACATTGGAAAGGAGTACAACACAAACAGTGAAGTCTTGGCTTGTTTTACATACAAATTACACACAGGAATTTCCCTTGTTACGCGGCAGTGCTGCACGTTGTCCCAGACAGTACAAATGAAGAAAAAAATCCATCCTGGACTCTGTGACCGCATTGCTCAACACAGGGCAGCTCGTGCCGGGCTCAGGCCTTCTTCCATTCAGTGTAGCGCAAGCAGGGTTGTGTTCGCGGTCTCCCCAGTTTCATCTTCTATAGCCTGAAGAGTACCACAGAAAGGACGTGCCACCGAGATGCTCCCGACACCCTCCAGGAACCAACCCAAGAGCAAAACCTCCCCAGACACCGAGGATCAGCACACGAGCACCGGCTGCGAGGGCTGCGCGAGCCGAGGTGCCGCTCGTACAATAGCAGATACTCTAGATAAAAGAATCGACTAACCTTAACAGAAGTGACTCTATATAAGCAGAAAGAAGGGTTTTAGCTTGGCGAGAGCACAGAAAAACACCTTAACCAACCATTACACTTCTATGCCATAACTGCATACGGAAATCCAGTTGTGTGAGTACAATTCACTTTGCCAGTCGGGCTTTGCGAGGAGCCACGCAGCCAAGGGAAGTGCGTGGGGTTTGCCGGGCAGAGGCTCCCAGCTGGGGCCAGAGCTGCTTCCCATCTCTGTCATCAGCACGTGCAGGGGCCTACGCTGTCGGACTCCAGAGCAAGACTCATTTCATTCATGCCTTGATGTCCCTAACCAGTGCCTCCACACTGCCCAGGAGCGTGGGCGATGGCTTTGCAGCAGAAGCCAGCAGCGGGATGAAGAGGGCAGAGCCCTTGTGTGCGCTGCGAGCCTGGGACTGCTGGTGGGAACTGAAGCCGAAAGCTTTCTGCCTCTGATCTCTCTCCATTTCTTAAATTACAGTTATTTAGCTTCAGTGCGTAAACAAGTCAATGAAAATTACAGAAATGGGTTGCCAGCTTCCAGACCCTTAAGGGAAAAAAAATGACTCCACATGGTCAGCTGTAGTGGTGGAATGACAGATACTCACGTACATATATAAAAATAATGATAAAAGTCAGGAGTTTCGTGCTGGCCTGCCAACACCATCAAGAGGCTTAAAATGTCAAGTGATAGCACCATAAGCATTTCTGAGAAGTCTCCCCCAAATTATTGCTGCTTTAAGTTTCCCTTCCCTAAAATGCTTTCTCTTTGCTCGCTCAGTGCTGGCTGCAACCCCGACGGAGAGCTGCGCCCGCCCCGGCCCATTCCCCGTGGGACCCGCGCACCCAGCCCGAGCCAGACGCAATTTTTCAGACTGAAGGTTTGAGCACCGTTACGTGGAGCACAAATACAACAAATGGAGCCTTCCCTGTGTTTTGCAAGAGCACCGTGTGGCGACAGAGCAGCACGCCCAGCTGCTCCCCAGCTCCCTGCCGTGCCGCAGGGCTGCTCCCGGAGCCGCCGCGGGTCCCGGTGCTTTCTGCCCTCGGGGACGGTCCTGTCACCTCCTGGAGGCCCGCTCGTCCCCGCGGTCCCGGCCGGGTGCGTGGTGCCCGTGCTGGCGGCAGCTCTGGCAGCACTGGACGTGGACCGTCGGGAGGTGGCACCTTCCCAGCACCCGCAGGGTCTGGCAGAAGCCGAACGTCAAGCGGTCGCGCTCGCAGACGAAGCCTGGAGGGGATGCGAGAGGACAAGGACAGCGTTACTGCCACGGCACCCGGACGGTTATCAGGCATTTGACAGCACAGCTGGCAGGGACCTCAGAAAATGCAGAGCCCGCCTTCGTCTGAGCAAAGTGCCCGCAGCCGCTGCTTCCTCCACAAGCACCCGGCAGCCGCAGGAGCCCTCTCCAGGACTGGTGGCACCACTCAGGCACTTCATCCACCCCCCTGGATGCTGCCCGAAGAGACCTTGCCCCCCACAGAACGCCCTCCCTCATCGCCACGTACAAACCCTGGTGCCGGGCATCCCGTGGGATGTGTGAGGAGGGAGCAGCCTCGCCCCCACCAGCAGCAGAGGCTGCAGGAATCGGCCCCATTCCCGTGCCCCGCTCTGCCCAGCTGCTCGCTCCACCAGAGCCTGGCCGGGCTCGAAGGGGCTGCAGCACGGCACAGCCCCCGCGCCACGCACGCCTTGTTTGCAGGCTCGCCTCGGTGCTGTGCTTGGATTCTTCATTTCCTCCGTTTTCAGTTTACACAAAAACAGGCATGTGCATCACCGGGTCCCACACAGCTGTGCAAAACATTTAAATTACGTCAGTTCTGTCCAATTCACCTCCTGTACAAGTGATTAACTAACACGACGGCTGCTCTGTGGAAAAGGGCAAAGGCTGCTCCTGCAGCTGGCAGCCCTGTGGCCCCCCCACCAAACAGCCCCCACCGGACGGCTCCACAAAAAGCTTTTCCCCTTCCCAGGGCACTTTTTGCTGGGGAAACACCAGCGGTGGGGAGGGAACCGGGGAGCTCTTGCTGATCACTGCCCCACCCCGTCTCCTTTCGGTGAACAAAGGGCTTTGTTTAGGGAAAGGCTGATGCCCCCGTTCCCATGAGGGACAATCTGGTCCTCAGTAGTGAGCGCGAGGGAGCAGCAGATGCAGCACAGAGACTTTTCCTCCCTCTTTGGAGTTCAGTCGCAGCCCTCAGCGCCCCCACCCCGCCAGCACGGAGGTCACTATCCTGTTCTAAAATTAATTTTCTATTTCGGTCGAGGTATTTCCTCTCTTCCTCGCTAACAACAGCTATTTCTGCAAAGCCCTGGTGTCTCTGTGCCCTGAAGAAATCACCTCACACCGATGCTGCTGTGGCTGGGAGCGAGCACCGGAGCCAGCCCTGCACCGTGCGTAAATCGGGGGCTGAGAAGATCTCAGCACCACCACCTGGGGTGCTGGGAACACCAGCAACATTTCGGAGGCTCAGCACTGCTGCGGGAGCCGTGCCGTGCTGGGATGGCCCCGCACAGCACACGGAGATATTCAGCAGGCAGCCGTGCACCTTGTGCTGCTTGGGGCTGCTCCCAAGCAAAAAGCCCGTGCTTATCCCAGCAGCCTTCCTAGAAAGTCACTCATGGATCGCGCCCAAGCTGCCTCCTGCCCTCCCTTGCAGGAGCTGTGGGGGTTTTGCTGCTGGAGCCTCGCTGCAGGGCAAACCTCCCCGGGCTGCAGCGGACGGCTCCGCTCTCGTCTGATCCCTTTCCAACGGGTCAGCGCCCTGGCGCTGGGATGGAAATTCCCACAGCTGCATCGCCAGGCCCTGTGTGCAGGCTGAAGCCCGTCAGCCCCGCCACCGAGAGCTCCCTTCGCACGCTGCACTAACATCCGAGGCGCCCCTGCTGCGGAATGGAAGCCGGGACGGGCTGGGAGGGAGGGCAGAGCCGCCCGCCCCTGCACCAGAGGTGGCCACCACTCCTTCGCCGAGCCCAGGGCCAGGATCCATTTCTAAAAAGCATTTTTATGAAATGAAGTCACCGGGAGCTGCTGAGCGCCGGGGGCTTCCCAGGGCGGCCAGACCCTGGCCCAGCGCAGAGCCCCGGGGTGGATGCACGCGGGGTCAGACCCAGCGCGGAAAATCTTGGCTGCGCCCGCGGCTCCTCCCTGGAACTTGGGCTTGGGCAAAGGAAGCTGCAATAAGCACTTCATTTTTCAGCTCTTCACAGAAGGTCCCCATAGGTTTGACCCAATTTTCATCTAATCCTTTTATTGTTATTTTTTCTATTAACAATTTTTTTTTTTATAATCCTAACACTTCATCTGAGCGCACGCTCCAATCTTCGAGATGGTGCCAAATTTCACTCTGCAGAAATGGCTTGAAGCAGGGCTTCCCAAATCCAGGCTAAGTCAGCACATTAGAAACTGAAAACCCACACTTCTGCGGTTGTTTTTTTTTAAGCCGGTGTGGAAGTCGTTTTAAATTTCATTTAAGCTTCTGCCTTACAGACCTAAGCATTTACTTTCATACTGGGGAAAAATAAACTTCCTGGTACAGGTTCTGTAAAAACAAGGAGAGGTTGGGCTGAGCGCTGAGCCAGCAGGACGAGCGCACTGAGCCGCTGACCTCTGGCCTGCCGGGTGCTCTCGGAGCCAGCTCCCAGTTTAACCAGTGTTGGCCCCGGCTCTGCTGCTGGGCCTGCGGTGCCCTCCACTGGGATCGAGCACTGGCAGAGGTGCTGCATTTAGCAGCTTTGTTGTAGCCAGCACTGGAGACGCAGTCACTGGTGAGCACGGGAGCGATGTGTGCTCGGATGCCGTTGGTCTCCCCCGCAGCTCATTTCCAGCCCATTTCCAGCTCATTTCCCCGGGCACGGCGCAGTCCCTGCCCTCAGAGCCCCACTGGCAGCACCGTGCTCTTGCAGCACCAGGAACAGCCCCGGCGCCAGGCCAGCGAGGCATTTCTTTGTGCATCACATGCAACGTGAACATCCCTGGTGCTGCACGATGCTCCTGGCCTCAGCTCCCCCAGGCACTGCAAAGCAAAGCCGTGCTGCTCTCACCGAGCACCCAGCACTCCGTCCAGCTCGTGCTGCGCACGCCAAAGCCTGTAAAACTTTGAAAGCTTGGAAAACCAGAGGGAAAAGCAGAAAACGCCAATTTTTCAGGCTCTGCTGTTCAGTCTGAGCCCTGTGGCTCCACGCATCACTGAGGAAGGGTGGCCCCCCTGCCCGGGGGATCGCAGACAGAAGGGGGCAATGGCAGCGCTCAGGAGGCGAGCAGGGATCAGCCCTTTGTTGGAGTCTGGATCCAACAGAGAAATTCTCATTTCCTAAGAGCTGATGCCGAGCCAGAACTGGAGGATTTTCCCTGCACTCAAGAAAAACAACTGTGCTGTCTTCCACTTCATTCTTATGAATAAAGGGAGGAGTAGGAAAAGCCAACTCCGCTGAAAGAAGCCTCTGAACATGACCCCGAGCTTCCTCCCCAGAATTGGAAACCACTTCCAACGCGCCGTGCCCAGAGCATCCCGCAGTGCCTGTGGGCACCCTGCAACGGGCACGGAGGCAGCAGCACGCGGCCGTTTCGCATCGATGGGCTCCTGATTCCTTCACATCTGTTTGTGTACAAGATTGGGCAGGGTAACAGTGCTGGGCAGCAGCCCTGAGCCCTCTGCTTCCAGAGCCTGGGGCGAGCATTAACGCGCAGCTGAGGGTGCTGACCCTGCGGGCCGTGGGGAAAGCTCTCCATCAGTTTTGTCCTTCCTTTCCTTGCTTTTAGCACTTGCAGCCTGAGCCAGCTGCCCCGTGCCCACACAGGGTGTCCCGTGCCGTGCACCCAGCACCCAGCGCGGGAGGTGAGCTGATTTTTTCACCCTAACTGTTCGCACTGGACACTGGAGCCCATTGCAATTCACACTTTCAGAAACCTAAATGTACTCACAGCTTGCCAAGGAGGGGGGAGAAGCATCTTCCCTGCCATTACCCATCCCAAGGTCATTCACATAAAGCGTGCAGGCACTGCACTAAGCAAGACCCCGCTGCTCTCAGCTGGGAGAGGAAATGTGCCTTTCCTGTTCCATCTGTAGGACAATTACTGTGCTTTCTCTTGCGGTGTGCAGGTTTCAGCGGGAGCTGCACTGGGCTGGGGCTGCACGGCCCCTGCCGTGGAAGGCAGGGTTGTAGGTAAGGCTAAACTGTGCAACAACCACTGCTGCTACATTTCCTAAAAGCCAGAAGACTCCTTTCCCAAGCTCCCGCTCTCTATTGACGGCTGCTGTTAATTAGCAGTAGGTAAAGGGCACTTAATGACTCGGCCAGCAGTGCCTCCCTGTCTCGCCACGAGGATGCAGGCTTCCATGCTCAGCTGAGAGCAAACTGGAATTCGCTGCAATTATTTCTAGCGGGCATCCCTTGTGGACAAACTTAGCTGTATGCAGAGCCATGAATAATTTCATTCCCCCACCGAAAGCAAGAAGGAATACAATGTCTAATTGCCAATTAATCTCGAGGTGGCTGGAAACACAGCCAGCCACCGGCTGGGGAGCCAAACACAGGGGTGGGAGGAGGAGAGGAGCCCGGGGTCTGCCCTCGTCCAGGCTGTCCCAAACCAGCTGACCTTGGCGCTGCTCCCGGGACACGAGGCTGAGCCCCCCCTTCCCGCTGGCAGGGAACATCTGCCTAATTCCTAGAGAAACCACATCTAGGGCCCGTTTGTGCATACTTGTTCTGGGGCCAGCCGTGCTCTTTAATTCCTTTCCCTCTCCGGGATCTGACGGCTGAGATCCTGATGGGCAACGACCGTCTGCTAACGCATCCCAGAAAACTGGGGAGAAAAAAAACCAAAGGGTTTCTCTAGGAATTAGGAATGATCTGGGAACAGGAGTGGCTGATGTGGGCGTCAAAGCTCCGCTTGGGCTCCAGGCGCAGGCACGGCTGGGATCAGCACAAGAAGCCTTCCTGAGACCAACGCTGCTCTTATCTCTCTGGCAGCGTGTCCGCAGTGCAGCAGATCCGCTCCCACTCTTATCACCTCGGAAGAGCTGCCAAGAGCAGAGGCGTCCCTCGCGCCCCTCTGGAGTGAGCAGCAGCAGCAGGGCTTTCCTGGCACAGCACCGGGACACCCCGCACAGCCCCTGGGACCTGCACTGGGGGCAGGAGCTTCGCCTGGGGATGGCTGAGCAGGGCAGTGTCCATCCCCACGCACCCACCGGTGGCTCCTCCATGCTCTTGCCTTGCTCTCAGGCCTTGCTCTGAGCTTCTCCTGGGCATGGGGCGACCAGCCACGGGCTTTGGGTCCTCCTCCGGGTCCGTGCCACCTTGTGCTTGGCCCCAACTCGGACACATCCGAGTGCCTGGTGGGCTCGGGTGCTGCCTGGGAGCCATCTGAGGACACAGCCGACCTTCTCTTCCCCACTCACAGCTGGATTCAGCCCTAAAACTACAGGCGCACTTAAAAATAACTTCTGTGTAATCATCAATTAATTTATAACCTAGCGACAGAACAGGATTCTGGTTTTAATTAATTCCAACCTCCTTTAATTGGAGAGGGCCAATTGCCAGTGAGATGTTTGTTTGTTTGCTCTGTTCCATCTCCTTTAAAAATCCGTCTGATTATGTTTTAACATTCAAATTCTGCTGAGGTTACTCACATTTTTGCTCCCCAAGCCCAACACGAGCTTGCTGGTACCAGCGCACTTCGTGTTACAGGAGATGGAGACTCCTTGTCCTCCTAACGTAAACACTGAATCCCCACAGCCTTCATTAATCTTGTGCAATAAAGATCCTTTAAAACACAGGAAAGGGCTAGAGTTTATGTTCATGCCTTTTCTGGGAGCCTCTGCCTGTGGATTTACACATCTGTGATTTCCTGCCATGTGAAAGTTTTGTTCCTCCTCGGAGTTTGGCAGGAAATGTTTGTATTTCCAAGAGGCGTTTCCTGCCCTGGGCTGCGGCCAGAGCATTTATGTCACTTCGAAGCCAGAATCGTAACATTTATTTGTGTGCTTCCTACACATCCCCACGGTTATTCTGGTACAACCTTGGCCGTGCCGAGCATCCACGCGGCTCTCGCCGCCAGCCCGTGCTGGTGGGAACATTCCCCTGACAAAAGCAGCCGGTGCCGTGGGCACCTCCTGCAGAGGTGCCACCTCCATGATGAACCAGGGAAGCTGCAGGGGGAGCAGGGCTGCCTGCAGCACCCACACAAGGTGGCACGGGTAAGGGACGGGGCTGTGGGGTGTCCCCCCTGCGGGGCCAGCTCCAGCTCCCCCAGCTCTGCCTTATGGCCAGCTCCCGTGGGTGAAATGTTCCCTGCTGGGCAGACAAAAAGCTTTGTTCTGCGGACACATTGAGAAGATAAGGCTGATTAATGATTAGTGTGCCAATATCAGCGGCATCTAACCCCCCATTATATTGCTTTTCCTCTGAAGAGCTCTCAACCTTTGTGGCGTGCACGTTTCTGGCTAGCAGGGAGCTGCCCGCTGCCACGGACACGTTTCTCTGACTGAATGGGAAAGTGAGGAAGCCAACCCAGTGCCCATGCTCGTCTCAGAAGTTTTATAATGGTCGGAAAGCTTCACCTCGTGGTCTTTAGTTCTGGCTCCCTCTTTCCAAGGAACACACCACTGCTGCCCCAGGTTCCTCCACAGCAGCCCCGCTGGTGGGTGCTGGTGGTCCCTTGGCAGTCACACCTGCATGGGTGCTCGGGAGCACTCTGTGCTTGCACTGAAAACGCAGCACCCTTGTGTGAAGCTAGAAGTTTTCATGCCCAGCCACAGCACATAACCTCCTGTACCTCTCGTCTTTCTCCACTATGACTTCTGTCAGTCTTATGTGAAGTAAAACATCGACCCCAACCTCAGCCCTGACCATCCAGGCACTGCAGCATGACCCAGACACACGTTTACACCCATCCCCTCGAAACCAAGCGAGGATAGCTGTTGGCAACTGCCTGAGTGGCAGCGTGGCACCGTCTGCCTGGAAAGGGGTGACACCAGACAGCTCACACAAGCTCTTGGGGAGAACGATCGCATCAAAAAGAGAATATTTAGTCACCAGGAGTAGCACAGCCCACGGGGTGTTACTCACTCACCCGCCTCGGTGCCTTCGCAGTCCTGCGGGTTGCACTTCTGCGTGCTCTCAGGCCAGGGCTCGTGGTCGCAGAGGCTGCTGTCCTCCTCCACCTGCCCCGTCTGCGTGTTGATGCACTTCACCTGGCGCCGCTGGATGCCCCCGCCGCAGGGCGCCGAGCACTGCGGGAGCAGGCAGAGCTGTCAGCTGGGCCGGCAGCACCAGGCCCTGGGGAGTTTTTCTGCTTTTATTGCACCACTCCCCGGTTTGGTTTGGAAGGCTGTTGTTTTTTTTACCCCTGCTCCTTGCATTCGTGCAAGAGCTGTTCCCATTCTGCCACGTGCTGCAGACGAGGGTGCCCAGCCAACTTGGGCGTGGGGCAGATGGCACTGACCAAGCTTATTGGCTTCAGTAGCCACGGCAACGACAGCACCAGGAACATTTTTAGCTATTACTTTTTGTAAAGAAACCATGGGAGGGGGGCACACGGCACCTCTCAGCCCAGATCTCCGTGCTCACCTGCCCCCAGGAGCCCACCACCCAGCCGGTGCAGGGGTGGGTGTTGCAGGGCCGGGTGTTGTTGGGCCGTACGGCCTCATCGCAGCGGCTCGGCTCCGGGCACGTCACCAGGCGCTCCTGCTCCCCTCCGCCGCAGGGCTCTGAGCACTGCAGGGACAAAACTCGTCAAAAGGGGAAGCCAAAAGCATGGTGGAACAGCAGACACACTCCGTGCTTTGGACTCTTAAGGAAAAAAAGAATGAAAAATGCCCCTACCAACGCATAAGCAAACACAAACCCTGCTTCCAGGGTCAAATGCCAACTTAGCAGCTGCAGCTGCTATCAGTGCGTGGTTTCCTTAGGGAGATGGGTGCTCTACACTAGCTCAAAGTATTCCAGAGGCAGGCAGATACAGGAGATGTGCTGCAAGCATCAGCTCCTACATTTAACAGGCAACCCCAGCCCACTGCCCAGGACAATCACCCGGGCTCAGGCGATGCTCTCCCCTCTGCCGCACACCTCCCCTGCAGCAGCTGCCCTGCGCCTCGTGCCCTGGGCAAACACCAGGTGCCAGCCCAGCAGGGGGAGATCTGAAAAATAATTGTGGATGTGAAACAGCGCATCACAAGCACACAGGCTGTAGACTGTTTCTGACGTGACCTCACTGCTCGCCATCACCTTACAGCTCACTTTTTGGTAAAAGGCAACAAACAACTCCCTCCTCCTGTGTTTATCTGCAAAGAGCTCTCAAAAATTTGAAAACAGCCTGGCTGACACCTCTCCTCGTGCACCATGCCCACTCCAGGCACAGCACCCTGCCGTGATGCGCTGGGATGTGTGGGCACCACTCAGCCCCGGCCAGCAGCACCTACCTCTCTCCAGGAGGACGTGTACCAGTCCAGGCACGGCGTGCTCTGGCAGGGCATCTGCGCCGGCGGTTTGTAGAGGACAGCCTGGCAGTGGAAGGGCCGCAGGAGCCTCTGGTCCCTGGTGTCGATGCAGTGCACGTCCCGAACCTTCACCCCTCCACCGCAGTTCCTGGAGCACTGGGCAAAGGAGAGGCACGTCACGCTGCAGCCAGGGGCTGGTGCAGGGCAGTCCCACGGGATAAAATAACGTACTGACGTGCTCTGCCTTGGGTTGGCTTGGGATAATGCTCAACCTCTCTACACCTAAAAGCCTGTGGAGCTCCCAGCTGCAACAAAACAAAGCCTTTTTGCATCAGGCAGCTGCTGATCTCCCATCCACGTGTCTCAGAGATGGAGGCCACGCAGAATAACACGGGCTGTTCGCCGCTGTTTAACCCAGCAGATTCCTCCAACCTAACCGCAAACACGTCCTGCTGCTGTGGCTTCTCAACAGCTCTTTGCAGACTTTCAAACCTTCCTTCAATGAGCTTCAGCAGTGCTGGCTTTTAAACCACCCCATTACTGTGGGATAAAGTCATTTAAACTCTGTGCCAAGCGCAAGATCTGACCTCTGCTTTTGCAATCCACGGGGCAGGAGCACGCACGGACAGCGAATAACCACCCGCGCGGCGGGCACCTGCTGCTGCCCTTTCCCTGTGCGTTAGGAAGGGAAATGGTGTGGAAGGAGAGGCAGGGCAAGCTCGCCTGCTTACCTTACTCCAGTTCCCCACGCGCCAGGACGAGCACGGCCTCAGGGAGCACCTCCTGGCGGGGACGGGCTTGCTGGCAGCAGCGCAGTGCCGCTCCGTGCCCGTGCTGCAGCGCACGCTGCGCCAGATCGCGCCCACGCCGCAGGTGGCCGAGCACTGCAAAGAAAAAGCAGCCCCTAAAGCACCCGGGGGCAGCCTCGGCTCATGGCCCCCTCCCGGGGAGCAGGAGGGTGATGGAGGAACGGGACCGGGCCGTGGTGAGGCAGGGATTCACCCCTCACTTTGGAGACTGCTCTGAATTACTTTTCAGCAGTGTTTTCATCTCGAAAGCCTGTGCAGGGGTTTCCGAACAGACTAGCTCAGCGTAACCCCGTGCCAGGCACTGCCCTGGTGCTGAAGCCGAGAGCAGGGCTCTCTCCAACACTGCCGACGTCCCGCCGGCTCCGTGGGGAGCACCTGGGGATGCTCGGTGCCCCCTCACAAAGCCCCCATGTGTGACTCTATTTCACTGACACCAACTATTGTCCTCCCATTTACTGGCTCCTTTGTGCAACCTCCCGAAAAGAGCTCCCCAGCGCTCGGTCTCCAGTGGTTTGCGGCACAGAAGGCTTCTTATTTCTGTGCTTTCTGATAAAAGCCCATTCCCAGGGATTGCAGAAGCCATTTGTCTGTCACTGCAAGCGCAATGCAAAGAGCAGCCACGGGACAGCTCCGCAGTAAAGTGAGAGCTGATAATTACAGATAATCCCCCATTCACTACGCCAAGCACAGCCCCTTCCCTGCGGTAATTTGCAGCCTTAATGCACCTTAGCCTTGACATTTCTGTCATTTTGGGGCGTATTTTAAACCACTCTTGCCAATAAAATGACAGATGTTTGCTCCTGGGCCAGACTCTGCTCTCACCATGTGCCCAGCCACAGCAGGGGCTCAGTGTTCTCGGCTCCTCCTGAGCTGGCAGTGCCACTGCAGAGGGCAAGGAGCTGCCACGGCCGGTGCCTGGCAGAGTTTTGGCTGCAGCGAGGGCCACAGGCACCGACTCACACTGGCTTCACCCCATGGCACTCGGTGCTGTCAGCATTTGGCCAAAATGCAAAAATGCCTGAGTTAGCTGCGTGCAGAGAGCAGTGCCCCAGAGAGTGGTCCTGGGAAGGGACAGGTCTGCTACCTCCAAACCAGCCCCATTACACCTCTAAAGGGACACAATAATGGGACACAATAATAGGACACAATAATGGGACACAAAACCTACCTCGCTCCAGTTGCCGACCTCCCAGCTGGGTGTCACAGCGGCTGTTTCAGCAGTGGATGGCAGCAGCGAAGCCTCGTCCTGCCCCCAGAGCCCTGGGGGCATGGGAGTGGGCTGGGATCCCTCCTGCTCCCCATCTCCATCTCCATCTCCATCTCCATCTCCATCTCCATCTCCGTAAGCAAATGTCCTCGGGGCTGCTGATGCTGATGGGGAGCGCTGCCCCGGAGCCGTGCTGCCCATCTGGGCCATGCTGGAGGTCTCGGGGGGGTGTGTGGGGGCTGGCTCCGGGTGCTGCAGCACCCACGTCTCCCCCAGGCTCCCCTCGGTCCACCCCGGAGCTGGGGGCTCAGGGGGGGCCGGTGCCAGGGCAGCTCTCTGAGGGAGGCTGCTGGAGGTGAGCAGCCCAGGAGTGGTGGGGGACACGGACACGGGTGCTGGCAGGGCTGTTGTGGCCACAAAGGGGGATGAGGTGAGGGACAGGGGGGTGTTGTACCCCACCTGCTGCCCTGCCTCCCACGGGGGGCTCCCCGTAGCACCTGCAGGATGAGGGCTTGCAATGGGACCAGCACTTTCAGCGCTCCTGCCCACCTCCTGCTGCGGTCTGTGGGCGGTGGGGGAGGTCGCACCCATCCCCTCTGCCACGTGTGGCTGCTCCTGTGTTGTGTGCGTGCGCACAGTCCCCTCTGCTGCTGGCATTTCTGCCGACTCCTCCTGCTCTTCGGCCTTGGAGGCAGCACCGTTACCATCACTGGTGATGACAAACCCCATTTCCCGTGAGTTTTCCCGGCCCTTCCCGGGGCTGGCAGTGTTATCAGGAGGCGCCGTGCTCGCAGGCTCTCTGCTCCCAGGCTCTCCCAGGCTGTGGGTCGTGCTGTCTGCACCAGCACTGCCCCTGTCAACAGGCAGCGGCGTGGAGGGAGCAGCTGGAGCCCAGGGAGCGATGCTGCGGGCGGCAGCATCCCCATCCCACGTGGGAACAGAGCCTGCCAGCACGGTGCCTGCGGGCTGATCGGGGAGCAGGTTGCCCAGGCTGCTGGGAGAGCCCCAACTCCCTGCAGGCTGCGTGGGCAGCAGCTCCTCGGAGCGGGGCACGAGCACTTCTCCCCCCTCATCACCCGTGGGAGCAGGAGCCGCCGTGCTGGGAGCGGTTGTGCTGGTGCCCTTGTGCTCTGGGGCCACGCCAAGGAGGTCATGGATGACAAAACCCCCTGACTCTGCCTCCCCTTCGCTGTGCACGGGAGCAGAAATATTTGCTTCACTTTGCTTCACCAGATCGTCCCCATTTGCTCCTCCTCCTGGCTCCACGGTGTGCAGGACATCAGCGGGCAGCTCAGGGGGCTCCTCCACATCGTTGCTGCTCAGCTCGGGCTTAGGGACCTCACTTTTGGTTTCCTTCTCGGTGAAGGGGTAATAGGACAGATCCTCATGGAAATTGATAAAATTATAATCATAGTAAAAGTCATCAACAAAGACGTTTCCTTTTCTGGATGAGAAGTCCTCCTCGGTTATGATATTGACGTCGTTGGACTCCGGGATGTTTGGGATTAAGGGGTTAAATTCAGTGATGTGGTTATTGCCGATGTAATCTATCTCATTAAACATTTCCCTGCTGGAAGAGCCGCTGCCGGACCAGTCGGTGTTGGCGTCGTCTAATTTCATCTGGCACTGCGGCAGGGAGCAAATAGTTTCCGAGCTGGGTCTTTGTTCAGGGTCACAAGTCGCCTGGGTATTATTGCTGCAGTACACAGGGCGTCTTTGTGTCCCATTGCCACACGTCGCCGAGCACTGGGGAAGGAAGAGAAACGAACATTTCAGAGCACGGGAGATGCAGGAGGCCAGGGGAAGCGTTGGTTTGGGCTGCCCATGGCTCTGCCTCCGCCACCACCCACCCGGGTCCCCGGTGGTCCCGTCGTGGTGCGGGGCAGTCGGGTGCCTGCTGGGCTCCGGGGCTGTCTCCCCATTTCGGAGCCCCTCAGCAGGGGTACGTATCGCAGGGCATTTTGCTCAGGGTGGTCCCTGTCCTGCACTGCAGCCAGAAGTGATTTTCCCAGGAGATGAGCACCGCAAAGGGCTTTGGATCAGATGAGCTACTAGGTCTGCTCTAAGTGGCCCATCCCCATGAATTCCATCTCTTCTTCTGGAAGGGAATGTTTTAAAGGAGATAATAACAGGGGTGTTGTCCTAGCGAGGATCAATGAGTGGCTTTGTGGAAGACGCCCTCTCCTCCACCACAATGGTCTCTTTGAGGTCGCCCAGTATAGAAGAAACCCACAAGCTGCAGCGAGGGACAGCAATGTTTTCTGCACGATAAGTAAACCGTGGAGCCACGAGCACCACACGTGGGTTGGAGAGGCCACGGGCTGCTGCAGGTTGCTGTGGCAGATGCACAGAGCATTGGTCACGCACAGCAACACGCTCACACATCCCAGCCAGCAAGAATAAGCAATCGCCACGTCAAACAAACCCAGCAGAGGGGATTTCTGCAAAAATCACCGTTCTTTGGATGAAAAGGGATGTGCTAGGGCAAGGGTTTGGTGCACGGCCACCGGCACTGGAAGTTTAAGGTGGGCAGACAGAGCCCTCGGGGTACCTGCAGCACCTCTGCGCTGGGCTGGGCTGGAGATGTGGTCCTCAGATAACACAGACTTGTGAACTTTGAGCCTTTCTTGGTTTTGCTCAGTCCTTGCAAGGCTCCAGTGCCTGGATGGGACCTGCAGCCCAGGAATGTGCCTGGCACAAGGCAGGGTTCGGAACACCAGGGCTGGCCGTTCCCACCCACCGCACAATGTCCCCAAAATCCAGCATCTCCATTCATCTGCCCCTGCAGGTGAGGTGCCAGCAAGCTGCCTCGCCCCACCAGGACGGTGCTGCCGGATCAGGGGGAAGCTCAGAGCTCAGCTTCCACCACGCAGCCAAAATTTCTTAGCAAATGGCTCCGGCTCCATCTGGGAGATAAGCTCCAGGTATCACAGCTCTCCCAGGAGGAGGAGGAGGGTTATTTGCCAAGCCTGGGTTATCAGGAGAGCCCCCAAGGCACAGATAAGGAGCCAGTGCCATTAGCAGCTTGACATGAGGAAGGAGCAGAGCTTGCAGGGTGTTCAGCACCATGCACGGGACCGCAGGAGGCATCGCTGCAGGAGGCATCACAGCGCCAAGCTGCACAGCGGGACGTGCCTCTGAGAGCAGGAGACAGATGCTCTGCAGGCAGAGCCTCGCGTGTTAGCAGCACGTCTGAGAGCAGCACAGCTTCTGCAGGGAGCCTGTGAAGCTGGGTGTGCCTTGCTGCGGGGTCTTTCTGAAAGCACTGCCTCCCAGACCCACCAGAGTGCTTAAACACATGAGCTCAGCAAACTTGCAAATCCCCCCTCAGCTCCAGTGGGCTCCCCACGAGACACACGTGCTGCCCTGCCCGAGGCTCTGCAAGCACAAAAAGCAAAGGAGCCGCTCTGATTGGCACTGGGTGGATGGACCACGCTGCTGGAAAGCTTCCCGGCCCCTCAAATTTCTCCACTTATTGGTGGTGGTGGCAACGGAGAAGAAAGAGGAGTCTCACTTTAAGTGAAGGAAGAACAGAAAAGTCACAGACATCTTAAAATCTCAAGTGCTTTTTTCATGGTTTCACAGACGCGGAGATGGCAAAGCCGAAGAGGAGCAGCACTGGGACAGACCCCGGGGCAACTGGGGATTCGGGGCTTTTCCTTTAAACTATTGCAGCTTTCTTTCTCAACCGAGCAATTGTGGCTTTTGTGGGCCTCTAGAAAAATATTTCTAAATAGCTCTCATTTAGCCTTCAAATTTTCTGTTCGCATTTTTATTCTCTGTTTCTTAGCAACGAGCTCTGCTCCCAGGCTCTGATTTGTCTCCTGGTACTTTCCTTCACGCTGCACACTTTCTGAAACCACTGCTCAAACGAGGAGTTACGGCTCTTTGGTTAAAAACCTCAACCGCAAAAATGCAAAAATAAAAAAAGGCTGCACAGGGTCTCCACCGAACGTGGCATTTTATACGTCTCTCTCTCTCTTTCTCCCTTAAGCACATTGCTGAAGATCTCCCTGAGGATGAGCCCCACTCCTGGCAGCAGCAGCAAGGCAGAACAGCCCCGTGCCAGCTCGTGTGGGCGCAGAGCAGACGCCCACCCGCCGCCACGCACGTGCACAGCACAGCTAGACCCTGGCTGGCCCGCAGCACCTTGCCTCTGCAAGCAGGAAATGGTTGTAAGGTTTCTGCCAGAACAAAGGGGAAAGACTTGTGGGGCTGGAAAACACATTGAAGGCTTTAACACGTCCTGTTTCTGCCCCCTCCGCATCGAGCACGCAGCATGGCCTTGCCTGATTGAGAAAGCAGCAAAACTCAGAGAAAGAGAAGAGGAGAAAATGGGAAAAACACCGCTGCTTGTTCCTTACCGAGACCTCTCTGTGCCATGAAATTCCTTTCTGTGTGATCTGGTGCTGTAATGCAAGCCCCAGACGCACTTTTGTACCAGGAGAACTCTTGCCTGCTCCAGGCTGAGGACATCCTGGTGGCACCTCGTCCGTGCTCTGGCCACCTTTGCAGGGAACTGTGACCACCCCAGCTCCCTGTCTCACCTCTGACCAGTTCCCCACGGCCCACTGAGAGGGACAGGGCACATCCCGATGGCAGGGAGCGGTGGACTCTGGCTTGGAGAGGTGCTGGCAGTCGGCTTGCTGCAGGGCCCTCTGCTCGTCCAGCCCCACACTCTGGATGCAGAGCACCGTCCTCTTCATCAGCCCCGACGTCCCGCACGTGGCCGAGCACTTTTGCCACTCGCCGACCCACCACCTGGGGGAAGATGAATGCTGTAAATGTGCGTGCTGCAGCCAGCACCTGCCCCGTGCCATCCCCAGGCCCCTGCTGCCTCTGCTGGGGTGGTTCGGGCATCGAAATTGTGCTGAGAAGGAGCAAAGGAACAAAGAGCCGACCTGGCGGGGCAGGGCTCCTCGTTGCACGTCCTTTGCTGGTCGTCGGGCCGGGTCAGCGCGTCGCAGTATCGCTCCTCCACAATGCCAGCCAGCTTTTCCACGCAGTGCACGATCTGCCTCTGCACCCCTGGGGACACAGACAAGGCTTGGCTCGACACACAGCTCCAAGCAGATCACTGGGCATCCCGTCAGCAAGCAGCAGGACGCCTCACCAGAACCCTCAGATACCCAAACCAGAAGAAGGAAAATGAAACCTTCACTGGAACTGAAACTGAAAGCTGAGAGCCCACCTCTGCCACTGCACGTGCCCCTCGCATGCTGCCAATGGCACCAACGCTCCCTTCATGCCCAGATGGGAAAAGAAGAGCTGGACACCAGAAAGGTGACATGATCCCTCTATGGTTAGAGCCAGGGAGTGTAACTGTGCTGGAAAACGACGGCCACTGGGTGTGTGTGCACGTGCCTGGGTGTGCAAGCTCACACCCAGGCGCTCGGGGGAGCTTTCTGATGAGAATGGACCTGGCAGCAGCACAATTCCTTCTGGCAGCCTCCTGCCCTGCTGCAGCTCGTGGATAAATCACCCCGAAGCCTCCTGCCCCCGTCCTGCAGCACTCACGGGTGACATTTTTCAGGATGACCTCACTTCCAACACGCTGCCTTCGCTGTCGGCTTTTGTCCTGCTTTTTTGCCACACATACTTGACCCGTGACTCGGGAGGGCTGTAAATAACGCCGACCAGCTGAGCGCAGACGGGCCCGGAGCTGCTGAGCTCTGCTGGGGAGAGCTGCCGGGCACTGTGGCCCTGGAGCTTGGAGGTTTCTGAGCACGAAGCTGGCAGAGATGAGGTCCCTGTGAAAGCTCTCCCAAATCCCAAGTATCTCAGCTCCGGGAACAACTGTGGGGTGAGCAACCTCACTGGCCAGCTCGTGCCTGATGTGCTCCTACCTTTCCCTTCTGTTCTGGAAGCTGTCAAGCCAACCATGCGATGAAAAGTTGGTTTTAAATAAAAGCAAGAGAGCTTGGTTCCCATCCTGTTTGACGGCACGTGCTGCAGTGCAGCATCTCGTGGGTGCCCACGCAAATCCACAGCAAAGAGCTCTTACAGCAAGAATAGGTAAAAAGCTCCGCAAACTCATGCAGCACCACATCCCTCCTGCTTCACGGCAGGAATCAACCCACATCTACCAGGAGAAGGCAGGAAACATCTCCTGGCTTTCCGTGCTGCCTAGAAAGGACAAGTGTCAGTGAACTCCCTTTGCTTTCCACGCAAAGGGATCTTTCCTTTCTCCCTTTAACTTTCACCCAGAGCCATGGCTGCTCTCCAGGCAGCCCCCTCTGCCCCCAGCCTCACCCCGTGCCATGTGCAGGATCTGTTCCCTGCCCGTGGGTACCCTGAGAGCAGCCCAGCGCCATGCTCAGCCCAGCTCTGCTGCTGGGGAACGTTCAGCTGGGGAGAAAGCCAAAAAGCCGAGAGAGAGAGAGAAACAGAGAGAGACCTGATCCTTCTGACGTCTGTTTATGGAGTAAAGTGAAAACACTCACTGCTGTCAGCTCTGCGGAGTGCTGTGAGACTGAACGGCCACACATGCTCACACACACATCCCTCGAAAGCTTCCCATCCCTTGCAGCCCAGGGCGCTCGGGACACAGTGAAGAGGAGGGGAAGACAGGACACGGTGCCTGAACAGGACCACAATGTTCTGCCCCCACCAAGCTCCTGAAATAATCTCCCCTCCAGCCCGGCCAGGCTGCAGACCGGCCATTTGACACTCTCTGATTCCTCTAAAGCTTTTTGTCTCGATCAGCCTGATGGCCCAGGGACACCCGGCGCAGTAACAGGACACCAAAGTGAGGAAAGCGCTGATAAAGAACGGGCTCCTGTGGCTGAGCGTGGCAGGGGCCGCTAGGGAGTTATGACCTCAGCACACGCTGCCTTTTTTTTTCATCCTCAAGACCTCCTGAAACCAAAGACCCAGGAATTTCTAAGCCAAATGCCAGCAGAGTGCTCTGATACGGCTGCGATGGGGAGCGTGGCACGGAGGACGTGCAGCTCTTGCCACCAGCTGCCTCTCCAACGCCTTGGTGCAGCACAGGAACAGCACAGGCCCTGCTGCCTCCCTGCACCACAAAATCCCATCAGCATTTATGCTGTCTAGTGAGGAGACGGGGGACTAAAGGAGGAGAAGTGCTGTCTGACGGGCTGAGCCCCCAGCCCTTTGGGTGCCCCGTGGTGCGGGGCGGCTGTGCCGGACTCACCGGTGCCGCAGGTGGCGGTGCACGTGGTCCAGGAGCCGAAGCGCCAGAGGAACTCGGTCTGCTCGATCTCATTCTCGCTGTCGGCCGGCCGCTGGATGGTGTACTGGTAGCGTACACCGGGGTTGGTCTCCTGGAAAAGCAGCTGTGGGGACACGGCACACGGTGAGGGACGTGCTCAGCACAGGGTGGCCGGGATGGACGTCGCATTGCAGAGGTTTGCAGGGGATAACGACCCACCAAAGCCATGAAGATGTCACTCTCTACCCAGCTCCATGCTGGAGCAGTATTTGTGCTCCCTCTCTCACTGTTGGCCAGGGACGGTGCTGGGCTGGCTGCTGTACCCCAGCAGCAGCACGCGACCGTGTCAGAAAACACACCCTACAAGTGCTCAAAGCAGTGTGAGGGCAGAAGTGCCCCAGCTGAGAGCGCTGGGCTTGTGGCAATGTCAGGTAATAATAAAAATAACAGCGGCAGCGCTGAGAGCTTCCAGGACTTTGGTTTTACGTCTGCTCTGCCAAAGAGCCTGGAAGGATTTCCTTCTTAATTCCCTCCGGTCCCGCTGCCAAACGCAGCTCAGCCCGAGGAGCTCCTCCAGGTTCAGCACGGCCGGGTCCTGCCCCGAGAAGGGCCCCGATGTCCCTGCCCCAGGCAGAGCTGGGTGAGGACGTTTTGTGTGTGCCACAACACCCAGCAAGGAGCCCACCGGCAGCAAACACCCGCGCAGTGGCTGCTAACACATGCTGGGAGGAATGAAAATAATTTCTCCCCGCTCGCTATGTGGCTCTTGCTGCCCTCCAAATGAGTGCGGCTGCTCCTATGGCTAACGTCAGCCCTGCCCAAAGCGCCCCCAGCACCAGTCAGCACTCCCAAAAGGCTTCGAGTTCAAATGTGGTTTTTTTTTTAGCCTAAGTGCTCCCATTATTGCCAAAGCTTTGTTGTTCTTGGAGCTTTTAGCAGGAGCAAAGGCGTCTTTCCAAAACCTCTTCATGAATATTGAAACATTTTTGTCAAAAGGTTTTAATTAGGTTATGAAGCCCAGAAAGCATCCCAGCAATTTGCTGGTGCTGAGCACGCCTGTGTCCTTATTAGCAGGGGAAAGCAAGGCCTGGAGGCAGAGGAGCTGAGGAGCCCTCTCACCCCGAAGCTGTGCAAAAACACAAACCCAAGTTTTTGGCTGGCTCGGGCTGCTGGGCGAGCTGGGGTTGCAGGGACACAGCTCCACAGCTCCGTGCCCACCCCGTCTCTGCACCAAGCAGGGCACCGAGGCCGGGAATGCACACACAAGAAATAAGACCCGGGCTGTGCAAAGCCCCAAATCCCAGGCTCGCAGCAGACCTGATCCTCTCCCTGCCCAGCTCCACCAGCCCGGGCTGCAGGGCACAGCGGGAACCCCCCCAGTTTCCTCCTGCTGCTGTGCTAATGAAGGCAGCACACCCAAGGAGAGACAATCTCTTTCTTCATTTCTCAGGGGGTGGTTAAAAGGGAAAAAAACCAAGGTTAAACCACAGTCACGAAGCGTACCTCTAGGGCTCAAGCATTACTCATTCCTACATCCTGCGTGGTGTGATTTCGAGGAGGGATCCTCACGTTCCACGGTGCACAACCCCTCAGGACACTGCTCGGATTTTAACCGTGGCGGTCAAACCCGAGCCGGCTTGGCACCCACAGAAACTTCAGCCTGACAGCAGCTGGACCGCAGTCAGGGGGACAAATCCCACCGGTGGCTCTGGAGGAAAACCTGGCCTCTGGGGACAGGGACGTCAGCTCTTGAAAGCTTTGCATGACCCGGCAGACCCCTCACCACCGACCCAAACACGTCGGCAGCGAGCAGCTTCCCACAAAGCTGCCCAGCAGCCACGATCCCGGACCCTCAGGTCCCGTGCTGCCTTTCAGCTGTCCCCGGCGCAGGGCATTGCAACCTGTGCAAAGTTCATGTAATATAAAGCTGTGCCGAAAAGCAATCCCTTGGGCAACTCTTTTCTATGGAAATAAGGTGCAAATTAATGGGATGGGATTGGTTAGCAAAGCGAGGCGATTTTAAGCTGCCACTGCTGCAGCCAAGGAGGGGTGCGGTGCCTGGCGAGGTTGCTCTTATTAAAAGCACCCCCAGGGCACATCAGGTGAATTGGGGACATGGATCCACGGGGAGCAGCCCCCGGGGACCAGCAGATGCTCTCCTCCCCTGCACTTCCACCATCCTGGACACATGTGCAACACAATTTGGTTTGAACGTGTTGCTTTTTTTCAGGACTATGTGTGTAACCATAACACTCCTGGCTGGCCATATGCAGCATAGCCCCATGATGGGCTCGCCCCCTCAGGGCCTCGGGGGTGTCATGGCTTACTTTAGGGGAGCTGAAATTCCCATGTGGACAAATGAGTAAACCCTGAAAATTCTTGTTGGTTCGGAGAATTTCAAGTGATCCTCTTGGATATTCACTTTCTGCCTCCAGCAGTGCTGTGAGCAAGCAGAGCCTGACCAGCAAGAACCACAAAGGCACCACCCAGGCTTTGGACCTGCCTGAGCACCCCCAAGGGGTGAGAACCCTCACCCAGCCCCCGGGCAGTGCTGGGGGCCTGATGCTGGCATGAACATGGCACTGCCAAGGGGTGACGGTGTGGCAGCTCCCAGCTCCCTGCTGCCTCCACCACCGCTGGAGCCCACTTGGACCCACAGGCTGCTCCAGGCCTGCCAGAAACACCACGGGCTCTTCCCTTGCTCTTGATAAGATATGGAGAAAGCCTCCGGAAGCCAGCTATTTCTTTTCATACTCTCTCTCCTGTGTAAATATTTTGAGGAATGCTGCAAGCTGGATGAGGCTCAGCTGGAAGCAGCGCGCACCAGACCCACCCCGAGCTCAGAAACGCTCTCCCCGGGCCAGCAGCGTGTGTTCGGCTGCTGGTGGCATCACCTCTGGGGAAAACACACTGGGGAGGGGACACGGCCCCTTCCCATGGGTGGCCACGAAGTGCTGTGACTGACCCCTTCCCCGCAGCCCCACACAGGAAGGCTGCAGAGCTCTGCCCCCTCGTGCTCCCCAGCTGCACGCCCTGGCTGCAGGCAGAGCCCAGCCCGTACCTGGATCCACACGGGCTCCACGGTGGGCCCCGGAGACGTGAGGTTCTCCCAGTTCCCTGTCCTGGCATAGGTGAAGGTGGTGCCTGCCACCCTGTAGTCCCCGTTCCACTGGATGGTCCAGCCGCCGTTCAGGAAATATTTCTCGGGGTCCTCGCTCCGCAGCGCCAGGAAATTGCCGGCTTCTGCGACTTCTTCGATGCGGATCTCTCGGGCTCCAGCGGGGATAATCCCAATATCAACGTACCCTGGGGATGCAACAAACATTTGCCCCGGGGGAGTCACAAGCACGATCTGCTCCCTGGGGTAGCTAAGTGCCCCCTGGGACAGGGTGCTGGCATCTCCTGGAGACATCAGAGAAACACATTTCCTGCCTGAGCGCTGGCAAGGGCTTTACACACTTTCATCATGTCCTTGTCAACCCACAAAACCATTTTAAGCCTTTCCAAACGAGCTTCAGGCTGCAGAGATTTGTTCTGAGGTCATTAAGCACAAACAGCAGTAAGGAAATATTTTTCTTCTGAGGGGCAAGAAGTGGAAAGGCAACTCCCCTGCTCCCTGCGCTACTGCTTGGACCTTATCTCATCAAAATCAGCCAGTCTGGGCTGAGGAAACACTGCGAGCGAGCAGCGTGAGGGAGCCTGGCTCTTGGTGCTGGTCTGCCTGAACACACAGAAACAAAGTCCCGTGTCCCTTGGGTTCCTGCAGCCCGGAGCAGTGATGGTGCTTGCAGAGCCATCCCTCTTCCCGGGGTGCTGCCTCCCAGGACGTCCCTGCAGCGCTGGGGTTTTGTTTGCAAACCACCCCTTCCCCGTGCACTGCTGATCAAGGGAAAAATGAGCTCTGCAGGGCAGGGGGGTTGTTTTAAGGAAACCATTTCAAACAACAAGACATTTTTCTGCTCTCCAGTGGCTGGGAGCTGTGTGCTTGCCCTAAGCCCACTCTGCTCACCCCCCAACTTTCCACCAAACCGTTTGGTCCCTGGGGAGGTTGTGGCTGCTGAAAGCTCGGCGCGTGCTGCTTGTCTTTATCCCCTAGGGGTGTCCTGCTCTGGGGTCAGTGCCGAGCACCCTTACCCAGCCCCTCGCTGTCCTCGAACATCTTCTGGACGGTGTGGCAGGTGGAGCCGTCCCCGTGGCAGACGCCGCACCGGTCCTCCACCGCGTTGGAGTCGATCTCGTAGTCACAGCCCACGTTCTGCAACAAGGCCCCATCAGCACCGGCCCCGCGCCCGCACCCGCGCCCACCCAGGGATTCTCTGGAATTGGCTCCAGCAGCCAAATGTGGGAAACAACCACAGTTATGAGAACCAGCCTCAGCAGAGAGACGGCAGGAAAAAAGGAACATAGATTGGAGAGTGGAGCGAGCTGGAGTGTTTTTGCAAGATGGGTGGCACACCCAGGGTGGCTGCAATGGGGGTTTCTCACTCTAGTGTTTGCCTGCGGCCCCCTGTCCTGTTCATACAGCTCTGAGAAGCCAGAGGGACATCTCGTCACCTTCCCCTGCCCTGCTCTGCAGCCCCGAGTCCCCAGAGCCCGTCGGCACGTGCTAAGAGCTGTGCCTAGCTGGGCCAGCCTCCTGATCCTTGGCCTTGCCAATCCTGTCTCAAAACACTTCCCCAAAACCTTTCCTACGTTCTGCTGGAGCTCTCCACACCTCGGACCTAGGCAGCTGCCAAATTGCTCGATCAAATGGAGACTCCATCTGACTCCGCACAATAAAAACTGCAGCCAATTCCCCAAGGGTCCTGCTGGGCCCCGTGCCATCGAGAAGCCTTTAGTCTGGGCTCCAGGAGGATGTGTCCAGGGAGCCAGTTGCACACACGTGCTGGAACTATTTTAGCTACTGCAGTGCTCTGTACTGAGCCAGGTTTAATTCTGGTGTTGAAGCCAGCAGCAGGCTTGCAGTCAGTGACAACTGTACGTGTGCAGTTAGCTCTGAGTGAACGTGCTGTCATCTGAGGAGAGCTGCTGGATCCCGCTCTTTTGTATGTGCCAAGTAAAAACCATGACCTCTGAGCTCTCCCCCGAGCCCGTGCCTGTGCATCTGCGCGCTGCAGCCTTTGAAGTAACCTACAGACTATTAAAGGAGGAAATGTGACCTCCTCCGAGTCTCCTGCTGTGCAGAGCAATTGCCATCGGCCTCTGCCTGGTGCCACTGGCAGCGCAGCCAGGAAGAGGAGGAAGTTTCCACAAATGGTTTTTATGCAACATGCTGAAACTTGCTTACTGATTATTTTCCCTGCTGCTCTTTGCGCCGTCCATTGCATGACAGCCCTCACAGCAACCAGAATTCCATGGAAGTGACAAGGAGGAGAGGACTTGACTTGCCTTCTCCTTGCAGCTCTCTCTGATCCTTGTCCCATCCCTCCTGAGCCAGAGATGCCCTCCCCAGCCAGCAGCCAGGCAGCTCTGCCACATGCTGCAGCTTGCACGGAGCTTTCAGGAAAGAACAACAACAGCCTGGGAGGCAGAACAAACCCCAGTGCTGGGAGAGGCTGCTGGGGCTGGGGAAGACATCTCCATCGCTGCAGGCTGTGGGTCAGAGCAGCATCTGCCAGCACTGCAGGGCTGGGTTGGGCTGGGTGTCCTCTCCACCTGCCCTTACCATCTCCCCAGCCTTATTTTCAAGTGAAAATGTACTTTGTGTATTTCATTGGTTTTGTGTTCTATTTCCCTGAAGCCAGCAAAGAGGCTTAAATACCCCTGCACCAAATATCTTGTGAATATGGAGAGCTCACCCTCATTTCTGTGCAGAAAAATGGTAACAAAACAGGTCAGGGAATGTCTGCAAGAGGACAGCAGGCACAGCCCCGATCACCAGCCCTTCCTGGAGCATGGGGAAGCTGCTGCCCCCTGGCACACCGTGGTGAGGGCCGTACCTTGCAGATGCCGTTGATGCACATGTCCCTGCTGGCGTTCATTTCGTAGCACGGGGTCCCATCGATGACAGCGTCCCGCAGCTTTTCTGCGAAGTATTCGTTCTCCGGGCGGCAGTGCAGCTCGCAGGGGTTAACTGGGGAGCCGAACAGACAGAAACTGAACCCGAGGAGCCGGGGTCTGCACGCCTTCATTCGCCTGCTTTCTGCAGCAGCATTGCCCTGGGCTCACACGGACAGGTGCCACCTTCTCTCCATGTAACCATCTCCGACAACACAAATTAATCCTGCAAACCCAGCCATAATTTAAAATACGGCATAAATACACTGCAAGACTGGTGGGAAAGGAAGGCAAATCTTTTACAGGCAGCTCCAGCAAGACCAAGCCATGGCAAGGATCTATCTAAGGCTTTCTGCCAGGGCTTCGGGAGAAGCCTGGCGGCAGGCTGTGCGCACTCACTGTTGTTGGGCACTGGCGTCCACTTGTAGAGCTTCCCCTTGTAGAGCATGGGGTTGAACTGGCTGCACTGCACCTGGCGGAAGGACGGCTTGTCGGGGGGACATGGCCTGATGTTGCAGATCCGGAACCGCTTCCGCTCCCCCAGGCAGTACCTGCCCCCGTACTTCGGCCTGTTCGCGGGAGGGAAAAGCAGAAATTAACACAGTGCACAGCAGGGGAACTCCCTTACAATAACTGCAATCCCTAATGTATGGAGGAGATTTTTAAATGTGCAGAAAGCATCACCCATGTCCTTGTTCTCCAGCTCCCCGCTGGGCAGGGGACACTGATGCTCTGCACAAAGTCCTCGGTCACTGCGGCAGAGATACGGGTGCACAGACAGCAGAGATACGGAGAGAGCAGAGCCCCCAGCTCCGGAGGGTGACAGAACTCCAAGCCCAGCTGACTTTGCTCCAGCTGCTGTTTGTTTCTGTTTCTGTTCCCTTGGAAGGTGCCTAATTCACTCAGGGGTTGCTTCTGGCCAGGTTTGCTTTCTTGCTCTCGGCACTTAGCACAGCATTGCAGCGGCCAAGCTGCGGCGGTGCAGGAGAGGGGTTGGATTTGTTGGTCCCCAGGCCCCTCTTTGCCTCATGGAAGGATCAACCAGACCGAAAAAGGGACGTGTGAAGCAGTCATTTTTGCGAGTCCCCTGGGAAGATACTGGAGGCTCACAGCTACTTTTTGCGTCCCGTCCCTCCTGACCATCCTTCCTTAATGTTGCAAATATAGCCAATTTTATAGGCATGGTTTACGAAGCTATAAAACCAGTTAGTAAAGACATGTAACCAGTAGTGTTCATGTCCAAATCCCTCCTTCCTCCTGCTGCCGGGCACTGTGACACCCTGCGGACCAAGTGCTGCACCCACCCTGCTCGCCACAGCTCTGCCTGGTTGTGACTTTGCCGGTGATCCAAGCAGGGTGACACACAGGTCCAGAACGAACACATGGCCAGAACGGGGAAATCACAAAATACATCTATTGAGAGCAAACACATTTCTTCAGGCTTTAGATTTTTCATGCTTATGATTCCTAAATGCCAGAAACAGCCAGAAACACGCGAGGCTATAAATTCTCACTTACTTTCAAGGGTACTTCAGAAAGCAGTTTTAAAAACACATCATTCTTTCCAACATCTTCAAAGCGAGAGGGCCTTAAAGGCAATAATGGGCTTTTCTTACATGCCAACAGACTCTCAGAATGCTGCCACCAGTTTCTGATGCCTTTTCACAAGGTTGGTTTGGTGACTGCAATTTCAGTGGCCCACATCCCCACGACCTTATGAAAATTACTTTTTCCCCAGTCAGCTAAGACTGGGCACGCTTTGCTGAGGGGAGTAAAATTAATTATTATTTTCCAGTTGTTTACATACCTTCCCTAAGGAAATGCCTGCGGCAGGAAGGACTACCCAATGCACACATTTGTTCACTTCATCCAAAAGGCAAAGCTGAAGATTTACCTACAGTGGCCAAAGCAAACAACTGGCCAGGGGAATTCTGCTGCTTTTACAGTGTTTGCTCTCCTACATGCCTGCAGCTGTGTTTAAAACACTCCATAAACTACAATTGCACTTCTGTCACAAAACTCATGTCAAACACAAACCTAGCTCTTGACCTAGGCCTGAGATTACACAGTGATTCTTTAAACAGTCTGATAGCATGTGCTAAAAACAAAGCACCCAAGGAAGAAGTTAGGCAGAAGGCACATCTGGGCTCATTAGAGGGATCCTTCATTTTCAAATCTCCTTAAGCCATTGAAAACTGACTGCCCCTGGAAAATTGCTCACAAAGCCCTTTTCTCTCCCTGTTCCAGGGCACTCTGACACCTGGGCGAGCCAGAGGCCTTTTGTGCAAATTCAATACAATAGGGGCTGGGCAGGAGGGAGACATCTGGGGAGCAGCTGGGTCAGCGCGGCGGTCACGGCGTGGACAATGCTGCTCCTGGGTCAGCCCTTGGGCTGGAGCCGGCTGCCAGCCAGGGAGCAGGGAGCATCCCAGCGCATGCAGCACGCTCAGGAATCACTCACGGGGAGAGAAGGGTTGATAAGCAGCAGCGGGAGTTTTCAAAACGATGGTGAATCACGATGGGAGAACGCCTGGCTTTCTTTTCTGCCATTAAAAGACGCCGGGTATGTTTTACATCTACAGGCGTCGAGCCTGTGCTCTTTGTTGGAATCACATTCCAGCACGCTCTGCGTGCACAGGGCAGGAGCCGCTGCGTGTGAGAGCAGACGGAGCCAGCTCTGCCCCTCCAGGGGCTTCTGCCGCCCAGATGGACGGATAGCCCCGGGAAATTAATCACCTGTGGTGTTTCAGAAGCACTTTGTTCAGGAGGATAACCACATCCTGGCACCCCTCCTCTGCTGTGCAGTGCAGACCTGGCTAGGACCAGGCCGGGCAGGTGACAGCCCCAGCTTTACGAGGCCATCAGAAGCGTTGGGCTCCTTTTCTGCACGGAGGAGCCGAGTGACCCCAAGAGCCTGCTCTCACTTACGTGGGGCTGCTGCACTGCCTCTCGGCGCTCTGCACGCCCGCGCCGCAGCTCCGCGAGCAGGCAGCCCACGAGCTCCAGGGCCCCCAGCTGCCGTCGATGGCATCGGGACGGTAACCCACTGGCACGCACTCGCCGTTGAAGCACCACTGCAAAGGGAAAGTCCAGGAGAAGAGAGCCCAGGTAAATGATGTGCAGTTGGACCTTGAGTTGGAGAGCCCTGCCTTGGGGGAGCACTGAAGCCCAGCACCCGTATCGCCCCGTGCAAACCCAGCTTCACTCACTCCAGGGTGCCTGGGTGTCAGCCACGATCTGCCAGAGCCCAGTTCCCCTCTGTGCTATGGGAAATTCAGGGCTGGCAGGCTGTCTGAAGATTCAAATGAGGCAACACATCCCCAGCACTGACCCTTAATGTGCTGAGCAGAGGCACGTGCAGGTATTTTTGTAACTTCACAGCATCATGCTACCTTGGTCAAGAAGCCGCTGTAGTGGCTGGGGCTGACGGCACAGCAGGGCCTTTGGGTACCCCCCACGTCCCTGCAGGTTGCCAGCCCCTCCACTGGGCAATGCCAGTGTGCCCCCCAGAGTGAGGGCAGCGAGGTGAGCCCCTCCCCATGCACTGCAGTCTGCAAAACTCCAGGTTTTACACTTTTCTGGCAAAGAGCTTCCCCTGCACGCAGGACAAAGAGGCTCTTCATCTCTGGACAGGAATGCTCGCACTCACCTTGTTCTCCCCGCATGCTGTGCCATCAACGGCAGCGTCCAGCTTGGAATGGCACGTGGTCCCCACTGTGCACCACAGCGTGTTGCAGACGCTCTGCAGAAAGCACATTTGCACAGGACGTGGTTACTGCACGGACCAGCTCACTGGTACAGATCGAACTCACAGGGAGAGGGTCGCCCCGTGCAAAGCCCCCGCCACCAAAACCCCCTTGGGGCTGCCCGAGTTCATGCAACATTGGGAGAGACCACAGCTTACGTCCATGTCGTCACAGAAGGTGGAGTAGGCACCGTACTGCAGGCGACACTGATGGCCCACGTCGTAGAGGACGCCCGGGGGCACCAGGGGGAAGTCCAACACCTCCCGGGCAGGGGGGTCATCCAGGCACAGCCCCCAGCCCCGGCTGAAAGAGAGACACCAGGGCAGCGTCACTGCCTGCCCCTGCAGTCCTGAGACACCCACTGACCCCCCAGCATGTCCTGGTGCTCCCCGTTGGAAAGCTTTGCCTGGGAATAACTCCCTGCTCCTTAGATTTGCAACTAGCTCATTAGCAAAGTCCTCAGCCGGGGGGGCCTGGGCCTCAGTTTCACCACTCAAGGTGAAGGGTTTCGCTGAGCAAACATTGCACTGCAGAGAAGCAGATGTTGTCCTCGCGTTCATACACCAGGCTGGCTCCCGAAATGTCCCTACGGATGCTCTGGCTCTAGTGTCAGTGCCCTGGTAATAAAAATAAAGTGGATTGTCAGCAGCAAAACTCACTCACCCTCATATCTGCCGCTACAAACAGTGCTCAGCCTGTGCTGGACAGCATGTTTTTAGAAAAGAGATATTAAAACGGAGCCCGAAGCGCTGCCAAGGCAGCTTGTGGCCCCCTGCCAGGCTGCCTGGGAGCCTGAGAGGCTGTTCCTGGCCGCCTTGCTCCGCCGCGAGTGGTTTTGCTATGATACTTCCCAAACACACAAGAAATTGTCACTAGTTTAGCTTACAGTGTTGATTTAAACAAACTTGTTTCCAGCAACGCAAAGTCTCCAGCGTGGGTTTCGGAGCAGATTAGATTACTTCAGCTCGTTGTGATTGGAAACAGGTCTAAATCAACGTGAACCAGGATTCCTTTCTAACCCAAGCTGCCGACACGGCCCAGCTCGGCAGCAGCAGGGAGCGGGGCTGGCAGGAGGTCGGGAGCCACGGTGAGCACCCACTTTGTGGGGTGCTGGCAGGGTGACACCCGGCACAGCAGGCACCCGCTGCCCCTCTCCCCTCCTGCACCTGCGGGGTCCCCACCAGGCACCTGCGAGCCCCTCGCTTGGCTGGGAGCAGCCCAACATCGCCTCAGCTTACAGGAAAGCTCCTCAGCCCCAGCGTGGGGAGTGGTTTAGATTCCTTGTTGACTGCCCAGAGGTATGAACAAAATCTATTTCTTCATTAAATATTTTACAGTTATCCTACGGTGCCTTCAGCTGGCCTCCACCTTTTGCCAAAAAACTTTACTGAGCCAGCAAAAATTGGCATGAGTTTGAATCTGGCTTTGAAAGGATCGACAGTAACCCACACTGCAGTAAAAAATCACAGGGCTCTGCACTGCATCTGCCTCTTTCAGCCTGTTCATTAATGAGCTAGATGATAGGATAGATGGCATGGTGATTAAATCCCCATGTGCAAGGAGGCTGGGAGGATCTGCAAATACATTTGCGAGCGGGATTAAAATTCCGAAAGCTCTTGGAGAACTCCAAGAAAGGCCCAAGAAGACAGGACTGAATTCAATAAAAACAAAGGCAAGGATTTAAACTTGGGAAGAATGAGCTGCACAAACAGAGGAGCTGGAATGGCTGGAGAGGAGCACTGCTGCAGGAAGGGCTGGGTGCTCGCAGCTAGCAGGGTGCTGCAGCCACGGGCATGGTGTGGGTCAGCCAGGAGGAGAACCACAGGAGGAGGCTGGACGAAGACCTTCAGCACTGCAAGAGGAGGTTGAAAACCTGGTTGTCTGGTCTGGAGAAGGGAAGACTGAAGGGAGACACGGCAGTCAGCTGCTGGGAGGCAAAGGGAGCCTTCTCCATGCCATCGAATGCTCACAGAGGGTCGCAGAGCCCCCTGCCCAACTCACAGCAGCAGCAGGGCCGTGCTGCCATCGAAGGCACAAACCATTTTCCAACGTTAACTGTTCAGCTGTGCTCACCCTCTTCTGTAAAACAATCACCATCATCTGAGAGGGCTTTTTTTCCCAATGCGAGGTCTGTTCCAAGCACATCTAGCAACCCCAGGTCAGCAGGGTCTCATTTTTTGGCTCGCTCCTGCCCATTCTCCTGCCAACACCGTATTAAAACGAGCTCATGTCTGCGCTCGCAGCAGGCCTCTCCTTCGCCTCGGGGATGTCACAGCCGCGGAGAGACGCCTGCTGAACTCTGCTCCACTCTTGGAGGAAGAGCTGCCCCTTCTGGGAGGGGAGCAAAGAGACCAAAACACCACTGGACAAGCAGACAGATGGTCTGCTTCTTCCCTGCCGCAGCTAACGGCAACCCAAGGTTATTGCCAGCAGGAAATGCTTCATCTAAAAGCGAAGGTTAAAGACAAAGGGCCAAGAACTCTGTAGATGCGAGAAAGCCCCATTCCACTGAAAGCCAAAAATCAACAATCATTCACCCTACCTCGGGCCATTGGCTGGGATTTAGAAATGGGAGCTCAGCACCAGGCAGCCTTCCTACCACGCAGCTCGCAGCCCCAGCCAGAGCTGCTCGGCCGCTGCTTCTGGCAGATGCTCTGGCTGTTTTCTAACCTTCCCGTGACAAGAAAGAAAAATGTCCCTCCAGTGCAAGACCCTGGCTGACAAATGTAAAACTTGGGCCACGTTCCTAAGAATTTAATAACAACAGACTGCAAAATCAGCCACAGGGCACTAAAAATAAACAAATGCAGGGAAGAATCTGGCCTGGTCTCATCTCCTCACGTGGTGCCTGCTGCCATCACGCATTCACCCCAAGCACAGCCTTGCTCCTGGGACGAGCAGAAAGCAAGATCAGGTTCTCTGGGGTGCACCGAGTGCTACAAACCCCAAGTGCCATGGGAAACTGCTCCTTCTGCTCAGCAGCTTGGACGTGCCTACGTGCTTCCAGACGGCCACCCCTCTGTTAGGCTGGTGCAAGCGACCCGTCGCTGACACTGGGGCTCAGAGGAGCAGAGCCAGCGCCAGAATTTTGCTGCTGGGGCAACCATGCTTTGGGAATCCCGACAGCTAAGTCAATGAAGAAAAGTGCTCTAGCTGTATTTGTTCAAGCAACAAGCACTGTGCTGCTGCACAAACGCTCTGTTGCCTTTGCATTCAAATACTCATCCTTCCCAGCAAGGACCAAGGCAACCGAGCAAGTTAGAAATCCCCCCCAGTGCCCTGGGGTTGACTTCTGAGACCAGAAAGTCTTTTGCAGACCCCAAAGCCCAACCCAGCCCCAAGCTGTGGCAGCCAGCTCGGCCCCGAGTACGGACACAAAGGGAAGAGAAGAGGAAGCGAGGACTTACTCAAGGAATCGTGTGATGTACTCCCGGCTGCAGCGGGACCAGGTGAGTGGGGACGTGTCATACAGGAGCTGTGGAGACATGATGAAAGGTCTTTTCCCAACTGGCTCACAGTCATTGCTGCTTCCATCATGCTGAATCCCAAAACTGTGTAAGAGCACAGTCCCACAAAGGAGAGGTGAGCCGCATGCCCGCTACAACCACGCAGCTTCTCTGCTTTCCGAGACGCTACACCAGACATTAAAAACATTCACAGCTTCGTGGGGACTTGCTAATGAACAGGGAGTAGAGCATTTGGCTATCTGGGAAACGGGACCAGAGACACCCACAAGCTTTGTCCCATGTGGTAGGGGACAGGCTGCAGTGGGGTTTTATTAAGAGAATGCCAAGAGCATGCCCTGGATGAGCTGCCGTGGCCAGCAGTGGCAAGCAGGAGGCTGCTTGGTAAGCTGGGGAAACCTGGCTGTGCTCAGGGCTGTGCCCAGCCCCTGTGTCCTGCGACACTGTGAGCAAGGGGAACAGCCCCAGGAGCTTGTGTGGCCTTGCACTGGAGTAAACCAGGGATATTTTTGCTGTTTTGAAGTGACAAAGCCAACAGACTGTGCTTCATGCAGAGAGCATGCAAAGCAAGCATTTAGCTGAACAGATCTATATTAAATCCAAAATGTAATATGATGTATAATTATTACATTGAGCTTTTCCCAATGTACGTATTTTACACAAGATTTTTACTTTAGCTTTCTTACTGTCAACTCAGCCAAGAAAAAAGTAATGAGAATATTAAACCAAGTCAGTTTAATTAAACTTACTGGTTACAGACTTACTGTACAACTATATCTGTTATGGACTATGATGTTCAAATGACCTTCACAAGTTTAATTGAAATCAGGACAAGCACAATTCTGTCACTGATGCTATACACATGGACTCTATTTTAAAACTTTGCAATGAGCAGCCCTCTTCTCCACAAACTGTAGCATCAGCAACACAGGAGAACTTACATGTGTAATTTGTCTGTGTTTTCTTGGACATGACTTTCATTGAACCTGGAGCAATCAAAAACTTAACTCTGGAATGCAGTTCCCAGGGTAAATTCCCCTGGATTCAGGGAATTGCTCGGCAACATCCTGCCAACTTCTACTTGTCCCTTGTCAAGTCCTGACTAAACCATGCAGAGGGCAGAGGGCAGAAAGGAGAAGAAGGAAAGCAGGGTACCTGTGTCCTAGCTCATGGGCCACGGTGAAGGCCAGGGGCAGCCCCGTGTCCTCATTGATGTTGCAGCTCCTGTGGGGCTGGCACATCCCCGCCACGTGGGACAGACCCAGGGTCTCGCAGGGCCTGTTCATCGCTGCGCAGATGTCCTTCCTTGGTGATTGGAAACAACAACACACACACAGCAAAGAGGGGATGAAGATGGCAGGAACCAAAGGACAACACGAGAGCGAGCATGGGCAGGGCTCTGTGTGTGCAGAGCCAGCCCAAGGCAGCTGCCCAGGAGCAAGCCCCCGCTGCCTCCCCAGCCCAGTCTAAGGGGATGTGCCTGAGCCCAGCAGATGCTGGCCAAACAGAAGCAGGAATGGAGACATCCAAACGTCTTTCTGCAGCAGAAAGATTTATGGCCTTTCCTTTCCCCTTTACTCTCTCGGTATCCCAAGCTTATTAGAAAGACTGATTAATGTGAACTGCAAGCCAGGCTGGCTACGTTTATTCCATTGTATAAATAAAGCTGATGCTGGGAATAATTAAGCAATCACTACATTTCTTGGGGAAGTACATCCCAGGGGTGCTGTGGTCCAGGGCAGAGGACCTCCAGCCACCCAGGATGAACAGCTCCATCGAAGTGCACGGCCTTAAGTGCCTTATTTCTGCTACAAAGGAAATCTCCTAAAGAAGATAATTCTGTTGTGGGTTGTGAATCACTGCACAAACAACCACGATACTGCCAACATCCAAGCTGCTGCAGCCTGAAACCATCAAACTACATTTTGACTGCAAGGTACATAAACTTGGCCAGAGGCATGAATTCCACCCAGCTTCATGGGAGGTTAGGGGCCTGCTCTGAGGCTCCTTTGCAAATCCCTGCATTCATCTGCAAAGGGAAAAAGGAGAGCTAATCCCTGTGTACATCTGCTGCAAGGATCCACCCACTCTGTTGCTTGCCAATAGGGCTGTGGTGAAAACCTGGATTGGAAACCCCAGCTTCTACTCAACTGGGAACTGTCTCCAGGTTTAAACCTGAGGTTTGAGACCAGTTCCTGCTGTCAGGGTCAGGTCACCTTCAGGTTTCTTGTTTTATGTTGTGCTGTATGTGCAGGCATCCAGACAGGGCTCAGGTACAGAGAGTGAGATTTTACACGGGGTGTCTCAGCTGCCACTGAGATGTGGCTGCCTGTGTCCCACCTGCCTGCAGCCACTGGAGGGATTTCCAGCTGGCAGGGTAGCACCTGAAGCATAAAATTAGCCCACAGGCACAATACCTTGTGAGCAGGACTGCAACATCGTGATGTAAGGGATGGGAATCTCCTTTCACGTTGATGCTCTTCTGCCACTTGCAAAAGCTTTTCAAGGTGTTGTCGGCATGGTGGGAGATTTTCAGATCCTCCTGTCAAAACAATTAAAAGTCTGCTGTCATACTGCTGACAGACCTGTTTGTTTTTCAGGATGCAGTGGTAAGGGGTCTGACCTCTGACACATCAGAGCGAGATCAGGAGTAACTGCCATATAGAGGGAATAGTTTTGTATCTTATAAGATACAGGTTGGGTGGGAATACAGCCCGTTTCCACTTTCTTTTCCTCTGTGATTCAACCGAAACATGAAGTCACCCAACACCGGGGGTTAAGTAACACTGCAGGAAAATATTCCATCCTGGCTGATGTGCTTTAGAGAAGGATGCAGCTGGGCAGCCAGCCCGAGAGGCGTCAGGCTCCCTGCGAGCAGCCGCTGCAGCTGGGGAGCACAAACAACCGCTGACAGGACGCTCCTCGGGGACACAACGAGCTCCAGCCACCCAGTCCCAGCCCCAGAGCTGCCTGGGGACCGCCACTGCTCTAGGTTTGGAGGGATGCTGCTGTGGGTAACAGCACCAGTGGCATCAGGTAATGTCCCACCGGTCACAGGATGGGAGGGAAGATACTGGCGCAGAGTAAGTGGCTGAGTTAGAAATTATTATAAGAATTAGCCTCCACAGCTCCTCTCACCACGCAATCCTCCTAACTTTATCACGGCTGCAGGCCTTGCAGAAGACAAGGAAGTGAGGCATGGGAATCTGCATGAATCTTACACAAATTCATCCAGGCAAACAGCGCAAGATTGACCTTAGAGGCTTTCAAGGCCAGCTCTTTGTGTATCCCAGTCTGGCTGCCAGGATGGAAATGTGAGTCACTTTGTTTTCTTCTTACCTCTTCGGTCTCCAGCAGGATGAGTCGCACTATGGCAATGTTGATAGGGTTCCCGATGCTGGCATGGTGGAACAGCCCTGCCACCTGCAAAACACAAAGGCCAAACACATAAAGATCCAAAGAAAGACCTTGCCCTGGGACAGTTCTGCTGGTAAATACATCTGCAAGGCAACATGAGCTCAAAGGGAAGCTACTGAAGGTTGTTGACAACATCTCGGGTAATTCCCAAAAACAAAAGACAAGACCAGATGCAGACCTGGCCTAAAGCAGTCCTGGTGTGACGACATCCTTTGGAAACTGCTGTAGTCTGTGTAGCACACTGAAACTCAACCAGAAATGCCTGGGGAACCACTTCTTCCTTCACTCCCTAACAGACATGTTTAACATCTCAAATCCCTGTGCTCTTGCAGTGCCTTCACCAACTGGGAGAAACCCGGGGATCTCACCTTGACATCCTCTACCCAGTCCCACCCTCTTTTTTGGCCAACAACCAAGCCCTCTTCTGAAATGCACATGGCTGTTACCACAGCAGCACATTTGCAAACAGACTGTACCAGCTCACGCTGAATTATCTGCTTGTCTTGCGGCTTTAGGGAAACCTCCTGGATTTTTAAGCCCACCATGTTCATGTTTTGACTCTGGACATGGCCCTGGGCTGCCTGCTCAAGGTGGCCTGGCGTGGGCAGGGGGCTGGATGAGGTGACCTCCAGAGGTCCCTTCTCACCTCAGCCAGGCTGATTCTGTGACTCCAGGCAAAACTAACAGTGGCACCCCGGCTGTGCAGGATTAGTTTGTTAGCACACCAGACCATCTAGTTATGAGTGGATGTCTCCAGAGAAGCTTGAGTTCAAGCAGCAGCATGAGCCGTTGAGGCATTTCAATGAAATTATCACAATTAGCTTTTAAAGCCTGACTATGGGTTTCACATTTAATGCTCCCGTGGTTTGGTGCCAGCAAAACAGCTCAGCTACAGTCTGGTTCTGGGCTCAGCTCCTTCCCTTGGCTGTCCTCAGGGGCGCTTTACCAGGAAAGCCACTCACAGCTCTCTGCTGGCACCGGCTCTGCAGCATTTGGGGATGAGGTGAGGAACAATACGGCAGCTGCCAGCAGTGCTCCCTTCTTGGGTGCCTCTCATTGGCACTGCCAGTGCTGAGTTCAAGGGAGCCTGACCCAAAGCTCCCACATCCCCGTGGGTCTTTCCTCCTGCGAGGAGGTTTCCTTATCCTCCAGAGGCAGACGGAGCACCAAGCAGTGCAGAAAAGCCCACGTGCAGGCAGGATCGGGCTGTTTGTCGAGAGATTTGCTGAGGTCCCACTAGGGCTGAGCCCTGGCAAGCCCAGTGGCCCTTATGTCTCATAGCTGCATCTCCAGGGACCTGGCAGCTCTGCGGTTCAGCAAACCAGGACTCACCATGTTCATCACGGTCAGCACGTACTTCTCGATGTTCTCACTCCCGTGGTATTCTATCATCTTGGTGTCTGCCACCACCAGCGTTTCCACCCACTTCTCCTTGCTGATGGAGCGCTGCTTTATTCTTCTCTTCCTGTGTTGTTTCTGTTCCCATCTCTCCCGCCGCTTCTCAGACCTCTCCAGATTTTCCCGAGATTCTGAGGAAATTAAGTAGGAAAAGAAACATTTTTAAAATTATTTTTAAATGCCAGCAGCATTGGTAAAATATCATCAAGACCCCCGTTTTTTGAAATAAGGGAGAGAACTCTCTGGTGTTGACAAGGAAGCCCCACACTCAGAACCCAGAACCTCCTCGCAATTTTGCTGTGGTGTATGCTCCAAAAAATCACTGGGAGTTGAAGACTTTGATCTCACTGTGTTGCACAGCAGCATTAGCATGACAGGAAAAAAAAAAGAAGAGGAAAAAAGGCATTTAAAGTAAATTCTTTGAAACAGAGTTTGAATATTTTGTGACTAACACGCAGCCTCCAGAGCAGAGCAGCACTTATGGTTTGTGTTGACACATGAATACAGGCAACCACGGAGAGATGCTTGAGCATGCACTGCTGAGAAACATCAGTGGCTCAGTAGGAGTGTAATCCTACATTTCTATTTTGCTGGGAAAGAGCAAAAAGGATAAACTCCATGTCCTTGAAGTTGGACTGATGTCTTGAGCCAAATCCCAAAGATCATCCCTGTCCTAGGCAAGACCGAAATACCCGCAGCGTGCACAGAGATTTCCTTGGCCACATGGAGACAGAACCTTGGGTTCCTGTGCTGCTTGTCCCTGGAGGAACAACAGGGACATTCATCGGGCTGAAAAGACACACGACGCCAGAGGAGAGCTTTGCTGCTCCTAAGGCACACCAGCAACTGGGAATTCTCAAGCCGAGACTTTTCCTGTGCTGCTGCTCCAAGATCAAGGTCAGGGTCAGCCCCAAGCTGGGTAAAGGCTTTACAAACCACACTGCACACAGTGGGAATTGCTTTTATGACCAGTTTCTAAGGGCTCTGCCTCACTTTGTTAACAATGGACTTTCACATTTTATGGACTCTACTGTACTTGAGCTGTGAAAGAGTGTTTTATCCCCCAGACTGAAAAATCCCAAGTATCTGGATAATTTGATGAATTGCTGATACCACTGTGACACTTTAATCACAACGGCTTCCTTGGAGCTTGTTTTCATTGCGTCCTTTGCTGCTGAGCTTCCATGCGGGACGTGGAGGGACTTCAGCAAGCTCGTTGCTGGCGGCTCCCTGGCTACCAAGGAGGGTTGCAGTGGCATTTCCCCGGGAGATCCCGTTCACACGCCTGCCCAGCTGCACACAGAGGCTCACACTATGCAGCACAGGGTACTGACAGAAGCTGAATACCAGGTCAGCCTAACACCATCTGGCAGCGTGGTGTTTTGCAAAGAAAGCCAGCAAGACGTCAGTACAAAATAAAAGACTTGAATTTATACGAATCCTGCAGACTTTCAGTTTCCTTTCCAGGGCACATACATCACGGCCACGTTGCTGGTCTGTGTTCCAGAAGAGATCCAGGTGTGCTGCACACTGGCCATATTACAACCAGTGAAATCCCTTTACAAATGGATTTTAGAGGCTTCAAAGTCCAGAAGGAGCCATTCTATTATCCCCATATTCATTTAGATTACCAGAAGAATGCCTAAAGACAACCTGATTATAGAATAAAGCAAGGTTTCTGGAAGCAGAGAGCTCTAGGAAATAAGAAAATCACCATGCATTGTCTGGAGGATGCAGCTTCCAAGACCCAGACTAGTAAGGCACCCAGGCTTTCCAACAGCTTTGCACTGAGAGCTGCAGAGGGTTCTTGGCCAGAGCTGGCAGCTCGCTGGGAGGCCAGGCTCCTGGGCAGGCAGTGTTGAGGAATGGGGATGCTGCCCAGCTTTCCAGGCAAGGGAGTGCCCTCACGTTTAAAACCTGCTCTGCACTGCTGGCTAGGAACGTACCCTTGCTGCCTCTCCTGCCTCCAGGATGTGTACCTAAGGCAAACACCTCCCCATGACACGATTTTGCTGCAGGCAGACAGCCAACTTCCATCTATCTCAGCTGAGTTAAAACAGCCCCGAAATCACAAGGGCAACACAGACCCCAGAGCAGCTGGACCAGCCCCCAGGGATGTGGGGTTGTGCTCCAGCGGTCGGGCTGCCTGAAGCACTCACTGATTGCTCCTCTTCACAGAAGCAACCAATTTATGACTAGCCCTGAGACTTCATCGTGGAAAAGACTTTGAACACCCTTCTGTAAGTGTTGTACGCTCTCCCTCCCAGCACCAGAGCCTCAGCCTGTGCTCCTGTGCTTGTGCCATGGAGCCTCTGAGCTCTGCTCCAGCAGAAGCCAAAGCCCTGCCAGCAGCACTGGCTGCAGGCCCTCCTGGACCTGCTCTCAGGTGACAGCACTGCCCATCTGAGCCGCCACCTCCTGCCTGTCCCAGGACCTGTTTAGTGGGGCCAGCCCCGCAGATGGGGAGCGGGTGGGCCACTGAGGAAAAATGCTGGGTTTCGACCCCACCAAAAAGCAGGAGGGGGAGCTGCTGTTGTGGAAATCAAGTTGGTTCCTAGACACTACTGCAAGCAAGGTGCTCCAAACAAGAGTTGAATCTTCATTGCGGTAACGCTGCAGGGCAGAAGGATCAAGGAAACAAGGATCACTGGACTAAATGGGAGTTCTGGAATTCAGCTCATGGGAGCCAAGTTTTACTCTGAAAGGTCAAAACCTGATGCTTGCATGTAAACGAAAACAAACACTGCCTCCACATCACAGGGCGCTTGCAGCAAGGCCGGAAGAAAAAGATGAGAGCAAGAGGCCTGAGGTTCAGCATGCACTGGAGTCATGTATGTGAGAAACATAAGCAAACACAGGAAAATTGGCAGGAGAAAAAAACCCTGCAATAATTCCTGTGACCTGTGGGCTGCAGTCATAAATGCCACAAAACCTCGGCCTGCTGCTAAGCAAGCAAATTTTCTTGAGTCGTGTTTTGAAGCGGTGGTCAGCCTTCCCACAAGAAAAACGCTCGTGGAAATTGCTGTGTGCCCACGCTTTTGGAAACTTGGCCATCCTGCAGTGAGGAGCCCCCTGCTCGGACAGACCCCAACCGAGCAGCCCCGTGCTGCCCCCTGCCCCCAGAAACCACCACAAAACCCAGGGCCCATCCCCTCGAGCACATGGGGCAGTTGTGCCTCAGTGCTCTGAGACACAAAAGGGTTTCCTTGCCGGCCAGCTAGGTGTCCTTTATGGCTAAAAGCTGGCTACTGGGAGCTTATCTCAGGAGCTTAACGCTGGGTTTTAAGATAACCGTGTCTGCTGAGGCACCTTAGGGGACCAGGGCTCTTGTCACCGTGCACTTCAAAACTGCAGAACTCAAATCGTGAATCCCAGGACCCGGCTGCCACTGGCCCATGGTGAGAGGCAAGAGAAAGGAGACAATACCTTGCACGCCGCAGGCTGCCCGCGCCGCCGCCTGCCTCTTGCCTTGCTCTGCCCGGTGCTCAGGAGCGTGGCGTTTGTATATCCTGTGGGGCTGTGCCACTCTGTCCTCGGGAATGCTGGCGGCCACTGGTTCGATGAAATAGTCCTCGTTCATGAGCCGAAACACGCCTTTCTAGCGGGGAGAGACAGAGATGTCACCGTGAGGCCACCCGCATCGAGCACAGACTCACACCAAAGAACCTGGGAACGGGAGAGGTTTGCAAAATATTGCAGGGAGAAGCAGGTCCCCTCTGAAAATAGGTTTGTGGATATTGTGAGCTCTAAAATCCCAGACCAAAGAGAACAGGCAAGCGGGGACTGATCATTAAGGGAACGGGAAGCTAAAGAGATCCCAGCCACAAAGTGCAGGGGGTGCTGAGCTGAATGGTGGCTGCGCTGAGGAGTTCAGGGGCTGCAGGGCTGCTGAGGCAGAGCAATGCCTTCTCCAGAGAACCAGAAGCAGAGCACACCAGGAATGTGTGTGTGCTGTGCTTCCTCCTCCATGCTCACACCGCCTCTCCCTGACCTTCCTGGGGAAGCTTTGCGAAGCCCAGGGGCACAGCCCAAAGTGTGGCTTTGAGGACAGTGCAGCCCCAGTGTTTTGAGCAACTGCTGGACCAGTGGAGATGTTTTCATAACGAAATCCTCAGGAGATGAAGTCAGTTGCTTCTGGCCTTTTGCACTAAGCCCCGTCGCTGTAAACTGAACCCTCAGGTTGCAGACTTCCTGTGGACAAGCAGCAGCAAACCCCTGGGGAAGAGGAGGAGGAACCCGCAGGAGCTCTTGATCTCAGCAGGGACTCAAATCATGGAAAGTCAGTGTCGGGACAAGGAGCATCGCATCCCCGTGCCATGAGGAAAGGATGTGTCACCGGGACCTCTCCTACAGCAGGAAGCGACACCCTAAAACTTTCTTTGGTTAATTACAATCCCCTGACCCCGGTCCAAATGCAAGATGTTGTTACGGACTCACACAGGACCCCAGAGCCCCAAACTGCATCTCAGGAACAAACTGATCTGCAAGCACTTGGCTTTGCTGCTTGAGAAGCTCTCTGAATGGGCAGATTCACACCCAGACACCAGGAGCTCCTGGGCAGGGGTCTGCAGCTGGAGAAGCCCCATGTAAACCTGCTGGGGGTGCCCCGAAAGGGCTGTGTTTTGCCCCGGGGAGGCTCTGCAGAAGCACTGAGCGGGTTGCTGTCTGCAGGAAGGTCTGGTTTGCTCTGTTTAAAGCACGCCTGTTAACCTTACTGCACCTCGTTTGTCACAGTCCAGCTCAGTGTTACATTGCATTTTGGAATCCTTGACAGGAGGAGTTTAAAGGCTTGAAAAAGCACTGCCAGAAAGGTGAAGCCTTCAGAGAAACAGATCCCAAAGGTGGGGACGGGTGTTGAGGTACGATTACCTTGTGCTACGCACGTAACAACTGCCGGACCAGCTGCTGAGAGCACATGGCTAAGAGCTGCAGAGTGCTTCCAGTAAAGCAAGGCTGGGCTTGACATCCCACGCATCCCCACCATGTGCCCACACAACATGCTCCTGCAGCCCGTGGCACTGAGCCTCCCGGCTCACAGCCCGGAATACCTAGCACGATGCAAGTGGCATGTTGGTAACAGTGAGTTCACTGTAACAAAGCTCAGGGACAGGCTTTTCTTTCCTAAATAATTCTGTGAGACACACAGCACATTGTTAGCGTGGTTTTCCGTGGTTTGGTGTCTGACAGAAAGCCAAACGTTTCCAGAGCCTCGCATGTTACGAGTACATGTGTGTGTTGTCCATGCAATACTCTGAAGGGAGCTTTACGACAGCTTCTATTCCCGTGCACATTACAGCCACCAGGATTTCTCTCATCCAAACATCCACAGAAAAATGAATTGAAAGGTCGTGGGTTCCTCCCAGACACATCAGTCTATTCTGTATCAGAATGAAAGGCCTGGCTGTTTCCTGCAGCATTTATCCCCCTGAAGTCCCTCCAGTCCCAGCTCCTCGGGCAGAAAAGCTGCTCAAAGTCACGGAGGGAGTCAACGCGAAGACAGCCACGGAGCTCAGACCGTGCTTCCCAGCTCCGGGCTGAGCTGCTTGCCCCTTCTTGAGCTCTGCTCCCTCTCTTTGGCAGGCTTCCTCCAGACCCCACGCCCTCGTTGGCAGAACCCCAGCTGCCAAATTGAGGGTGAGAGTGCAACCAGAACAACCAGCCCCGACTGCTCAGGGAGCTGTGAAGTGCGGGGTGCCGATCACCCTCAGATGCTGTTAAATTTGGTGGGAAAAGCACAACCTCGACACCTTCCAGGATGCGCCCAGCATGTTGCACGGCCTTGCCATGCTATCCTGCCAGAGCCAACGCTTCTGGACCACCGGACACACCAACACCTCCCACAGCAGCTCCACTGGCACCAACGCTCCTGCAAATCTCTGTGAGATGTTAAACCCCGTGGGGACCCGATAGCTGTGCCAGGAAGGTGCAAGCTACTGCAGACACGGCGTGAATGTGCCTTGCTGAGAGCCTCCACCCCTCTCTGATTAGTGACAGTGGCTTTCAGCAAAATTTCCCTTCTTAACACGCCACAACTGCCTTTGAAAATATTGACAATTGAATAAGACTGCTGACATCTGCAAAACCTAAAGGAGTTTCACTACATACGAGCCACTATCCTGCTGTGAACAACCAGGCTCCAGGCTTTGAACAACCTCGTTTTCAGATGTGTTTGTCGTAATCCTACATTTATATACTGGAAGACAGATGCGATATGAGAATCGCTGTCTTTGGGAATTTGGACACAAACACAAGTAAACACAGTCCCAAGAGTTCCCAAACCGCTGGAATCCATGGGAAATTTACAGTCAGCCCATCCACAGCAGCATCAGACCTACACAATGAGATCTTGACTCTGTTGCTGTCAGGACTTTTGCCATTACTTTCACAATAAAAAAAAAAAGGATTTCACACAGCTTCTGCTATTTTTTTGTGGGTGAGGAACCTCAGTACTTACCAGGCCATCACATGTGCTGAGCGCGGCCAGGCCGCCCTTCAGGGTCCGGCTCTGAACCTCCCCAATCATGTGGCAGGAGTTGTAAGTGTGAGACTGGATCTTGGCGTCAGCGATTCCCCCGTATCGTCTCTCACTGACGAACCCGGGCGCGAGGAGGTTGTTGTTGAGGCTCAGGTTGAATTTCAGGGGTTGGCCTTTGTAATGCATTTCATAGAAGGTGAGAAACTTGCTCTTGGAGGAAAGAGACCTTCTGTGAAGCACTCGGTGGGACAAATCGTAGGACAGGAAGGCTCCAGTCTCGTCAACCTTGATCGGATGAACGATGTCGCTGCTTGATGACCACAGAGCAGGGTCTGCAAAGAAAGGGTTTTCGTGGTTAGCTTTAGGGTTAATCACCTTTCCTAAGTGGGGTCAGGCACCCAAATATCTGTTGATCTGTAAGTTGTGTCCACTGCTGCTGCCAGCTGCCAGTGCCTGGAAGCTAAGTGCACTGTCCACACGTTCACTCTCTTCTCTGCCCTCCTGCAATGCATCTCCACCTCTCCTCTCCACTGGCTGGGGCCAGTCCTGGTTTCAATGCACACGGTCCTGCTGTTTAACAACTACAGGGAAAAAAAAAAAAAAAAGAGAGAGAGAGAAAGGAGAAAAAGAAAAAGAAAGGAAAGGAAAGGAAAGGAAAGGAAAGGAAAGGAAAGGAAAGGAAAGGAAAGGAAAGGAAAGGAAAGGAAAGGAAAGGAAAGGAAAGGAAAGGAAAGGAAAGGAAAGGAAAGGAAAGGAAAGGAAAGGAAAAACGAGAAGAGAAGAGAAGAGAAGAGAAGAGAAGAGAAGAGAAGAGAAGAGAAGAGAAGAGAAGAGAAGAGAAGAGAAGAGAAGAGGAAAAGAAAAGGAAAGGAAGGGAAAGGAAAGGAAGGGAAAGGAAAGGAAAGGAAAGGAAAGGAAAGGAAAGGAAAGGAAAGAAAAGAAAAGAAAAGAAAAGAAAAGAAAAGAAAAGAAAAGAAAAGAAAAGAAAAGAAAAGAAAAGAAAAGAAAAGAAAAGAAAAGAAAAGAAAAGAAAAGAAAAGAAAAGCTCCCACTTTTGAAAGAGAGGCTGGAGCCCCACAGCAGATGCCTGGCAGCAGGACACCTCCCCGTGCCCGGAGCCCCCCAGTGCCCCCACCGCTGCCGGCCGCGGCGCTCCGGGACCGGAGACCCCGGGGGGGATCCCGGGGGGAGCCAGGGGCAGCCCGGGACCGGCGGGACCCGCACCGGCAGCACGGGGGCAGCCGCGGCTCCGCACCCCAGGGCATCCCCAGCGCGTCCCCGTGCACATCCCGGCGGGCATCCCCAGCACCCCCAGCACCCCCACTACCCCCCCCCAGCACCCCCCAGCACCCCGACCTGGCTGCCCGGCGCTGCCTCCCTGCCGGGTGCCCGCGGCCAGCGCGGCGGCGAGCAGCAGGAGCCCCCCGGGGCCCGGCATGGGTGCGGGCGGCGGCACCGGCGGCTCGGCGCCCGGCGGCGGGGCCGCGACGGGCGGAGCTCGGCTCCGAAAAAAACTTGGGGGGGGGGCAGCCCCGGGCCGGGCCGGGCCGGGCAACGATCGTGTCCCGGCCCGCGGGGCCGCCCCGCCGCTGTCCCGGCCCCGCCGCTGCCCCCCGGCGGCCGCCACGGCCCGGGGCTGCCCCCCGGCGGCCGCTGCGAGGGGGTGTCCGCAGCACCCAGGGGCCCGCAGCACCCAGGGGCCCGCAGCACCCAGGGGCGCTCCGCACCCTCCCTGCAGTCTCCTCCACGAGACTGCCACCTCTCCCCCGTCCCACTGCACAAATGTCACCGAAAAACGACGCCTCTTTGAGGCTTTATTTGGGCTGCCATCTCCCCTTCTACTGATACCGACACTACAAGGTTGGGGTTTTTCCCTTTTTACATCTTTTTCTTTTTTTTTTCTATTTAATAACTCCTTGGCAGGGCATGAAGACTGCAGGCAAGTATAGCCCCTTCCTCATGAAATATGTGACTGTTACTAACTGAGCATATTATTTGTATTGTTTTCCCTGCTTGTTCTCTCTGCACGTCAGGATCACACAGATCTCACTACCTAGCTCTATCTATTTAAGCCAGAAGGCTAAAATGTTTAAGGAATAGCCAAACTGAGTGCTTAGTCTCTGATACGTACATTTGGAAAGATTACTTGTGGGTCAGGTTTATGAGGACAGGGTGTTCCAGGTTTGGTTGTGGGGAGCTCTCTGACATTTTTTACACGGAGCAGTTCGTGCTCAGAAGTCTGCATTTGTAAGTGTAATTTAGCTATAAGACATCACAAAATGTATTTGATATAGGATGAAGCCCAGGTCAGAGTGTTTGACATTTTAGGTCTGCATACATAATGTGCAGCGCACTCGATGTGCCATTATTTTCATGTCTGACTCATCCAAATCAGGCATTTTGTGTCTTCTGTAAGCAACAGAGAAGAACGAGGTTAATTTTGAAGGCACCCTGCTGTTTAAAAACCAATTGCACTTGAATGGCTCTGGGCAACTTCCAGCAAGGCCGTCGAGTGCCCAGTGAGCGCTGTGCTACTGCATTCACGGTGGTTTTGCCAAAGGGAAGCAGAATCTGGCCACTTCTGCCTCCTCCTTGCTAAATATCTCCAGAGAGGGGCAGTGACCCACAGCACTGACATTCCTGCGCTGGGATGGATATGTGGCTCTGCTGCCCTCCCAACCCCACACTGCATCGAGCGCAGTCTGTACAGGAAGCGTATGTGGAATTGCAAAATATTTATTTCCTTATCTCTTAAAAAAAAAAAAGCCAGCATGAGGGTTTGAAGACTGCCTGGTGCTGTCAGGCCACGCGTGGCTTTCCCAGACGTTTACGTCTAGTGCTGCTCCACTTCTGTCTGCCTGGCTAGCATTTTCCTTTTTTTTTTTTTTTTTATTTTTTGAAGTGATAACGTGAAAATATGACAACAGAGATACGGCCGAATAATCACAGGAAGCATTTTGACAGAAAAAACACACAATTCGGCTGCATGTACAAACAGAGCGCGGCTGCTCCAGTACGAGGGGTTTGCCCACACGCACAGCTTTACGCTCGCAGAAGCGAGGGCAGGAGGCAGCGGGGCAGCTGCTGCGGGCAGCTCCGGCCCCAGCCCCCGAGGGTGGGCGCCTGCCCCGCGGCTCGGTGCCCGCGGGCCCCGGGGCTGTACCGGGGGTCGGCCGCCCCCTGAAGGCCCCACTCGGGGCCGGGGAGGCCGCAGCGGGGGCGGCGCTGCCGAGTACCGCAGAGGCAACCATTGGTGACAACGCCCGGCTAGCTCAGTCGGTAGAGCATGGGACTCTTAATCCCAGGGTCGTGGGTTCGAGCCCCACGTTGGGCGGGTAATTCTTTTTTGCCTTTCTCTGCTTTTTTTTATTTTTTTTTCGTGTAGCTCCGCATCAGCAGCGCCGCTCCCCAGCCCACCGCAGCCTCACGGACAGAACCGCGCAGTCTGGGGGCGCGGAGAAAAAAGGGGGGCATAATGGAGTGGGGGGGGGGGTGTCCGGCTCCTGACGAGGCGAACTACAACCCCCAGCGTGCTTTGCGGCGCGGCGGCGCGGCGCATGCGCGGTGCGGCGGGGGCTGGGGCCGGCCGCGCGTGATGCGGCGGCGGCGGCGGTGAGGCCGCCGGGGGAGGGGGCGGGCGGCGCGGGAGGCGCTCCTCAATGGCGCCCAAGCAGGACCCCAAGCCCAAGTTCCAGGAGGGTGAGCGAGGGGCTGGGGGGTCCCTCGGGGCCTGGGGAGGGAAAGGAAGGGGCAAAGGGAGCGGGCGGGGGGGGCTCCGGTACCCGCGGCTGGGCCCCCGGGGCCTGCTCGCCCTCAGGGGGGGGCGCTGGGTCCGGGCCGCGTCTGTCAGCACCGGGCCCTGGGAGCGTGAGGGGAGGGCCCGGCCCCGGCCCCGGCCCCTGAGGCGGGGAGATTGTTCTGGAAGGGCTGGGGGTCCCCCGGGCCTCCTCTCTTCCTCTTCTCGGCCTATCCTGCCCGTCAGGCCTGAGGCTGCCCTTCTCCCCTCCCTGTCACGCACAGCGCGCTTAATTTTCATGCAGGTTAATTTTTAACGTGTTAATTTTTAACATACGTTAAAAATGTTGAAATCTTCTGGCCACGTCAGGAGTTTTATTTTCTCGAGCTCAAAAGGTGCCCATCACTCGCCCTGCTTAATGGGGAGCTCCCAGGGGGGACCCTCACGCAGGAGGGCGATGGGCGCCGTGCTGGGGCCCTGCAGCATTTGGGGTGGGATCACAGGATCCACGCTAACATCAACACACCCGGTGCTTTAGGACAATAACGGATTGGATTTTGCTTCCCGCAGGGCTTACTTTGCATGCATCTTGAGTTTTAGGTAGTGGCTGTGGTTGGTACTGATGCAGGTAAATGAAAACTTATTTCCCCGTCCCTCACCGTGGCTCTGTCTCTAAAAATGCAGCTGGCAGAAGAAGCTGGAGTCTGGATGCTCAGTGCCCCTCAGTGCAGTGCTCGGGTGTGCATTGGGGCAGCTGGGGGCAGAACGTGGTCAGTCGTGTGTTGGCACCCCATGCTGACACCAGTGTGTTAACCTGCAGGAACACACGGGATTTTAAAGTGCGATCCACGATGTAACAACTGAGTTCAGGTGAAATGGAATGGGCTGCAGAAGGTAAAGGTTGGGTAGAATTCCAGACAGAAATGGTTCATAGCTGTAGGGATACATGCGGCTTAAATTTATAACAGGCGTTCAAATTTGGACTTTCTTCCCTAAATATAGGTGTTTGTAATCTCAACATTAGCACCAAAATGGAGAAACGTCCCATGAATAAAGCTGCCTGCAGGCCTAAGGCTCAAGTGCTTTATTGTGGGCATTCACAGCATGACAAGTGAAATTATTTTAATTGTAGATTTCCCAAGAGAAATGATAGGTGTGCTTAGAAGCTGTCTGTACAGGCACTCTTCACAAAGCAATGGGCGAGGAGGAGCCTGCATTTGTTGTGAAAATGCATGAAAGCTGGGAAAGCCTGAATGGCAGACGGGAAGTGTGAGTACCCTGTGAAACAGAAGGGCTGTGTGTTGGTGTAGGCATCGGAACGGAGATCGGCGCCTGGTCCTGTGGGAGTTAGTGGCTGCTGGTATCTTGGGTGTTAATCTTGTCACTGACTTTTTTTAAAAGCGAATGGGAAATGTCTTGGGAGTCTTCCTCAGATGTCAAGTTCAACTTCGGAGAGGCTTAAAGCAGATTTGTCTTCCTGGTGGTGCTGGTGGGATTTCGTTGGTTTTGGTCTGTTCTCAAGATGCTGGTTACCAGCCTGTATGTCCGGGCCATGACACAAGCCTTCCCTTTGATGTGAAAGGGGAATTTCTTGCTTCTATAAATGCTCTGCACGTCGAACAGTTGACGTAGTGGGCTGTTGAGCTCTGCCTTCCCCAAGCTCTTCTCACGTGAAGGTGTCGACAGTGGGGCTGGGAGAGCTGCCTGCTCTTGCCTGGGTGCAAGCCGTTGGTGCAGCAGGGATGTTCTGCGTAGCGTGGCGTTCCTGAGTGTTACAGAGCATCTTCAGCTAGCTTCTGCCAGCTATTTTAGCTGAAGAACTGTTCTCTTCCAAACCCCGTCTCTGGGATGATGAATAGGTGTGGGTGTCTCTGCAGCGCAGGAGAGAAGCGGTCTGTAGGTGTGCAGGAGAAGCCTTGTGCCTGTCTGCAGTAAGCTGAGGAGGAGGAAGAGCCTGTTGGCGTTCCTCTGTGCTCGTGGTAACCCTTCTGCAACACCGAGGTTCGTGTCCTTGCTCGTAGTAAATGTGGACATCTTGCCTAGAAAGATCTTGCATAAGGATTGCAGGAGAGGTGTGGCTTCCAGCAGTGCTCGTGGACTGTGTGAAGGATGCGGGGACTGCAGTCTGTGGTTGTTAGCTGTGATTATAAAGAAGTTCTGACTTATGGCAAAGTACTGAATGTACAAAAATGGGGGTACATTCCCCAAAATGGGGGTACCCCCAGCAGGCTGGGGGTGGCCAGAACCGCAGGCAGGAGCACAGGGCTTGGGGCCAGTCGTTTGCTGAAGTTAACCAGCCCTTCTGCAGAGCTGTGGGCAGGCTCAGGTATGACTTGTGTGCAGCTGTCCTGGCATGAGTGTTCTTTGGGGAAGTCCTCGGGAGTCTGTCTTTTCCTTCATGGCCCAAGTAATCAGCTTTGATCCTCCTGTACGACAGTAAATCGATGTTCCAGACACCAGCCTGCTTCTCAGATCAGATTCTGCCTTCGAGTTCCTTGCTTGGTTGACCTGGGATTCGTTCTGTGCTGCACTTGATAACGTGTATTTTGCAGAAATGATATATGAGGATTATTTTCAGATGCTTATCTGCAACTTTCTTTCAGGTGAGCGAGTGCTTTGTTTTCATGGACCTCTCCTTTATGAAGCAAAGGTACGTGTGGCTGCTCGCTGCTGCAGGCGCTTCTCACTGCTGCTCAGGAAAGTAAAGAATTGTATTAATTTACTCGCTATGCCTTACATCGATGGGTTTAAGGCCAGGAGCTAAAATTAAGGATATTAGGTAGATATCCTAGTATCCTTCCTCCTAGTTGCAGGTCTGGGTGACGCTGAGTTTGTTCCATGCATGATGGTGTTGAGTTCAGCAGTAAAATAAGATGTTCTGCTCTGTGTTGACACTTAAGTATTAATGCTGCTTTAAACTGGAGGAAGCACAGGGAGGAGTTATGGCAGTGATCTTGAGCAAATGCTGTATGGCAGAAGACTCTGGATTCTCCGAAGTACTTAAAGGTGACTCAATCAGCATGGCAAGAGAAAAGGGATTAGAAGTTAGAGCCAAAGAGGGTGTGCTTTCGTGTTCCAACAGTGAAGCAACTTGAGAATGTTGTGAAGTGGTACAGCAGCATCTGTAGCCCAGCATCTCCAGGGCAGGGCTCATCCTTTCTGGATGAAGTGCCTTATCCGAGACTAAGCTGACGGATTTATTTTGGTGTAGCCAGGAATTTATGAACATGGGCGGGCACCAAGATAAGACTAGACAGGGTTATGTAGTCTGTCGTCTGGGTTGTGTTTTTGCAGGAAGAGGCAAGTCTCTGGCCATGTTCTCCTTTTACACAGATGTGGTAGCTTCAGCTCCTAGCTGTCAGGGTGCAGGGGAAGGTTCAGTTATGAGCCGTGTGCGTGCTTGTCCCGGCTCATCTCGTTGTCTTCCTCTGGCTGAGCTGTGGCAATGTCCTGCAGGCTGCCGGTAGGGCTGTGCTGAACTTTCAGACAGAAGAGTTTCAGGGAGGGATGCTTCTGAGAGCTGTTGTCTTTAGAGGCCAGTCTTTAACAGGAGTACCTGTTTTTATTTACATCATTTGTACATTCTTAATCTAGAAAAAGCCTTTACTGCAACCCTTTCTACTGAATATAATGTGCTCTCTGTGACTGCAGAGATCCATATTATCTATTTTGTACTTTTGAAGACTCCTCTACTTCAGCCAGCTTACCTGTCTGTGAGGTAGGGGCCTGCATGTGAGCAAGCTCTTTAGTGAATGGCTTTTGGCTAACCTTGGGGTAGTTAAGTGACTGCTTGTTTACTCTTTGGGTCACCCTCAGGGGTTTCCAATCCTTCTTGTCAATGAAAGTGGCCCTTTGGATAGCTGAGCAGAGTTCTTTGTTTGCCTAGCCCTTCCAAATCTAAATAGGCAGTAACTTGTGTTAGAGAACTTCGTTTCTGCTGTGAATTTGCTGCCAGGTATTTCAATTGCTTGCATGAAATCTCTGCATGCTTAGAGTCTGGAAGCTTACAAAGAAAAACTCGTTCAGAGATCTTCTTGTTCTCAGTGGTACTGACCAAACTTTTTTCTCTGTTCCAGTGTGTAAAGGTTGCCATAAAGGACAAGCAAGTGAAATACTTTATCCATTACAGTGGCTGGAATAAAAAGTAAGTATTTCCATAAAGCAGACCTTCATTGTCTCTTTTCATCGGTTTGAATGCTGTCTTGATGGACAAGCTCTTCCCTCTGTGTCTTTAGAAGGTTCTATAAATTTGACCCATTTTTGTATAGCTGAGTCAATGATTTATAGCAACACAAAGAAAACATTGCCTAACTAGCTGTTTCCTGCAGGCCTTGGTTATCTAGACAAACTAGCTTAGGGTGTCAGCAGACTAATGAATGGGAAGGCTTTGTAGTGCTCTGTTCAAGTTTGACAGCAGTTATTGTAATTCCTCCCTGGCAGAAATATTCAGTGTAAAAACTTTCTTATTGCGTGCTGGTATGAGAGGTAATCCCTGGTGCAGTGGATCAAAGTGCTCTACTCGCTGTGTTTTTCACTCTTAAATTGCTTCTGGCAGCAAAGATTTGGAAAAACATGCCTTTGTGAAGGCTGCTTTCAGAATGGGAAGAGCTGTCTGTTTTAGTGTTTCACAGGAGCAGTTTTAACCTGTGTTTTGGTTCTGGCCTTTCATGCAAAGTTGCTGTTAGAGATACTTTTCCCTTCTGCACAAATAATAGAATTCTCGGTAAGATGCTTCTAAAGAATAAAGATGTCTTCATGATACAATGCGCAGCTCACTGAGGATTAATTTTGTCATGAGATTGTTGCATTTGTGTAGTTTTTGTTTAATTTGAGTTCTGTCACTCGGTTTTGAATTTAAGAAAAGGAAGGTTTTAGTGAGCAGAAGCTCTAGCTATTCAGACTCCAGAAGGCCTTCTGATTTTTGATTTTTTTTTATATATATATATATATATTTTTTTTTTTGCCTTCAAGCTTCCAGCTACATTAAAAGTGGCTTTGCTGCAATATCTATACAACTGGGACAATGTGATTTTTTTAACTTTGGTTTCTGTAATTACGGTCCTTTGTTACTTGTTAATAGCTCGGCTTATTTTTTTTCTGCACATATCAACAAGATAGGAAGTTTTTTCATCATACAGCATAACGTGTACTGCAGTTATATAGCACTTCTGTGGAGGTCTCACAGCTGTACAGACAGGAATAAGACAAGGAGCTTACCTATCTGACCAAAGCACTATCCTAAAAATGGAACCTTAGGATACGTACAGCTGCTTGTCTGTTTCTCTAGCATTTGGATGCAAAGCTTGGCTTGTCTGAATCCTGGAAACTTTATATTCCTGCAGTGGCATTGGTTTTTGTCACTTTGGTGTTCCAAGGGTGGTAGCTATTGTCATGTAGTGAAAATGACACAGAACTCATGTAAAGAGCTTTAACTTGCATGTTTCGGAATAACTTGGCCACTTTTAATGTGCTTTTATTTGAAATAATTTGTCAGATTGCTCGGATTATCCACTCTTTGTCAAAGTGGAATTCTTGCTCATAATGGCAATTTCCCCAACACCTGTTCTCTTACATCGTTCACTTCAGATTCTTCAAATATTCATGCCATCTTGGTTTCCTTCACAGACAGAAATCAGAGCTCTTCTTCTTACAGTAAGATCTTATTGCTGAATTTGTTAACTTATAAAATGTTGGAATAGATAAAGGAAACTCGCTTCATAATATAGTTATGGCTACAGATGCCCCGTGATTTAGTAAGTGTAGATTTTTTTTTCTCCTGAGATTCTTCTATATTAAGACAGTCCCTTCCCTCCCAAATTGCCTATCCTTCAAATCTGGGAAACTTTCAGAAATGACTGAGGGTTACAGTTCCCTAGAGAAACTGTTACAGCTTCAGGCAGTGGGGAATGCGTTTAGTAACTTACACTCAGTTGTGCCAGTCCGTGACTTGTAACAAAAGCAAAGTTCAGTCTCAAATTCTGCAAAGCTTTTGATTGATCCTATTTTATGTAGAATGCAGTTCTGTGGTGTTTTTGAACAATTGTTTGATTTTTATTTTTTTTCCAGCTGGGATGAATGGGTTCCAGAAAGCAGAGTGCTCAAATACGTGGATACCAATTTGCAGAAACAAAAGGAACTTCAAAAGGCCAATCAGTAAGTATTTTTGTTAGTCACTGTTAGCAGAATAATTTTTATCTATAGAGCTTCAATCCAACAGCTATATGTCAAAGGAGGGCAGTAAGTTCAAAACAACCAAAAAAAGAAAACTACAACAAATGCCTTCAAGAAGGATGCCTCTGTTCTTTGCGGTGCTTTGGCCTACAGAGGTATTCTGATCTCAGTGCTCCAGAAATTTAAGAGTGAGCTGCTGCTTAGTTTTAAAACTTACTTCGGGTTTCAATGAAGAGTAGGTTGATGAAATGGAGAGGCAACCTGATGAACTGCAAGTACCTTCTGTAACACAGAAGTTAGGTGACCAAAAACGATCCTTATGCAGTATCCCTAAAATACATTGTTAACTGCTGAGGATATCCATCCTAGGGGATATTTAAAAGCTGTCTGGACGTGTTCCTAGGCAACCTTTTCTAGGTGGCCCTGACTGAGAGAGAGGTTGGACCAGATGAACTCCAGAGGTCCCTTCCAACCTAAACCATTCTGTTATCTTCTCAGGCAGCTTCAAGATGCATGCAAATACTTTGATTTTTATGAGTGCTAGTCTTTTGATTCTTTTTTTGTGTAACAAAAGTGCTTTTGTCTAGAATGTCCTATTTTTCAGAAGCAGTTAGTGTGTTGCTTCTAGGTGATTGAGTAAAGAGGATGGTGTAAATGGAAATTTATACTCTGAAGTTTGTTATATGAAGAAGCCTAAATCGTAGAATCATTTACGCCAGAAAAGACTTCTAAGATCATCTAGCCCAACCTTTAAAGTCCTTTTCTTGCTATTGAGTTGAATTTGTTCCTCCTTATCCCAAATAAGACTTGAAATCACTTACTAGAAGTTTTGTGAATACTCTGTATAACCTATTATCTTTTGAGGGGAAAACAAGATTCTTTTCCTGTTAGTCTTACTGCAAAATGTATTCTTTTTAAAGGGAACAATATGCAGAGGGGAAGATGAGAGGTGCTGCTCCGGGCAAGAAGACATCTGGTCTGCAGCAGAAAAATGTTGAAGTGTAAGAAGCTTTTTATTTAAAAAACAAAAAACTCAAACTTTTGCTTGTAAGTTCTACTATTGATCTCTAAATAGTTTTCTTCTTATAGTTTAGCCTAAAGAACCATTCTTTTACTCCTGACACAACCCATGCAGGCATTTTACTGTGGAGGTATCTGAAAGGCTTTTGTTGAATTACTTTATTAAAACTGTCTTCCAAGACTGAATGATGTTTAATCTTGGATCCAGGTACTGAGTAGGCTAAACATTAACACTTCATAGTTCTCTGGAATACTATTCCTCTCAAGTTAGTTGCCTGACACTCAATTGTGACGTCCTCATAAGACTTGTGTGTCTTAGTGAAATTGGTTTCTGTACAGAACTTTGCAGCTCTTCCAGGCTGCGCAAGCACTTATGTGGGGGGAAAAAAATCCTTAAAATACCTTGCCTTCTTACTGTACAGTTGTTAAAACCGTTTCTAGGAAGCCTTTGGTGTTTTGCTGTCTTTTCCAAATCTAAACACATGCTATTAAAATGGTTTTGCATCTTAAGAGACCAGAAGCAAGCTCAGATGTTTATTAGAAAAAAAAATCAGAACGTAATTGTCAGATTTCTTCCATTTCATCCTTTTTGTTTTTCAGAATAGGCTTGTGTGGCCTTATGCTTAGATTCTCATAGCTCTTTTGCTTTGCTCATGTGTCATGAAACTCTTCTGTTTGGGGTAGTACTTCAGTTTTTTAATCACGAATATACTCATTTCTAATGTGATATCCTAGATCTTTTGAACTGCTGACTCCTTTTATTATTCTAGTCTTCACGAGGAAGGAAGGGATGTCATTTCAGCAGCTAAGAGCATTTGGCAGCAGCCTCGCATTTCATGCCTCACTTATGGGTAACTTTGCGTTACAAAATAAGTATCGTTGGCTTGAGAAGTGCAGTGGCAGTGGATAAAGGCTTTTTTCGCTCTAGATCCTGAATGCAGATTTCACTTTGCAGCTGGCCAAAGCCTATCCAAGGCTGTAAATTGTCTTTTGGTCTTCGAAATGGGGAGTTAGATGGATTTGGTCATAATGCTGCGTGTATATTCCTTTGGTCTGTTGTTACAGATTCTGAAGTGCCTTAAGCACACTGGTTTTGTGTGCTTTCTCAGCTTGGGATGGGCTTCTGACAGGGACGTAGTCAGTCTGTCTTTATTTGGAGGAGGTGGGGGAAAAAAGCCTGCTCAGACAGTTCCTAATGCAAGTCATTAAAAACTAATTAAAATATCTAAATTATGGTAATTACTAATGGGACTGCTCGAGGGGTTGTTGCACTTGAGTCTGCTTGTGTTTTATTCAGTAGGAGTAGAATTAATTTAATGTATAATTTTGACATAGGTGGTGATGACTCAATTGTAAATATTTTCATGACTACAAATTGCATTACAGAGAACTTCCTAAGAGTAAATTCAGGAGTAGGTTCCCCGTACTGTCAGCTTCAGGCGTTTTGGGAGTTCAGGCTGATTGCAGTGGGGTGGTGACTTGCTCTCTGGGGCTGAGAAAATGCTAAATGTTAAACCTCCACTTGAAAAGCAGTAGAACTCAAAGTCAGCTTAATCCTCTCCCCCACATGTAATCACCTTGCATCCAAGGTGACGCAGCAAAAAGGACTTCATCTTAAGCTTCTGTTTAAACTCAAAGCTCAAAAGCATGTTACTGGGTCTGTCTTTACTCTTGGTTAAAACCAGTTGGGCAAAGGGAGTGGTTTTGCTTTTTGCTGTCATCACAATACTAAGCATCAGCGATTGTTTCTGGTGTAGCAAAACATACAGGAAACTAATTCTCATGGTGATTGGAAAGCTTAATTCCTTCCAGGTGGAAGATCAGAGTAGTAAAGGGGGAGGAGGAAAGCCTGTCATTAAAACAGCAGTCTTGTGATGTGAAAGGTTCTATCACAGGGTCCCATATGCTTGTTGCACTGATCTTGCTCCTAGTCTCTAGCCATTACCAGCATCCTTCTCAATTAGACCTCTGGTTCTTCCAACAAAGTCTCCCTATCTTCTTCCCTACCTGGAGGCTGAGGGGAGGAAATGCAGTGACTGAACTTAGCAGTGATGCAGGGTTGCGATACTGCACGTTATTGCCTCAACTGCTGCTGCTCACATCCTGCTTACACCTGAAGTCAAGGTGGCTTGTGACAAATCTGGGAATACAGCTCACACTTCGGGATTGTTCTGTTGTTATAAATCTGAGGTCGCTGCAGGTACATAATGTACCGTTGGTGGGGAGGGGGAGAAACTGGTCAACTATTCTAAAAGGGTAACGCTGTCAACCTATTTAGGCCTCAAAATTTACCTTTTGTAGCATTCTTGGAGGATTGAACAGAGGGAGCTGTTCAAACTTACCTGTAAAAACTTATTCCTCAGATAGCCAAACGAGAATGCAAAGGAAATAAGTCTAAGAAAAAACTATCCTCCAGGAATGTTCAATAAGATTGTAAAACACCGCTAAAAAGGTAAATTTTTGAATCTTAAATAGATTCTCTTAAAGGCTGAGCACTAGGTCTGACATTCTTTCCTTAACTCAACCCCCATTGTGCCTAGATTTTTCAGACGAGATGGAGCGCATACTGTTTGCTGTTTGGAGACCCCTACAATATCGACGCGGTGAGTTAAGGATGGATTGTCAAACCAGGATTTTCATCCTGAAATCCAAACCTCCTTGCTTTCATAGATTTCCTTTAGCGACTCTTAAAGTCGTCAGTTGTAATGATGTAAGCTCTGGTAGCAATTCAGTTAACAATTCAAAGTGCTGCAGAATATTGTGTTTTTTTAAAGCTGGCGTGGACTAACAGAACTTAGTTTCTCTGAAATGTGTAAGTTTTCAGCTGGGAGAAGGGGATGTTCTGGGCAGCTAAATGCATTTGGTGCCCGCTGTTCAAAAAGTGGAAGACAACTGACTTCAGGGTTTTGAAACTGGATTGTTCTAGAAGATTGCAGTTGGCCTGCATGTTTACTGTAGCCTGGAGTTCTCTTTCCATGGAAATCAGTAATAAACTGCACTGTGCTCTGCGAGTCTGAGAGCTCGGCTGCTGCTGTAGATGGTGCTACAAATGTGAGGATTGATCTTGCTCTGTAATCTGTATTTTTGTCATGGCTTGAGTCTGTTCAGAGTAACTGTTCTGTAAACTGCAGCAACTAGTTCAAAAGGTTTTTTAAAGCTATGTCTAAGCGGTATTTAATCAAATAGAAATATGCATGAAATGCAAATTGTTCGCAGTTCTTTTGAAATTAATCATCATATGCTAACTAGAAAAACTCTGATAGAAAACACTTGTGTGTTTACAGTGGGTTACCGAAAGTGAAATCCAACCCTACAGGTACTGGCTTTCCTAGACTGTCTTATCTATGGTACTGCTGAATTCCAGTTTCTAAGAGTTGATGCTACCTTTGATGGGCCTAATGTGATTATTATGTTAAAACCAGTAAGCTGAGTCAGCCTGTGCTCGGAGAGGAAGAAGGGCAACCTAGAGGGTTAGAGTGAAGGTATGGCACTGAGGAACAGGTTTGAGAAGACGTATTTTTTTTGATGTATTTGCAAGCAGTGTCACCAGAGATGTTCTCAAAGCAGTATCTCAACTTAAATGTGAATTATTGTTACTTTTTCTAACAGAAGGCCTGTTCTTAATCTGAACACGTTGCTCCAAAGCATGTGCTCCTGCTGCGTGTCCTCTGGGGCATCCCCTACCATCTTTGGCGTAGCTCGTAGCTCTCACATGAGCTACTCAGTCCTCTGAATGTCAGACAGTATACGAATACTGCCTCTGTGCCAGCTGCCTAAGGCTGTAACAACCCTGGGAGGGCCATTGTGGCTCCAGCTGGAGACTTTCCTGACCCGCTGTGCTGTCTGGTGGTCACTGACAGCACGTACCTGGGGACAGTCCTCAAGTGAGTCAAGTCTGCGGTGCTTTTCTGCCAAAAATACCCTCTGCTCCTAGCAGCCTGTCAGCAAGGGACTTCTGAGTAGGAGGCTATATCCATGTGATGGGTTTAATAGGCGTTTGTAGGACTGTTTTACCTAATTTCTGCACCATTTGGGCCTCTGGCCTCCACAGCATCCTGTGGCAGCGTGTTCCTCATTTTAATTCGGTACTGTGCTGAGGAGGGGAAGGAGGATGACGACTCCTGTCTTTTTTAATGCTTTCTGACGGGGTTTTTGGTCTTACTTCCATCTTGAGGAAGGATTAATTGGTCCATCTTCACCCTTTAATGGTATCTCTACAATAAACACTCTTCCCACCCACTGGTTACTCCTGGTATTGAGCAGTTCTGCACTGCTGACTGTTCCTGCTCTTGTTACCTCTTCTACTTTGGTGTGCCGTGTAAGGTCAGGTAGCCTGACCGTGCAGGAGATGTGTTTGGTTCTGACTTCAGTATTTATCCTTTGCTAATAGCGTTGGAGGCTGTAACTGAATTCTGATGGGAATGCTGCTCCTTGCAGCTGATTTAGTAACCAAGCTGCGAGAGCAGTAGAGGGCTGACGACGACTTCAACATCTTTGCTTTTCATACTTGAGTATTTTCATGTAAGCTTTTGTTACTAGACACCTTGTGTTAGGAGAGACTTCAAGATTTTGGACAGCTTAGTTGCATCTGTGCTGTCGTATTATCAGTAACCTGGCACCTTGCTGATCTCCCTTTTCTGGCATTTACAAGAGTCTTAACCTCAAATCCCAGAGCCCCAGGTGGTAACTCGCCTTCGTTGTGCTGCTTGCATCCTAACCAGCTGTTGTAGGGAGGTTCCAAAAGATTTCTAAGTCTTGTTAAAAGGCTCGAGTTTAGGGAAAGTAAGAGTTCTGTGGGCAGTAGCAGGTATTTGACCTAGATGGTCGTGGACTCGTAACTGTTGTAGAGTAAGCAAACCTTCCCATGTCTTGTTTTTCCTCGTGACGATGTTTGTGTTGAATTCTTTACTAAGCTAATCTTGTTTTCTCCTGATGATTCTCTAGGCATGACCCTGAAAGACACTTAATGCTGCTCTGTGTTCCGAGGCTTGCTGTTACACGTAGGTGTAAAATGGCACAGAAGGATGTGTTTCAGCCTTTCCTGGATGTTTCATCTCTTTGTGTCACTTGGGACTTGAATTCCTTTGCAGGAAGTTACCTGCCAGACCCAGGACAGGAACATGTGTGATGTTCTTCAGCTGTATGTCTCTAATGAGCCTGCCTACAGATGTGCTGCTTATCGCGGGCTCCAGCTTCTCTCGATAAGGCTGTCTACAAGCTCTGATACGAATGCTGCATCTTTCTCCTGGCTATTGAGTGCACTGTATGTTTACATTACTCTATGCAGCAGAAGCAATTCATCTTGCACAGCTGTCGTAACCTACCGAAGAGCCACTCTGCTGTACAGGCATCAAAAATCTGCCGAGTGGCAATGCTTTATCTCTACCCTGAGATCTTTGTTCCCTAAATCAGGTTTGTCTTAGACTTTGCGAACAGATGGCTGCTTTGGCTTGAAGCAGAGATGTAATAACTTAAAATGTAAGGAATCGAGAAGTAAGAAATGAGGCTGGAGAGCACAAGCAACTGCCCTGAATGGGTTTATGCTAGACGTTGTGCATCAACAACACAGGTGTGGTCTTCTCTCTTAATTGCAGTAGTTCTTGAAGTACTTTGGATTGTCTGTCTGCTCCAGTTTTCTAACACTCTGCTTCTAGACTGATGGCTCTGATTTTATTTTTATCTTGTGACATTAATTCTCAAAAGAACTCCCTGTTTCTACTTGTTTACTCTAGGTTTGGAAGGAAAGGCATTCTCTTCAATACACAAGTCCATTATCGGTGACTTCACTTGGCAGTTGTTACCTCTTCCTGGAGAGGGGATGTTTACTCTGCCCACTGTTCTTTTTAAGCCTAATGATTGCTTGTGACTTGAAGCTTGAAAAAAGTGTTGCTTTTCCTGTCTTCAGACCTTTCTGAGACTGACTACTTCCTGACTGAGATAATCCCGGTTCAGAGACTGAATACAAATGTCTTTTGACGTTGTGATGAATTAACAAAGAAATAATCTTGTACTGGTAAAGAGTTTTATCCTCACAATCTGGAATCTAGGCCACTGATTTCTGAGAGGGGTTTAACTGGATTCCTATCAACAGTGAGCAAATGGAAACCTGGCTAATAGGCTCTTAATTCAAATTTTCTAGAAAAGGTTAGTAAATGTACAAAGTTTAATTTTAGTTTTAATAATGTAGCAGTTTATTTTTTTGTCATTAACGTATCTTGACATATTTGAATATTTGCACATAGTGTTTTTAAAATTCTTGGAAGTTAGCTTCTCAGCATAACTGTTGGAATAAAAGTAAGGGCTAAGGAGAGAATTTAGGCAAGTCCAAGTGTTGAAGTGTTAAGAGAGCAGCATCTGGAAGATGATAAATGGTAGGAACAACACTTCAGTATTGTTCCAAATGTTTCCAGTAAGTATAATCATGATCTCCCTTAAACTTTGGACTGCTATGATTGCATGATCATGCAAGTTCATGCATATAACTAATTCTGATAGTGATATTCAAACTTTCTTATGCTGCTGTAATGGTAAAATTGTTTTTTTTTTCAATACTTTTTCTGGAAAGTCATCTAGCTGTGACTCATAATTTCCATCACCTCTGTTTCCTTATCTTGTATTTTGTCTTTAAGTGATACGTGAAATGCTGAAGTAGAACATCTATAAGTATTTGGAAAATACAAAGTATCTGTAGATGTTACTTGGTAAATGTTGGTCAGGTCTGTTCTAAAATACTTGTTCTTGGCCTGTCTTCTGGACTTATGTAGGTTTAAGTTTAATGAATCCCCAAAATGTGAATACTACCATTTGTCCTGGAAAAATCGTAAAGCACCATAACTGTAGTGATAAATCATACTTAACTTTTTTTCCTTTCTTTTGCTGCTACTTAAATACTCGATAGGCTAAGTATTTGATCATGGTTCTGAACTTACTGGACAATTTTTCTGGCTTTCAATTCTTTAAATACTTGTCTTTATATTTGCAATAATTTGTGTTCTTCTTGCAGGAAAACAAAAAAGAACAAACAGAAAAGTAAGTATATCTTTATTTTTTTTTGTGGAAGTGGATATCCCTAGTGAAAAATTCTTAGCTGGAATAAGATCTTAAATCGCCCCCCCCCCCAGGTTTGCTTACAGTATCACCTTATAGTGTTCCTCCTGGATTTTAGATGTCCATTCCCCTCCAGCAGGAGGAACATATAACTTGCTGATTTGTACAGAAACTATTTGCCAAGATTTTGACTTCCTGCAAATTAAAAGCAAAGTGGTATCCGCGTGAATCTGAAATACTTTGGTAAGTCAGAGTTGTTTTTTATTGACATGGGACACAATTCACAAAGCTGAGCTGCTGGCTCCAAAAACATTCTTCCAAAGAACATTACAGGTACTGATGCCCTGGTTTGTTCTTAATGCAGAAATCTCCATCTTCAGATAAGCACGAATTTAGCAGATCAGAGTCAGAAATGTGTGATGTTCAGAATACAAGTAATATTAAAACAAAAAGCAAGTAAAAGATGACTTGAAGTCTGAATCTTACTTTTAAATGCTTTATTTTTTTCTTTTTAATGGCATTTCTTACTGACTTACCAGACTTCTTAAGCAGCATAACTTCTCTTTTCTGTACAGCTCCTGGAATTGGAGAGGGGAGCAGTACCAGTGAGACTCCTCAGCCTCCTAGGAAGAAGAGGGCTCGAGTTGATCCAACAGTGGAAAGTGTACGTGTTGGTGATTCCCTTGTAGGCTTTTTGACAGAAAATCGAGATGCTTTGCTCAGACAGCAGTGTTTGTTCTGTGGTACGGCAGCGTGAAATGCTATAATTTTGCAAAACCCTAGGTTTGCCAAGAGGCCTTGGAAAATCTGAGTTATTTCCCTGTTCCCTCTGGAGTCTACTTTGGCAATTCCGTAGTCCAGTGATGTGTTTGAGTTGTGGAAATAACCGATACGGTGACTCTTATCTTGGATAGTTATCTGATAGTAATTAGTGTGGCTTCACTTTATTATTTTTTTTTTTTTCCAGGAAGAAACATTTATGAACAGAGTTGAAGTAAAGGTGAAAATCCCAGAAGAGCTGAAACCATGGCTGGTAGATGACTGGGACTTGATCACCAGGCAAAAGCAGGTAATCTCTAAAAATAAATAAATAATAAATTAAAAAAAAAAAAATCTGTGCATAGGCAAGGACAATAAACTGGAATTTCATATCCTCTTCAAGTGCAGGGTAGCTAAATCTCCTGTAGAGTTTGACAGAAGCCTGACAGTGTTTTTGATAGTTCTCATCCCAGTTGGATTTTAAACAAAGGTCACCTGTGAGGTTATGAGCATGGTGCAGCAGAGCTGAATGTACATTTCTGGAATAGATTCAGTTTAACAGGGCATAAGCTTGAAAGTAGAGTAATTTTAAATGAAGTGTGGTGTTCCTCAAAACATGCCAATAGGTCAAACATGCTTAGAACAGTTTGCTTAGCTGGTAGACAACTAATCTGTAGGAACATTGTGTGTGGTAGACGTTCTATCTCAGTTCCTTCCTGTCTTGTTTACACGTCACTTATTGCCCAATTCTTAAAGTATCTCAAGTTCTACAGCTCCGACAGAAACAGTCTTTTAAAGCAGTGATTCTCTACTTTTCTGCGAGGTAGAATCTATATAAAGCTTCCTGATACAGTAATTTTACCTAGACAAGACAGTCTTCCATTTTAAAAAGTATAATACACTTTCATAAACTTGTTAGTAAGTCATGACTAGTGTGGAGCTGCTTACTTAAATTGGCAAGAAGCATAGAAAATAGCATTGCAAGTTGTTTGTTTTTGATTTGATAGGCTGCAATTGCATGCTTTGAATTTTATTGCAGCTCTGAGGTACTGTCTGTTTTCACAGTGAGCAAAAATCCCAGATGGACAAAAATCTTGTCCTACATAGATAAGGCTGACTTGTGCTGAATAGAAATGTTATGCTTGCACCAGCAGGAAAAGTGCTTAAGTATTAGTATGTGTTACACTGACTCCAGTTCTGCAGACTGGATTTTTTTACCTGATTATCTTCAGACTATAATGCTTTTGTGAAAGGAATTTGGTAAAGAAATTGGTAAGTGAACTGGGGCCCGTGCCTCAAAGAAACAAAGCAAATCTGTGAATTTACTGCTTAGCCTTGCAGGGTGTTACTGAACTAGTATCTGAGTACAGGTGATCTGTGTATGGTGTTACAGATGGAAGGTAATCACTGGTCAATCACAGCTACAAATATTTGTCTTCAGTCCTGCAGGCTGTGATGTAGCCGTGATAATCGTTAGATGGTGCAGGCAGTGAAACTTCCCAGCATGTGCCTAGTGGCATTGTTTGCTTTGCACGGTGGTACCCGTTGCTGAACTGTAGAAGCAAGAAGCAAAGCAGACAAAGAATAATCAAAGCTGTCACCGTTGCTTTTGCAACAGCTGTGTGACCTGCGCTAGGCAGGTCTGCACTGGCATTTGTGTGCTTTGCTGCATACCTTTGGCTCTTGGATTGACTTTGGCAGTTCAGGTTGCTTTTGAGCAGCAGAAACGTTAAATGGAAACATGACTGTGGTTGCTGTTAAGTATTTCAGTATGCACAACTAAAACAGTTGATGTTCCTTCAGTAAGAATTAACACCTTAACCTGTTAATTCTGGAAATACCCTTATGTCTGTCTAAGGCTAGCATGTAGATAGAAATGTCTGCACAACTTAGGCAACTTGCATTTGCTCAATTCTGTTTCTTTCCCAGCTCTTCTATCTTCCTGCCAAGAAGAATGTTGACTCTATTTTAGAGGATTATGCAAACTACAAGAAATCACGAGGAAATACTGATAACAAGTAAGTAGCAGTCGTTTCAAACCGTAACTACATCTTTTGCTGTTGTTGCTGCACTTGTAGTTCATGGGAAAATTAGTAAAGCTGTTAAACTAATAAACCCAGCCCTGTGCTCAGGTTAATGTTCAAGACCAAGGTGATCAAGGAGTTAAGGAATCTGAGGAGGTAATTCAAAGACCTGGTTCTGCTTTCTGGATGTTACTTCTCCTTCATGCCCTGCCCTTCCCCAGGTTTTTTTTTCCTGAAGGAAGCTGACAGAAGCCAAGTCAATCATTCTCCATCCCCTTCGTTCTAGCTCAGTTTTTCTACACTGAATGAAGAAATTAGGCGTTGCTTGCTGTGTGTAAGCTGAACAAACTATCAAAAAGGCTACATAGCAGATGAGCAAAAAGTGTTACCGTATTGGCAGGCTTTCTCGTTGAGGTAAGGGGTGGAGGACAGGCAGGTAGATGATGACTTCTCTTAAAAGAATCGGATGGCCAAAGCTGATCATCCTGAGGTGGTACTTTGAAGATTCTTGCTTGTAGTTGCATCAGCGGTCCAGCTGTGACAACAAACAGGGTGTGTTTATTCTTAAATGAAGCTTTTTGCTTTCACAGACAAAAGCCTGAAGTCTGAAACTGTTCTTCAATTCAAGAGGAAGTATATTATTGGCTTGTCAGGGTGCTTTGATGTATTTATCTAGTTGTAATGGCCACTTTAAACTTTTGCTGGGTGGAGTGACAGATGATTGCTTATACAGAAAATAAATTCCTATACAGTTGTTCTTCAACTCGTTGTGAAGTTGAAGGCCTGTAAGAGCATGGCACTGAGAGTTACAAAGAGTCAATTGCCTGAAATATTGGATGGCTGTCCCCTTCCATTAAGCAGTAGTTCGGTCTGATTACTTTAATCAGACAGTTTTAAACTGTTGTGAGTTAGGATTAACTTTGGTTGAAAACAAAGAGCTGGTAAACGTCTTAAGAAGTTTGCTGTTTTGAAGCGACTGTGCAAGCTAATTTTTGTAGATGACTAAAACCAAGTTTTTTCAAAACAATTTTTAAAGGAGGTCTTGAAACGCACCATTTCTCGCAGCTGTACATTTTTAGGTCTCCAGACATTTTTCCTGGAAAAATCTGAAGGTTTGTAAAAGACTTCCAGAACTTTGACAGACTCACCAAGCCAACTCCAGTCTTAATGTTCATCCAGTCATTAGAACAAGATCTGCAATGTTTTCTCTGTTTACCAGGGAGTATGCAGTCAATGAAGTTGTGGCTGGAATTAAAGAATACTTCAATGTCATGCTGGGAACACAACTACTGTACAAGTTTGAGAGGCCCCAATATGCTGAAATCTTAGCAGATCACCCAGATGCTCCTATGTCTCAAGTCTATGGTGCCCCACATCTACTGAGGCTATTTGGTAAGTATCTCACTAGAGGCTGGAGAGAGGTTAGAGAATTAAATCCTTACAATTCTCCTGTCTTGAGTATCGATGAGAGTAAATTGCACAAGTTTGACAGGCAACTTTGAAACCTGGGACTTCATTCTTTATTTTTATTACATTGAATAACTGACCATTAGTCTATGATTTAGAATGCAAAATAATTATTTTAGGTTAGGTTCTACATAAAAATAGATTCCTGGGCTTTTCATATATGCTAGTACAGGTTTAGTCTTACTGAAATACTTAATCATCTCTAACAAGAAGTGCTACTTGTTTTGAACAGTACGAATCGGAGCTATGCTTGCTTACACACCGCTTGATGAGAAGAGTCTGGCTTTGCTGTTAAACTATTTGCATGACTTCTTAAAGTAAGTACTTTTTAAACCCTTTTAACAAGACAAAACTTGGGTCACGTTACAAAAGTCTGCTTATTTTCAGTGAATGGGGGGGTTTTGAGGTTCAGCAGCTGACTGAACCTCAAATGTAAGCGGTTCCATCCTGTTAATCTTAACCTCCCTGTGCTCACTTGGAGCCAGAGCTGCTTGACACCAGCTTGTTTGGATTTGATTTTTGGCACGAGGTGTCAGATCCTTAATTGCTTTGGACAGCTGACTTTCTAGTGGATGAATTTATAAAGTAGATTTATAGTGTGGATGGATTTATAAAGTGGATTTATACTTTTGAAATCATTCATTATGATCTCAGTTAAACACCTTTTGATTCATTTGTGATGCTAAACAGATTTCAGGAGAAAATCATTTCATCTTTTTAATATCTTTCATAGGTACTTAGCAAAGAACTCCTCTGCATTGTTTAGTGCCAGTGACTATGAAGTAGCCCCTCCCGAATATCATCGGAAAGCAGTATAATGGTGTGCTGCTCTGCAACACAGTGATCATTGGATCCTTGTAATACTGTCCACTTCGTCTTGTTCTTCACCCTTCTATTGCACATGTCTCTATTGCACAGACTATGTAAACATAAAGTGAATAAAGTTGTGTGTTTAATATAGAACTGGCATTTTTAAGTTCTGAAAACTTTCTTGTACTGAAATGGATGCTTGGAGTTTAGTGGAAACTTTGGTGTTTCTGGCTTGCTACTGTTTGCATCAGTGGAATGTGAAAAGAATGCAGTTATATTTCATTGTATGAACTCTTCTGTGCTCATGGGTCTGACATTAAGATGTGCCTAACGAATCTGCTTTATGGCATAGCAATGACAAATCCAGACTCAGACCCGTGAGGGTTGTGATCACCTAGTTGTGGTGCTATTAGTCTGACTCTCAAACCCATTTTCTTTCTTGGTGTTGGAAGTAAAATGTTTGGTCCATAAATGTATGTTTTTGTTTAGGTAGTTGAAGGACTGTGACTTTTTATATTCTAACAGTAGGAAAATGCATTATATAGTAGTGTCTTGGAAATGTTGGTCTCTTACAGAGCTGTTTTACAGATCTTCAAATAAACTTTTTTTAATTTCAAGTATTGTTTCTGATATTTCTCTTTGGGCTGGTCACTTACGATAATATGTCACATATGATCAAAGTGCATTGCTCTGAATATAAAGATCTGCAGTATTGACTTGGAGATGTTTTGTTTCTTCTTAACTCCAGGGACTATTAGTTAAAGCTAATGCATCCAATTTCAGTGAGGTGGATTCTTTTTCTCTGGGGTCATTTTGGAGTTTGTAAGTACTGATAATGCAGTTTTACTACTTCTGTCACAAAGTTCTTAGCCTCGGCAAGAAGCATAGTTATCTGTAACTGGTTGTGTATGCTCAGTGTATGCTTTTCATGGAAAATATAAAGTCAGTATTGAGCTTACCTAACTATGCCTTTTCTATTCCTTTCCCTTTGCTTCTTTGTAAATGAGGCCAATTATTTTCAGCTAGTATTTCTGAAATACTGTCTTCATAAAACTGGTTTTGTCGGAGTTCTTAACTTTATGACACTGGAAAAGCCAGAAATCAATACAGAGATAATTATTTTAAATGCCCTTGTTATACTTGCCATTTTGTGTACCACCAAGTATCGAGTCCATCACTCTGCGTAGCCTGTTACAGATGCAGAACACGATGCATCTTCAGTGAAAAACGGCTTCTGGCCTTGTCCTATTTCTGAGCTAGCTACATTTTAAGTCTTTTCCTGAATACGAATGCTTTATTGTGACTTCACTGATCTGTTCTGTAGCTGTATCTTGAGATGAACGTTTTACTAAAGCACGTTGCATCACCTGTCCTCACCTCCAGGGTTCAAACACCTTCTGTGTAAGGCTGATCAAGAGCAGAACAGATGTGGAAGTGCAGAGCCTGGGCCCTCAGCGTGCACTCCGCCTGGCTTCTGTCACTTTTGTGTTCTAGTTCAATTTTACATGTGTAGTAGTATCTTAAGGGGTAAAGTGGAAGGCAAGGGAGTTATACTGTGAATTGTACTGCTGAGTCAACTTGCTGTTTGTAATGGCTTTCTGGAAGCTGTTGAACTTCCTCACAGGTCCTGACTCTTGTCTCAATTCCATTGCAGACAGAGCTGAAATAGGAAGTAAAGAAATAGTTGTAAGAGAAGTGTGAAACTTTTTCTCAGCTGATGCTAGCAGGAAAAGAGGGTCTAGTACTGCAAGGTGCCTTGTGTGTATTATCTTCATGAGCAGATTTCTCTTGTACTTGGCTTTGATCTCAGTATCAGGCATGTGAAGTTCATCTCTTGTCTGCACATTGCAAGTTCCTGCCAAATTGACTTACTTTTTTGGTCACTAATAGAATTAACTCCGGGCTGTGTGATTGTGTTGTGTAAGACCGTGCCCTGCCTGGATGTTTCTTTTCCTCCCCTTCCTGTGCATTTCCCAAGGCAGCCTGTATGTGCTTGGGTGTGGTGGAGTGATGCCCGTGCATTCCAGCCTCCTCAGCTGAACTGAGCCATCTCCTCTTGGATGTTTTGTCTCCATCTCCGTCTACCCTATTAAGATATTCTTCTGTAATGGCTCATCTAGGTCAACTTCCTGGTAGCTCACATCTATTTGTAAGTCATGTGCAGGCACAGAGTGTTATTTCGTGGCAGAAGCTAATTCCCTAACCAGTACGAAAAGAAGCCCCTCCACCACTTGGTACGTCAGCTTGGCTTTGTGTGCCAAAGGCTTCCTTACCTTGATTGTGTATCTGGGACAGGATCTGGAATTCTCCTGTGAACAGCTTCATCCCATGGGGACAGCTGAGCATTGCATTTCACTTGGCATGCTTTGTGCCCCCCTTTCAGCAGGAGAGCAGTGCTGCTCGGGGTGAGTACAGGACCGAGCAAGGCATTGAAAAGACGGATAAAAGCATTGCATGGCTGGGCTGTGACCTAAGTAATTGCTTTTTCTAGGCAAAATACCAGGTTCTCATCAGCGGTGTTATTGCAGGAAAGCACAGCACCTGGGGAGCCGTGAAGGGCTCTGCCAAAGGGCAGGGTGGGAGTGAGCCCTTCCTGCGGGACCCCGCTGCCGCTCCTCATCCTGCACAGGGGGCCTGGAGGGATGGGAAGGGGCTGCTCTGCGCCATGGGGTGACGGGAGCAGGCTCGGGTTCTCGGGGGCTGTCTCTGTCCTTTGTTAGGAGCCTTGAGAGGAAGCCAGCTGGGTTAGGTCACCCTCTGTCTGCCCTTCTGTACCCAAACACAAAGGCTTACGAAATTGATCCTATTCCGTACAGAGCGCTGCTGTTTCGGGGATGGGCTCTTGGAGCACAAGAGATAATGAGCTATTGCAAGGAGCAGCAGGGATCTCTTGTTAAATGGAAAAGAACAATATTGAGCAATTACACCAGGAGTTGCCATGGAAACCCCGAGGCAGCGCTGGGGTGCAGCTGCAGCCTTGGGACGATGGAGCAGGGGTGGATTGGGATGGATCAGCATCCCTCGGGACGGGTCAGCGTCCTGCTAAGGGCCGAGGCAGCTCCCAGCCTAGCGCTGGTGTCCTGGGGTGCTGCTGCCTGCTGCTGGGAGCAGAGGGCCCGGAGCTGGGTGTAAAATTCAAATGCAGGAGGAGCTGGGTGCTCCCTTTGCTGCCTGGTGCTCTTACAATCCTTGTTACAATCCTTTTGTTTTCTCAGCCTTTAATGAGCAGCTTCACGAGGTTAATTGGCTGCTGCTCCTTATTTACCATCGCCATTACCCAGAAGAAGAACCAAGATTTTATTCTGAGTTTGAATGAAGGTTTATCCTTTGCCAAATCACCCTAAGACTGAAAGCAACCTCTTGCTCCTGTTTGTAGGATGTTTGCACCTAAGACCTTGGGCTGTGTTTTTTTTTTTTTACCAGTTATCATTGGCAAAGCATGCTCAGCATTGGGAGACTAATATAATTTATTACCTATTACTGCCAGAGCAGGGAGAAACTAAAAACACCCTTCCTACCCTATCCACCCCCTTCTACATCACCTTTTCCTTACGTCACTCTTTCCCTTCCTTTACTCCAGCCTGGGGGTGGTTTCCTTGTTTTCCTGCTGCACTTTGAGGTCTTCCCAGCACAGCAGAGCCCAGAGCTGCTCTGGCCCTGCCTCACTACCCCACGGGATGTGAGGCAGCAGCGTGCTTTGTATGGCTTTGTGCTCAGCCGTGGCATCTTCTCAGTGAAGTGCTTCCCCCCCAGATGTGTGCCCTGGGTGCCAGCAGGGCTTGGAGCTGATGGCATCCACCCACCCCCCCCCGGCATTAAGGCGCTTACACCGGGGAGTAAAGAGCTAATGGATCCCCCACGCAGCCCCAGCAGGGCTCGAGCCAAAGTCCATTAAGTCTGCGTGTGGCTCCCTCTCACCTCCAATGGGCTCTCCAGGTGCTCTAATGCCGTCCGTGGGGATTACTCAAAGCCTTGCCCGAGTCACTCCTGCTAATCACTAACACAAAGTGGAATTAGTGAGCTAAATGTGGAAAAACGTGGCGAGCGATCTGCAGAGCGTGTTCCCGAGCACCAAACCCATCCCTCCAAGGCCACGCAGGTGCCCCCTGCCAAACACCACCCCGCGCCCCCACTCCCGGCCCTTTTTGCCCCGACCCCCACCGGCGTGCCAGCACGGGACCTGCTGGCCCTGCTGCCTCCCTGGGTGTCAAGCAGCCGTAATCGCCTTCAGTCCAAGTAAATCAGATTTCTCCAGCTGCTTTGTGGCAGGGAGGGAGAGGGGCTGCAGCACCCGGAGTTTTTACCAGCCCAGCTCCCCTCTTGGTGCACTGCAGCCTTTGCACCTCCCTTACTCGTGAGCGAGGGAGGTACCCAAAACGCACGGCACTGTGACCAGCGCACTCTGCCTGCCTGGACCTCGCTTCCCAACCAGCTCCACATCTCACTCACCTCCTGCTTTCACCTCCTACCCCTGGCACCTGCCCTTCCCTGCCATCACCCCATGGCCACGAAGCCCCGTGCAGGCACCTGGCCTTTGGAGAGCACCCGCTGCAGCGAGGGTCACGCACGGCTCAGCTCCAATGCTGCTCGTCACCTTTAATTTGCACTGAATGTTGCTAAATCTAGAAATGAAGGCTGCTCGCTAATTAGTTTATTTAAAGCAGTCTTTCAGGAGCTGCTAAATCACCCTGGAAATGCTTCCTTCTCCTGGGGTTGGAGGGATGTCATTACCTCGCCGGGGCAGGTAATGGAGCTGGAGAAAACAAACACGCAACTGCACATCTCCCAGAGCCTGGGGAGATCAAAGCCCGTGACAGAGCGCGGTGTCACCTAATGAAGGAGGGAGGGCAACACCATCCCTTCTGTCCCCGCAGTGCTTTCATTTCAGGATGAGCAGTAAATGATGCTGTGGGATTGCTTCCCGAGCCTGCCAGACGTGCAGCTGCGAGCATCGCGTGCCACCGCGCTGCCTTGTCGTGGGATGTGACAAACGCGTCCTGCTGAGAGCGCTTGGGAGAGGAGGCTGCTGAGAAACCACCTTGATTTTGGGGCTGCTTGTCATTGAAAATGCGAGAAATTTCAGCAAAGCTTGTGCTCAAGCTGTGAATTTGAACAAATTCTTCATATGACGCGCACAGCTGTGCCATTTTTAGTTCTTTGTTGGGTTTCTTCTCACCCTTTTCTCCCCCCTGTGCCCCTCTCTCCAGGGCAGGGTGGCTGTGGGAGCCCACCCTGCGGAGAGGGGACAGGGTGGGCAGGGGGCACCAGCATTTTAGGGACTTTTCTTTCTATGGAACACTTTGCACGCAAAGAAAGAAAACACCTGAAAATTTCTCTTGCCGTGTGCTCACACAGAGGGACAAGAGTGGGGGAGCATGGCAGGGCTGGCTCTGGGCCCCTTGTGCAGCCCCAGCAGGGACCCGGCTGTGCCGGCCCCATGGGGAGCTGAAATGGTCTCCCCGTGCTGTGCACTCAAAGCCTGGCCTCGCTTCAACCCCAGCACACAACAGTGCTCAGGTGCCCTCCACGGCCCCGCAGCAGCCTTTCCAGGGGCACTTAGCTGCCTGGTAAGGCTTGCAAAAGCGCCTGGGTGCCCAGACATGCCCGCGCATACCTTTGTGTTAAGGTTTGTTTGCCTTATGACAGTGCTGAAAGCTTTGGTGTGGGCAGGGAGCGTTTCATGCCCGGCATGCCAAGGTCCGGGCCTTGCAGCCGTGTCCCGGCAGCTGCCCCCAAAACCACCCCCCAGCCTTCCTCCAGCCCCGTGCTGGGGATTCAGGACGGGGCCGGGCACCAGCTGCAGGGCTTATGGCAAAGACCCAGACCCGTGTGGCCTTGGGGACCCAAATATCAGGGTTTTGGAGGTTTCCTGTGGGAAGCCAGAGGTGGAGCGGGGGGCTGCCCTCCCTCTGCAGCCACAGCTGGCAAACACAGACCCGGCTGAGGAAATCCTGCGGTTCCCCTAGAGCCAAAGGAGATGTTTATTACAAGTCAGTGGAGAAAAATAGATCGCGCTGCTGTCATGCCCTCAGAACAGCATCTGTGTCTCATTTCGATCCGTGTGTGTGCTGCTGGTGCCAGACCTGCTTTGTCAGCCCTGCGGTGGCTCCCGCGTGCCCAGGAGGGCTCAGCTGGGGACGGTGCCGTGGTGGCTCCGGCGGTGTCCACAACAAGGAGAGGCAGCGCTGCCCGGCGCCTGGCTGCGTCCCTGTGGCTGTGTTTGTGCCCTGGCAGGGCTGGGAAATGCCCTGGGCTTTGGGGCTCTGGGCAGGGCTGGGAAACACGCGGGCTGGGATTATGGGGCAGCCTCTGCCCAGGTGCAGGGCAGCCAGGAGCGATGCCTGGGGCCCTGACGGCTCAGTGCCTGCCCCCTGCCTCCTTTTCTGCTCCCACCTGGGTCCCAATTTGGGAGGACGGGGGCAGCAGGTGCCCCACGGGCCTCCCCGGGGCTGGCAGCGATGAAGACATAAAACCAGGGGGCTGAGGCTGCTCAGGGAGCCCACAGCCGCCTGTCCCCTGCACCAGAGCCCTCAGCAGGGCAGGGAAGCACAGATGAGGCTGGAGAAGCCCCGTGGGGAGGCTGCGTATGGCCGAAAGCGTTCCTGTGTCCCTGGCAGCTCGTCCCCCTGGCAGAACGATGCCCAGGGAGCAGGGGATGGTGCTTGCATGGATGAGGGACTGAGCCTGGTGAGGACGTGGGTGCTGGTGGTGAGGATTGCCCACACCGGAGCCAGGCAGAGCCACGCTGCCAGCACACACTGGAAGTGAAATATCAGCTGGTCCCAAAGTGGGGACGGTTCCTGGCAGAGCTGCTAGCTGTTGTTCCAAGAATATTTCTCCTGTTGCAGCATTTGTTATTGCTGGATGCCGCTACCCGTCGCTGTCAGGGCCGCCACCTCTCGGGCCGCAGAGCGCTGAGCACCGTGGAGGTGGTGCTGGGCTCCTGACCGCCCGGCTTCTGCCCCAAAACTGCCTCCTGCACCGGCCCCACATCGGCTTCACCAGGTCCTGGATGGACGGGGATGGGGCTCACCCGAAACTGGGAGCAGCAGCGAGGCCGCAGCCGCTCCTGGCCCCGCGACAGCCCCGAGGTAAAAGCAGGGCGGCCTCGGGCTGCGTTATCAGCAGCTCCACTCCCCGCTTTTGTTTTTTAATTGGGTGGAGAGTGGAAAACCCTGCGGGCCCCTTTTTTTTGTATAAACAAGAGGGATTTATGGTCCCCTGGCCCAGCTCTCTGCGTTGGGACTAAGGAAGCTTCTGTCCCTCTCTCATCTGCCTCGTCTTTATTGCCGAGCTCCCTGTGGGAGCGGGCTGAGCGATGGCCCCTGTGGCCAGCCCTGATCACAGCACCTTTGTCAGCCCTTGTGGGTCCCAAGCTTGCACCCCAGGGGGTTCAAAGGGCCCTGTGCTTTGAGCCCCAACATCGCTGCTCACTGGTGCTTGGGGACGAGGCCGAGCCAGGCCCTCACACCGCACCACGGGCAAACCCTGTGGGTGCCCTCCTCTGCTCTCGGTCCCAGGGGACACCAGGAGCACGGGGGATGCCATGGGACCCCTGGCAGAGCACACCCTGTCCTCCACCCCACAGCCGGCATCCCTCGTCCGTCTGGATGTCCTGCTTCTGCCACCGGCCCTGCCCAGGGCTGGTATTGGCACTGCACCCAGGCAAGCGTGCCCGGGCTGCCGAGCAGGAGCCCCTGCCCCACGGGGAGCCCAGGGGCTCCGCCTGGGCCCAGCTGCAGGGAGGGCCACGATCCTCTTCCAGCTGAGGGCTAATGACTTGCTGGGGCCTTCCCTGCGTGCCTCTCGGTTCATTACTCTCAGCAATTAGCCCTTGGGAGCGGCTGGGGAGTTGCTTCTTGCGTTCATTCTTTCTCACGGGAGTTTCCCATCAGAAGCCCTTCCCCGTAATTTGGCCTGATGTGTCTCCTTGCCCCGGCTCAACCTGCGTGGCTGCTGTGACCTCAGCTGCCCACACGCCAGGACGAGCACGGCGCTGGTCCTGCCCTAAAACCCCGGCTGCAGGTGGATGGGCACTGCCACCAAACTCGAGCTCCATCCTGACCCTGCCGTCTGCTTCCCCAAAACCGCTCCTCTCATCTCCAGACCTCAGAGGTGCTCCTGTGACCGAACACCTCCTTGCACCCAGACGTAGTTACACGTGCTGGAGGTGTTCTCCCCATCCCGGGAGGCTGAATTGATATAATTCTGCTGGAGAACTGCTGTGTCACGACACGCGCCTCGGGCAGAGGTGGCTGCAGGCTTAGGTGGCCGATGCTCAGAGCCCGGCAGGTTACACACTCCCACACGGTGCTGGATTTATCCCACAGCCACGGTGCTGTAACAAAACGCTGAAGGATGGAAAAGCCCCGCGGAACAGGAGATGCCCAGAGCGGTGTCTGGTATGTTCTCCCCGCCCCGAGTGGAAACAGGCTGGAGAGACGGGCTGAGAACGCTGCGTCCACTGGCATGTTTCTACTTTTAACATGTTAAAGACCACGTCTGTAACCTGCTCTAATTTTAGGCCGCAGTGTATCCGTGCTGAATGCCTAGCGTGGAAGAATGAGTGCAGGTGTAAAATTAGCTGCATTATTTATGGGCTGGCGGTTACCAGAGCTCCTTCACTAAAAGCGCTGCGCTCACTCGTGTCGGCTCCTGCCGCCCGTGCCTCGTCCCAGTCGCCTGCTGCAGCTTTCCCACCCCGGGATCAGTGCGATCCCAACCTTGGTATCCAGGTTTATAGAAGGACACCGTTCTGTGTTTAGGAATTGAGCCATGTCGGGACCAGTTAAACATTTAAGGGGCCTTTCATTCCTGGTGGCTTTGGCTGGCAAGGGGTAGAGCAGCGTGCTCAGTCAGATGCTGAGCAAATATGAAGGGTGGGTGGCTGTCCTCTGCCATGGCTGGAGAAAAGCTCATGCGACCTAACACAGAGTGTTAATCAGCATTAGCGTGGTCCAAATTCCATGATCAGGAATGCTAAATACAGCGGGGGAAAGTGCTGGGATTATAGCGGCTTGGCAACAGGCTCTCTTCCCCGATGTCTGGGTCTTGTGCTCCAGAATTTCAGCTTTCATTCAAAGTACAACCCATTTTCTTTCCCCCATTGGTATGGATGACAGACCCAGGCGGCACAGCAGCCCTAAACCTGGGGGGGATGTATGGCAGCCCAGCCCTGAGCAGCCACCACCAGGATCTGATGCTGGATGGGGCGATGACGGATGAATGTGGCTTGGACAGTACCCGAGGTTTTTCTCCCAGCCTGATCCCTGTAAACAGTAATTGAGCATGCAAAATAGGGGAAAACTCTTCCTCTCTTTCCACTTACGTGCAGCTAGAGCACATCTTACACACCTGCCAATTTTACTGGGAAAGCATGAGGTGGAGGGGCTCGTTTGCTGTGGCAAAGGTTGCAGAAGGAAAGGTTCTGCACCAGAACATGCTCTCCTGAGCTTCTCTTTTTGTTTAATACTCTTATTTTGTATAAGATTGTTCGGTCCTCGGTTTAAATGCTTTTCACTGCTTGCTTTATACCACCCCGTGTTTTCCAGGTCTCCGTAGCTAGTAGTTTTGAAGCAAGCCAGCCTCCTGCTGCTTTCCTTCAGACTGGGACTGCGGGGAGGATGTGGGTGTGGACGCAGTGCTGGCTGTTGTGGTGCAAAATATGGCACTGGGAGGTCCTTGCAGCCAAGTTCACTGGACCCCAACAGAACTGGAGCTACAGCGGGCTTACCTGTGCTCCTGCCCGGCCTCACACGTGCGGTGCGAGGCTGCCTGGGATGTCCAGGCATGGTGCAGAGGCAGTGGGGTCACCCTGGCTGGTATCAGCCCCGCGTTTGGGCACCGATCCAGGAGCAGCAGGTCCCAGGCAGGGATGTGTGCCCCTCGAGAGCACCAGGCATGTGTGCCCTGATGCTCTGAGGTGCTGTCCTGAGGGAGACGTGGTGCCCTGTGCTGTGGGACCTGCCCAGTGCCTGCCTTGAGCCTGTCCTGGTGCCTGGATCGTGGAGAAGCACACGGAAGGGGCAGCAGAAAGGGCTCTCTGCAGCGCAGGTCTCAGGCTGCCAGGATGCTTGGACCCATGGGTGCTTTTCTGTCTCTTGCAGTGATGAGACTGAGAACATCTGTCCCTGAACAGCTCTCCAAGCTTGTGTTTCGTGGCTGCAGAACCAAACAGGCAGGTATTTCAGGCCGCTGCTCGCTGCCTGGCCCAGCGAGGCGAGGCGGGGAGGCAGCAGGACGCGCTGCGCCTCCTTCCTTGGCCACTCCACGGGCTGAGGCCCCTGCTCTGCAGCTGACCCAGCTCCCGGATTTGTGTGCAGATTGCTGTCTGCTGCGAGCCAAAGCTCCTTTCCACAGCTCAGTCCCATTCGCAGGAATTTCATACCCCATTTTACCATCAGCCAGCGTCCAAGAGGGAGCAGCGAGTGCAGGGGGAGATGCATTTTGCAGGAGAAGCACTGAAGTGGCGTGTGTGGGACCTGGGCAGAGCCAGCAGGAGCAGACGGCTGTGTGCCGGCCTTGCTGGCCTCCTGAGGCACTCCCAGCCCAAATCACCTCAGGGGTCTGCTGCGGGTTTTGCTGCTGCAGGTTCAGCTGCTCCTTTAGCAGACTTCTGCTTTCAGTTTGTCCATGTCAATTTAAACAAGGCTCTGACCTTCCAATGGTCCAGCCCCAGGCACCCTGCGTGCAGGGATAAGACACTCGCTGTTCCCCAAGGAGACCTTTCCTTTTGCTTTCCACCGCTAAAGCTTTGGAAACTGCGACCTGCGTTGCCTGGGAGCCTGTTTCCAGTGCAAGCAGCCAGCAAACCCTGTGCGTGAGGACGGAGGCAGACGTGCTAACAACAAGCAGCTGCTGGGGACGGCTTCCTCCGGGCCCGGCTGCCACCCGTGTGTGTGCTGCTGCTCCCCGCAGACAGCAGCGGCTCCCTGGAGCTCTGCGGGTGTTCAGATGGGTTTGTATGTTCACACCGAGCCCTGTTTCTTGCCCTGTTTCACTGGGAATGAATCAGCCATCGGATGGGAGCAGGGTTACCCCCCGCCAGCCTGTGCTGTCTTGCCTGTGAAGGCACTCAGGTCGGGTTATGGTTTGCTCCCTTTGATCTTTACATTCCTTTAGTCTCCTTATCACTCCTCTTTATCCCTTCTATTTGTCTGCCCTCTGTTTATCTGTGTGACCAAACCAGCCTGCGGGTGATGGGCTTTGTCCTGCCGCTGCCCTGTTCCGCTTGGTGCAGCCCCAGAAGCACCGGTCCCCGCAGGGATGTCCCTGGTGTTCCCTGCCAGGGCCAGCACTGGGGCTGGAGGCCCCACAAGCACACGGTCCCACAGAGGGATGGGACCCCTGCTAGAAAGCCCCCAGCCCTCCCTGTTGGCTTGCTGCTGAAAGCCCCCAGGGACGCACTGCTCATCAGGGAGTGCTCACAGTGCTGCACTTGGTACCTGATCCATCGCCCTTAGTTTCATTTGGAAGTTCAGCTCCCTTACACCCGTGCTGCCCAGTTAATACAATTTACTGTACATGCCATGGACCACAGGGCTACCAACTTCCCAGCTTTACTGGCTGGCTGTCGGTGCTATTGCCTCATCTCAACAATTTCACTTCTCCGAGAACATATTTGCTCTCTCTGAGCAGCAGAGGTGCTCAGCAAGGCTTGGACAGCCAAGATGAGATGCTTTTACATGTTTACCTTCCCCAGCTGGATTTCAAAATCCTCCCCTTACAGCCGGAGCCAGAGTCCCACGCAGCCACGAGAGCTGCAGCCACTTTCTGCATGTGCATGGGGAAGGCTGAGGAGCTCTTCGGTCCCTGCCTTCCCCCTCTGCCAAAGCAGATTCCCTGCCTTCGGGGTGTTATCTCCTTTTGGGGTGTGCTTGAATCAGCGAGGAACACTCGGGACATCCTGTTCTCTTGGCTGTTTAGTTGGTAGGCAGCGCATAGTTTCCACACCCACCTCTGACCTGATATATGGCTTTGGAAAGTCGCTTCCCACCTGTTCCCATTCCCACTGCTCCTGCTGCTGTGTGCTGGGAGCTGCTCATGACGTGCAGTGTCTCGTGCCCGGGCTGGGTGCTGTGCCTCGTGGCCAGGCTCGCTGCCTCCCGGGACAGCCGGGTGCTCTGACACAGCCACAAGGAAGCAGTGAGAGCAGCCAGGCTGGCGGCCGAGCTTTTGTCCAAGTGGGCTCCCCAGAGGCTGGCACACATTTTGTTTTTTCCTAAAACACTTTTTTTTTTTTTTTTTCCTAAGCGCGGCGCCGTGCCAGGCAGGTTCAGGAGCACAGCGTGCAAACCCTGGCTGCAAGGTTTCCGTCTAAACGTGCTTCCTCCCCTCACCTGTTCTTGGAGTCCAAAACAAAAGGAGGGTGAAACAAGTGGAAAGCGCAGACCCTGCATCGCGTTGGCTGTGTGTTGTACAACATTTCCCAGTGCCTGGCAGAAATTCTCCGTGGCTGTGGCTCCTCCATCCCCAGGAGCCTCTCAGGCACACTGTGTCCTGGCCGCCAGCCTGGGCACAGGCAGGGTGTGAGAAGGGCTCGCAGAGCAAGGGCTCGCTGTGTCCTTCTAGCAGAGACTGCAACTCCTCATGGGCTCAACAGCAAAGGAGGATAAAATTATATCCTCCTCCCTGCGGGTGCTTGGCATGGAGGTTAATTTATCTGGGTGGTTAAGGCAGCAAGTGATGCAGGCATTGGCTGGGGACTTCAGTGACCCCAACAGAAGTAGTGAGGAGCGTGTTCCCCTCTCAGTCAGGTTGGGGTTTGATTTTTGTGTCCCATTAACAAACTGACTGATAAGCCAAATGCCTGGAGGAGTGCAATGTATTCTGACCGATCTGTTTTTCTGTCTGATAAAATACCTGCGAAGCAAAGCCTGTTGAGATGCTGCTTTTTGGTGACACGTTGCCACGTAGTGGTCTGCTTAGAGGGTGCTCCCTGGGGGAGGCACCCCTGGGTGCACGCAGGGGCCCACAAGTCCCAGTCCACGTGCAGGACTGCTGCTCGGCTGTCTGTCCTGCTCATAAGCCCAAAGTCGGTGTCGCCTACATTTGTGGAGTGTGTGACCACCAAGCTTTGTGCTGGTTTGCAATTGATTCAAATATTTCTCTTTGAACTCTGGCTGGGAGCATTGCACAAATGTTGCTCTTCCAATAGAGCAGAAACAGACCTTGGCAGCGTACTGCTCTGACAAGCCTCCACCGTGGTGCAGCCGTTCCTTCCTCCGTTGTCACTGTACAGCTTGGCTCCAATTAGTTTGTCTTGACTGCTAGATGTGCAGGCCAACACTGCTTCTATTTCACGGGAACCTGCCAGAGATTAATTAGATTCCAGGCCTGTTAGAAGGCCAGCCAGCAACTTGTGTGTGCCATTAGCCCCGTACGTATCACACAAACATTGCTGGAATAAATACACCCTTTGTTGTGCTGCAGGATGCAAAGACTGTCACAAAAAATGAAATACTTGAACAGATCCAGAGTGTGATAGCTTCTGAGCTACACGAGCAGCTTGCTGAGGTCAAACTTTAGCCATGGTTCCTGAAATGGCACCAAGTGTGCATCGCTGTGTGCAGTCCTGCCGTGCTCAGCAGTAGTTTGATGATCCCAGCGCTGAGCACCCGTGGCAGCATGGTGGGATAAAGGCTGTGGTGTCCACAGCATCACTGATGCATGAGCACCTAGAGGATGTCCACCAAGCTGTACATCCGTGTACAAGCAGGTATACAGCCATTGCTCCAAAGAAACCTGTGGTCTGAAGTCACACAGAAAGAAAGAAATGAAACGGAATTGGGAAGAAAGTGGAACAAACACCCAGCAGGAGCTACACGTTCCCATTTGGTCCCCGTTTGTCAGCAGTGAAGTGACCTTATCTCACCGCCCCCAAGGTTGTGCTCTGCTGGTTGTGCCCGAGCAGAGCAAATACAAGCCCCAGCAGATTGGCTTGTGTTGGCTTGTCTCGCTCACAGCCGAGAGCTGCGAGGAAGTGGGGAACGAGGCGACAAGAGCCAAGAAGCAGTAACAGCGATGGTGAGAGCACACTGCAGGACATGCGAGGATGCGTCTAGCTAATAGGCAGAGAGGGATGGGCTGTGGAGAGGGGCGATGTACTGGGAGCTACCTGCCAAAAATCTCAGCAGCAGCAGCTTGAATTCATTTGGGGAGAAAAGTGAGAAAAAGGTTGTAGCCATCGTGGCCGGAACCTGGGAAAAGTGCTGGGATTGTGGCCAGGGGAAGGGCTAGAGCATGGACATCGGCACTGCGAGGCAGGGCGAGAGCTGCAGTACGTGCTGCTGAGACAGCGAGATCAGCTGGGTGCCCTCCTGAATCGGTACAGCCTGGCTGCCAGTCAAATGCACAAGTCAGCCCCCGGTAATTTAACATGAAACATCTTGTTCCGTGCTGATACATGCGGCACTAGGGCTGAAAGATGGTGTTCGCGTGGGGAGTTTTCTGCTTTGACAGGAGTCAAAAAAAAAAGAAATAAAAAAAATCAGGCAGGCTCTGCTCAGGCTGCTCTGGCTCACTGCTTTCCCCTGCGCAGAGCTGGCTTGGAGAAACGCGGTGTGACTGTGACAGGCGTCACCGCGGCTGACTCCAGCAGGAGAAAGCTGGTTGACAAGGCAGATGCCATCGTAATGCGGTAGCTGCTGAGCCTTCAAAAGAGCAGAGACCCAGCTGGTTGGTGCAAATGCATCCGTGTGCGTGGTTATCTGTGGACAGGGAATTGCTTTGGAAGTGGCGAGGCACTTGGAACTGCTACGCGCAGTGTCTCGGCACTGAAATGATAGCAAGGAGTTATTTTTAAAATTCCGATTTCCCTCTTACTGGAGCGATTCAGAAGGAGCTTCCATTAAACAACATGAAGTTGGTGGAAGGAGGAGAAAGCTACTGCTGTTAGTTTGGTCCCAAAACTCGGATATTTTGGGAAGCTGAATCTTTTGGTAATTTAAACATTTTTTTTAATGAACCAACCATATTCTGCAGCAACTCAGATTTGAAGATTTGAAGAAACGATTCTGCTTTGAAGAACTCAAACCAGTTCATCTGCCCCAGGCTAGACCGGTGCCGGTGATGGGGCTTAACTTTCTGCCTGGATTCGTCAGTGCACATGAATGTTACTTGGCCCTGTTTGCTCAAATCCTCATGCAAACACCCCTTTGGGGAGCTGTGCCTTGGTGCCCTCTAGGAATTTGCTTGTGTACTTTTGGCTGGCTGAAGGAAACCACTGCTTGTATTGCCATGGGTAGGGAACACCAGGGGAATCCTGATCTCAGCAGCTCCCAGCTGCTGCTGTCATTTTAGCAGTTGCGTTGCTTCGAGCTGTGCTGGGCACAATCAGGTTGCTTGTGCTAGCAGCAACAGGAGGGCAAGACCTGGCTGCGCTGGTGGGAACCAGGCTTCAAAGGGGACTTGCAAGCCTCTGAGGGCAGGATGAGCGCTGTCTGCATGACAGAGAGGTGTCCAAAGGCGTTAATTTCTCCGAGGGGAAGCTGCTCTTGGAGTCTGACCCGAACTTGTGGGGCTGGAGGTGCCACGGGCTGAGGGAGGTGGCTGCAGGAGGGAGGCTGCATCAAAGGGCAGCTCCTCAGGGTGGAGAGCCCTGACAGCGCCGTGTAGCACTCAGGGCACCAACACCTTTCCTCTGAAGATTTTAAACCTGGGCCTTTCAGCTGAGGCTGGGCTGGGGGTGACTTGCTGGGAAGGTTTTTGGTGAGGAGCCTGCCGGTCCCTCCCAGCGACACGTGTGGCTTGGCTGCGGGGTCCAACTCAGCCCACAGTCTTTGGGCTTCTCTGGCATGTATTTAAAGACATTGAACGTTTTTCCTTCTACACAGGCTGTCTAGAAAGAAATTTGTGTTTAAATACACGTTTTGCCTGAGTTGATTAAAGAGCGCTGGCATTTGCCTTGCACATTTATTAGAGGGAGACGTGTATCGATTGGATTTCTCCAATCCCACCGCAATAAGCGAGGTTTTGGTGTTTCAACACAGCCCGACTTGTAATTAAATAACACGCAAGCCCTTCAACAACTCAGTGCATGTCAGGGCTGGGAGCAAGGCGATGAAAAGGGAACATTAAACGTGGCTCAGGCTGAAAAAAGCCGTGACCAAACTGAGGGAGCTGCTCCCAGGATGAGGGAGCTGGAAATGTGTGGTGAGATGGGGGCAGCGCCCCTCAGGGTCCCCTCAGGGTCCCCTCAGGGTCCCCTCAGGGTCCCCTCAGGGTCCCCTGGCCGCGCGCCCCCTGCCGGCCGGGCGGTTCCTCCCCTGCCCTCCTCTCCCTCCCTCCCTCCCTCCCTGCGCTCCAGGCCCCTTTAAAACGAGGAAGTCCCTCCCCTCTCCCCGCCTCCCCATTGGCCACAGCGCCCGCGCGGGTGGGTCCCGATTGGCCGCGACGCCCTGGGGGGGCGGGGCGAAGGGGTAGGGGTGGTGCGGCGGGGGGCGGGGGGGGCGCGATCCTGTCCCGGCCGCGGCGGCGGCGGCGGGGGGGGGGGGGCAGGAGCCGGGACCGGGGCTGGGGGCGCGGAGCGGGGCCGGGGGTCGCCGCCCGCCGGGGGCCTCGCCATGAAGAGCCTCAAGTCCCGGCTGAGGAAGCACGAGGCCGTCATCGCGGGCAGCACGGTGCGTGGGGGCACCCAGCGGGGCGGGGGGGGCACGGGCTGCGAGCGGGGCTGGCGATTTGCTTTAGATTTTCTCTATTTTATTTCATTTCCCCCTATTTTATTTATTTTACCCCTTATTTTATTTAATTTCCCCCTATTTTATTTATTTTACCCCCTATTTTATTTAATTTTCCCCTATTGTATTTATTTTACCTCTTATTTTATTTAATTTCCCCCTATTTTATTTAATTTACCCCCTATTTTATTAATTTCCCCCCATTTTATTTCATTTCTCACCTATTTTATTTAATTTCCCCCCCTTTTATTTCATTTCTCCCCCTTTTATTTCATTTCCTTCCCCCTTACTATTCAATTTCCCCCCCATTTCATTTAATTTCCCCCCTTTACTATTTAACTTTCCCCTTTATCGTTTCCTTTTCCCCCATTTTTTTTTATTTCTCCCCACGGCCATACCCTATATGCAGGCTCTGCCCGGTGCAGGGCACCCTCAGCCCCCTGCCCCCCCCCCATGTGCCTGCACCTCCCCAAACCCCATTTGGGGTCATCCCACCCCATGCCCTGCCTGTGCCTGGCTCATCCCTTCAGGTGCCCTCAATTTTGGGGTGCCCACCTCGTGCCCCTTCACCCACTGGGTACCCCCCCATGCATCGTGACCCCCCCCTTGTTGCTGCCTGGGCCCTGTCCCCAGCCCGCTGCTGGGCAGGGGGGGTGGCGTGAGGGCTCCTTGGGATGCTGGCAGTCCCCAAAATGCTGCTTCTCTGAGTTTGTCTCAGTTTGTCGGCGTGACTGGGAAACACCAGCCTGCCTGGGCACCTATGGGTGCTGGGGGGGTAACCTGTGGGTGCTGGGGGGGACCTGGCGGCTCCGACAGCTCTGCGTCCAGGAATCTGGCTGTGCCGGGGGTGATTCAGGAGTCTGTGATGATAATTGGCGATGCGTGGGCTGCCCCTGGTTCCTGCTGCTCGTTAGTGCTTCAGGACTGCTTGGTAGCTCGGAGTAAGCCCACGGTAATTAGGCGGCAGCAGCCCCCGCGGAGGTGATGCAGGATCACCTGAAATAGGTGCGGAGATGCTTCACCTCGTGGGTGAGGGCTCCACAGGCCTCCGTTTCACAGCGGGTTTGGTCAGGCTCAGCTCCTCCGAGATCTGAAATTATTCCCCAATGTGTCATCGGAAGCTGCTTTCACCGAGGTCCTTGAGGAGCTGCGTTCTGTACCCACGATGTACTGCACTTATCTATCTGGGACGTGTTTTGGCTGCACAGCTATCCACCAGGCACTCGGGATGGGAAAATAATTCCCATCCCGATGTGTGGGTGCTGGAGGGGGTGTGTGGATAGACCCCGGCCCTGCTGCTGGCACTGGGAGGGGGTGGGAGCGCTGCTGGGTGGGTGGGAACTGCTGGAAGTTTCTGGGGAAAGAATTGTCCGTTTTGGGAACTTCATCCCTCTCTGTCCCCACCCAGGGCTGTTTCCTGGGGATGTAGGGAGAAGCTCAGTCCCTTCATCACGCTTCTGAGCGCTTCCTTCCAGGTTAAGGTAACAATTCCTTGCCCTGCGGTTTTCTGATGGTGATCTTTTGGGAGAGGCTCTGTGTCCTGCCTCGTGATGGAGGAAAGCCATGAAAAGCGGCAGGGAAATTGCCGGTCCCACCGTTATCCAGGCTGAAAGAGGAATTACCTGGTTTTGCCAGCTCCAGTTTGGCTGATGGTGCCTGGGAGATGATCAGAGCAGCCTGCTCAGTGCTCTGCATGGTGAGACAGATGCTGCTGGTCCCTGGCACCACTGTGGGCTGGGAGCTTTATGGCAGATCCCATATAAAGCCCACAAAGGCCTGAGGGCACGGTCCTTGCTCGTGGTCGGGGGTAATGCTGCATTCACCGGTAGCTACATGTGCAAGGAGCGTGCTGGAAATGCCTGCAGCTGGGCACTCCTGGAGGTTTCCTGGGGAAGGTGCCTGGGGAAGGACGTGTTTATTGTTCGGGGCAGCCCCTGCTGCCCCACACCTTCACTGCTCAGCTTTCCCTGGCGAGTTCCAGTCGCTGGGCGCTGCGGAGGAGGGTTGCCTGCTTCTTTCTTTGAAGTTTTTCTTGTTAAACCCACTTAGGAAGCAGCCACAAAGGGCTTCTGCTGGGCTCTGCGGGTGGCTGCGGAGCTGAATCCACACCACGAGCAGCTCCCCTGGGAGTGCTGCGCTCGGACACGGCGTGAGGCGGGTGCCTGGGATGCACCTCGGGTAGTGTCAGTGCTGCATGGAGCCCTGCACGTGATGAGAACGAGCAGATTAAAACCATGCGGAAACTCCTATCAGTCCTTTCTCCTCCAGGAGAAGCGATTTATTTATTTTTTTTTTAAATATATCCATAAAAGCTGAAGGTAGCGTGTAATTAGTGGAAGCTGTTTTGGAAAAAAAAAAAAAAAATGAGGTAGGCTTCTGAGCGCCTGTCTGGTGTGATGATGTCTGATGGTTAAATTAACGCCTGGCCAGCTCGTGTGGTTACAGCTGGACTTGTGTCAGTGCCTTGGTGCCCGTGGAGCTGCTGGGCTGGTAAATGGGTGATGTCCTTTGTGTCGAGGGGGCTCCTGCTCTGCCCCCAGGGGGTGAGGTCCCACCGCCTGCCCTCCTATGGGTGATATCCTCTGTGGTGGAACTGCAGCTCACCTCAGCTTCCCGATTAATTGGCAGCACTCCGTGTGTACAGCAGAAAATATTTGTTAAAAACAGCTTGTAGCACCGAAGTGCTGGAGAATGCACATTCTGAAGGACTGAAGGGAAAAATTGGGGTGTTAAAGGACCTGTTTTTAACCCAAGCCCAGATGACTTCTCTGTTCAGCTTGTTACCTGAAATAAAGGCAGCTGCTGCTGCTGGCACACATTGGCCTGAAAACGAATGAGACTGATGGCTTTGTGTCACTGCTCTGCCCCGTGCACAGACTGAGCAGCTCTCACCAGCCACGCTGGTGACAGTGCTGGGGCTGGTCAGCAGAATTTTTCCAGCGTGGCTGCTGCTGGCCAGAGCAAAGTTATTCCTCCCTGCTGCCCTGACCCCTGCGTGCAGCCTCGCATGGCTTTACAGTGCCGTCCTCGGGCAACGCGGCCAAGAATCAGCAGCGTTGTAATATTCAAATGTCAGCTCCTAGGCTGAATGCGGTTATTCTGTAGGGGATGTTTGGGTTCCGGGAAGCTTTATTAAGGCTCGTGCTAACGTGTGCATTCCTTGGAAAAACTTTGTGCTTCATTTGCATTTAGTTAAATAGAGCCATGTGCTCGCCTCTGTGATGTTTGCGGTCGGCGTGGAGAAACGCGAGCAGGGGGAGGAATGGCAATTTGTGGTTCAGCAAAAGCTGTGTGCTGCAGCCTGCGTACAGGTGCATTGTCATTTTCAGGCTGCTTTAGAAAGGAGTGTTCGTCAGTGCTTTATCACTTTGGAATGCAGTAATTAAAAAGAAAAGCTAAAAAACTGGATGCTCAGGGAGTTCCTGCATGAATGTCCTCGTCTGACCTGCAGACAAAATTCCTCAAACAAGGCCGAGGTCACCTTTTGACGAATCCATTTCGAGTTCATCTGACCTGCTGCTCAGATAGATATCATTAAATATTGATATTTTTTAGCAGGCTGATGGCACCTGATTGACCGGTACCATCCCAGCCTTCCATCACTGGGTGGTGACCGAACAGGGCCGAGTCAGTGGCGTGGTGTTCTTGGTGTTGTCTGATGCTTTGTTACAGGTGGGATTGTGCTCTCAAACCAGGGCTTTGCCACGAGTCCCGAGGAGAGCAGTGCCCAGCTGGCCTCCGACCTGGCCTCTGCCGTTTCGGAAGGGACGACCCCGCTCCCCAGCCTCCTGTGACCCAGGCCACCAGGGCTCCCCGGCTCCCGTCCCCTTTGTGGGGACAGCTTTGGTGCTCTCCTTGGCCCCGGGGAGCAGCTCCTGGATGTAAGTGCAGGAGGCAGGGCCCTGTTGTGCTGTGAGCTGCTCTTACCAGGCTGTTTTGAGATGCAGCTGCTGAACCCCTGGCTTTTCTGGTTGCTTTTAGCAGTGCCCAAGCTGCTCTGTATCTCGGGGTGCAGAGATTGAGGGTGTATTATTGACAAAGTTATGTTAGGGTATGTGTTGTGGGCAATGAGACGCCAGGAAGTTGCATTATTTAAAAAAATATATATATATTTATTTTATTGTTATTTTAGCAGACTTAGCATCCTTCTGGAGTTGTGTGCAGAGTCCTTTGATGCTTCCACTGCAGCTCGCGTGCTGCTGTGCTCGATGCTGGTGGTTTTTCCCCCTACCCCAGAAGCCTCATGGAAAGGAGAGAAGGTGGTTCTGCTGTTAGGGACCTAGTACCTGGCACAGCTTTAGAGCCCTTACAGCGTTTTTGAGAAGAGTTTTTGACATGTTGCATGTCTTGGTAGAAGTAGGTTCAAATAATTGCTTGACCTGGGACATGTGAACTTGTAGTGGGAATGAAAATGCCTTCAGAATTGGGTAAAATGTTTACGTTAAGGTTTTAGATAGCCACTATTTGTTTTCCATTAAGCTGCTCTGTTAGATGACTTTGCTACCTTAATTACAGGATGCAGTTATATTTAAACAAGTCATAAAACAACACAGCTGTTAATAAAAGATCTCAACATGAGCATTTTGAGGGAAGCGTGCAAACGGAGCGGTACTGGGAATGCTGTTGGGTTTGATCGCTATTTAGGCTAAGCCTCACCCATTTTGTAGCACTCAATAATTCTTCCATAGATGGAGAAATTGCAGCAAACGAGGTGATAACATAACGTGCTGCGTGTGGGAACCTGCTGGGTGAGACGAGCTCCGTGCTCAGGCTGGGTCCGTTCCTCCCCTCATGCAGACTGAACAGCACATCTTCCTCCCGCAGTCCTAAACTCCAGAAGGCTTTTATATGAAAACACACGTGCTGATAAGCAAGATGGGCTTATAAAGTGCCGTGTTTTCCATTTTCCATTCCAGCTACACCTGGTGAACGTCCCCCTCAAAGGCAGAGGGGAAGGTTAGGCTGTTAAAACTATTTTTAGGCTCTGTGGTTTTCAAATAAATCAACTTACTTCAAAGGCAATAGTCCTTTTGTGCCATGTGAAATCACAGGGCGTGTCTGTCTCAATGTTAATTTTAATCACAAATGTACTCTGACCTCTGTAAAATGAGCAGGAAGATGAAGTGTGCGTGCTGATAGGCGTGCTGTGCCAGCCCTGCTCTCCTCTCTGACGGGTGTGCATCTTCCGAGTAACTCTCCTGTATCAGCGGGCGCCTTCCTTTCCCTGCAGGAAAACTGCCTAGAGCCTCGACTGGGGAAGTGATTCTCTTGTGACAGAGGGCCCTAAAACTGATCATTTTTAGGTTATTATTATTTTTTTTAATTTCTTGTAATTGCTATTTCTAAACAGTCTTCAGAGACATCAAAAATTGCAGTTTTAGTTTCATAACTATTCGTGTAAAAGTATGATCTCTGTATTTTCTCTAGGGAGCTTATGGGAACGTTCGTGTACGTGTGACCACTGGCTGTAAATAGTGGTGGCCGTGTTTTTGCCAGAGCTCTTTGCTCCTCGGGGCGTTATGCGCTTAAGTCAAGCGCTAATGGCATTAGAGGATGTGCTCCCTCCCTATTTTTTTTTTTTCGTTAATAGGATTATCTGCCTAGCTCGGTGGTGACGGGAAGCTGTGTTCGCTTTCATAGGTTTATGTCAGCTTTCAGGCTGAAAGGTTTAAGAAGGGCTGTGAATTACAGCTGGTGTTTCGGAAGCAGTTATGTGGCTGCTGCGCAGTCTGCGTGCTGTCTTTAAATGAGCTGTGCATTTACACAGTCGGTTTGTGCAGCTCCATGGGCAGAGGAGACTCAGGATGAGCAATTCCCGTTCCAGGTGGAAGTTTCCTGAGCAGTACTGCTGTCTCAGCAGCCAGTTAACTTGTCGTGCATCTGTTAGCTTTGTGGTAAGACTGTAATGTGCTGTGATGCACAAAGGGAAGGGAGCAGTATTGCATCTGCCTCGCTTTCCAGCAGCTCACAGTTGGGACTTCTCATTTTGTTAGCATGCTGCCATCACCTATGTTCTTGAATGCTGTGAATGGTTTTTAAACAAGGGCTTGAACAGATCAGGGCTTTCATGGCCTGGCCTAGCTGATCAAAGGCTGCTAAAGGAAGCAAATTAAATCTTTCTCCTCCCGGCTTCGAGGTCCTAATGGTTTCCTTGTGCTGGGATGAGACATGATCAGCTCTGCTCCTGCCCACCCAGCCCAGTAATTCTGCGTTTTTCCTATTTAAAAAAAAAAAAAAAAAAGCCCACCACCACAACAGGAAAAAACAAACAAACAAAAAAACAACCAATATTTACTTCACACGGTTAAGGTGAGTGAAATGCAGTCTTAGTGTTTTTAAGTTGGTGGTGGCAACTGGCTGTCTTAGTGGTCTTACACACTCATAAATGTTTGTTATGCTATCATTAATCTACTATCTAAATAATTGAAAAAGTGAAAAATGCATGCTGTGGTCTTTGAGGGTCTATGGTCTTATTCCTTGACCTTTCTATAGGGGGGAAATAACCCCAGTAAGAGTATGGCCAGAGAACAAGCCAGCTGCCAGCGTTGTGTGCTCAAATATTTTTTAGCCTCTTTCAGACCCAATTCAGTTTTCAGCTCAAGTTGTGTGGGGCTGGTTGTAATGTTGGTCTGCGATGGGGCAGCACTGTTGGTAATCTTGCTCGAGGTTTAGTTGGGGAAGGGACTGTTGGCCTTGTGCTAACATCACACGCAGGATGGGGATGGAGGGGACAAGCAGTGAAGTTTAGATGGATGCTGTTAGTTATTTCATAGCGTAGCAAAACATTTCACTACAGAGAAGCTTTTTTAAAGGTATCTAAAAGATGATATTGGGGAAGCTTAGAAGTACGATCTCATTTACATGCACGGAATAATTAGGGTGCTGCAGCTGTGCAAGGTGCCTGTAGCCCAGTGTTGCTCTCTCCTCTTGTGTATCAGGATCGCTAACAAAGCAATTTCTTTGCTCCAGATTCCTCAGTGGGGTTGCTTGGGTAACAGTGGGTGAAGTAATAGCGTGCATCAGGGCCTCTTCCTGCTTTTTTTCCTTTTTTTTTCCTTTTTTTTTTTTTTTTTTTTTTAAGAGGGAGATGTCCAGTATCAGCAAGCTCATATTTGCTAAGTATTCTGCTATTTATGTAACGATAAATATAGATTCTATTACAATTAACAGTTCTTAAATATTAGCTTTGCTGGTCGACAGCCGTGTACAAATATATATATATATATTTTAGCCTATCACTGCTGATAGTACCCTGTGCCCTTTCCTCTACCCTCGTTAGCATGGGAAGGCCAGCGTGGCTTCACGCAGACCCAACCTGGGGTGCCCGAGCACAAGTCCCTTTAGTGGCTGTTGTTCAGGCTCTCGCTGCTTTCTCGTGTTTAAATGCTTAATTGCAATGACAGGGCGAGGAACAGGCTCGTTTCTGAAGGCTGCGATCTCACAGCCTCACAGACTTTGGCTCTGTGCTGTGCCTTGTGCACTGTGTCATAAATAGTGGAGATGGGCGATGCTCGGGCTGGGGCTCTGCGGTGTGCCATGCGGGGTGGTGCTGTGGGATGCTCCAGGTACTGCAGGACAAGGGCTGTGGAGAGGGAAAGTGGCTGGGTTTGTGAGCTGCTGAATGTCCCGTGAGATAAGGGACATTATTAGCTAGGCCCCGGTGGTGCGTCGGGCAGCTCGGCACCTCTGGAGCCCTGTGCTGGTGGTGTCTGGTGGGGCAAAACCGGGTCTGCCTTACCACACGTTGGTCACACTGACAGCACAATGTGAGTGCTTGTTAAGTGATGATTTAGTCTTTCTTTGCAATTAGCAGCATTGTCGCTTTAATAGATGCTTGTTTGCTGTATAAGCTCTTCAGGAATGAAAAGCAAAAAATTCCTGTGTCGAACTGCCACTGATAAAAGGCGAGCGAGGAAGCAAAGCCAGTGAGTGTTTTGGGAATCAGTCCCTGCTCAGCACAAATCTTCACGAAAACTAAGAGCTTTAAGTGTGGTGTGTGTGGGGGTTTGTAGTCTCTGACCCCACGCTTGGATTTTCATTATTTTGCACCGTTCAAGCTCTCTGAGATGGAGCTGCCTCGGACAAAAATCCTGTCAGCATGGGTCTGGAGCCGGACTGGTTGCTGGGCCTGCTCGGTGCTGGTGGTGTGGTGGAAGTGAGTGGCACTTCCCCAGAGCAGGATGTGCTTCGACAATCCTGGGTGGTGTGGACGAGGCCCTGGTGGGACGATCTTCAGCATCAAGGGGCCACAGGACAGGCACAGCCCTCAGGTCACCGGGAATGGCTGCAGGCAGGCAGAGAAACCTTTGGCTTGGGTACACCTGAGACAAGAGGTTCACCTGGGAGGCGCAGTCCTCCGTGTGGTTTCTCACCACACTCTGACTTCAGATTTTATTTTTATTTTTTGCTATTGCTGTCAGTTGTAAAGTGTGTGTATTTTTTTCCCCAAGATGCTGCTTTTAGGCGAGGAGACAGACTTGGTTCTGGTCAGAAGACAACTTGTGAGAGGATGTGGTCATTGTGATGGTCACTCAGTATTTTTGGAGCACTTTTATCACACAGACACCAATTGCAGAGAAGTCTTGGGATGCTCTCATGAAACACATCAGAGTGATAAGGCAAAGGGCCATTGCTCACAGCAAATAACATAGAATAGCTTAAACATTGCTGGGAGGGGGTGAATTTGTGCAAATACGAATAGATGTGACTTACCTGTAACAGCTTTTCTCAGAAGAGTCATTTATTTTAAGTTGCTTGCAGTCTTTCAAGCGTCCTACAGGGTGTGTGTGTGCGTGCGGTTTTTCTCGCTGTGCACCGTGTTTGTCTCCTGCAGACTAAACAGTGCATCGCTTGTAATGCTGACCTAGTCCTCTAAAAACGGCACTTGGGAGATCTCCTTTTAAATTTAAAACTTGTGAAAGGAGACTCGACATCTTCCCCGCTGTTAATCATGATGCTGTCTATTTAATGTTTTGACAGCCTCTGTGACTCTTCTCGTTTAACAAGTCGGGAGACAGGCTGGCAGCAGCAGTAAGCCGAAACCAGGTCCTGTTCAGAATGGTTCCATCGCTGTAAAAGGAGATTTTCTTTAAAGCACAGGCATGTGTGTTTTCTAATTTAAAATCGGTTACATTTCTGTCAAAATAGGATCACGCATTCCATCTGCTCCGCAGTTGTAGCTGTCTGAAGTCTGATCGCGGCTCTGGTTTTGGCGTTGTGGTGGAATGGGAAAAAATTACTCCTGCTAGTATTTCAGTCCTTCTGTGTTATTAGCGGGGGATAAGTATGGCTTTCCTTGATGTCAGTTGACGGTTAATTTGACTAACGTGTTTGTTATTTTAAAGTGAGTGTTTGTGTGTCTGCGAGCATAACACAGTAGTGAGCTCCGTGCGTGCTTGTCTCGTTTGTTAGCGTTGAACCCAACACGCATTACTCACGGCACGAGCACGCGGAGAATGTATTAATAGCGATTGCTTTCTATCGCCCGGCTATCAAGTAGTGGATTATCAGAAAATAGATCTGGGCTGATGAGACTGGCTGCGTATCGCTTACAAGATATTCCGGAGCCGGGCAGTATTTACTGGTGAGCCTTGCGGCCGGTGGAGCGCTGCGGGCTTGCTGGCAGGCGGCGGGACGCGCGTCCTCCTGAGGGATGAAGGCTGAGGAGGATCCTGAAGACGGAGAAAACATGCTGGGGGACCCAAGCTAAGAGAAGGATGACGGAACAAAATGAGCTCGGGGCGGCGGAGAGAATCCGTTCCTGAAAGTGGGAACCCGCTTGGCTCGCTGCTTTGAGCTGCGGCAGTTTGTAACTCGATGCGAGATAAATCGGTTGCTTTTGGCAGCAAGGAGCCGCGAGGTCTATGATGACTTGTTGGTTTTCTTGTGCAGCTAAAGACACGGTAGGTTTCTTAGGTTTCATATCACCGGCCGTGGTTTACAGCTGCAGAAATGCAGAAGCCTGAATTTTGTAGCCAGTCCTTTTTAATTAATATGTCTTTAACAACACTAACTGCGGGGAAATTTCCTGAAATACAAAGTGCCCAGCTGGTACTCTTTGACTTTGTCAGGTTCCTATGATGTTATTTAGATGTTATAATGAAAGAAAAAGTGTTTCTATTGAGATGATAGTAATTTAAAAACAAAACAACAAAAAAAAGTCTTGTTAATCAGAAGACTCATGAAATGGGAAGAAAGAATTTATGGTAAGGGGTTGTGTGTACATCTGAGTGAGCTTGTGCTAGCGGGCATGAGCTGTAAGTCTGCAGCTCGGAAATCTAAACCCAGCTGCAGACATGCAAGGCATCATCACTTTCCTCTGAGGATGTGAAATTGTATAGTTTAAGGTATTTAAATAAAACATATAAAGTGGATAATAAAGTAGCTTATAGAGGAAACCTTGTCAGGCCTCTGAGGACAACTGCTCTGCCCCCTGGCAGTGCCTGTGGCTTTTACCCTGGCCAGCAGTGTCACCGCTGCGGTGGCGTTGTCACGCTGGGCAGGCTTGGCTTTTAGACTAATGGGTGTGTGAATCGATTGGCAGTCGGGACTGCACGCCTTGGTGAGGAAACACCAGCGCGTGTGACTTCAGTAGCTGCCTGTCTTTATTACTTCACGTCACTTAGTAAGCATTGCACTGAGTGAATTATTGCTGAGGCTTCGTGATTTCTCAGAATGTAAACGTGATTGCAGTACGGGAAACAAAGATAACTGCAGCTACAGCTCCATCATACGAACCATTCTACAGATGCAGAGCAGTGGCTGCGGTTGTTTTTTTTTTGTTCTTTATCAGTATTTTCTCCTTTACCCAGGTAAACCTGGCTTAGATGCAAGGGGAGAGACCTGGCCAGCTGGCACTGGCTCTCCCTGCTGTGGATCTTCCAGATTCTGTTATATTAAACCTTGAAAAATCCTGTTTTCTGCTAATATAGGGCAGTTGTAAGGAGAGGGTGGTTCTGTCTGGAACGTTTGTCCCTTTTTCTTCTATCAAAAGCTTTTTCAAAGCTGAGTCCTCGGCATCCAGCTTGGCTCTGAGGCTTGTCACAGACCTTCCTGAGCAGTGCAAAGCAATCGGAGAGGTTGGTTTGGTGTGGGGCAGCCCCAGCTTAGCGCTGCGGGGCAGATCCTAGCCTGGGGCCTGGAATTCCAAACTCGAAGTAAACAAGGAATAAGTGGGGGGTGACAGATGTCTGAGTTGGTGGTTATTTATAACTGACTGGCGCTTCCTTTGCGCGCTGCATAGCTTGGGGAATTGCAGGCAATTGGAAGCTGTGCACTTTGAATTTTTCGTGCACAGCCCCCTAGGCGTCCATCCCTGGAACATCGCATGCTGAGCTAAACTGGCTCTGAACAACCCAGAGGAGTCAGAGAGCACTCAGCCCGCTTGCATATTTTTGGTGCATCTGTTTGGTGTTAGAGTCGGGACCCAGCGGAGCTAGCTGGGATCTGATTTTAGGAATGGCCAGATGCAGCCAGTGGCACCAGTGAGGGCACTTCGGTGCCTGCATCAGCGGGCACGGATGCTGCCCGTGGGCAGCACTCAGCGCTCACTTCTGCCCGGTGCAGGGTTTGGTAAATGTGAACTTGGTTGAGAGAGGGCTAAACTTAGTGCGTGCCTTGCGTGTTGCTGAGTTCGTGAAAACTGAAGTCTGCTGCTGATTATGGTGTCGTAATCGTTGTTCTATTCAAGTGTCCCACAAAGTTTACGCTTGTCTGTTGTTCTTTGTGCTACCTTTACTATATAAGGGTTGACAGAGGGGGGGAAAAATCATAGCAGCTGTGTTTTATCTGCCCACTTCCTTATGAAATCATTTTTTTGTGAATTCTGAGAAGCTTACGCTGAAGATGGTTATTTAGATTGGGAGCTGTTAGCAGCAGGATTTCTGGCTCTGTTACTGCGGTTCCTGGCCTGTCCGTTCCTGTATGGTGCATCTTGTTTATTGACTTGTGAGCTCTGAGACACAGGCAGGTATTAAATACATAGAAATGGAACAGTTGGCTGCTTTATTTGACTATCACAACTTAAATGACTGACGGTAAAGATGAACAAGAAACCCTTCCAGTTTTCCTTTAGCCAGTGGAGTTAATTGCTTTGTTGGCACAAGAGAAGCGATGCCTCTTCCCCAAAGGGTGTGTGACAGCAGCATCCGTGAGGAGAGAGGGGAAAGCAGAGCTGCAGTGAAAAGGTAGCTGGTCTGTGCAGGGCAAACAGCTGATGGCTATCAGCAGATACAACAGAACGGAAGGAAGTGTCTGAAAGCTGCTTAATATGAGAAACTGAAAACTGTGAGATTGCTTTAAATGTATAGGAAACTCCTGTGTGCGACTTTAGTTTTCGACCTGTTAGATGGAAGCCAGCAGGATGAGGAAAAGCAAAGTGCTTTTGTCCCCCAGTGTTCTGCTGTAAGGGTCAGAGAGACTTAACCAGGCTGGCTCGGAGCAGCGTGCTAACAGCCTGATTGAGATGCTGCAGTATGATTGCCTGTAAATAACTAAAGGTCTTGAGAGGCACAACCTGATATGTAAACAAAGATCCCTCTTCTTATTCCCTCCCCATCCCCACTGATAATATGAGATTCAGCCTCTTATTGATGTTCCTTTAGCAGATCGATGCTGTGCCACGGGCTGACCTGCTTTTCTAATTCTCTTTTATACAGCTGAATACAGACTGGAACAAGTACGATGACAGGTTAATGAAAGCAGCTGAAAGGGGTGATGTGGAAAAGGTTTCATCAATCCTTGCCAAAAAAGGAGTCTGTCCTACTAAGCTGGATGTCGAAGGGAGGTCTGCGTAAGTAACTTCCAGTTCTGCAGTGGTGGTGGGAAGCTGGTGGAAGTAGCTCCATTCCCAGGTCTTGCTGCTGCTGTAAAAACTGCTAGGTCTATAAATCTATGCGACACACACTAGGAGATTCTAGCCTCATCTAGGCTAGTCTTGCATAAGTTTTTAATCAGGAATTGAACAAAGAAAATTACATAGCTCTTACGCTGAAGTGGAGAATGGAAAAAAAGGAAGCCTTTTTGAGCAGAAATCTGAACTGAGGGTTGATCTGGGAATATAAAGGTCTAGCAGTGGGGATGGGCTTGAAGTATGTAATCTAGCCATCTTTGGCAGAGGTGTGTGGTTAAATTCCTGATCTTTTTCTGTGTAGATGACTTATTCATGCAAATCAACAGGGATTGCCCCCAATTAATAGAAAGAAATATCGCCAAGCACTCCTACTTTGTTTATTTGAAGCATTCTGAAATGCTAAGTTTTGCCAATCTGTAGTTGATATTTTTAGAGCAATTAAAACTCAATTTAAGAAGGCTACTGTAGGCAGTGTTCTTTAACAGACTAGCTTGATTAATATCTAAAATAAGCACAGTCAAGAGTAAAGATAAATAAATTCACTAGATGATGAACTCAGCCATAATCTATAGTAGTGTTCAAATGCTTTGAATGAAGTGTTATTAGAGCTACCAGATGTAATGAGAGTTGTGTGGCAGGCTAAATTTCACCTTCCCAAGCTCCTGGTTCTTTAGAACATATTACATTAGTTACCCCTAATGCTTCTGTAAAACAGACTCAAGCTATTGACTTCTGACCTGCCTTTCTTCTCATCTTTTCTGCTGCGATGTTTAATGTTCTGACAGTTACTTTGAAATGACACATATAGGAATACTTGGCAGGGTGGCATATGTCTTGCAAACTGCTGACGACTTAGCTGATTTGCATTTTCAGCACTGGGGATCTATTCTTGTCTCTTCTAAATCCAGAGATAGCTTGGCATAAAATAAATGTTTTAGAGCTTGGTGTTACGTTTGTCTGGTTCTTGAAGTTAAGAGTGACTCTGAGTACTGACAGGTACAGCTTGCAATGACAGGGGTACAGGGAAGATGAACTTTCCTTTTTCCTTCATTACTTAAAAGCTCAATAGCCACCTGGATTACAGTGGTTCTGAAAATGTTTGGTGTGATCCCGCTCATCATAGCTAGTTTCTGAAAGGTGCTTTTTTTGAGGTGCTGCACCCATCCCCAGCCGCCATGGAATGCCAGATAGCTCAAATGGCAATTTCTCACAAAGAGCCTTTACTTCGGCAAGAGCATACATTTAAATACTCACGCCCAAATGGGGGGAAAGAAAGGCAAGTGTAGGTATTCTACTTGAGTCAATGATTCCAGGTAAATATTGACTACTTCTCAGGAAAGTTGTATTGTTCCTTAAAGTGAAATTTGCAGAACCGGATTTGGACATTGTACAAAGTTGAGTTTGTACAGTATAATGCTTTGAAAATACAATTATTTGCTTTGACTTTCCTGGTTAATACCGCTATTTTTGTGTACGAAACAGTTGTGCTTAAAGTTTTTTTTTCTGTGTTTAGATTCCATGTTGTAGCGTCAAAGGGAAACCTAGACTGTTTGAACACCATCCTTATTCACGGAGTTGATATCACAGCCACCGATGCTGCAGGTATGCTTCATCTCGTCAAATGTTCAGGTGCAATTTGCAGAAATTCCCAGCTCAGTTTTCACTTTGGTTTAGGGTTAAGCTAAGCTGCAGGGTAGATCTCCTTCCTTTCTTTAGTGTTTCCTGGGGTTGGCAAAACAAAACAAACACACTTAAAGTATGGTCTATTTCAGCCAGGCTATATCTGCTTGAGAAGAACAGTATGAGAACTGTTTTAAATGAATGTGTTAATTTGAATAGCAAGTGTGTTACACTGAGTGTTGGTAAGTACTGCACACAATGAGGCTATGACTTCAGTGGCATGGAAGGTGTTTGCGCACCTGTGTTGAGCCCTCAAAACTTCAGAGCACCTCTCTGCTACCTTCTTAGTTTGCATACGTGATATCAAAGTTTATGCAAAGATGTTGTGAAACAGGCAGTTAAAATGGGTGCTAATTTTGCCTCAGATTGTTCATCTCACAATTTAACTTGGTAAATGAATATTCTCTTGTTTTCAGCTTCATTACAGAAATATTCTAGCCGCCTTTCATATGACAGATTTCTTTTTTAAAACTCTTATACCATTTCTCACTATTCATGAATTCTTGGATGCAGTTTCCCTTAAATAAAATAAGTAAAACTCACCGTTTAGCAAATAGCAAAGTGTATGCAAGAGAGATGACAGTTACAAAACTGCCAGAAATGTCCCTCCTCACCTCCCCCCAAAAAATGCATGTTCAAAATAGATCCCGAATTGACGTTGATATTTCTTTTTAGGTAGAAACGCATTGCACCTAGCTGCAAAATATGGACACGCTTTATGTCTGCAAAAGCTGTTGCAGGTACTGAAAGATATAACTTGTCCTTTGTTACGGGTTTTTATTCTTTGGGTGGAGTGTGGGGGAAGGTGCTCTTAAATATACTGGTTTGAAATTGGGATACTTTAAATGCAATCTGAAGCCTATTTGATAACCCAGGTTACTTATTTTAACAGTACAATTGTCCAACAGAAAATGTGGATCTTCAAGGAAGAACTGCTCTTCATGATGCAGGTAGAAGGTTTTGCTTTTCTGGTGACTGTAATATGAAGTCTTTAATGATAACTCTCAGATGTGCCTAATTATTTTTAACTTCCACTGCTATATGTTGTAATGCCACTTGTCCTCAATAACAAGCTTGTTAACAGACTTAGAGGATGTAGGTCTATAATTCTCTTCCGATGCCTGTGAATTGTCTAGTAAAATCTTAAGTATCATGAAAAGTGTTCTAGAGCAATGATGTTAATAAGTTAACTTCACTCTGTGGATTTTGTGAATCTTCATTATGCTGTGCAGTGTCTTAAAGCAGTGTCTGAGTTTACGTGTGCCTTCGGGACTGCTGTAAGAGAGCAAGCCACGTAGCCTTCTCATGCTTTAACTTGCATGAATTTTTGTGAAGCCATTGCAGTGCTTAGTTTCATGAAGGCGTTGTTCAGCAATATAACCTGCTTTTTCCTCCTTCTCTTGAAAGCTATGTCAGACTGTTCCTCCAGCATACAGCTCCTGTGTGATCATGGGGCCTCAGTGAATGCAAAAGATGGAGTAAGTTGTTGCTTAGACCTCTCTCCCATACAAGCCCTACTGGAGTTCTTGTGCTTTCTTTGCTTCCCTTGCCTTTCCTTATTTCCTGCCCCCTTTCCCTTTTCAGGATGGGAGGACACCGCTGGTGCTGGCCACTCAGATGTGTCGTCCCACAGTTTGTCAGCTTCTAATAGACAGAGGAGCAGATGTTAATGCCAGGGACAAACAAAACAGGTAAGGCATGCAGAGGGTTGTCAGAACACTTGCTCACAGTTAAAGGGTAGAAGGCTGTCCATTAGCTTTCAGGCTACAGAAAAATGTTAAATTCAGCAGGAAAAAACTCTGACCTGGGACTTAGTCCAGAAGTAATGTTCCAATTCAATAATTCAAACAAAATTGGCTTTTCTTATTGCTTGTTCTTGCACCTAAAATACCTGTAGACTTGTGTGGAAAGTATTGCATGCTGCTGCCAGCAGGGAAATGGTGGTTGGCTGCTTTAAAGATTTCTGTGCACAGCTGCAACTTGCTCTCTTTGGGATCCATACGTAAAATGGGTCATGACAGAAGTGGTACCTGAGTCTCACTGGGGCTTCCAAGGGACCTGAGGGTCCAGAACTGTTTTATTCATTATACATGGAGGAGTGGGTGGGGGGACTTTCTAACTGAGCTACTCCTGCCTGTTATTTCTTGGAGGACGGCTGCCTGGTGGTCAGTGGACATGAGGCTGCTGTGAGACAGAGCACAGGCGCTTGCATTGCATGTCCTGAAGCTGGCAAGTGTGTGTTTGGGAGGCAGTGCCAGGGCTCCCAAGCACTCACTCAAACTTTGTCTTTATTTTTGTCTTGTGTGTGTTGTGTCTATTGATGTTTGTATGTAAATAGAGTAAGCCAAAAATCGCATGAGATTTCTAAACAGCTGGGTGGTGCTCTCAAAGGCAGCGGGCTTATGCTGGGCTTCAGGGAAGTGCTGCTGTTAGTGTTGTTTTGCTTTTTGACAAATATTTAAATGTTGGCTAAATGACTTTTAAAATGTAGTCTCCTCTCTTGAGAGAGGAAATGTTCCTTCACTCAGCTTTCCATGATCAGAGATAAGTGTACAAAGGATTTATATCTGTGAGTGCTCCTTTGAAAGCACACGATCCCAGCGTCTCTGAATGCAATCTTTCTCCCCATCCTCAGGACTGCCCTAATGTTAGGCTGTGAATATGGCTGCAAGGACGCGGTAGAAGTTTTGCTCAAAAATGGTGCAGATGTTAGTTTGGTCGATGGCCTTGGTCATGACTGTGCTTACTATGCCAGAATCGGTGACAATATTGACATTTTGACTTTAATAAAAGCTGCCATTGAGGATTCCGGCAAAGGTATGAAGAACACGCTGTTACTGCTTGCTATTACTCCTTCATTTGGGTTGTGTCTTCCCCAAGTTATGTCTTTGTGTGGCTGTGGGATGGCTGTAGTGCTTTAAACCAAAAGGTGATACCCACCCTGCATAGGAGGGTAAAGAAGGGTTATGCTTCTTTGGTTGCTTGTGTTTAGTAAAACTTAAAGTTAATGCAGGCTGTGACATCATGAGATAAAGGGTATTAGTGTTGATGAATCTTTTGTATTGCAGTATTGATCATAGGAGTGATTCAGCCTCATTTATGGGAGAAGCTTTGTACTTGTGAAATGCTTCCTGTTTTGGATTAATGGGGTGCGGGGTGGGAAGGAAGGAGAGAACGACTATTTCTTGAAACGTCCTTCCAAGAAAGAAACATAAGTAGATTAACTAGGTATGCCTTGCATGAATCTGAATGAAATGCATTTTTTTTTTTTAACCTTCCTGTTTCATGTTGCTTTTTATTTTTAGGAAGAGATACCATGAAGAAAGGGCAGTCTGAACAAAAGGTAAGTCTTATTGAGTTGTGTTTTAACTGACCCAACAACGTTTTTCAAGGTGTTCTTAACTCAAATGTTTGGTGTATGTTGCAGAAAGGTTGCAGATTTGTGGTGTAAATCTTACTGACTTATTTTTTTTTTGATCTTTGGTACTGTGAAATAATCAGCTTTGTTTGCTGGCGTGTAAAGGTGATTCATGAGTAAAACTGTCTTTTGTGAGCTACGTCCCTAGGAAATTTGTGCTTGTTTCCCATCCCTAGGAAACTTGTACTCTCTCTATGTTGCAGTTGTATGAAACTGAAAGAGGTGAGGTGTAAGCTGTTCACTCTCGACTGCCAAAATTCAGCACACAGCTGGTACTGTTGAGAGAGTGGCTAATACTGCACAGGGATGCAGAACTGATTCAGTATTTTTGAGTTGACTTCAAACGTAGCATGGAGAAGATTCCATCTATAATTAGATGGTGTTTGTATTTCTATATGAAAAATATTTTATTTGCATATTTGGGGTTTGAGCTTTGACAAGCATCCTGTTTTCTGTCTGGACGAGGTTGTGGGTGGTCTACTTATTGAGAAGCGGTCTGTCAAAGTTTGAACGCTCAGTGGTATTGCCCCCCAGTGGAAGCTGAAAAGGGAGTTGTGAGAGCAGCCTACTGTCCCCAGAAATGGATGTTGTCAGGCTGCAACAGGAATAAAAATTAACGCTTTGAATGTTGCAATAACAGATGTCTAATATGTCACAAAAGTGGAATCGGCTGCATGCACAGGAAGAGGTGAATGTCAGGCTGTATCAGAAGGAACATAACGCTCAGGTAAGCAAGAAGGATTTCTACAACTACATATTCCCATGTGCATAATGAACCAGGCATATTAAAGACAAGATGTGATTGTGAATAATCATTAGCAATTCCACGAAGAAAGGTCATAGATATTGCTGTTTACTTAAAACTTAATTGTGTGAGTATGTAAAGTGGCAATTATGCAGATAAGCTATAAAGTTTTGCAAGAAAATAAAAATTTATATAATGAATACTTGGGAGCCTCTTCACGTCACCCCTTCCCATCTCTTAATCTTGTGTCTACTGCTTTCACCTGCAGTAAGATCACAGTGTCACGAAACACAAAGGTGTAACATTCTCAGGAGATATGTGCTTGTATTCCTTAAAAATAACTTGTGTCATAATTGTTCTATTAACTGATATTCATTTTTTTGTTATCTTACTGTGTCAATACAGTTCTCAAAAAGGTAAGTAAAACTTCAAGCTGTGGGGAACAAACCATGGAGAAATTGAGACTTTCATTTTGAAATCCTTTGTCTTAAAAGAATAAGGATCTCTAAATGAAACCTGTCTGCTTTGAGCTAAAGTGGTTACCTCAGGTGGTTATCTAGCAGTGGTTACACAGCCTTTGTTTGGATGTAAACACTGGACTGATTGAAGGCCCAAGACCCATAGTATAGTTCTCATGCGTTGGATTCATATGCATTATCAGGGTGAGTCTTGGGGTTGCTGGAACACTTGTCCATTTAAAGGTTGCTGCGCTTCATGCCAGTGAGGTTTTTTCATTACAGCTTTGGCTGTGGTGGTTGGGTTTCAGGGACTGTTTTAGTACTAGTTACTTTTACGTGTTAGCAGACAGTAGGTAAGCAGCCTCTTTAGTGCTGTCAGCACTGAAAGTAATCTTACCCTGCAAATACTCCCAAAACCTTTATTTAAACTTATGTCAGAATGGCCTATTAGAGACACAAATCTGGAAGACTTTGAGATGTGCTTTTCTAAACTCAAGAATGATGGAGACCTAAAGTGAGGCCTCAGTATCACTGGGACTTAGGCAAGGCTTGATGCGTCTTTAATGGCTGTTAAAATTGTTGGTGTAAATTCATTAGCTTTCCTCATGTGAGTGTAGTGTATTTATCGCTTTATTTTGTTGCCTTTTTTTTTTTTTTTTTAAAGGAATTGGAGTTAGAAAATCAAGATTTGAAGGATAGAATGAGAGAAGTACAAGAGGAGCAAAGGATGTTGCTGGATAGAATTAGTGGGCTACAACTACAATTAAATGAGGTAAACTCGGTATTCACTGCTTTACTGTAAATATTTCTGTATGTGTTGCTGTCATTTTGTTCTGCAATGGCCTGCAGTCTGTAGAAATACTCAACATGTGAGGAGATATTACAGCTTCATCCACTGATCCTCATAAAGTTGAGCAATAGCATTTATAGCTATACTTAATGTAATTGGAACCATGAGGTATTCTGGTATATTGTAATTTGGAAAGTAAACTCAATCTGCCATTTAAATGTAGGTGTTGTGTACAGGTACTTACAGCCACTGCTTATTTTCCAGTTGTTAGTTTAAATGGAAAATGAGTGAAAACTCTTCAGTTGGCAAAAGTGGGTGGGGAAAGCGTTTTCAATATAGGATCACTCTCTGAAATTTGAATTCCCATTTCATACCAGCCCCCTCCCACACCCTGAACAAACCACCTCCCCTCAACCAAACCATTCCTCCTGTTTACTATTCACACTCAAAAATCAGCATTTTTTAACTGAAAAACTCTACTCTTCCTCCTCAATGGCATAAGGTCTAGATAACTGAAAAGGTATTCTATTTGCTTAGTATGTATGTCATGAGATACTGTTCTGACAAACATCCTTATTTTTTTCCTGTTGGCAGAGGTTAGGTGGTAAATGTGAGGGGAACAGTGTATCGGAAGCATGTAGTATTAGAAACTGGGATAGACTCATCAGCTAATGAACTGTGTATAAGCCCCTTGAAAATATTATTTTAAAAATGATTTGTGGGGGGATTTTTGTTATTTTTGCAGGAGCAAATGTTTGCAGATGATCTTGAAATTGAGGTATGATTATATCGCCTTAAAGTGTAAGAGAACTGTGAAATAGGGGAAATGTATATTGCATTTAAGAAATAGTATTTAAAACTATAGAGAAAAGCAATGTATAAATGCTAAACAAAATATCTAGTAATATGTTCTCAGTTCATACAGCTGTATAGCATTTGTAATACTGCAACTAATATATTCTAATTTCTATCTCACCTCTAAAACAGACTTAATGTTGTAAGTATCTGTTTAAGTAGTGACTTTCATCAACGCAAGGCTAATAAACGTGCAATCTAGTTTATTCTCATGGTGTTGGTACATGTTCCCTTGACTCTTTCTTTGAGACTGTCCTTGTAGATGAGCAGCTTTGTAGAAGAATTTTAAAGTGAAGAATTCAAGGATTTTTTCAATGCTGATTTTGGTTGAAGTTCTCCCTAAACTACTTTTTTAAAGTTGCTTGAGATTTTATGAATCTGGTCATTCCTGTGGCCTTGGCTATTTGGCACTTTTTATTCTCTTTCAGAAAGATGAATTGAAGAAAATCCTAGCTACCAAGGAAAAACAGCAGGAAGAAAGCTTAAGAACTATCGAAGCTCTGAAAGCTAAACTCAAATATTATGAAGTACGTTAACTGATTTGAAATGTAGTAAGATGCTTGATATTTACTGTAATAAATACTTAAAGAACTTAGAATTGTTGAAAGGGTTATCTAATTTGAAAAGCTTTCTCTGTTCTTTGATCCATAGCTTAAATATGGAAAAAAATTGATGTAAGCTTTATTTTTTTGTATTTCCCACTGTTTGCTTTTAGGTTGACTTTGTGACATCTGGAAGTAACTTTGGAAATAGTAAGTATAGTTCTTAAATGTGCTATGCATGATGCAGTGTTAGAAAACAAAGTGTGTGTGTTTGTTTTTTTTTCCCTTTTCCTGTTGTTTTAACTATAGACAAACATAATGTGATTTTCCACGCTGTAGACCTCAGAAGGCAGGCAGCTGGGCCCAGTTGTGTTTGTACCTGAGTTCTAGGGCATTATTGATCACTCTTACTCACAAGTGATTGTGGTCTCGTGAAATCTGGGTTGTAACTCTGGTATGTCTTCTAAGAGCATGAAAAACAAGCTAAGCAAGGTCTCTGCTCCAGAGTCTTCCCGTTCTTCATTAACAGTGCTCTGGCTCAAGTCTGTGAATTGCTTCTGCTGAACACGAAAGCTATGGTCATCATGAGGGCTTGCTGTAGGCAAGTTGAAGCACAACTTTAAATGCAGTACCTCAGCCTACACTTCTGCTAGAAATAATTCCATTTCCAGAAACTGAAGTCTTTTACATTTAACTCTGAATACTTAAATCCTACCTACATAGCACAGTTGCCTTGAAGAGAATAAAATGAGGAAGGAAAAACATAGCTCTTGTGATTTGTGTTATTTTTAAACAGACTAAATGCTATTTGCTTTGAAAATACAGGAAAAGAAGATTTATTACTTAAGCAAGGTCAAGTGTTTGCTGTGGAGTCACAGGTAATAAATATTTTCTCTAAGCAAAGTTCTAAGGTAGTTATGCTTGGGAAGGCTAAATATGCTCATAAATGTATGTATATTAACCTGTTTCTGACAACAAAATTTTATATACTAGGCTTGCTATGTTTTTTTAACTGGTGGTGCCCTCTAGAGTTATGTTTGTGAAATGGCTTTAAATACTGTGAGGATATCAGTATTGCATGGCTTGTAATGGGCATTTTTAAACTGAATCAGCACATTGCTGGGTTAGCAGTCACACTTCCAAGTATAACTGGTTTTTCATCTCCATAACTTTTTCCTGCTTTAAATTCAGTTACAATTCATAAGACTTTATTTTCCAGCCAACTTAACAATTTCCTGCCAATTTTGTTTGCTGATAGCTAGCAGCCTTCAAAAATCACCCAGCCAAAGACCCAAACCCTGTCCACAATAAGTGGCTTTAAGCTAATCGTGTCAGGAAGTGACCTGAAAGTAGTAAGTACTTGCAGCACAACTGAGTTCCCCAGAGCAGGTCTGTGCCATGTAATGAGCATAGTGCCTGGTAGCAAAGTGATGGTTGGCAGAGAAGACCTCATATCAGAACAGCAAAATTTCTTATTTTTTTTTAGATATCCTTTATTGGACAGAGAATAAAATGGCTGTTTTCTTCAGTCATTTCTGAGAGGAGGTCCTGTTAACCATGACATACTCAGTCTCTTCCAATTCCTTTTTAATGTTGTTTTCATGTGCTTGAGGGAGGGGGCACTCTTACTAAATTCAATTTCTTTGAGCAGAAGTATGATTAAATATGAATAATGAGGGAAAATAATGAATGTACTGTAGCTGCATTTTAATGTCAGTAGTGTCTGACTGGGAAAAAAGAACGAGAATTATAATCAATTTTTATTGTTGAAAGCTGAAATATGTATTTTATAGTATGGGCAGGAATATAATAGTGTATTTAAAAAGAAGCTCTGAAAATTTTATGCTCATATCAGCATAGATATAAAGTAGTTATGAATTTGACAATGCACATGTGCATGACTTGGGAAAAAGTGTGTATCTACTTTTGTGCCAATTTATCTTCAGTCTAGGTCTATGCTGAGACCCCTGGAGCTGTCCCTGCCTAACCAATCATCCAGTTCAGAGAAGGAAACTTTAAAGAAAGAACTTGACAACATGAGGACCTGCTATGGTGCAGCAAAAGAAGAAATAAACAAATTGCAGAGAGAACTGTCTCACAAGGTATCTGAATGTAAAGCGTTGGCATCAGAATGTGAAAGAACCAAGGAAGAATCTGACGGACAGATAAAACAACTGGAAGATGCTTTAAAAGATGTACAGAAGAGAATGTTTGACTCGGAAGGCAAAGTTAAGCAAATGCAGACCCACTTTCTTGCTCTGAAGGATCACTTGACTAACGAAGCTGCTTCGGGAAACAGTAAGGTAACAGAGGAGCTGAAGGATCAGTTGAAGGAAATGAAAACAAAGTATGAAGGAGCCTCTGCTGAAGTGGGTAAACTAAGGAACCAGATTAAGCAGAATGAATTGCTAGTGGCAGAATTTAAGAGAGATGAAGGAAGGCTGGTGGAAGAGAATAAAAGGTTGCAGAAGGAACTTGTTAAGTTGGAGATGGAGCGAGATAAAAAGGGAAAAAATGTCATGGAGTTAGAAGGACAGCTCAAAGAAACAGCAGCAAAGTTAGCCCACTCTGTAACTTCAGAGAAATTTGAAAACATGAAGAGTTTGTTATCAAATGAAGTAAATGAGAAAGCAAGGAAGTTAGCAGAGATGGAAGGAGAGCATGAAAAACTGCAGGCAGAGATTCGCCTTCTAAAGAAGGAATCTGAGACTCAGAAAGCTAAACTTGCTCAGCATATAAAGCCAGAAGACCATGAGCAAATGAGGAGTGGATTTGAGCAAAAAAGCAAGGAACTTGGGAAAACAATTTCTGAATTATCACAGAAGAATCAAGCGCTGCAGAAGGAACTTGAAAGTTTTCAGGTTGATAACAAGATGCTTAAGCAACAAATCCAAGTGTTAAAAACTGAAATAAAAAGCCAGAATGTGCCTTTAAAAATCCATGAAGAATTGAAAAAAACAAGTGATGTGACTGTTGGTGATCTGACCAAAAAGCTTTTTGAAATAACTAAAAAGTACAATGAAAGCAAAGCAGAAGCTGAAAAGTTACTGGTGGAGAAGAACAACTTAAGTGAGAACATCAGCCACTTCCAAGCTGTGTACCTGTCTCCAGAGCAGCACAAAAAAGAAGTGGAAGCTCTAAAATCTAGTGGTATTGAACTTGAACGTCAGCTTGCTGAGCTTCAGAAAAAATACGATGATGAACAAGAAAAAATGTGCAAACTAGTGTCTGAAAACACAGTCATAAGAGAGACTCTCAGGGATCAGTACGTTTTAGCTACAACACATGAAGAGATTAAAACAGTTTTGAATAACACACTAGAAGAGACTCATAGGGAGCTGTCAGATCTGAAGGAAAAAACTGAAGAGATAAAGCGAGAATTTGTGAGGGTAAATGAAGAAAATGGAACCTTGAAAAATCAGGTGAAACTTGTACAGAATCAATTACAAACGGAGTATATAAGCTTAAAAGATCATGAAGCCAAAGTGGCTACTTTAAATAAAAGCATGCAGGAACTTCAGGAAAACAATGCTGCAATAATGGCTGAATATAAGAGGGGTCAAGAAGAAATCTTACAGTTACATGCAGAAATTGAAGCCCAGAAGAAGGAACTTGACACAATTCAGGAATGCATTAAATCGAGATATGCCCCAGTTGCCTCCTTTGAAGACCGAGAACAGAGCTTTGAAGCTACAGTGAAAGAATTAAAAGCGCAGTTGCAGGAACAGGCACAGAAGTGCAGAGAAAGCGAGGAGGAAAACATGAAGTACAAACAGGAGAACGAAAAGCTCAAAAATGGCATTTTGTCCATCCAAAATGACTTGCAACAGAACTATATCCTTGCCGAGAAATCCCATGAATTGGAAAAAATGTTTGCAAGCAAAATGGAGGAGCTGAATAAGCAACTGAGGGAATTGCTGCAGAAATACACAGGCAACAAAGATGAGAAAGGTGAGCTGCAGGAGAGTGCCAAGCAGAACGCACCTCTGCAGGCTCCTCTGGAGGGTCAGCACCTTTCAGTGGAACAAATTGAAGCCTTGAAGAAGGCGCTTGGTCACACTATAGAGGATCTAAAGGAAGCCCTCAGAAGTAAGAAGGAATGTTACGACAAAGAGACACTAAAAGTAGGAGAACTACAGCAGGAATTGTTGGATCTAAAACAATCTTCGATATCTTTGGTAGAATATACACAAATGAAGGAAATGCTGGAAGAAGAAATCAAAACAGCCAAAAACAGTTTAAAAGAAAAGGAGGGTGAAAACCAAGTTAAAAATGAGGAAATCCAGAAGTTGCAGGCTGAGATTCAGCTTAATCGACAAGCTCTAACAGACCTGGAGAGCAAAGATGTGATTGACATGACAGAATACAAATCCATGAAAAGTACTCTGGAGGCCCAAATTAATAGCATAGCTGAAGACTTGTCTTGTGTAAATAAAAAGTATGAGGAAGCATGTGAAGAGGCTTTGCAAGCTAAAAAGAATGAGCTTTCTTTAAAGGATGAAAAGGAATTGCTTCAGTTACGGAGTTGCAGTATTGAGCAAGAAATTAAAGACCAGAAAGAAAGGTGTGATAAATCACTGATGACAATTATTGACTTGCAGAAGAGAATACAGGAGTCAGCAAAGCAGGTGGAAGCCAAGGATAACAAGGTAGGCTGTCAGATTGTTAACGGTCCTAACACTTTTAATGTAGTGGCAAAGAGCTAGGTTGCAGATGCAGTTATGTAGCTGTTCATGTATGACGGTGTATGGGGCATTAGGTATGTAGGACTGGCCCAAATCTGCAAAGCTGAAGTCTTGGTTTTGGTAGCATTATGCTAAGCTTTTCTAATTCCTTGTTAGCTTTTGGTATCATATGTTGTGGTCAACCCGATAAAACTACCAACCTGAGTTCCAGACTCTTGGGGTATAAGCTCATTCTTCCATCAGTTTGGTGGCTTGAATGTTTACGGTTGTCTTTTAAATACAAGAAGTATTCCTGTCTTGGTTTCCAAGTGTTAATACACGTGTTATACATGTTAATGTCTGTTCTGTACAAAAGATGTCTCTCCCCTCACCCCCCATCTCTTAGCCAGTATGATGGCATGCCAGGACAGCAACTCTTCAGTGGTTGCCACTCTTCACCAGACTTTTTCTAAGTTAATATCATTTTTTCAATGAGGCATCCTTATGAGTTTTTTTTAAATGTGCTTCTTTTAAAGATTACAGAACTGCTTAATGATGTGGAGCGGTTAAAACAAGCTCTTAATGGCTTGTCTCAGCTTACGTACACCAGTGGGATTCCTTCCAAGAGGCAGAACCAGCAGGTTGAAATGCTTCAGAACCAAGTAAAAACACTGCAACAACAGCTAGCTGTAAGTAATTCTGCAAGGTGTTGTCCGACACACAATTACGCTGCTTACAGTGATTCTTCTGTAGTATGTGGTCAGCAGAGCACGGTGGGTGTAGGCTTTGAGGAACAGCAGAGTATTCATAAATGTGCTTTTGTTTTTTTCTCTAACCACTTCTGTCTGTAAATCTGTTTGCTTCTTTGTGCATGCTAGAGTTGCAACATTTAGGAACTCTTCCAGATGAAATGGGCACAGAGAACTTGTGCTTAGGAGATATGGAAAGATGCTGCTCTAGTTCATGCCAAGACCATTTCTGTGTGCTAGTTCCATGCTAATATTTCTTACCCAAAAAAGACGAACCACTTATTTTCTCACTCTGAAAGAAAGTAAGATGGTCCTTTCTTAATGGATTTGGTTATTGTCTGTTCTCTTGTCTGCAAATGTTGTGAAGTGTATTACTTACCATTAAGCACTAACAGCGGAGGGGAACACTTTGTGCTAAGTGCTGTGGTTTTGTGCACAAATGCGTACATTTTTGGCTCCTGTGACTTAAGTAGCGCTCATAATTAAAGCTACGTATGTGAGCAAAGTCAGGTATTAGTATATCTGTTCAGAAATAGGATGCATCTTCAATAATATTTGCAAGGTTGGCCCTTGTAAGGCAAAGCATGCTTGAATTGTTTTTTTTAAACAGATGGCTAATGCTGTTGGTGAACAGGTTTTCTGTTTTAGCACCTGGGCTGGTACACTAGGTCAGCCTGTCTCTGACAGCCTTTCAGCAAAATTACTCTGCTGCAAATAACCAATAAAAAAGGTGAAAAAGTGACTTTCCCTGATTAGTGGAGGGGATATAGCTAACTTTAACCTTGAAATTTTTCTTTGTCTAGTGTGCAGAACCAAGGCAGCAAAGCTGGAAATGGGAAGAATAGGTATTGATTTAATGACTTCATTTCTTTTCCTTGTCTTCCTTTTATAGGATGCTAAAAGGCAGCATCAAGAGGTAGTTTCAGTTTATCGGACACATCTTCTTAGTGCTGTACAGGTATGATAGTCCCAAGTTCAGATTGTTTTTACTGTGTCATCTGGATGTAGAGATTCTTAAAACATTTCCACCTGTCACGCTAGAAGACGTCAAACTTGAAAGTAGTATCTGTTAATTAGCTCTTTAAATTAGTAACCTGTTTTGAAGGTGAGTTTTAATTTTGAAGTTGAGAGAATGGACTGATCCCTCAAAAAAGCACAAGTAAAAAAAAAAAAAAGCACTGTAGTCTTACCATTCTGTGTTCTTATGGCCATTTGTCTACAGTGTGATTATCATCCTCAAAGCAGGTTCCTGCTACATATAATGTCTGATGTGAGCATATTAATTCTGCGTTATCCCACGTAATGTGGGAGAGAAGTCAAGTAGGAGCTGGAAATCTTAATGCAGGCCTGTTGAGTGGCTCTCGCTGAGTGAAGAGCTGAGCAACTAACTTGTGTTGTGCCTTCAGATACTTAAGTGTGCAAAAGAAGGACCGCTGCTACAGCAGCAAGCTGTTGCTTCCAGAGAACACGAACAGTATGTTTTTTTTTTTTTTTTTCCCCAAATCATATTTTTGTACAAGACTCTACTGGGCCAGAAAGGCAGACCATTCTTTCTCAAATGAGAAAACTGTAACAGGGTTCCTACAACATTTCAGATTTATCTAGAAAATGATGAAAATACAGCAATGAGTTAAGACTTCTGAGCAATTTTGAAGAATCTCCTAATATGAGCTTATGAAGGGCTGACATTTTATGGGACTTTTTCCTATTTTACTTTTTAACTAAGTGTTTGCTTGCTCTAGGGTCACATGGATGAAGATGTCCAGGCTGCTTTACTACAGATCATTCGAATGAGACAGGGACTTGTTTGCTGACGTGTTTAGTGCCGTTGTTCTTGAAGGCTGCTGCAGCTTGTAGGAATGCTGTGATTATGGTAGTGATAATCTTCATGAGATTTGTGTAATTGTGATAATACAGCTACAATTAGAACCCCAGAAAGTTACTTCATATAAGAAACAACTTTAAAAAATGAAATATTTTCTTCCAAAACAGTAAAATAGAGCTACTAAGTTTCAGAGCTGACACTTTTTTCAAGAGATTAATAAAGGATGTAGAACATTTTAAAATTGGTATGCAAATTGACTGTCAAAATGATGACATAGTAGTTAAATTATTTCAATGTCTGATTGACCACTTCTTAAAATGAGGCCTATACCTAGAAATTCCAGTTTGTCCTATAACTTGAACTCTCATGGTGTGGTTGAAAATAAATTATGTTCAAATGAGCTTGGATAAGTATTGTAGCTGTATAACTCCTTCAATTAAGAAAGTGACTATTTTATTTGTAACTTAAGCTGATCGACACTTATTGCAATGTGTTTAGAAAGTCAGCTGCAAAGCTCGATGGAGGGTATTTAGGTATACGCTGTAACTTGGCTGGCCAAGTTACAGACTTTATTTAAATAAACTTTAAGATGTAGTGCCTTTGCTTTTTACAAGACACAAAAATCAAATTTTCCATCAGAACACTAACTTTGTTTATCCCCTGACCCAAGAAATTTTTCATGAATGCTTTGTAATATTGATTACTGTAGGCTAAAGTAGTAGGACTGGAGTGTCATAGTTGGTAGAGCAGCATTTTGAAATAAATGCAATAGTTCTACTTGTGTATAATTTCATTCTTCATTAGGCATAATATGGATGTAGACTGAGCAGCTCATTTAGCTGTGGACTAGATAATTTAGTTGCTGGATTTTCAAACACTATCTCATGGAATTTTAAGGTATTTTCCTCCTAACTGTAAATTATGTACTATAATCTGATTATTTATGGGGAAAGATGCAAATAGTAAGATTAATGAAATGAGAATTTTTATTTGCTTGGAATCTACCTATTAAAGCAGGGCTTCATTTTTAACTGAAGGATGATATTCCCATAAGTAAGTTTTATGGCAGAAAATAATTTGGGACTATTCAAAGAAAGTAATTCAGAAGTGAGCCTAATAACATATGTTGGTGTTCTAATAGTGCAAACAGCATGAGTGCTGTCGGTAGCCCTGTTAACTTCAAGCTACTTGGCTGAAAGCATTTGCTTATAACTAGCAAGTAGGAACCTGGCATCCTGATGCAGAGAAGATGAGCTGCCTTTTCCATGTTCCAGAAAAATAAAGACTTAAGAAAGAACGCTGAATTCTTTGCTTCACGTTAATTGGGCTTCCCAACAAGCTGTCTCTTGCAGGCTTAGGTCTCTTTTTCTTTTTTTTCCAGTGATGTTATATTTATTTCCTTTTGTGTCCCTTTTTGGGCAGAGTCATGTCATAGAATTGAAGAGATGACTGCCACGTAGAGGGGGATACAGAAAGTGATAAATGTGCAGGACAGTTTTTATTATATAAATACATTTAATATATTTACTAAATACGTCTGTAGTACAACAGATCTAGTGCTGCTTTCCTTTAATTTCTTAGAGGACTATTACAGAAAACATCTCAGTATATATACATTACTTTTAGCCAAATTCTTTTATGATTGCGTTACTTGAAACTCTTATTAGAGAGAAATTGTTTTAATATACTAACTAACTCTGGCATATTTTGATATTGTATGTTTCTTTATTGAGGGAGTTCTATGTATGTTTTTCTAATATTTTCCCATATTACATTATTAATAAAATATTTTCTTCTTTTTTTATTGTAGTGGTCAATTCTGTAAAAGGTAAAGCAATGTAAATAGTTTTGGCAAAGTAGTGGGTCATGAAGGATATTGAAGTCATTTCAATGCTCTCAAATACCAGGTAACACATTTATTTTTAGATGTCTGCTGGGATTGGTGTTTTTTGGGATTGGTGTTTTTCCATCTAATTTCAGAATTTGTGGTTGGTAAAAATTCTGACGATATTAATCAAGAATCAAAGATGAAGCTTCACCAGTTAGCTCTTCAGAGTAAATCTGCCCTGGCCACCTCTACATCAAACAGGGCATGCTGCCTGTTATACCAGTCCCTAGGTTTTGGGGGTGACACAGTGAAGTTTTACTACTACTTTTAATGAAAACATGTTCATGTAACATGTTACACTGCTGCCTGACTTGCTAAGCAGTCTTTGCAGGGTAATTCCTTGGCACACTATTCAAGTTGGCTTATTGGCTACGAATTGAAAGAGAGGGGCTCCCTACTTTTACAATTAACTTGATTTTTAGTTACTTGGTGTAACTATTGTTGCACGTGGGATGTGAAAATGAGTAAGGTGGTCAGTTGTTAGGGTATGAACAGTGCAAGTGAAACTTTACTGTATTTAAACAGTGACTGGAACAATGATATCTTCATTGGACCTTGAAGGCTTTACAGGAGCTGCTTCTTTTCTGAGTCAGTAAGCAGATCCTTTCTTCAGGGTTCTTGTAAGTCTCTTCTTTGACCTTTAAGTGTGTGTGTGCTTCTGTGTGTAAAAGAATAAATGTTTGAGGTTTTCTAAAGAGGAAATGACACTTAAGTAGAACTGTTTTTTGATGTGTCTGTGATTTGATGTGTCTAAATATCCCCTTAGCCAGTAGATGTATTCTGTCAACTTCACAGAGTCAGTTAACGTACAGGGTACCATTGAAGTGATTTCCACTGATAATTTCCCCATAACTGTATATACTCTCACATGTACTATATGGGTCTTGTAATCTCCAACAATTTTTTTTTTTTTTTTTACTGCAGAGTAAGGCTAACTATTTAAAAGCTTTTTGAATAGTATTTGTATCTTTTTATTTTGTTAGTAAGCAGAGTGATTTCCTTCTGCTGAAATAATTGACTTTTGTCCTCTCTTTTTAATTGATTAACGTGCCTCTTAAACACCAGCTCAAAACATCGAGTGTAAGCTGCTAGTGGAAAATACTTACTGTTCTTCCACAACTTGACCAGTGCCAGAACAGATGCTGGAAGTGTACAACCTCAGCGTTTCCAGGTTTCTTCTTGAGTGAAGGCTTGACTGTTGTAACTGCTGTTCCAGCAGTGACACAAATAGGTTTGACTCTTAGATGACTTCAAGATCACTTTAGCAACTTTAACTCCGTCATGTTACTAGAAGCCTGAATGTGACTGCTGGCTTGGTTCACTGAAGTCCACATAGGAACTGTATATATAAAGCATGTGAGAGAATAAGTAAGTTTTGTATTTCTATGAAACATGAATTGGTAGCTGGGAATAGAGAACCTACTTTCTTGATTCGTTTAAAAATGTTTCTTTAACTGGAGACAGAGGAATATTTATATGAGAGGGAAAAAATAAAGGTGAGAAGTTGGTGCTTGTCTGGAAACAAAATCAAACGCAACAAAAATTACCAAGCCTGAATGTCTTGATCTCAATAGTTGCAATAGCGTTCCTACAGATTTACTTCAGCTTGGTACGGGTTATTAGTAGTTTCTTGTCACTCTTTAATTCAGGACAAGTAATCACTTGAATATAGGCTCTAAGAAATCTGGGTGCTTGTCTGACACTAGCTGTTGTGTGTGCTGAGAGTTTCAGAGCACTCTGTTATGTCTCCTCCTCAAAACCATCATGCTAAACCCATTTGATCTGCTGGAGTTCAACATTTATTTTTTGAACAGTGCTTTCATGTGTTGAACTGTGCCTTGTTTGCTCTAGGAGCATTTCTGTCTTGGCATGGATTATTTTTTCTTTCTCAGTTCATTATCAAAAGAGTTAGTGGAGCTGAAATTAAAATGATGTAGTAACAGCTCAATTGCACATCAGAAAGTTGCTTTCTTCTGGAGGAGTGGTACCCAGAGCTGCTGCCAGCGTGGCGTCAGTAGGCAGCTGTGGAGCTCTTAGCTGTGGTTACGTTTCCCTGGGCATGAAGCTGTTCTTAAAAGCAGGATTGTGTTTGGATGCAGTGGTTAACTGCGAAGAATTCTTACTTCGGGGTGGGGGAAATGCAAGACAAAGAGTGCCCTAGAAGTGAGAAACTAAATCTCAATTTCCTTGGGAACACTAACTCAACACAGCATGTAATTCCTGCTAGCTGAGACTTTTTTTTTTTTTTGCCTGCTAGTTCACCCTCTTGTTACCTTGGTGTTGATGATGCTGTGAAGTCCTAGCATGTAAGAAACTAAGCTTAATGTTTTGGGGTTTACTAGGTGTGGATTATTTAAATACTGGATGAATGGGGAGATCTGTGGGCTCAAACCAAAAGAACAACTAACTCTCTTGGCAGTGCTCTGTATGAGGTTTTTGGCTCAACTGAATCATGAAGGTGAAGGTAAAATCTGGGCTGTGTTTGCTCATCAGCAAAATTCCCATGGCAGTGATAATCCATGTGTTTGGTATAATCAAGCATGAGGAATCACCTGTGTAGTAAAGGAAGCTTTCAATTTTTATGCTTTCATGGACAAACATTGCTGATAAATGAAGGGGGAAAATGGGAGGTCACAAAAATGCCAGATGTAAATGAAATGCATTGAAGAGGTTTCAGGGGTACTTCATGAGACATGTATGGTGATCTGTTACGTGAAAAGGGAAAGCAATATTATAAGGTAATGCTGCTTATAATTGATTGTTGGCACAATGTTGCTATTATTCGGCAGCCCTGTTTTAAGTGGGTATATGACTTCTAAGTAGCTGACTTGGAAATATGTCTGAGTCCTGGAAAGTTTGTAGAGATTACTGCTTTCTTAATCTAATGTGTGTATTGCTCTGCCAACTCAGAAAATTAACTTTTAATAGAAAAAAACATACATATAACTCAATCACAGCTATTAGATCAGATGGATTTTACATTAAGTGAAAAAGATGCTAAGCATTAAGGGATATTAAATTGTGAAGCTTTTTACTGTTGGACTCAGCTTTCAAGCCAGCACTCTACTGTGAAGAATATTTATTTGTGCATTTACCAAGTATCTTAGATGACAGGAAAGGAATGCACATGAAAGGAAAACAGGACATGAAAATATGACTTCTTTCCAGTGTGAACAGCTAGCTTTATTTCATAATAATTAGTTTTACACTTCATTAAATGCTGTTTTTTTGTTTTTCTTTCCTGCTTATGTGCTCTTAGGATACAACAGAGATGACTTCAAAAATTCTCTGCAGGGCATCAAGCCAGAGTTTTGTAATCTAGTGGGAGTATTCCAAAGTAAGAGAGGATCTCTTGAAGCTTCTTCATGTGTTGGGAGTCAAGTGTGGTGTAAGAGTTATTTTGGGTGCAAGGACGCTTGTTGTGTCTTGCCATACTACTTGCTGCAGTTTAGCAATTGGAACACATTGCTCTAATTACCAGTGGACAAACCTAAAAACAATTAGTGTAGATCAAGTAAATCTATAATATGATCTGGTCACGAGGGACTTTGACACACAACTCTTAGTTTTCAAGAAATTCTAGCACTTGATGATAGGGATACTTATGCTGTTGAGTTGAGAAAAAAAAAAAAAAAAAAGTCTAAACATCACTGGTGAAAAATGGTGATCTCCTGACCATGTAGGCATACTTCAACTTGAAAGCTCCTCTGAAAGAAGTGATAAAGGAATGTTTTGAGAGAAGGGAGAAGTTAAACAGATCGTTTTGTCAGTGATAAGGAATTCCCTAGGAAAAAAGTAGGAAGAGGAAAATTAAGAAAAATATGCCAGTTGTGGCATAGCAGAATTAAAACGTTTTCAAAATACGAAATTGGCTAGAGCTTCAGGAGAACAGCAAAAGCTGCTGTGCCTGTATAGGAAGCAAAGGAATTAGAAGTATGGTAGGTGCTGCAAGCGAGAACAACAGACAGGTTTTTAAAAGTGTGTTGAGAAATACCCATTCAGTGCTATGGGCCTGACTTCAAATTGCGAAACTGGAGAATGTTCTAGCAGGGGAGCTGCTACAGGGATGTACAAGAAACGGCAGAATAGGTGGCGAGGTGTGATACCAAAGCGACCAGTTCATGGGCTAAAAGCAGTGAGAACATTGTTCTCCAGGCTTGAAAGCTGCAGCGAGAAGGCAGCTGACTGTGGGTGGACTCCTGCGAGTTATATCACATTTTGAAAAGCTTTAATTTTAGCTCAAGCATGAATTAAAAGGCATCAGGCCTTTCCTGCTCTGACTGCTGCCATGCAGTCTCAGCTGAGATGAACCCATGAAGATGCAGACTTCTGTTGGTAGTGCTTGGGCTGGGAGGTATCAGTAGACCTGTCAAGCAGTGTTTAAGAAGTTGGCATCCTACATCTCTTGGAGCAGGGTGCGGTGCTGGCTTGCCTGATGGGGAAAAGGCAACGTTGCTTCTAGCGTGGTAAAGCTGGGAAAACGCGGAAATTTGTCAGTGAAGTCTCACAGCGTAACGTATGAAGAAATGCTGAACTCTTCCATCCCTTTCAGCAAAAGTAGTACTTCTTCTTACCTCCTACATCTCAAATATGAAGTGAAAATTACTCCAGATTACTGCTTCTGCTCCAAGGAGGCTGCTGAGATGGTGTATGCATGAGTACTTTCTAATGCTGCCATTTGACACGTTGCAATCAGCTACAGAAGTAATAAGCCTGAACAGCACGGTGCACTTGAACGAGGCACAAAACTGGCAAGCTGACTTGCTTGGAGATGTTTGTGACTGGCTGTGGTGCCTGGGTAAGCACAGGGCTGCCCTCTGCCAGCAGCTCAGAGCACTTTGGCCAAGCCTGCAGCATCCTGCAGCAGTGTCTCAGCTTCTAATGAGGGAGAAGTTTGAAGAGCTGATCCCACTTTGAAAGGGACTGGGGGGAAAGCGCACTCATGAAGAGTGTTGCTTTCTGCTCTTGTGTGCCCCTGGAGAGACCGGGTATCCAGGACAGCAGTTGGTGGCTGCTGGATGAACAGGGGACTTGGAGCATTTCTAATGGGTTGTGACAGGAAGAATTTGGCTGTGGAAGAGCAGACTTGAAGTGTAGCTGATGGGCGCTCTTAAATGCGGATCTCACAGGAGCTAACAGTTCCAGCAGGGGCTGCGGTAGGGCCTGGATTTTCAAGTGATGTATTTGTTGTCTTTTGCCTAGGAAAAAAAAAAAAAAACAAAACTGACCTTGTCTTCATTTAGGCTTCTTGGGCTGTTAGTGGCTTGCTCTGATCTGAAGCTCAGAGTTGTCAAGTATCTTAAAAAAAAAAAATTAAAAAATAAATGACAAGTGTGTGTACATATCTCAGCTCTTAAGTCTGACACTCTCAAGCTGTTGGACTTTCTCTGGAGGTGCTGTGTTACCATCTACACATACAAGGAGTGGGTGTGATGCACTCAGAAAATATGGGACCTCTGGCACTCGCGCATATTTCTGTACAAGAAATCTGAGGCAGAAATGTGGCAGCCCTATTCAAGCAGCTTCCTCCAGCGCTGGGTAGTTAAAGCGTCTGGCATGTCCTACTGTTGCTGAAATGTAAAGAAAACCAGTGGGGCATTTAACTAATGCTCACTGCGATAAAGGGAGCTCTTTGGTAAAAAGCAAAACCCTGTGGGAGGTTAGGGTGCAGGAGGAGCAGGGCCCTAAAAGGGTAACAGTCCTCTTAGGATTTCAGGTTTGCTTGGGGAGAGCGAGGGAGGTACAAAACTACATGAATCTGGGGAGCTGTGAAGAATCCTGGCAGGAGATTTTTTCTCTTTCCTTAATGAGGTTCTTAATGAAGGTGTAAAATGAGCTGAGCGGGGAGGAGGGGACGATTCCTCTGCAGACTGGAGAGGGCTCTCAGAATTCCCTGGTTATTCCTCTGGGTACGTATGGGGAAAGGATGAGAGGGCTGCTGACAGGAGGAGGATGGACAAAGGCTCACCCCTCTGAAAGGGACAAGGAATACTTTGCTGCACTTGGGGTCTTTAAAAGATTTATCCTGGGTGAGTGGATGCAGATTTGTTTCTTGGGCCTACTGGACTTCCCTGCTTGTGTTTCTCCAGGTTTCGTGGAGCAGGACCAGAGGCAGGGTCCCAGCAGACAGTGCAGGAGCTGGCCCTTTCCAGGAGCTTCAGAAATGCCTCATGGGCTGAGAGCTTTCTATCTGCAGCAGAAGAGCTTTCCCATGCTTGTTTCTTAGCAAAACTAAAACCAAACGCTATGGGAGGTACCGGTAGCAAAGGGCTGTTCTTTAGCTGTGGCTGATGGAAGCTGTGCCATCCCAAGAGGAGGCTGTGTCGGCTCACCAGTGACGTGGAGGTGAGGTGCTCCATGTCGTGGCTCGGCCCTGATGGAGGGGAGCCGTGTGCTGCTCACGAGCCCCTGCCCGAGGGATGTCACGGTGCATCGGGCTGGAGAGCTAGGGGAGAGGACAAAGAAGTGACATTGCATGGCAGCACTTAGCTGCATATTAATTTCTCAGCAAATGTTATGAGTGTTTAATCTGCTTATTCTCTTGAGCTGTTCTAGAGCAAAGAGCTCTGCTGGTGATAAAGGAAGAGTGATTTACAGCTTTAAAATTATCGGTGCCTCAACAGATCACCAGCCTCAGATTGCATGCCTTTCTTGTTCTGCTTTATAGATGCTTCCTCTGAAGCTCAGTCAAGGCTGTGTGCAGGCATTTGGTTTTGTCCTTCCAGAAACATGACCTTGGACAGCCAAAAGTGAGGTTATTTAAACACCACCCCCTACACACCCGTCAGCACAGCCCCTATGCCCCCAGTCCGCTCACTAAACTCCGGCTGAGTTGCTTGTGGCATCCTATAGAGCGTATGATTTAAAAACTTCCCAGGTCACCTTTGCAGTATCTCAGATGCAATTGATGGGGAATCCAGGGACGCATTTTAAAGTAAATTACATGGAACAAATAAACCAATCTGCTTCTAAAGCATTTGTGCCTTTGAAAACACTGGCACTGCTGCTGTTTTTTTTTAAAGGGTACTTGTATTCATTCTAATTGAGTTGACCTTAAAAAAATAAATTAAAAAAAAATAACCCAAGTGATGTGGGTGGTGTTTTAGGATACGTCTGTTCTTAATCTATGCCAGCCTGCTCAGACAGCCACAAGGGTAAGGACAAAGCAGTAACTCTTGTGCAAAATGCTGCCTGTTGTACCCTGGGCTGTGAGCTCTGGCAGCAGCCAGCATTGATGTTGCCGTCCACGGGGCTCGTGGCCATGTGCCTGGCCAGCAGCAAGCACGGCGCTGACCCTTCACTGCTCCTTTGGGCACTTAGCCCTTTGCAGGAGGAGAAGCCTGCAAGTGTCTTTCTGCTCAGGATGACTTGGTCTCCTGCTCTGTCTTCCCTGTATCAATTTAACTGTCCTCTCAGGCTCCGTGCTGTGGGGCGGAGAGCTCCTCGTGCGGTGAGCGTTATTGATGTTCTCTGGGGATTAGGCAGAGCTCACAGCAATCGCTTTGCACCGCGGGCCATGTTCCAAGCGCTTTCAGCTGGGTTAGTGATCATTAACAACCTGTCTGTGTTCCATCAGATCACCTGGCAGTACAAATTTGTCTACCTCGAGCATGATCCTGTCATTGTATTTGTCAGACTAGCTAGAACTGGCAGTCCTGAGCTCGTGCTGGCTTTGTGGTTTTTGTGCCAGCTGTGGATAACAGATGGTACCTGCTCTGCCATAACCTCTTTTCTGCAATCTGATAAAGCTAGGCTGAGGACAGAGGTTGCCTGATCTGGCACAGAGCCTGTCAGGACAAAGTTAACGTGCCTGCCAGCACCTCTGGAATGTGTTTGAACTGGCTCAGGGAGTTTGCATGGGGTCAGCACTTCTGGGCTACCCGCTTACAGCATGTTTTCGTCCTGCGTCACACACCTCAGACCTGAAAAGCAATCCTCCAGGGGAGGGCAACAAAGCTGGGGAAAGGGCTGGAAGGCACATCCTCTGAGGAGAGGCTGAGGACAGCCCGGCTGCCTGGTCTGGAGGCCAAGAGGTGCCTCCCTGCCCTCTGCAGCTTCGTGAGGGGAGATGGAGAGGGGGGTGCGGGCCTCTGCTCCTTAGTCACTCATGTCAGAGCTGCCCCGGGACGTTCAGACTGGACATCAGGAAAAAATCTCCTAACCATGAAGGTGGTCAAGCACTGGAACAGGCTTCCTGGAGAGGTGGTTGATGCCCCGTGCCTGCTCAAGAAGCGTTTGAGCAAGGCCCTCAGTAACACGCTTGATTTTTGGTTAGCCTGCAATGGTCAGGCAGCTGGACTAGGTGATCATTGAAGGTGCCTTCCAACTGAACTATGCATTTCTCTTAAAGAGTGTCAAAAGAGGGTCCCCAGTGAGCCCACCACTGTCTGTTTTGTTGCAAGCTGGTTTTATCCCTTTTCTCTTGAAAGAAAAGGATCTCATCCCTCAAGGCTGGGTGAGATTTGGAGGTGATGTTTCCCGTTATGCGTGTTTGTTCTGCTGTGCTATTCCACGATGCTGCTCATAGAAAAGTGCTGCTGACTCGAGTATTTTCTGGAGGATGTGACAAAAGCCTACTTAGACACATGGTGATTCAGATGAGCCTTTCTTTCGGTAACAAAACCTAGCCTCTCAGCCTCCTTCCTGGGACCAGGAGGAGGCTGGGGAGTGAGGGAGAAGGCTCTGTGGTTTTCTAGTCAAATCAAGGAACCAGGAAGGGCTCTAGATCCTGGCTAGCAAGCCTTCTGCTCCTTCAGCCAGTGACCCCTGGGCTGCTGTGGAAGAGGTAAGGCATCTTGCCTGCCATGCCAAGTTCTTAGTGCATTTGTCTCTGTAAGATGCGTACTTCCCCTGTTAGTTTCAAATGCATTTAATTGAAATGTGCTTACAGAGCTTCTGCCTGTAGGCTCTGGCAGAGATGTTCTGCCCTGTGGCTCTGAGTTTTTTTGTGCCAGCTTATTTCCTAATTGACAGCACACACTCTGCACTAACACAGCAAGCTGTAAACTGCAGCAAGCGTCACAGGGAGGGAAGGCTGGCAAGAGGTTTCTGACTACCTTGATACAAGAACACGTTCCTGGGTAAGCGTTATCAGGTGTATTCCCATCTTGGTCTGGGGATGCTCTGGTATTTCTGTTGAAATAGAGATGCCTGTGAGAGGCTACAAATGCTGCAGATGGGTTTTCCTTGGGCTACAGAAGGTGTGTGCTCTATGCCAGCTGGCTTGTCTCATCAGGACAGAATATATATGTGACTCTCATAGCTGTCCCGTTCTCCTGGGAGTATATTATAGGGGGATAGGTGAGGGAGAAATGAACACCACAGAGGGGCTGGAGCTGGACAGCAAGACACAGGGCTTTAAACTATTAGGTGGGCTGATGCTTGAAGTATTAATGGACATGAATGTGGAATCCCCTGGGGCTCGGTGTGAGGGAACCGATGGGTTTTGAATTACATAGCACCTTGCCCTGTGTTGTTCCCCATGCAAACCAGGATCTGGCCCAGCTGCAGCTTGTTTGCAGGACTGTGCCTCATGCACGCTCCTGGAACAGTTTAATGTCTGAAACATTCACCGATAGCAAGGTGGGAGATGTCCTGACTTAGCAGCATCCAGGATGAATGAATTAATGCTGTTGAGCAGAAGCATTTACGTAGGAAGAAAGATGCCTGCTGTTTGGCATGTTCTGTACAGCTGGCCAAAAGGTATTGTGAAGAGGTGTTTCTTTGAGCGTTTGTGTGGGCAGTTCTTTCAAACCTTCCAATATTTGCTGTGGAAATGTTGTGTGTCATGAAGAGATGTATGCTTTCAAAACAAATAGGTAGTCCTAAAACTTATGTTAAAATGAAAATTTCCATAAATAATTTCAGGAGAAGAGGACTCTTGAAGATCGTGCTTAGTGGAAAACATTGCAAATAATTCTAATTTAAAGGTAACTTGTCTTTTCCTGATACGATTGGATTTCATGGAAGAAGTGGGGGTGGCTGTGCACCGACTTAGCAGAAGCAGAGCTGCCCAGGCTCTGAAACCCAGTGCTTTGGGATTACTCATGGCTTTTAACGCTTGGCACGTACTTGACAGCTGAATTGTACACGCTCTGACACGCTCCCTGAGACAGGGATTTGGCCTCCCGCAGCCCCTCGATGCAGCTGGGAGGAGCTCGATGCTGCAGGCCCGAGCTCTGTTTGTTCCCTGAACTCCTTTAAGGCTCTAGTGGAGCCTCCCCAGTCCTGCTCCATGTACAGCTTCACCTGAATGCCTCACGCGGGCCCTTCGCCTTCATGGGGAGGCCTGTGGGCAGCTGCCTGCACGAGCTGTTCCTAGCAGGCCTGCCGGTGCAAGTTGTTTTGTCCATGGTGCTCATCGCTTCTGCCCTGGTTCACGGCCTGCTTTGTGACTGCTTCGTTCTCCCACAAGACACCATCCCTTTACATAGACACCTTCCTTTGTTGATATTTACTGCCGGTATACCTCTGTGCCCTCAAGTATACCATCTGGCCCCATGCTGGCTGGGTGCTGAGGCTTCTCCATGCTCCTGAAGCTTTGTTCCCCCTGGGTGCTGGCAGCAACCCACCTTCAGCTCCTCAGTGGCTAGAGTGTGCTCTGAACAACTTGCTCTGTTAACCTGTGTTGGTCCCCACATCGATCCATGAAGGACTCCGGTGTGTGCTAGAAGTGAGTTGATGCAGTGACTGTACTGCCTGTGCTTGCTCTCTTACTGCTTCTTTACCCTGCCCTTTCCATCAAAGCTAGCTTGTTCACAGGGCATGGCTGGGCATGGCTTCTGGAAGTACAGCTGAGCCTTGCTGTTGTCCTTTGTTGCAGGAATTAGTGCTCTGATTTTAAAACAAACAACCCTAAAAAAAAATCCTTCCCCTGCTCCCATCCCAATCAAAAACTACAGCCCTCTGGGGGTAGCCTCGAGCAGTCGGCTGGGCACAAAGGTCTCTGCAAGGTTTTACTCCACTTCCCATTTACCTCCATCATGTCAACCCTTCTTTGAAACTGGATCCTAAGTCTCACATGGGGGTTGCCCTAACTTAAATGCTCTTTCTCATGCTGTCACTTGTGGGTTTTGCTGTGTAGACTGGGCAACAAATTAAAGTGATTAAAAAAAAAAAAAGCAACAAAAAAAAAACCTCCCACAAAAACCAACAAAACACGCAGATTCTGTAATTGCTTTGGAATCTGATGAGCAGCAGATGGCTCTGTGCTCTTTGCAAGCACCCATCCTCTGCACATCAAGGAATAACTACGTCATGTTGTTCAACAAGCCACAGAAAATTATATTTTAATCCAACCTTGCTTCCCCCTTCTTCTTCCCACCCGCTCGCCCCCCCTGTGGTTTGTTGTTTCACTCAGTAGCTTGCCATAATGCATTTAGTCCTGCCTGCCTGTGATTGGAAACACAAGACATGGCTTCATTACAAGCTCTATGGCTTCCCCCTACACTTAACATACCGTACAAATTGTTTGCTCAACTTTGGCATCTTGCCTCAGAGGAATTTTTGTCATTTGAAGGTTTTAAATCAGCTATTTGAGCCACTCACAATTGTAAATAATAGGCTATTAGTTTATAAGAGACATGCTTGCTGGCATTTCAAACCTCTCGGAGGGATCACACTGTCTTGGAAACCCTGTAATGCCTATGGAACCGAACACTCTTAAAAAGAAACCCCCAAACACTGCCCTGGGAAAATTCATTTATAGAAAATAAGTGAAATGAATAGATGTTTTTAGCCACATGTTACTCATTTTCTTTTTATTGCTTTAACATGCCTTCACTGGAACATGTTACCATCGGAGGCTGCTGATGCCAGCTGTACACCTGGCTCAAGCTGGAAAAAAATGGAGTTTGGCCTTTCATCTTCTCTGTTTTCTGTTATGATTGGAACCAAGGGTTGGCCCCAGATCAGACAAAGGGTGAACTGAAAACCATCCTCAGAGCCGGTTTCTAGAGGAAGCCTTATAGGGCTGTGTGTGGGGGGTTTGGTTTTTTTTTTCCCACTTTTTGGAGCTCTTGTATCAAGTTTATATACTGGCAGAGGCAGGAAACCATTGTGTACAATATGGCAAACAGAGCTAACAGGCAGCCAGGCCAAAGGCTATAAATTATTATTTTAATTTCTTGGTTTATGGTTTCTTGTTGACTCCAGATCAATAGGAAAAAGGTGCATTGAGCCACCTCTTTTAATTAAAAAGGCTGCTGTGATTAGGTTCTAGTGAGGGATGGAGAGATGTGTGAAGAGGATGTGCCTGGAAGCAGATGCTGGTTTCCAGCGCGAGGAATGCTGCTTTCCCCTGTGCTGCATTAGTTGCTCGTGGCTTCTACTGGCCAAGTTTCTATGGGAGAAACCCAACTGCAGTGCTGCTTTATGAAGTTTTCTTCTAGCCTGTTTTGCGTTTGCATTCTCACATCCTAAGCCAGTGGACCTTGTTTCCCATAGAATAAAAAGGCCATGTATTTTAGTGGAATCTTCTGCTTATTATAAAATAGCTCCAGATTCATTTCACCCTAAACTCAGGACACTTGGCCCCATAGTGCTGAGAAATCATTAGCGTTTTGTGCTTAACAGGTGCAGCAAACTTTTTCTTTCCAAAGATTTTCCAGAGTGAAACGCACATCTGTAACAAAGGCTGTATTTTTCTGCTCATCACCTTCAGACATGGCCATAATTAAACACAGATACCAAGATGGAGGACGAGTTTGTGTTCCATAATCCGTAGAATGACCCATCACATGATGCTTGTTTGAAGTCTTAGTTAACCTTTAATCATGCGATGCTGAGTCTGGCTTTGATTTTCCGCAGAAAAAGTATATTTTGCAAAATCTTCAGGAAGGAAATATGCCAATTCTGCAGTGTTTCTCATTGCGCTGGAAATGTTACTTTCAAAACCTCCCGGGAGATACAGTGTAAAATGAATGCTCTTCCATTTCCTTGCCTGGGCTCTGGCTCTTGTAAAGCTGGTATCCAGGATCAGAATAGTAACTTAAATGTTGTTAAAGCTTGTTTTCCTGAAGGAGACCGAGGACGACCGAAGGGGATGTCTTGGTGCAGGTCTCAGATGTGGAATTTCCTCAGTGCTAAGGCATGCTGAATAGGTACTTGAGGGAACACTTACAGGTGTTCAGAAAAAGCAGAACTAGCAATGTTAAATCTTCAGTGCATTCCATGATAAAATCGGAGCCAAAGCTCTTTAGAAGCATGTCAGCTTGTTTGTTTTTGTCTTATGGGAGGTGCTGTTTAACTGGCAGTGAGCTGGTAGGTGAGCCAGCCGCTGCCATGCCAAAGAGCGCGGTGAAGAATTCCCCTTGCCCACTCCCACCCAATGTGTTGTGTGCGAGCTTGAACCGACGCCTGTTCAAGTTGCTGTAATAAAAAATCTGCCTTCCACAGAGGATTTGGCTCGGAGCCTGGGGAGCTGGGAACTGCGCTTCCCATCAGATGTGGAAACCCGTAGGCTGCTTCACCGCTTGTGCAAGGCGGTGCCTTGGATCAGAGCAGCTTGCCGCACCGACCTCTCTTCAGCAAACCACGGTTTCTAGCACTCCTGACCTCCTGAATTCCTCATCTACATGCCAGCGCTTCCTTTTCACCACCATTCCTTCCCCATAACTATCACAGCTGATTCCTTCCCCAAAGAATGGGAAATAAGCTCCCTTACCTCCAGCCAAAACCTGATAACCGCCGATAAGCGGCTTGTCAGCAGGGGCTGTGACAGGCGATGGTGTGAGCGAAATGGCAGCTCCTGGAGGCAGGGACACGTGCTTCCAGCCACTGCTGGAGAGCTCATCTCCTCCTCATCTGGGGTGCTCAGCCTCGCATCTGCACTGGGGCAGGTACTGCTGCCAGGCACAGGAGAGCGTGGGGTGGACCCGGGGCTCTCGGTGGTGCTGTGCCCGGAGGCTTGGCAGCGGGGCGTGCGGCTGATGTGCTGAGCAAAGGGAGGGTCGTAGGGGGCACGCACTCCCCAGGTGTCATCTTCATCCTGAGTATAAATATTTAGCCTATCTAGCAATTTAAGCATGAGGCTAGGGAGTTGTATTGGGCCAAAAAATAAAAAATAAATCTGGTCTTGACTTGGGGGCTTTGTGCTTTATAAGTCGGTGTGTGCCCTCCTCGTGGTTCTGGCTGAACCTCTTGGTTCAGGGCTCTTTCAGCCCTGCCTTGTAAGTGCTGTTGTGGGCTTGTGAACCCTGCTGGGAGGTGGGCTTGTGCCTGACAGCCCGGGGGTTCAGATCTGCAGCCCTGTAAAGCTCCAGGAAGTCATCTTAAGCTCACGGGCTTTAAAAATATTTTCTTACCTTGTGCTGAAAGGTCTGTAGGGACAGTCGTGGTTCTCTTATGGCAAAAGACCTCTCAGGGGTAAGTGGAGAAGCTGGGAGAGGCTCAACTTTTGGGACTCGCTGAGGGCAGGTTTTGGTATGGTCGCCAAATCCCTCTTTGCTTCAGCTTTCCATCTGTGCACTGATGATAAAAGCAGCAGTGTGCCTCTCCAGGAGCTTGGGAGGATAAACACACTAGAGGCTTGTGAAACCCTGAATGTAATAGAAATTGGGGCTGGCTAATGCCAAGAGAGAGCTCTCTGCTGACATCTAAGCACCACGCTGCCCATCTCATATATAGATTATACTCTTATTATTTGGCTTCTCTGAATGAACTCCGTGGAGTGATTCTCATGTTAATAGGAGAGACTGTTCCATTGCATATTGTAGCATCCTTCCACGCAGGCTGGGCTTTGACTTCTCAGGCATGTGCTGTTCCGTGGGTATACAAATAACGATTTTCAAGATCTTTCTGCCTCCCATGCGCCTTTTGCTCGTCGCCCCACTGGGGAGGAGCAGGAGCCCCGTGCTGTGGATGGCACCGCAGCCTGCAGATGGTGCCAGAGACGTGGCCAAATGCAAGCTGGTTGCTGCTGCACAGCTCTCATCCCTACACTGGTTTAGGAAAATACTGTGCTCAGCAGCACAGAAGTAATAGGAAGATAATACAGGCAAGTTGGTGGAAATTGAGAGGAAATCTGTACCAAATGCATTCCGGAGTTTGGAGAAGATTGTTATAGAAACCTATTGCTTTAGGTGGCTGAGAATATTGCTTTGAAGCAGGGGAAGCGCTGAAAACAAGACACACGTGGAAAAGGCCCTCGCTTTGTACAGATCCCTTATGGCTTCATGGTCCTCGTGCATTGTTGGCTGCAACACTGGTGGGGCCTGGTCCTGGACCCTTCCTGCAAAACAAAAGGTGACGATGCCAGGAAAGCAGAAAGCTTTGCTTGTTGAGTGCCCTGTGAAGAAGGATACCTAAAAGAGGTGTTCATCCACCATCAGCCTCATGTGCTGGAGGTTTCCTGCCATCTTGCTGCTCTGTCCCGTCTGTTGTTTCAGTTGTTCCGTGAGCATGACCCCTGGTTCTGAATATCTCCAAGGCATTTTCATTAATCTCTCAATCTGAGTGTTTAACACCTTTCGTAGCATCAGCTGCCTCAGTTTGCAGCAGTCAAGCAGGCTGTCTCAAAATTGTTTCACTGAGCAAAGAGGGATGTCTGGAGCAGAGGTGTGTCTGCCGTGGTTCTCAGCTATCACAGAGCTGAAATGCTTGATCTCTTAATTTCCAAAGACTTCAGATTGACTGCTTGTCTCCCTGTTTAAAAGTGCTTGTGGTCAGTGAGAGCTGGGTGCAGGATCTGACAGATGTCCCTGGTCCATCCTGCTGCAGCAGATGCCTGCTTCGAGCACCAGCCTGGTACAAGAGCTCCGTTCTCACTGGAACTGGGGGACCTGCTCAGCAAAGCACAGTCTCATTGACTGCATAGTCAAAATGTATGTTTTTCTCTTCTGAAAAAGGTGAATCCTCCTCCTCCAGTGTCCCCAGGACCAGGGTCTCTTCCTGTTGATATCCATGGACAGCACCCTTGGAGGATGTGGGGACCAAATGGCTGCTGCACTGGGTGAGCTGGTTGGTGGTGGTGCCCACCCAGCCTCTGCAAACCTGGCTTTCCGAATCAAACGTGCTTGTTGGCAGTGCTGCTGCCCTGCCCCGCGTACCCACCGTGCAAATTCCTCTGCCGACTCCTTGCTGATCAGGCGACGTGTGAGAGGGCTGGTGGTTAAAGAGAAGGGATGAATCTGGCTTTGCACTGGGCTGTGGACGTAATTTATGTGCTGTGGACTATCCAGCTGGTTGCCGAATGGGGTAGCATGGATGGCATTTTCCTTTTCAAGTTTGGTTTCTGTGGAGACTGGTTTCTTCATAGGTGATAACTTTACAGAGGAGACTAATGACCACATGTTGATGAAATACTGCTGCGAGCCCATCTGGAACTGACATGTGTCTTTGGGTAACAGCTGGTGAGCAAAGACAGCAGAGGGAGCTGCCCTAGCAAAAGTGGAAGAGGTTGACCCCTTTTCTCTCTGACAGGGCTGTTAGCTTTTTAGGATCAAAGCTTTTCACATTTGGTCCCTGTTCTTGAAGAAGCACAAGTGTTTCCACTGCAGACATTAGTGATTCTGGCTCTGCTCCCTGCCACCCATCCCCAGATCCACTTTGCAAGCATTCTCCTTGAAACTGTAGTTTACAAAAATAAAACCTAGATTAAAGCCAGTACAGCTGCCCTGAGGTTTGAATCAATGCTGGTATGATGTGTTGCCAAAGAGAGAATTACTCAGGAGTGTGGATTAGAGCTGTTTGTCTCCAGGAAGACCTGGTCTTCAAAGCCAGGGAATTTTCACAGCTAGAGCTGGTGCATCTCCAGCTACGAGGCTCTGGTGCCCTTCTCCGTGGGCACTGGGCTGTCAGCTATCTTGTTTTTATCTTGTCTTCGTCATCTCCCTTCTTCATATCTGGCTCCTGTGCTTTTACTTTGGCTGGAATTTGCTGACCGGGACTGCCCTGCAGCCTTCCCCGTTGCTGTCTCTCACCAGCTGTAAAAACTTCAGTGCTTTAAAAAATATTTTTCTTCCTGTTGGGAGAGAGGTTAGACTTTTTTTTTTTGCTTTGTTTTAAACAATGCACACTTCTGCAGCACTGCTGAGGGTCCGAGCGTTCAAGGAAGGTTTAGAAACTCCAGTTTTTAGCAGCTGCTGGGTCTGGAGAGAGAGGCACTGCTGCTGAGCCCTTGCAGGAGTTGTCTGTGCGGGGCTCGTGCCATATGGCAGCATCTCAAAGCAGCAGTGCACGAGCTCATGTGCTGGCCTGCGTGGAGGGAAGGCTGAGGGTTCGGGAGGGCTCGAGTCAAGGCTGATGTTCAGCAGAGCCCTTAGGGCCAAGTTTTTCTGCACTCGCTGCCCTGGCGCTGCCACAGGGAAGGGCTGCAGCAAGTGGTTGGTGCCATCTCCCAGCTGCGGCAGAAAGGCAGCCTTGGTGGGAGATGTGCCTGAGCAGGGTGTGAGCTCCAAATATCAACCCTCTGGAATTACCAGGGGGATAGCCTGTGGTGCCCTGCCTTGTGTTGGGGTGGAACTGTCTGAATGTGTGCAGGAGATGCATCCCCAGGGTGCTCAGCGCTGGGTGCTCACTCTACAAGCTCAGCTCCTGTGCACAGAGCCCCGATGGATGGGTGCTCACGTTCCACGTCCAGTGGAGGAGGCCAGGCTCGTTGCTTCCAAGGCCGAGCCCAAACCTCGCTGATGCCAGGCGTGCTGCGGAGCCTCGCCTCTGTCTCGGCAGCGTTTGTTCTCCAGGGACTCTGCCTCCTCCATCCCTGGAGCCAAAACTCCTTCGCTGTGATTGCTGCCTTTGAAGCAAGCTAAGCCTTCCAAGTGCAGGCTTGAGCCAAGCTTGGGCTCTGGCTCAGCACTTCTGACACGAAGCCTTCTCCAGCTCTGGGATGTGTCATCTGCGACCTCCTGAGGGCTCACGGGGCAGGTGCTGTTGGCACCGTGACGTCTGTAGACGTTACCTGGCTGTCAGTAGCCAGGGCCTGACTTAACCTCTCCCATCCTCTGCAGGCTCCTCTCTCTTGTCCCCTGTTTATTGCTGTGTTTTTCCTAGCAGGGGCATCCTTTGTGCTCCAGGGCAGGCCAGATGCTGGCACCACTCCTTCTTCTTTTGATCCACCTCCTGTTGTGTCTCACTGTCTCTGCCAGGTCTTTTGGGGCCAGGGGATGGCTGGCACCTCGAGCTCCCTGCTCCTTTTTCTTTCTGCTCTCCCCTTGCGAGCTCCAGGCCTTCTCACCAGGAACACGGATGGACCTCGAGGAGCCCGTTAGTTTGGGTAGCCAGTGACCCCAGGCCTGACAGCACAGCTGGGAAGGGAGTGATGTTCTCTTATGCCGACCTGCTGCAGTGCAGCACGTGGACGTGGCACGAAATGGGGGCCTGTTGGCACAGCCTCTAACCCCTTCTCCGCTGTGCTGCTGGTGAGAAAGATGAGGAGCAGGGAGGAGGCAGAGGCAGCAGCAGGACAGACCTCTCCCGGGTTGGAGACATGGTGTGACGCAAGCCTTGCTGCCACGGGACAGACCGATGTCTTTTGGGGGCCCTGCAGTGTGCACGTTGGCATGCTCTGGGGGGCGCATCCCGTCGGACTGTCCATGGGTAGCACAGAGCCAAGGCCGAGGAATGTGCCTGGTGCTGGGGGTGGCAGGAGAAGGGGTTTAGGAAGGGGAACCATCAGCATGCTTTTGGAGAAGAAACGCTCGAGATGCTGGTAGTTGTCTTTTGATGGATTCAGGCTGTATTTATTAGTGTTCCGTTTTTGGCTTCGTTTGTCCAAATCCTTAATGAGGTCACGGCCGTAAAACAAAAATAGCATCCATGCTAGATCTCAATCTTGCCTATTAAATCTCTTTTAAAAATGCACTCTGGATCTTTAAAAGCAAAAACCCCGACTGGCACAGAGCAAGGGTGAGCCACCAGCTTCCCCCCGAACAGAGGATTTCTTCCAGCAAACGAGGACCTGCTTCCCTATGTGTCGAGACCCCAGGATGGTTTAATTTCTGTGTCAGTGCTAATTGATTGGAAGCAACAATTTTGCCAGACAAAGCTGTAAATTAGTTTCAAATGGGGGAAACAGGCCACCCACTGCCCAAATATCATATTGCAGTAACAACATTAAACATAGAGCAAACCATAACCCAGGGAAGGAAAACCCAAGTGAAACCAGATTTCCACTCATTCCCTTTCCCTCGGAAAGTGGAACCAGATGGCTTGTGGCTTTGATAATAAGAGAGCCTGATTCTTTCAGATACCGCTTAAACTAAGTATCACACAAAGGGATGGGCTGAGAAGCAAAACCTCACAGGCATGAATTCTGCCTCTCGAGACCATCGGCATGCGAAACACTCCCAATAAAAACATTACAGAAAATTGTCCTCCTAATTGCAACTGGGCCCTTCTTGCTGGGCCGGCCCCTCTCAGCGCCTCGTGCGAAAGAGCAGCGCTGCTCCCAGCAGTTTCGGCCACAAACGCAAATCCCTCCCCGCATCTCCCGAGGCAGCGGGTGCCCGCCCAGGCTGGGAGCGTTTGCAAAATGCCTGTGCATGCTGAGAGGTTCGCCGTGCGCCCGGAGGCAGCGGTGGGGTACCAAGCGGTGCCTGCGCCTTACCTCTGCAGCCAAGCTCCTGCTGGATCCAGGCCTGCCGGGGCTGAGTGCTGAGCAGCTCTGAGGCTGTGCCGCAGCTTCCCAGCGCAGCTCGGGCTGACTCACGGTCTGTGCTAACAGGGAGCGGTGCAGGAGCCCTCTCGGAGGTTTCCCACATCGTTTTTTGGGTCTCGGTGCTAGCAGCCCCGTCCATGTGGTGGGCAGCTGGGTTGTGCTGTACTCGGGGAGTTATCCACGTGTTCCTGTAGCACCTCATGCCCTGCTGTGGGGCAGCACGTTGGAGAGCTGGGGGTGGATGGATGTGTGGGGTCTGCCCTAGGAAAGCTGGTAGAAATTCCTTCCTATTTCTGTGGATTTGGGTCTAGGCAGGGAAATCTTTGTCTCGTCTGGGGAGTCCTTCCCCCAGGCTGGTGCCGCCTCACTGTCGCAGTGGCTGTGGAGGTACCAGAGGGAAAAGCTTTCTGCTTTTTTCCTTTTTTTTTTTTTGGTTTTGAAATACATTTTTTTTTTTCATCTTTTTCTTTTTTTCAAGCCAAGTCTTCCCGCAGCAGCCCTGGGACTTGGCTTGGCAGGGGTGTTTCCCTGCGCGGGGAGAAGCAGGTAGGTGGTGATGTGAGCAGTGGCGGAGCAGAGACAACGAGCTCCTGTTGGCAGCTCTTGGGAAGTTTATGGGCTGTGTGGTGATGGTGTCAGGGGAGCTGCGTGTATGTTGTGCTTGGATGAGGGCTCTGAAAAACCATCAACAAATAATTGCAATTTCCTCTTTGCCTTGTGGTAAGGCTAGATCCAAGCCTGAGAAACCACTGTTGCTTGCTGTAACGATGCACAAAATAGAAATCTCCACCTAACCCAGCACAAAATGCTGTGCAATCACTTTTAAATCACTGTGGGTTGCTTTAGCCACAGATGCAAAGTCTGACATCCAAATGCACAACAGAAGGTGGGTAGGAAGTGCTACACAGACCTACATATGTGTGTATGCTGGTCTCTCCTGCTCGTGGAGGGATTTTCTTTCTCTTCATCACCCAGAGTAATTCGGGAGGAGCAGAGCTGTGTCGGTGCGTGGATCTGCCGGGTTTCCCACTGCACGTGGAAGTGCTGAAGGTTGGCTGGGGCTGGAGGCTGGGTGGCTGCCTGTCCGGGGGTCTCATCTGTCCAGGACAGAGCTGCTGCTGCCTCGTGAAGTGGCAAGTGCCCCGGGGAGCAGCCGCCTACAAACGCTTCCACTCCTGGCAGCCGGGCCCAGGTTGTGCCTGACAAGCGGCAAAGCTGTTTCTCTGTTCCTTTGGCAAAGTGCTTGTGAAACACAGGATGACACAGCCTCGGAGACTGATAAGAAATTCCCATCGCAAGCGGAGAACACCCCCGTGGTCCTTGAACTTGTGAGGACTGGCAGCTATCATTATGCATGCAGCATCTTCCCCCCGGGTGCCTGCAGCATTACAATGCCGGGTTCTCCCAAGCTAATCGCTGTTTTGAACAACAAGATTGATTGCTTTCTCCTTTAATTATTTGCAGATCACTGAGACTTTGCAAAATGCTCTAGGTGACATAAACCACAGTTTAGTGTGTTAGCATTTGCCCGTCTTGGGGATTTTTCAAGCTCAGCCACCAGCGGGGCTGTGGGAAAGGAGCGCAGACAGCGATGTCCTCTAATGACCTGGCTCGTGCACATGCATTATTGACAGCCTTAATACGGAGCTTTGGGGAGAAGACTGGGTGTCTCGTCACTGTCCTCGTTCCCTTTCTCATTAATGTGGATGAATTCAAGCACTTAACAGCTTTTGGCTGCTAATTTGGAGCTCAGAACCGCTGGTAACAACCTGCACGGTGCTGTTGGTGCGGCACTGCCAACCTGGCCTCGCTGTTGGACGTGCTGCTCCCAGGCTGCTGCACCTCGGGTGCCATCTGCATCTCCTCCGTGCTCCCCATCACCCCCAGAGGAGGGTCACCCCTCTTCCTTCGTGTCTGCTGACCTGGAAATTGTTCCTGCGAGTGCTTTGTGTAAGAGTTGCCCGGCGTAAGGCTCTGCCGGGGAGCCTCTGTGGCGTGCTATTTAAACCCCGCAGATCTGTGCCTTCCTAAAAGGTCACAATATCTGCATAGACTTTTACAGCTAAAGCTGCTGGAGGGCTGGGGAGGATATTGTGCTTGTCGAGTCACATTCGGCAGAGAGCAGCTATTCCCGTCGCCGCACAGAAATAGCTGTTCTTGTTCTGGGGAGGATGCTTCGCTCTCAGGCTCCTTCCTCTGCCGTGGGGCGCGCAGACTCCAAGCCCAAACATGGGGCTCGTTCGTGGCTTCAAAGTCACAGCGATGCCATCTGAAGAGCGTGGTGCCAGCCCCTGGTTATCCACCCAGCCGAGTCCCTGCAGCATCTCACCCCAATTCCTGCCTCTGAGGAGCACAGCGAGGCACACGTGGGGACCGGGCTGTCCCCAGCAGGGGTAGAAGGGCCCCTCCCAGGACGCCGAGCGCCTCCCTGTCTGCTCGGCCAACGTTTTTTTGTGATAAAAAAACAAATGAGCTGTAGGGAAATGCGCGTCTGCTATATATTTCCAATTAAAGCACAGCTTGGTGCTGATTAGATCTCGAAGTTACACCAAGAAAGGGGAAAAATGTAAATAAGTGGTATTATATTTTTTTTTTTTCCCCTCGTCCTTTCGACAGATGGAGCCGCGCTGATTAGATTATCTGATCTCTTTCTAAAGAACAAATTGTTGATGGGAAGCTCTCTCTGCGGGCCCGATGTGGCTGCAGGATGACGCCGGGTTTGTTCCCCACGCCGCTTCCACCAGCCCGGCCGGCACAGCCCCCGTGCCGTCCCCGCACTGCTCCTGCCACCGGCTCTGCCTGCTCCGGGAGCGAGGTTTGTCTTAAATGAAATCACTTCCTCGGAGTAATTACATCAGCTAATTAGGGACCTAATTGGCTAATTAGAGCAAAGTGACAGTTCCTTCGCTCCACGGGGAAGGAACACGGTGTAATGGCAGGAAATCTGCACAGCTCCTCGTGCCAGCACCCGTGGTGGTGGAAGCGGGTGGTGGAGGAGATGCTGGGTGGACCTCTCAGCCCGGGCTGCCCTTCAGCTGATCACCAGCCGTGTTGGAGGGATGTGAGCCCCTCTCCCACTGGTGCCATTGCAAGAATGCAGCCCACTCTGCCCAGTGCCAGGGATGTGGGGATGAGGGTGGTAGCGGTGCCGGATCAGTGCAGGAGGTTCCCACAGGGACGCGGGACGTGGGGTGCCAGCAGCATCCAGAGGCGTTGGAGGCAGCAACCAGAGCATGGCACGGTGCTGGTTTCACTGCTGGTCAGAAGGGTTGGGGAGCAACTGAACGGAGGGAGAGGGTTTTCCCTTCACCATCTCTTTGTTCGTGTCAGCCGCCGAGCTGCGAGCGCTGCCCGGGTCTGTGGTTTGGTTTGGCTGCCTCCCGGGGAGCCCTTGGATGTGGTTGTGTTGGTGAGGGCCTGGGGTGGGAGCTGGAGACCTGGATGCTGTTCTCGGCGCTGGCACCGGTTCCGTGTGGCCTCCAGCAAATTTCTGCACAGCTCTAGGACACTTTTTCTACTCTTTTGCCAGCCGTGCCTTGTGAGGGATTTCTCTGCAGCACAAACACGTCTGCGTGTACCCACAGCGATGCTCTCATCTTGCGCGGTGCCACGTTCTCAATCTCAAAGTGACTTAGGCATCAAAAAACTGCCTTACTATTTCTGTGAGCATCCCGATCTGAAACTTAGGGCCTTGCTCACATGTGATCTAACCCTAGGGGACCATAAAATCTGTTAGGCATGTATGGTTCTGGCAGCAGAGGTCCCTAGGTACCATGCTGTCCATTACCTACTGTTCCCAGCACGTCTGAGTCCCACGTATTGGAGGCCCAGCAGGAGCCAGAGGTGCTCCTGGTGTCCCTCCCCAGTCCCCTAATTTCTTAGAAGCAGCCTGAGCCCACGTCAGTGCCAGGCCTTGCTGAGCAGAGGTGAGCCCGGCCAGCAAAGTGGTTGCAGGGAGCAGGAGCCCGGTTCCTGGCAAGCCCAAAGCCCCGAGCAAACTCACTTGTAGCGGCTGAATTTCACGTGAAAACTCTGCAAAGGGGAATTTCCCATGAACTTTGTACAACAAAGGGGAAACGGCAGCCTGGGCTCGCTCAGCAGCTGGCCCCCGCGCATCCCAGGATGGATATAACCTGAAGACCGGCGTCTGGACTGAGGGCCAAAACCCCGTGAATTTTGTATGTTTTAAAGTTTATTGTGAACACTTCACCAGGTTCTAACATATAGTTGCTTGTTCTGGTAACTGCTTATTCGGTATTTAAATTGCAGCAAGGGATACTCCCTCCGACACCGTAACGCAGCCTGCAATCTTCCTCTGGCTTTATCCGTTTGCCACGAGGTGCAGCGCCGCGCTGCCACAGCCCTCTCGGGGGAAAAGTTCAACCTGTTCCGAGATGTTTTTGCAGCTGGAAGAGAAGGGCCTTGTAGCGCTTAAGGATAAATTGGTTTCAAAGTATTTTTGTAGCGTATAAAATAATATTTTATATATACAGAACGAAACAGGCACGGCAAAGACGTTAAATTCCTCCAGCAAATTGCTCAGGGAATTTTTGTGCGGCTCTGTTTCTACTGGAGGGGAAATCTTCTGACCACGATCGCGGCGTTGAGTGCCAAGCAAACACCTCGAGGAAGAGCCGAGGCTGCCCAGTATCACCAGCAGCCTGAGGGTGAAATCCAGCCCAGGACTGGGGCTGGGGCTGGGCGCTGGGTGCAGGCTGCGTGCCCAAGGCTGGGCTGAGCCCTGTGGGGTCATGGCTGGGGGCTGGAGATGAGCTGGCTGTTGGAAAGCAGTGCTCCTATCCAGCAGAGGATGTCTGGGGTTTGAAATGTTTTTTGTTCAGAGCTTTGGCCTCAGGCTGAGCCCACCTCTGTGGTTCATCCAGACAAGGATGTCCCTGCAGTGGGTTTTGGTTTGTCAAGCGGTGTTTTCCAACAGAAGCAAGCGTAGCTGAAAGTGCCCGGGCACTGAGGAGCAGGGGACACATCCCAGAACAGCACCCGCACCGTGATCACACCCCGGGACACTGCTCTGCTCCTGCACGGCATCTCTGCGTGGCACAGACCTGGCGGAGACACCACGAATCCCCCGGCTGCAGCTTTCCATCCCGGTCTTGTTTGCCTTGCTCACCAAGCCACACTCCTGCTCTGGGGCAGGGTCAGGAAGGAAAAGCTTCCAGGACCACGGGAGCAGGCACCGAGCCCTCCAGGACACCTCTCGGGAGCCAGCTTGCTCCTGGCAGAGAAGTTTTGAATGAAACATCTTTCTTAGAACTGCCTGTTCGCAGAATTTGGGTTTCCTGATGAATTTGCTCATCTAACCTACAAGAAAGCAGCACTCCGGAACAAGCCCTTCTCTTGTCTTCCCGACTTGAAATATAATTTTGGTTTCTAAAATAAAACAAAAAAAAAAAAATCAGTTTCGAATTGACGTTTTGACTTGAAATGTCATTTTGTTTTTAATTGCAGAACCAGAGTGAAATGACATTTTAAGTCAAAATGTTAATGTTTTGTTTAGACATCTCCCATGGGAAAATTCAGATGTTTCATTGGAGCTGACATTTGCCTGCAAAAAAAAAAATCCCAAAACGTGTTTTTTTTTTTTTTTTTTTTTCTTTTTTTCCTCCAAGCAGGGGTGAGGAGGTTTCCTGCGCTGGGCGTTTGAAGAGGCAGCGTGGGGCTGCCCAGATGCTCTGCTCGTTAGCGCGGGCAGGAGGGGAGGCCCCCGGCGTGTCGTTAACCGCCCGCGCCGCCGCTGCCGCACGGAGCGGAGGAGGAGAGGCTTCGGTGCTGCTTTGGCAGAGGTGAGCGGGTCACCAGCCTAATGCCGTGCTATTAAGCTGCTGCATCTCTTCAGCGAAATCCTCTGGCACTTGAAATAATGAGCGCTGATAATTCCGTGCGGTTATGGTGCCCTTGCTTAAAGGGCGAGATCCTGCCTTTCCCTCCGCTCATCAGGCGGAGCGGCCCATCCCGAAACCTGCGGGTTTCGCTAATTCTGTTCAAAGGAAACGCTCAATTACAGCAAAGTAAAGGTTTGCTTTGCTGGAGAGCCCAATCTGCAGAAGCACCCACTTGTGCAGAGGAGGAACACCCCTCCTGCAGCGCCGCAGCCTGCCTCTGTGGCCGTTCCAGGGGAGGAAGGGAGACGGGAGCGGAAAATCAAATGCACTGGAGAGGATTTCTCACCTGCATCACCAGACCTGTGTCAGTGGCAAGGCTTTCTCCTGACAAAGGGCAGGCTTTGCTCTTGCTCAGGGCACTGTCTGTGGCCAGGCTGCAACGCCTGGAGCGTAAGCCCATTTTTTAATCCTCTGCATTGGACGGGGGCAGCTCAAAGTCAGGCAGAAGCCACAGGACAGGAGTGCTGCACGAGATGGCTAAGGGAGATGTTGAGGATGCAGATCATCTTGGTGGCATGATTGATGAACTGGAAATGTTTGAGGACGCTCTCAGGGAAGGGGCTCCTGCGGGCTGACAGTGACGGTGCCTCCGGCAGAGTTGGGGCCAGGCAGCTCTGGGTATGGCTCGGGGCAGGAAGGGTGAGGATGTGACAGCACCGTGCTGATGGCCACCAGCATGAGCTAGCCCATTGCCGGTCCATGGGCACAAGGCCACATCTCCCTTCCTTCCGTCTCACCCCTCTGTGCAGTGATGTGCTCCTGCAGCTGCAGTGCTGCCAGGGGGCTGCTTCCTGGCACTGAATGTTAGCAGGGAGCTGGTGGGAGAGCAAGATTTACACTGGACTGGACATCTAAAACCACCAGCTCCAGGTAACTTCTGTCCTCACACCTCCATTTTGATGTACGCCTCCGTTCTGTTATCTGTGTCAAATGAAAAACAAAACAAAACAAAAGAGGAACCTTCCCTGCTGCCTACTTTTCCGTATGGGCAAATTTGAGGAAATGCCACAAGTCTCCGAAGGCGCTAAGGAAAACTCCAGCAGCCGCAGAAGCAGCTGACAGACTTGCCCAAATCTCCCAAAACACCCAAATCCAGGCTGGTTTGGGTGCTTTGGGCATCCAGGCGCAAACAGGCAGCTCGGCGGCTCCCAGGCCCAGGGGCGGTGCTCTGTCCCTTGGGAGGAAATTAAAAATACATTGATTCTAATTCTCAGACATCTTGCCCGGGGGTTAGCACAGTTTCTGCTTTTTCCCCCTCAACCAGAAAGAAAATAACTTCCCAAAAGCTTTGGTGTTTGCTTCAGCCTTGTTAGCATCTCCGCCGAGGCAGGGTGCTGGAGGGACGGGTGCGCTGTGCCAGCGGGAGGCACCAGGCAGCCGAGCTCTTCCAGGCTGTCCTGAGAGCTGGAGGGGATCCGGCCCTGGGGGTGCTCCCATGGGGTGAAGTGGCCAGAGCCAGGCTCTCCATCCAGCCCTGCCTGACCCCAGCAGGGTGTGGGGAACAAGGAATTATGGCATGGGAATCATTTCAGGCCGTTCAGCACGTGTCTTCTGCGCTAAGACACTTGGAGATTCCAGTTTGGAGCTAACAAATGCGGTGAGCACAGAAAAATACCATTTCCCAGCTGGGCTTTACAGCCTTCCCCTGGTGGCACCTGCACCGGGCCTGGGTGCTCCCTGGCACAGTGGGAGCACCAGGACCCAGGGTACAGGTTTCCTCTGTTTTTTCTGCTTTTGTCTTGTGACAATGAAATCCCTGCACCCGCACATCGCTCCGCAAGCAGTCCCTGCTGCTAGAACGCATCAATCTGCAGAGCATCCACCGAGATCCAGGGAGCTGTTACTGCACTTGCTCCTCATTGTTTAGTTTTGAGGTGTTTGCAAATACTAGAATTATCTTTAATTATTGCTCAAAACCAAACAGACAACATCCCCTGTGCGCACCAACCCCGCCGCGGCTGAGCCAAGGCGCAGAGCAGCCAGGCTGGCAGCGGGAGCAGGGCCCTGGAGGGGCGATTACAGAGAGCCCTTCGGCTTGTCATTCTGCTCCCATGGGTTGCCAGGCTGCTTTGGCTGTCTGTCTGCTTTGCTGGGGTTTCCCCTCACCGTCCCCTTTCGTTTAAGCTCGAGGAAGGCGCTGCTGTGACAGCACGGCGGCGGCGAGCCCTGGGCACCGGGGGACAGCGGGGGCTGGCGATCTGGGGTTGGAGCTGAGCTCTTGGACCTCGTGGCCACAGCAGGCGGCTCCTAATCTCACTTGAAGGTCCCTGGGAGTGTGTGCTCGCTCTGGCTGCCAGCATGCGGCCGTCACCTCGTGTTAACGGCGTGCCGAGCTCGCTGCTCCACGGCTTGGCTCTCTCCATGCGCAGCGGCACGGAGCATCCTCCCTTCGCCCCGCTGGGGCTGCCCATGAGGGCTGCAGGGCACAGCTCCCAGCCTCAGCTGGGCCTTCCCAGCTCCCCCTCACCCAGACAAAACCACAGACCCGTCTGTACTTTGGTTTTAATTGCTGCTTTTCTGCAACACTTCAAAGAATGTTTCTAACCGCAGTATGTGGCACATATTATTAGATTTGTTTTTGGAATATAATGATAAACTGTTGCTATTATGGAGGTAGACATAATTATCTGAAATCTATTTTAATCTATTCTGCCTTTTAAATATTCTATGTTCCCTTTTAATAAGAGGTAGCATCCACCCTTTGATGTTATAGCGGAGGTGTAGAAAGCTCTCCTCTCCTTGCTGCAAATGTTAATTGAATAGCCTCCCTTTCTCTTCATTAGCTGCATTAGCTTGCATTAACACCTTTTAATATCTCTTTAAAATCTTGTTCAATTTACTTTCTTTAATCTTTTCCTTTCCCAGAGTGTTGCATCACTTTGATCCTCATCTTCTTCTTTTCTTTGATGACAACTTTGAGTTTAATTTGTATTTGAATTGAAAGGGAAATTTCCTAATTCCCCAGAATTCAGCAAGCGTTTTACACAGTTTTGGCATCTGCATTAACGCTCGGTGCTGCCCATTTAAGGAGGGAGAGCAAGAGGGGAGGGAAGACTGTAAAAATCTAGACTGCTGCCCTAAACGCAGCCTCTGCCCTGAGGGTCCCTCCTTGTGCACAAACACGGGCAAGCTGTTTTGCTGTCAGATGCCCTGAGGATCACAGGCGAGGTCAATAAAGACTTCCCACGGTCCTCAGGAGCCTGGCTCCTTGGCCCTATGTGTCCTCTGTCCTGGTGTGCCGTGCCCTGCCAGCCCTCAGCACATGCAGCACGCTTCCCCTCGGGGTGCAAACCTCGGCTCCTTCCCCTCCTTGCCTGCCTTGTGCAGCGGGGCAAGTGCTGGAGCCTGTTCATCGGGCACAGGCGTTTTGGTGTTTGCTCGTTAGTGGCCTGGAGGCAAACAGCACGATGGAGGGTGCTGGCTTCCCCCCGACTGCTTCTTGCAGGTGAAATATCATGGGGCAGGACCAGGGTCTGCACTCTCAGCCTTGCCTTACACCACGAGCTGAGCGAGTAATAGCTCAGCTTGTCTTTTGGTAGCTCAGCTTGTCTTTTGGTCTCACGCTGGGCAAAAAGAAACAGCAACTTGTATGGCAGCGCTCGGGGACCTTCCCTACTGCTCTCCTGGGGATCGGCTCGCGGCCCCGCTGTGCCCTGCCCCGTTCTGCAGGGCTGGAGCTGTTTGTTCTGGTTACCTCGCAGGCCTTTAATAGAGGCGTTGGCATCCTCTCCGTACGTCACCTTAGCATCACCTTAACCTCAGTTCTCCCCAAACTGTCGGGCCTTTTAATTACAAACTCTCTGATGTTGGTGCGCAGCCTTCAACCTGCGCCTAACGACGCGGTGATTGCCCACTTGTTAAGTGTTGTGGGCACCCTGGGGAGCTCAGCACCCGCGAGCCTCCTGCTGCTGGGGGTCAGCAGCTGACGAGCTGTGCAAACAGAGCGTGCCAGGGCTGCTGGGGAGTCACAGGCAAGCTCGTTAGCAGTGGCTTGAGAGCGCACGTTCCTGCCTGTCATCTGTTTCTTGCTGGTTTTCCTTCTTGCTTTTCGCATGGACAGCGATCAGGCTGGTGGCGCTGACTGTAATGAGAACTGAATGCCTGCACTGCAAAGCCAGCAAGGTTTATTGCTCTCTCTGCAATTAAATTAAGCTTCGGCGATGGATGCTCAGGGTGCGTATGGGTGGTTAATTGAGTTCTCCATGCCTTCTGCCCCCGCCGTGCTTGCGCCTCTCAGGTACCACCTGCGCAATCCCCCGGGCCTGGGGCTGACTCCATCCCCTACAGCTCTGTTTCTGCCTCCTCCGAGGAAGGTCCCCTCCCATTAAGCAGGGCAGGTACTTGCAAAAACTCTTGTTAATGGCACGTGCAGATTGTGTGTCTCCCTGGTGAGTCTCCTCCTTGCTGCGCTCCCTCCTGGACCTGCGCTGTCTCCAAAGGCAGCCCAACCCTCGCCACTGCAGCTGATGGTGCCCGTGGGTCTCCTGCAGGAGCACTGTGCCCCTAACAGGCTGATGGGGTGAGATGCTCAGCACCACAGGACATCACAGGAGGCTCAGCAGGGAACAGCCACCCAGGCGGAGATGCCCTGCCAGCAGGGAGGGCACGACAACGTGCGATAGAAGCTGCTCATGCAGCTCGATGAGATACTGCACCTCCCACGGGGAGAGACGTGGAAGGCTTTCTGAGTCTTTTTTTCAGGCTTAAAGTATAATAAATCAGCTTATTCTAGAAAGAGAGACAGATTAATATTTTTAAATACTTTATTCCCGATGCTGTTCATCAGAGCGCTTGCTATCTATTAAAAACAAATTGGCATGGATTTTGACAATAACACTAGAGATGAATCATGTTTTCCTGAGCACTTCAAATAGCACTCGTTGAGTCCAAGAGAAGAGATCCTTGATTGATATATTATTCACAGGCTTGATTTCTTGATTTATACAAATATTTTCCTTTTTTGTGTGCGTTTGTCCAGTCCTTCAGATGAATAACTCTGATACGGGGAAAACGTGCTGCCCGTTACCAGGGGTGCGTGGCCTGCGTTTCGTTTTGCCCACCCCTAAAATCGCCCTTGATGTGACGGGGATGGAAGCTGCACACAGGGCAGTGCGTGGCCATGGGTTCAAGGACTGCTGGAGCTGTGTGCCTGTTCCGTGCCCCCCAGCCCCTCCGTGCCATGTGAAGGGCAGGGCCCCTCCGTCCCCATCCCTTGCAGCCCCCTCTCCGTGTGCTGCCGGCGAACCCAGGGCAGCGCCGGCTTGTCAAAGCACGCTGCCTGCCTTCACTGCGGCTTGACAGCGGGTGAAGACGGCGTCCTGCTTAAAGCTGACAAATGATCTCTGTCTCCAGCACTGAAATGAATTGATCTAAAATCTCCGGGGAGGAGGTGTCGCGATGGCAGGGGGCCGCGCCGTGCCCTTGTCAAGACGGCTGCGCGCACTGCCTGGAGCCGCGGCGGTGCCGGCCCTCCTCAGAGGGACGGGAATTTGTGGGGTGTTTTGCATGTTTTTCCTTTTCAGACCGCGTAAAGGAAGATCTGTTTTTTGAAGCGTTGCTCTTTTCCTTCCCTTCCCTTTCTGGGAAGAGGAGCTTTGCTCGGAGGCTCGTGCTTTGCAGAACCTCCTGGGGAAACGGGAGGCTTGTCGCTCCCAAACAGCCGCGTGCGCCCCAGCTCCGTGTGATCCTCTCCGCTAAACTGGTGGCAGCATCTCAGAGCTGTGCGAGATGGGAGGATACAGAGGAGTCTCTTTAAGGGATCACAGCTTATCAGACAGAATGGTAAATTCCCCTGCCTGGGAGGTGCCTTGATGTTAGGTTACAGAGCCTGACCTTCCCCCAGGCACCCGTCGCTGCAGTGCAGGATGTGTGTGCTTGACGTGTGCGGCTGCGAACGAGGGATGAGCCGAGCTGTTCCTGGGAGCTGTGGCTTCATGGATTTTCTCTCCTGTCCCCACCAGATGCCTGCTCCTCCTCGCCTCTCCTGGTCATGTGCAGCAGGGCAGGCAGGCTGGTGGCCCTGAGGGAGCCGTGCAGGGCACCCGTCCTGGGTCACCTCGGGGCTCACCCAGCCCGTGGGTTGGGGTCCTGTGCCACTGGAGGGGGGCCTGGTGTCCTCTCTCCCTCCCTCCCAGATCTGTGGGGTGCACAAACACCACGCTGAGCACTGCTGGGGCTGCGATGCGGTCTCCTCTTGCTGTCTCATCAGCTGGGAAGGGCAAATAACCTGCAGCCTGGCTGGGTTTTCCTGTCTTCTTACATCCTGGGAGAGATCTGTCTGCATGCTGCGCTTTATTGAAGTGGACCTCTCTCTCTTCTTGGCTTTTTTTTTTTTTTTTTTTTTTTACCATTTCCACACACCTCGGTAAGCCTCTGGCTGTGAAACCCCAAACAAACAAACCCAGCTCCACCGCCTGGGTGGCACGGAGGGGCAGGGGACAGCCAGGTGCCTGCAGAGCCCCCTGCTCACCCTTTAGAGCTGCAGGAGGCTGGGGCTGCACGGGGCTGCTCGCAGCCCTCGGGGAATACCCACACCCCGGGTTAAACCCACAAGGTCCCGTAACAAATCACCACGGCTCCAGAAACAGCGTGAGGAGCCGCGGGCTCCAAGCACGTCGCTTCCTGCCCGTGCCTCCTGGGCTCAGTGCAGCGAGGGCTCTGCTGGCAGCTCTGCTTTAAGGAGCCCAAAACAACGCCGGGGTGATCATTAAGTACAGGTCTAAGGCTGCGTGTCGTGAGAAGCCTGTTTCACCGTGCTCATGCTGCTGTTGGGGCCGTATTGTATTTTTACGCTCGATGGTATTTCTCCCATGATTTCCAATAAAAGCAGGCAAGGAATCCGAAAAGTTTCCTCGGTCAGGTTTAATTAGTTTCCAGATTGGAAGAACAAAGAGCTCTGAGGCGTGGAGGACCGCTGGAAATTAAAACTTTGCTCGGGGTGGGAAATGCTGGGGAGGCGGCAGGCTGGCCGTGCCACCATGCGCTCTGCCTGCGCTGGTGGCTCGCTGCAGCCACAAGCAGGGTGGGATGCTGCGCCTTGCAGGCTGCACAGCATCCCCTGAGCACCATGGCGAGGGGCTGTGCTGCCCAGGAGCTGCTCCCCAAGGCCTTATGGTGCTTGGGAGCATCTTTAAGGTGTCCGTGTATGTCTTGGATTCTGGGTTTGACTGAAAAATGTGCCTACAATGTAGGCAGGGTGCTGAGCTGGGGTGGGCGGCTCTGGGGGAGGCTGGCTTGGTGACCTCTTGAAAAGCAGCTGCAGCAAAGCGGCCTCTCGGCAGCTTTTAAAACTATAAAGAAAGGAGGTTTGAACACTGCCACGGGATTGTACCCACATGAAGGGAAAATGAACCCAGTCTTCTCGTGCTTTGGTCAGAAAAGCAGTGAACACCCAGCGCAGACTCCATCCTGCTTTGCTGGGGAAGGACGCCTCCCCCTACAAGGGTGGTTTGACTTCAGAGGCCTGTGTGCAAGAATAATGAATATTTCCCATTATTAAATCCAGTTTTTTTTATTGCTTATGACTTTGCTCTTAGCTTGGGGGGGAAAAAGCTTTCCGCGGGCAGCGTCTGCTTTAGGTTGAAACTTTGTATTCGGGAAGTTTTGGCTAAAACGATTCAACCACATCTGAGAGCGACGGGAGGGAGGCAGTCTGCTTTGGCATGTTTGAAAAGCAAAGCGAAACGCACGCAACGAGGCCGCCGACACGCGGGGCTGCACGGGCTGCGTGGCCAGGAGGGTGCCCGGCTGGGGTCGGTGCGTGGTGCTGGGGGCACGGGCTCTGGATGTGCCCCCGTGCTGCCCCCAGGGACTGCATTTGCCCCATTGCAGGACGGATGGGATGAGCCTGGCCTTCCCTGCCCGAGGCTTTTGGGCTGCTGGTGTTTGGGAGGTGGCAGAAGGCAGGGCAGCGGTGCTGTGCGGGTGCCCAGGCGGCGTGGGAGGGCTGGGGAGGGCGAACGGCACGGAAAGCAGAGGGCAGGGGGCAGGATGCAAGAAGGGGCAGCGAAGGAGCCGAGCTCCTCCTCCATCCTTAGCACAAGGCTCTCGTGGAGCTCTCATATTGCTCGGGCACAGGCGTGTGCTGCGGTAGCTGCGTGGTGCTGCCGAGGTGCAAAGCACCAGCTCCCCTTTCCTCAGCTCCTTGGGCTGATGTCTCCTGGCCCCAGAACCCCTCTGCTTTCTGCTCTCAGTTTTGGATTGGTTTTATGGGAGTGTTGAAACAACAGATGCTGCACCGACCTGTGCACACGCTTCCCCTGCAGGGAGGACTGAAAGGAGCCCTCTGTGGGGTCTCCAGGGGCTGCACCTCCTGCCCTGCCCCTGTGCTGCTGCAGTGCAGCTCCCTGGAGGCTCCAGCCCCTGCCTGGGGCTGGTGCAAGGGATTCCGAGGGCTCTGCAGTGGGAACTGCTCCTGCCCCACTTTGCAGTGGTGGAAATGAGGTTTTTTTTGGGGGGGGCTGTATGGCTGAGATGTGCCTTTCACACCAGGGACCGCTCTCCATCACCTTTCGGGAGCCACCACCTGCAAATCCCAGCTGGGGGCTCTGCTGCAGCCTCTTGTGAGCTGGGAGCATCCCAAGAACAGCTTCGCTACTGCTCTGCTGCATTTCTCCTGGCCACAGCCCCAGGTCCTGTCCCTGGGCATGAAATGCCGATAATGCTGCTGGGCAGGGGAGCCGGGGCTGTGCAGCAGCGGTCATTATGAAACACAAGCAGCAGGTTGAGAGCTGGGGCTGGAGATGCTCAGCTGCATCTAAACAGGAGCACATCGCTGATACTGGGCTTATCTCATCTCTCCCGAGCTTCTCTTCCCCCTCCCTGCTGCTGTTTGGTCCTGCGGCAGGAGAAAAGCATTTTCCCAGTAAAAGTTGGGCCAGTTCCTCCCGGGCTCTCTCTGCAAAATGCAGCACTTGCATCCATCTGAGAGGCTCGCCGGATGAGGGCCCGTTCCTTTGCAGATATTTAAATGGAAATCGGGCAGGGTTATTAAGCGCAGAGCAGCGAATTTATTCTGGTCATTTATTATTGATAGGTAACATGACATTATTTTAATAGTGTTCTCTGATCCTGCTGCGGCACAGCAGCGTGGGGTTGGGCACGGGCTCGGGGGAGCCCAGATCCTTTTCCTAGGTTTCTGCAGCCGTGCTGGTGCAGGATGTTGTGCCTTGAGCCCCCCAGCACCCGTCGGGACCACGTGCGAGCCTGCTGGGCTCGGCGGGTGCCTCTTCCTCCTGGCAGCCTGCAGGCAGCCTTTGTGTGGCTGGGACCAGGCAGATCATGCGGCCCTTATTTTGGGGCTCTTGGTCCTGCACGGGTGAGGGACCGTGTATGGGCTCCCCCAGGGGCAAAGGAAGGAGGAATCGCCCGGGATATTCAGACACAAAGCCCGGGCAGCTGCGGGAGACCCCCCAGCCCTGCCAAATGGCACTCGTTAAGCCTTCCTGAAATAATCCAGCCCGGTACCTCCGGCACAGCCCGCTGGTCCTGGCAGCTGGTCCTGCCTGCCCCGGGCCCGGGTCCAGCTCATCCCGCAGGCACAGGAGGCTGGGGCAGGATGCCCTTGAGGATCTCTTCCCCGTGGGTTTGTTCTCCTCCTGCTTTCTGGTTGTGAGTGAGCCACGGCCTTGAAAAGCCCCCGATGCTCGGCCGCCGTCACCAGGAGCTCCCCACGGGTGCAGGCGTCGGGGCAAGCTCCTTTCAGGACGAGCCGACACCTCCAGGACTTCTCCGAGCTGTTTATTCAGATGCCGAGCACAGAGCCACTGTGCAGCTCCGCGCCGAGTTTGCTCTGGGTTATGGTGGAGAGGGGGCTGGAAATGAAAAGGAATATTTTCTCTTTGAAAAGGAGAGGGATCGTGTCTGCTGTGTTAAATCCAGAGACCCGGCTATGAAAAAGACGTGTGCGCGTGTGATGAAAAGCTTCCTGCGAGTTCATCCCATGTAATTGGGATGAGAGCTCTTGCTTTGTGCAAAGCCGTGACGTCAGGCACGGGGGGAATAAGCGAGCCGAGGGGCGCGCGGAGACACAGCCCTCGGTGCTGTTTGAACATTGCCTGCAAATCCCAGAATAGGCCATTAGAAATTAAAGAGATGCTGTTAATCTGGGTTGGAAATAAAGCAGGACACACATGAGCTCCTCTGGTTGGTCTGGACCGCTTCTGGTGTCAGCTTCAATTGGAATAAACAAGTGTTGCTCGCCCGGGCTGGGCTCCTGCAACGCAGAGCATCGCTGGGAGCGAGAGGCGGCTGCGCTCCCCGGTGAGAACCACTTGCCCAATTTCTGCTCATTTTTAAACACAAGCAGTTGTGAAACCGAGAGGGTACTCAGGGGTACTCATTACCACTTCTTCTTTGCAAGAGTTTTCCTCTAGCGCCCATAAAAACACTTCTTGCTCTCGCAGGGGATTCCACATCAAATATTCAAGGCAGATTACAGCGAGCACCACACAGGAAAAAAAAAAAAAAAAAAAAAAAAAGAGTATAAACTGTTCGGTTGCTTTAATAAAGGAGCCAAAAAGGTTAACACGGAGGCAGGGAGGTGGAGGGGAGGGAAGAAGTTGCGTGGCTCGGGGCAGTGCTGCTGCGGAGCCAGCTCGGGGCGCAGGTTGTGACCTGCAGCCGAGGGCAAAAAGCGAACCGGGACGGCGTGCACGTGGCTGCTCCCTGAAACTGCGTGGTGCTGCTCTAATGGGGAAAAATAAAAATAGGGCTGGTGAGTATTCCTGCCCTGCGGGCGTTTGGTGGCCTGCCTGAAAGGGGCTTGCTCGCTGTAGGTCTGGGCAGAGATTGAAGCTCTGCGGGGTGGTGGGGATGGATGTGAGTGTCCTGAGGAGCCACCGAGTGGGGTCGGGCACCTCTGGGACCCCCAGGCACGGCTGGGGAATGGCCCCAAGAGCACTGAGCAGGCTGGACCAAGCCCTCCCTTTACCCTAGCTTGCATGGCCCCATCTGGGGGGAGCTTTGGGGCCGCTTTGTGTGAATTTCACCCGTAAGACTGGCACGTGCTGGGAGCTCTCCAGCCGGTTTGTTCGTGGTTTGTCACCAAGTCCTGGCTCCAGCCAGGTACCTGTGGTTCCCGATGCCCATTTTGTCCTGGGAGCCGGGGAGGGCGGTGAGAGCACCTCTGCCTTTCTGGAGAGCTGAACGGGGCCATGCTGCCCGCAGGGGTTTTCCCCCGCCGTGCAGTGCCACAGCGAAACGTTCAAAGCCTCGCAGAGCTCCTGAGAGCACAATTTCACCTCGCAGATAACATCTCCCCCCAGAAACGCTCTGCTGTTTCTCTCACACGTTTTCCTACTGCGTAATTGTTTTTCTCCTCCTAATTGCGCTGCAGAACCTGACCCCACCTTGCAGCGACACGATGCTGTGTGGGAGCCTGGGGCCAGGGCCCGGTTTTGGGGGGGCTGCTCTCCCCCTACAGGGAGCAGGGAAGGGCCTGGGGTGTGTAGGATCTCTGGGGCTGTGTTGCTGAGCAGCACCGGGGGCTTTAACACCCTCCTCGTGCAGCCTGGTGGGAGGACGTGCAATGCTCATGTGGTCCCCTGGGCCTTTCTAACAACCGCCATGCGTTCATAAGAGGATGCTCTGCGTGGCTGTGCCAGTGCTCAGGCTGGGAAGCTCAGCGAGGAGCCTCCCAAAAACCACCCCAGCCCTCTTGGGGCCACCCCAACCCATCCGGCTGCATGGAGGGCTCCTGGAGAGGCAGCAACACGTGGTTCAGCTCGGGGATCCCACTGAGCCCGCCCGTGCTGCAGCACTGGTTGGAGCAAGCATGGTTTGGACACTGAATTAAAACAGTTTTATACCTCCAAGGCCACCCCAGGGGTCTCTTTGCAAAGCCCTGGCAGCCCTGCACCCCACGGCCCCACTCCCACGGCGATGCTGCAGCCACACGAGGGTTTTGCGGAGGATGTGAGCGGGGAGGCTCCGTGCTGGGAGCCCGCAGCACGAGGAGCTGGTGCTCAGCACCCTCCCGCGGGGTCCCAGCCGGCTCACGGCCCTCTAATTGCTCGGGGTTTTCTTCCCCTCTCCCAGTGCTTAATTGCTGGCTTTCTCCGCGCTAGCAGCACCTGTAGCGCTCTGAAATGGAGCTCGTGAGTCACAAGCCACCCACGTCGAGTGTTTATTAAGCCACAGGGGAAAAGCACCGGGCTTTCAAAACACTGCATACCAGGAGCCTTACCCCACCACTGCCTCCATCCTACCCAGCCCCACACCTGCGGGCAATGGTCCAGCTCTGCCCCGGGAGCACGGCAGCACCTCGGGGCTCGTGGGGTGGGCACGGGGGACCCCAGCCCATCCTAAAAAATCAGGGGGCCCCCAGGCAAAGGGGTGGGCAGGGAGGGGCAGCAATGGGCACTGCTTCGCCCTCCTGCCTGCCCGTGGTGGCTCCGTGCGTGCAGGAGGGGGACGGCCCCGTCCCAAGCAGCGCCGCGGCAGGCAGGTGGTGGCACACGTGGTCCTGAGAAGCAGCATGGGTTGCTGTGGTTTCGTGCTCACAAGCAAATGGATTTGTGGCTTCAGCCGACTGACTCATAGCTGAAGTGTTACTTGGCAAGTGGAGGAGAGCTCCCACCCCCGGCGCCGCTCCCCGTGCATCCTCACGGGCAAACAACACATCGAGAGCGACAGTTTAAGGCAGGATGTGGCCGTGGTTTCTTTTCCTTCTCTGTTTTTGGGGGTCTTTTTTTTTTTTTTTTTTTTTTTTCTTCCTTCAAGCTGAGATCTTCTCTAAAGAAAACAAATCTCTGTGGCCTGGCCCAGCCCCGGGGGTGCTCCGCACGTGGGGTGGAAGCGGTCGGGTCGGGGCTGCTCCTGTGGGAAGAGCAGGTCCTGGGTCTGCCTGTCCCCATGGGCAGGCCAGGGGGCTGTGGGGTGGGATGGGATGGGATGGGATGGGAATAGGGATGGGGATGGGATGGGGATGGGGATGGGGATGGGATGGGGATGGGATGGGATGGGATGGGATGGGATGGGATGGGATGGGATGGGATGGGGATGGGGATGGGGATGGGGATGGGGATGGGGATGGGATGGGATGGGATGGGATGGGATGGGATGGGATGGGATGGGAATGGGGTGGGATGGGATGGGAATGGGGTGGGATGGGGATGAACATGGGGGTGGCCGTCCTGTTTCCCCAGGACCTGGGAACCACAGCGTGGGAGGGGACCTGGTCTGTGGCCTCTCTGAGGGCTCGCCAGAGCAGGGCTGGTTTCTGTTGAGTCATTTGAGAAACTTCTCAGTGCGAAAACGGCCCTGTGGCCTGGGGACTGCGCCAGGGGCCTCGCTCCTGCTGATGGTGAAATGAATAAATCCTGCCCCAAAATGAATAAATCCTGCCCTGAAATGAATAAATCCTGCCCCAAAATGAATAAATCCTGCCCTGTGTGGCAGGAGCCGCTGGCGATGCCTCTCTGTCACTGCTGTGGCTGCAGGCTGTGAAGGTGGAAGGTGGTTGTTTTGGGGTGAAATTGGCTCGTTTTCCCTCCCGTGAAGGCTTTGCTGAGCAATTACACCAGCCCAGGAGAGACGTGCCCATGTCGGCACGTGCAAAGCACCAGCTGGTGGGGGTTTTGTCAGCACAGGTTACTGCTGGAGCAGCGAGCTGGGCACCGCGGGGGCACGTTGCCCTGGCTCCCTGCTTCCTCACTGCCACGGAGCTCGTGTCACCGTTCCCCTCGAGTTCTTCCCCTTTTCCCTTTCTCCACTCCAAATTTTCCAGCTTTGGCGAATCCCCCGTGGCGGAGTGGCCGCGGTTTTGCTTTGCCTGTGTCAGGTAGGGAGGTTTTGCACAGCGCGAGCGGGGAAGGCGCGCGGGTGGCAGGGACGGGAGGTGAGCAGCAGCAGCAGCGGCGGCGGCAGCTTGCAAAGCGCCGGCACATGAGCGGTGCTGCAGGCACCCGGGGAGCTTTTTGTGAAACGCTGCTGCTGGTTGCGGTGTCTGCCTGGCGGCGCCGGCCCTCGGACCCGCCTGCGCTTCCCGCACTCAAGCTGCTGCTTGTGCAAGCCGAGGGTTTGCTTCTGCAGAGCTGGCGGGGGAAAAAACCAGGAGCGAAAGCGCGGCGGTGCCGGGCTGGTGTCAGCAGCTCTGGCGGGGAGCACGTGGCTGGCAGCAGGCAGCAGCGAGCGGCTCGGTGAGGGGTTGGAGCTGCTGCACGCCCGGCACTGCCTGGCTCGGCTGAGCCCCTGCTCCACGACCCCCTGGGCTGCCCCTCTTGGCAGTACAACCTGGGATCTTCTCTTTATGCCCAAGTGGCTTTGCAAGGCCGTGAAGGCGCATCCCCAGCCCCAAAAATCACCTCCTTGGTTGGAGTTTGACACCATCCTTGCTGGCGGGCAGGAGCTCGCTCTGCCAGGGCTGCTGCTGAAGCAGGAGTAGGGGCTGTGCTTGCACTGCTTTTGGGGGCTGGTGTGACCAAACTCCCCGGGCACCGCCGTGTGTCTCGGCTGGCACTTCTTCCTTGCTGCGCGCCGTGCTCCGTGTTCTCATCACTTTATGTCTCTCTCCACCGCTGCTTTTCCCCACGTCCTGCAGGAGCTCCCCGTGCAGGGCTGGCAGTGAGGACACAGCCCCTCAGTGCTCACCACGGCCCCACGGGTGCAGGGCTGGGCTCTGGCCCCTTCATCGCCCCAGGACCGGGACCGGCTGCCGGTAATGGGGCAGGAAGTGGTTTGTGGAATGGTGGCAGCGATGAGCTGGTTCAGAAATGTGGCTATGGCTTGAGGTTTCTACTCTGGAAAGCTGACTAATTTCCACCAAAAGTGAGGCCGCAAGACAAAAAAAAAAATCCCAAGAAATGGCTGTGCCACTAACCTTTTGACACGGGCTTCTGGAAGAGGCCGAGGGGCTCGGTGACGTGGACGTGACTGGCGCACAAACCCCCGGAGGGCTGCAGGTCTTTGGGCTCACTGCTTGCCTGCTATCCCGATCTTTTTAAGGTTAAAGAGGCTTCAGCAGCACAAGCTGGAGAGGTGTCGTCCCCGGAGATGGCCGTGCTGGAGGTTCCAGGTCTCTGCTCCTCCTCGCTGGCCTCAGAGCAGAGCAAACCCAGAGCCTGGGTGCTTTTTCCCCAGCAGCTCCCGAGACACAATTCTGGCCAACATTAAAACTTTTGGAGACCCAGCTCTCAGCAAACTATCATCTTCTGATGCACAAAATCTTCCCCTTTTATTTATTTATTTATTTATTTATTTATCTATTTATTTATTTATTTATTTATTTATTTATTCATTTACTTTTACTTTTATTAGAAGGTGCTGATGTAAAAGCACCAGGGAACACTAGAAAGTTAACAAGTGGTTTCTTCTGTCCGCCCTGGCTCTCCATCTCCCCAGACGAGCTGAGTGTTGTGGTTCTGGGCACTTTTGGAGCTGGAGGCCGTGCCCCAGCTGGGACACCCAGACCCATCTGTTGGGGGTCCTGTTGGTGACCCCAGCCCTCGGGTGGGTAAAACCAGCTGCACCCTGTGGTGTTGATTTGGGTGCCTGTGAGCGATCCGGCTTTGCCATGGGGACAGTGCTTGAAAAAAAAAAATAAAGCCCATCCAAGATTCCTGCTGAAATATGTGTTTTCCTTGGTGCCAGTGTGAAGAAGGGGGATGTATAAGGGAGCCATAAAAAGCCCCCAGTTTTATCTCTGTAAGACGTGAAACGCAGGCCCTAACAACAGATGAGGCCCCGCTAATTTCTTTCCTCAATGCAGTTTAGTTTCATGGGTGACAGGATGCAATTTGTGTTTGAGTTTGGCTTTCTAGTGAAACTCTTGGCTTGTCACTCTCAAGACACAACAAGCTCCTTAAATAGCAGGCTAAATTTCTCCACCTAGCCTAAAAAAATAAAACACTACTCTGCCAAATGAAAGGACATATTCCAGTATTCTTTGTTGTTGCAACAAATTGGGTGGATACTGTCAGACTTCTGTATTCTGGGAATACTTCCAGAGCCTCTCTTTGTGTGCAAGTCGGTTACCATGTAATTGTCAACTTAAATTGCAGTGTTGGATAACTCTGCTCCGGCTGGAAGATAATCTGCCTCGCGGGTGCCTTCGCCCCAGCAGCGTGGGGCAGCGCAGTGCCCGGCTCCCCGCGGTGCCAAGGGACAAGCTCCGTGCTGGGTCCTCGGTGCCTGCGGCTGGTGGCACCTCTGCTGACGCCCTGCCTGGTGTGGGGAGGGACGGATCCTGCTCCTGTGGCCGGGGCGGCCCCGGCCCCCGGCCCCACGTGCCGCTGTCTGCGGTGGAGGAGAGATAAAAAGGTTGCTTTCGATGCGGTGGGAATCGCGTTCACCCTCTTCCTTCCCCTTTCAAATTGGCAGCTCGTTTTGTTGTGTTTGTTTTAGCCCGAATCCCAATGACAATTAGTGCTAGAAGGCTAGATTAAGCTGTTTTTACTTGTTTTCTTTTTCACTTTGATTTCCACCTCCTCCAAATTCTTAATCCTACTGAATATTTCATCTCCTGTAACTCCATCAATTGAAAGTCTCCCAGCGGGACGTACGGGACCAGCACTATTAAGGCTGCTTTGCTTCAGCTAATGCTTCTCAGCGCGGGGCTGGGTTTCTTGCGCAATTTATTTCAGACGAGAAAACCACAGCATCCGCTGCAGCGACCGCGCGGGCGAGCGGGGAGCGGGGCCGTGCGACAAACGAGAACTTGGGCAGCTGATGAGAAAGCCGAGCGCCCCGTGTTCCCACCTCGCTCCTTCTCCAACTGCAACGCGCTTTGTGCAGGTGGGGAGCCTCTCGTGGTGCCACGAGTAGGAGGGCTGGCCGCAGCCGTAGGAAACTTTCTGCCCCACCTGCGCCGTGGGGAAGGGTCTGGCGGGGTGGAAAGCCCTGCAGAAATCACACTTTTCTGCCCTGCACTCACCGCTTTCGGCACGTGCTCTGCCGATCGCGTTGCCTTGTCTGGGAGCACGTCTTTGTAACCGTGCCTTTTGCCACCCAAATCGCTCAGCAACATCCCTAACAGCGTGCAGGGACGTTTCTCTGGGAGGAATCGAGCTGCCCGCACGTCCTGCTGCTGCTGACATAAAGCAGGGATGCAGCAGGCTTTGCCAGCAGGTCCTTTGAAGCTTGCAAAGCTTCAGTGCTCTTCACCTGGTCTATTTGTTCCTTATCAAGAGCCCCAAAGTGTCTGCAGCCTGGATGGGAAGAGCTCTCACTGAAGCGCCAGCAACCGGCTCCAAGTGCTTTTGCCAAGGGAGCTGCGGTGGCATATGTTTGCTCTCAGAGCAAGGTTACAGTCTTGACTCATTAGAAGTTACTTTCCTCATTTTGGGGCATATGTAGAAGAGCCTCGTGCCAAGCTGGCAACGCGTGTGGCGGAGCAGGGAGGGCTTCACGAGGCTCCGAGGGAAGTTTGCACTTGCACTTCTGTCCCCAATTATTTTGTTGTGAAAGCAGCACGGGGCGTGCCCTGCCTCAGGGCTGGCACAGCAGGGCCTTGGAGCCCCGCGTGGCCCTGGCAGGATGGCAACGTGCCGTACCCCGGCCTTGCACCCACCACGCCTGGCTTTCCTTCCCCACGAGACCTGCAGACAAGATGCTTGCTCAGAAACCAAGTCCTGAGAAGGCTGGGATGGGACACAGAAGGGTGGGATGGTGACAAAAGCCAGCACACCCCTGCACATGGGTGAGGTTGTTCCGCATGACTCTGGAGCTCCCCAACTGCATGCTTTAATTGGAGAGATTTATTTTTCCTCTCTGGCTATACAAACTCACCTGAGGCTCCCTTGCGAGGCAAAGCTGATGGTCGTGGCTTTGTGGTTTCATTCCTTTGGGCAAACAAGATCTTGCCCTTTTAGCAGAGTTCTTCCACCTCCATACGTGTGTCCCTGGCTGAGATCCGAGGTGCTCAAAGGCTTTGCACAGAAGGGCTTTGCACGGCTGCTTCTCATTGTTCCTTGGTGTCCCCTTTTTAAAACTCTCTCCTTGTGTCCTTGCTGGGTTTTTGTGCTGCGAGGCGCATCGTAAGGAGTGATATACAAACCTGATCCGGGATGCTGAGCGCTCTGCTCTGCTCAGCTGTCCCTGGGTTCAGGCAGCAGCCCTGCCGTGATTTACTCTGCCTGTGCTGCGGGCAAACCAGCAGCCCCGATCTCTGATGAGCTGCATTAGACTTGGGTAATTCAGCACATTCCTAAATAATGGGTCTAATAGTTTTGCAGGATCTGTAGCCCATACTAATGGCTCATTGCTGAACCATAAGTGGTTGTGTTATACTTTGGATTTATTGTAGGCCGAGGGATTAATTTCCTGAAATATATGATCATGATGTTGAGGTTAAATTAAGATCTCATTCAAAAGGATTCTTTTTATTATATTTAATTTGTAACCCTTTTTCTGTAGCCATTTTACAGCTATTCCTCCCCCTCCCTTAAATGTTCAGTGTCATGTTTCCAGGAAGAATCTTATTTCATGCGGACTAATAGCATTTTTCATGACGACCTTTTACAGTTCCTCACCGTTCAAGTTACTCTAGTCTCGGTTGTTTATACACAACGAGTTCTTAAATCCTCTCTTAGAAAATAAAGATGTTGATGCACAAGCAACAGGAGCTTCTGGCAGAGCCCAAATCCATCCGTTCCCTCCTTCCCCACGTGCCCCCCTTCAACCTGCTGTATCTAAAAGCCCTTTTACTCCAGCGCTCGAGCACTTTGATAAAACGCATGTCGAGTAAATCTTACATGACGTTTTTACTCTGGGTGGTATGTATATAAAGTCGGTCTCGTTCGGTGCTCGCCTTGCTTCGCCCTTCTTGATGATGCAGTTATTAAACTGATAAATTATCTGTGGAAGCCGGTGCGAGGAGGTGCAGGCGGGCAGGGCTGAGGGCACTGTGGTGGGATGCTGAGCGCCGGGGTCTGGATGCGGCCCCTGGCCCTGCAGGGATGTGCACAGCCAATGCTTGAGGCCCCAATTTAGAGAGGTTTCACCATGCTGGACAGGGATGAGGAAGGGTCCTGGAGTGGGCAAGCATCTGAACCCGGGGAGCCCCCGCGCCCCTGCGAGCCCAGGCAGCCCCCAAACCCCAGCCCGGTCCCCAGCCCAGCGCCGTGCTCGGCCGCGCTCCACCCCGAGTGTCAGCCCTGCCTCGTGCCAGCATTTTCTGTTTTTTCTTTCTTTTTTTATTTTTATTTTTTTTCCCTTCCCTCCTCCAGAAGTGCTGATGGACAAGTTGAGTAACCATATCTGCTTGTTACAGGACATCTTGAGGCTGATTGCGGAGGTCAGGACTCAACTGGAAAGACCGCAACGGGTTGCTGACTGGCATCCACGGCCCAGATAAGATAAAAACAACTGATGACAGCAGGGAAGTGAAACAGTCATCTCAGCACTTGGATTAGTGCCCGGCAAAGAGGAAGGGAAAAAAAAACGAGGAGGGCCGGTGGGGAGGAGAAGGGGGTGGAATACGTATTAGAATAGAAACTCTGGAAAGAGCTATCAGGAGGCAGCAGATTTGGGTGTTAAATATTTATGAATTAGCGGCACTTGTCGAGTTCTTCCTGAGCGGTGAGGCTCCGGGGCGGGTGCGTTGGGGCTGCTGGCTGTGCTGCAGCCAGGAGGGACACGGGGAGGACGGGGACAGTCCCCAGGACAAGGTGACCGGCCCAGCACCGCTGCGGTGCCCGGGGCTGCGGCAGCCCCGTGAGACTCGCTCCCGTGCAGAACAAATGCAAGTGAAGAGGAGCAGGATAAATGAGGTGCCGTAAAAGCCACTACTATTATTCAGAAAATTCTGCTGAAGAGCATCGCAGTAATTAAACCATAATTGCTTACTGCTCGGCTGAAGTGACATTGGAAGTGGCTGAAGGTGGCGAGGAGAGGAAGGGGCGGCTCGGCTGCTGCTCCAAGCAGGGACCCCGGCACCGGGGCAGGCCCCCAGACCCCTGGGCTCGTTTCCAGCCCGACCCCCAGCCCCAGCCCCTGCCAGCACCGTGCTGCCTGTGCCCTCCTGCCCGGTGATGGGTCTGGAAGTGCCTTTCCTCCAGGTTCACCCCGATTCTTCATTAGCAGGGCATCACTGCATGGTGTTCCTGGGCGCAAGGAACTCCGGGTTGGACTGACGGCTGAGCTTGGCGCTTTGGAGGAGCCATTCCCAACCGTGAAACAAATAGCCTGCAAATCCTGTAAGCACTTAATTACACAGCGATGTTTAGGTAACGTTTTAAAGCGCTCATGTAAGCTGGCAGTGTAGAGGAGACTTGAGGTAGAGGTTTAAAGCGTGGACCTCCCCAGCATGCGGCTCCACGTAGGATTTCCCTTCCCCGCCATACCAGCTGGGATGAAGAACTGCGCCTCCAGCTCCGGTAACACGCTCCAAATGCTGCTGGGGTTTCCTCATGTTTGTGTTTTGCAGGAATACTTTGTGTTTTCAGGACTTTGCTGAAGCAAGGTCGTCCAGCACAGGGTGCAGCTGAGCACCTTGCCTTCACTCCTCCCCCTGTCTCCCTCCCCACCTCTGCTCCATCACCGGGGTGCCAGGAGGCAGGGGCAGCCCTCAGGCTGTGGGTATGGGGGCAGCAGGTCTGCAGCCCCTCGACCCCAGCCCCAACATGCTGTGGGGACATCCCAGCCGGGGAGGACAGGACCAAAACACCAGGCCCACTGCGATGCTCACAGCTCTGCCCTCTCTTGGGCAGACTTTCTGCATGGAGAAACCTTGTCCCAAGAGGACAGGGGCTCCTGCTGCTGCTGCTGGCTTTCTTCTGCCCTGGTTCCAACTGGCATAGAAGGGTTATGGTCTGACAGCAAGAAACAAGCAGTTTTTATAGAAAAAGTCCTGGAAGTTTCATGGAAAAGAGCATCCCCGCTGCAGTGGTCTGGAGAAAAACCCCGCGGAAGCCTCCCGCTGCGCTTGCGGGGAGCACCAGCCTTCGGCATTTTGAGGAAGGGAGAAGCTGGTTACATTTCCACCGGGCGTATTTATTTTTATTTTTTTAAATAACTGTAAAATGAGTCACCTGGCTCCGCCGCAGAGCGCAGCCCACCAGCAAGGAGCGAGCCGAGGAGCTGCCAGCGCGTCGGCTGCCAATAAACCACGCACGACTGCAGCAGCCTCTCGGCCCCAGGAACCAGCCGGAGGGGACACCGTGGCCACGCTGCTGGGCACATCCCCATCCCCACTAGTGGGTGACAATCCAGGGCACTTGTACTCCTACAAAAAAAAAAAAAAAAAAAAAAAAAATCCCTAAATGTGAACCACCCGGGGCTTCCTGGTGTGTGGGCTGGCAGTCAGTGCAGGCTGGTGGCTGCACGGACCGGGCATCACGGGGCTAAAACACCAAGTGCGAAGGAGCAGGGCTCCGGTGATGCAGACAATAAAAAGTCTCTGCATTCCACTGAAGTTTCTTGAGCAACTGGCATTTGCCCATAAATGTACTTAAGCAGAAAATCACCAGAAAAGTGCTATAATCTGACAGATTTTTCACAGGCTTAAATATTCATGAATTAAAAGAATTGGCAGAATTTTCTACATTATTAGCTTTCATCGTGGCTACAGGAGCAGTTGGTGCACTGGCTGCTCTTCAAAAACTATTAATCTAGTCTGTCATCACAGCAGCCATTTTTTAATTAGCTACTTTACTGAACGATCTGGTGCAGTAGTGAGACTGGAACATTTAAATGGTATTAAAGTTTTAAAGGTGCCCCTTTCCATTTTTAATCTAAGTTCTGAAACGCAGCAATAGGGAAACCAGCGTGGAAGCCGATTACTTCATTTCAATGGTTAACTTCTTGTGTTATTTTGGAAAATCATGTCTTGGAAAACCGAGCCGCTTTCTACCAGGGGAAGAAATTGCGAGAAATAAATTGTTCTCTAAACCCGAGTTCACAACATTCCTTCCCGATGAAATCAAAACGAGATGTCTGCAGCCAAAGCATCGCGTGCGTCTTTGATGGAAAATAACGGGCCGTGGCACTGTGTGCCTCTGGCTGGGATTTGCTGCTGTCTGTCCCGCAGTGTGACAGCACGCTGCTGGGAATCCTTGCAGCCGTGCAGCACCGGCTGCTGCAGCTCACGGGGGCCTTGCACCGTGCTACCTGCTGCTGGTCCCTGCCTGGAACACGTCCCCGGCACTGGGACCACGTCCCCGGCACTGGGACCACATCCCCGGCACTGGGACCACGTCCCCGGCACTGGGACCACGTCCCCGGCACTGGGACCACGTCCCCAGCACTGGGACCAGGTCCCGGGGGACGTGTCCGGGGCAGCCCCATGCAGCGAGGTTGGGGAGCGGAGGCTCACGGGCACAGGTCTGAGCTTTTCCAGCTAAACGTGATCGCCCAGGCACTTGGCGCAGCCCGCTCTGAACCCTGCTTTGCTCTCCGTGCCAGAGATGCTGCTCTCCTGGCTTGTTATTTGCATGTGAAAACACAGCAAAATTATGTCTTTATGGTGGTTTTAAATGGGCCGCTTTTTGGCATCGGTGGCTACCTCTCTGATCTCTGCTGCTGGTTATTGACAGAGCTTTAATTTGGGCATTACGCGCCAGTGTCCTGCTGACTGTGAAAGGGAATCGCTGCACTTTTTTCCTTTTCTCCTATTGTCGTGTAAAGCAAGCGGTGTAAAGAAATTGGCAGCTAAAATGCCAATGCTGCAGCGTGTAACATTTCAAGAAGTTGCTCTTTGTAAGCCCTTCTACCATGAGAAGTCATTTTGAAGGAGGTTTTTCTTTTACTTGACTTGATACCGTTCTTACTGTTTGAAAGCACCAAGACAGGCGCTGGCAGGGTACCAAGGGGTCTATATTAATATCGAGTGCTGTGAAAGCAGTACACAAACTGCGAACCATTTCCCATTTGCCTGTAGAGCTCAGACACCAGGGGAGGAACTCACGGGGGTGTTCTCCGTGGCTGCACATCCCCTGCCCTGCATCTCCCTGGGCGCTGGGTTCATCTCCAGATGGGGGTCCTGCACCCGAGCCCCGTGTGTGTTTGGAAGTGAGCGTGCACCACTTGATCCCTGTGCGTCTCACACCCTGCACATGGGGAAAATCCCACTCTATAACTTCAGGGGAGGAAAAATGGGGAAATGTTCCCAGAAAATCTATTTACGGCGAGGGATTTTTCATGTGGTTTTCTTGGTTTGGATTTCTCTGTGGTTGTTTTGCTTTTTTTTTTTTTCCATCCAGAGCAAGTTTTCTGCTCGGTGACCTGTTGCTGTCTGATCCCTGCGGGACCCAGGAAGGGTCTGGGAGGGCTGAGGACCCCAGAGTGCACATCAGCAGCTGTCCTGCCCCACTTGGCCACCCAAACGGGAAGATGATGGGGTGCATCTCCTGCAGCTCGAGCCCTTCTGGGCTGATGGATGAATACCCGTGATGGTGCACGGCATAAGCTGAAAGGATGCACCATAAATCAAAGTTTAACAGCACAGGTTGCTGCTGTCATTTCCATTAAATGTTAGGCACGGGTTTGACATCAGCATGGAGCAGGAGACCTGGTGAAGGGTTTTGCAGCTCCTTTTCCCAGTGCTGCACATCTCCGGCTGCTCCAGCACTCGTTGCCTCAAGCAGCACTTGCTGCTGCTCTGGGGCTGGGAAGCCTGCAACCCCGCTGAGCCTTGCTGGGATGGCTCTGAAGTGCCCGTCGGTTGGTGTTTTTAGGAAAAAAAAAAGGAATAACCTTATTTTCTTCTGTGCAGCAGTGCTGTTCGTGTGCTGTAAATGCAACATGAAGGCTGGAGCACTGAGGCCTCCTCCTCAGGGCATGTTGCAGCAACAGCCGATGCCGCCTGCTCTGGCCTTTTGCAGAGCAGAGTCAGGGCTCTGCAGGTTTCCCGTCTCACCACAAAGAAATGCAGGTGCTGGGCACGGGACAGACACCAGGACAGACATTGGGATGGATTTTGGGATGCCTGCATCCACGTCCCTGGCTCTGGCCACAGCAAAATGCGTGCCCTGGGCAGGACAGATCCCTCCCCGCTGGCAGCAGCCCATCTGCAGGGCACACGCAGCAGGGAGGGTGGGGGGGAGAAGGGCAGAAATCACTGTGTAAAAGCCACTCAGTGCTACTGGGGTGAACAATTATGATTTTTTTTAAACTCCTCCTTCATCCTTTCTAATACGTAGTCACTTAAATGAGGCACGCACCCTTCTTGGCAATTATTTGTAATTGTTCCCTGTGAGTTCTCGAACAAAACACTCTTTTATTAATACTTAAAGCTCCTAAAAGCATTGCAGATCTGATAGAGATACTTTATTCAGCAGGCTGCACCACACACTGTAGCCCATTAATTAAATTTTCTAGATAGGATAATTCATTAGAAGAATGTGCTCAATATGTCCTTTAAAGCCCGGGGTGGTCCCGTGCTTGCTGTTGTGCAATACTCGGCTCCTCTATTTGCTATTTGTGCTGGGGGGAAAATGAGCCTTTACATTTGGATCCAAACGAACATCTGAACAAAACCACTGTGTGCGGGGCAGATTGCCCTATGGAAATCCTATCACATGTGGCTTCGCGTGGCTTGAAGTAGCTGAGGAGGAGGAAAACTGTGCTGAAGTACGTGGCAGCGATGGAAAACCAGGGGCACATCGACCCGGGCTGGGTTTTGGGGGAAAAGGCTCTGCCCCAGGTGAGCGCAGCTCCACGCAGCCTCCAGTGCCCAGCTCCGCATCCCGTGCTGTGTGCTCATGGATGGGACCATGGGGCTGAAAGAAACTTGCCCATCTATTAAAAAGGAAAAAAAAAAAAAAAAAATCAGCTGTGTCTTTCCGTGTTTGAACAATGAAGCCATATGTGTTTCTTCTCATTAAAAACATTTTTTTTTTTTTTAAGGAACTCCACTGCAGAAACAAGCATGGAAGCCGACATAATTAAAGGCTTCTTTTTCCCCAGCCGTGGTCCTCTGGTCTTTGAAGAGCTCGGGGATCCCTGTGGAATGCTCTGAACTCTGCAATATTTTGATAGCTGCAATAACATAATCAAAAGATGCTTTCATGAAGAGAGCACCTTGTGCGAATTGAGGCCGGCCCCTCTCCCCCCGCAGACGGCCGATTTAATGGGGTCCAGAGCTGCGCGCAGATGGGGAGCTTTATTTTCTGCATGTGCTCCTCCGGGGACGGTGCCTCGCAGGGCTTTTTGGAAAGAAAGACAGCATTTCCCTGCACGGTGTGGGTCACACATCCACACCCACACACCTGATTCCCACCGAGTGAACCTGGAGGTGATGTGGGCACCTCGGCTCTGCGCTGTGCTGGTGGAGATCGATGCTGGGGGCACCCTCGGGGCAGGAATCGGGGCTGAACTTCTTCAGCCTGGACTTTGCCTCCCTTCAAATTGTTGCAGGCAGCAGCTCTGTGCTGGTGGAGGTGCCACCAGGTTGCTATTCATCCTGAAATCCTCATTAAAACACTTTAATTCCTCCCTTTCGTTAGATAACCGGCTCATCTGCTTGCATGAATCCTTCTCTCTGTGCCCAGGCCATTGAAATCCTAATTTTTTCATGCTGCCTCTCAGATCTGCAGAGCCTTGCGTGTCCTCTCCACCTGAGTTTTGGCAGCAAGGGCTTTTTGGAACGAGGAAATTGGGGCATTTCTTTAATCACCAAGCTGGAATCATTAAGCTTTAATCAGGCCAAATTAGGATTTTGAGTCCCGCTGCCTCGCATCGCTCCCTAATTGCACGCACTCAGCAGCTCCTGAAGCTCGCCTGTCCCGGGGCTCTGCCCCCTGGCAGCATTGGGAACAGGGCCCCCGGCATCCCTGCACCCTGGGTGCTTTCAGCCCTCTCCAGCAGGAGCCCATGGGTGCTGCAGGGGGCTGGGGCCCATCTGGGGGCTCCTGCACCGTGGGAGACCACTCCCCAGGCAGAGCCGAGCCCTGCGGTGGCACAGGGTGAGCACATTTGGACAACGCCACATTTCCCCAAGCTGCAGGGCTGGGTTTGCCCCCCAGCAGCATGGAGCCCGCTGTTCCCTTCCCTCTGCTCCTTTTCTTCTCCATTTTCCTTGAGCTCTCCTGTGGCCACCCTGGCACGGGGGCGTGCAGCAGCGATGTGCCCCGTGGCATCTGTGCCAGCCGTCCCCGCTCCCACTGCTCCATCCCCTCCCGTCTCCCATAAAGGCAGCTATTCACCATATAACGTGAATGAATTCTCATTAAAGTCTGCTAAATTACTCGGAGACAAAGCGAGGCGCCAGGGCGCGGGCTGCTTTGCCAGTTCTTCTCGGCGGGTTTCACATCCCGCAGGGCCCCGCTCCCGGAGCCTCAGCCCCAGCACCATCCTGCCTGGGGGAGCCCCAGCCCTGCCGCTCTCCTCGCCTCCCCTCTGCGCTTTGCCCTCACTCACGAGGGGCCGTGGGCAGGGGCAGGACCCAGTGGGACTGGGATCCGCCGTGCGCATCGCCCGTGCTCTGCCGGACCAGGCTGACAGCGAGCCACGGCGCAATAAAAGAGCAGAATTCACATTGCTGATACGATTTCAGAGAATTTACCCCCCCTCCTTTCCTTTTTGATTTTTGCATGCACGCATTTCCCCATGCTCTCTGAGCTTCCTGGAGCCCGGCTGACTGCGCTGACTTCCCTCCCACTCAAACGCTCGTGGCGAGGCGCGCGGGGGACGGCTGGGCTCGGTCCCGACAGCAGCTCCCCGACGCAGCTCACACGGCAAGGGGAACAAACTATGCTTTTTTATAGCTCACAAATACTTCCCCCAAACCATCTGAATCCAAATTTATCAGAAATCTGGCTTTGCTCCCCAGCCGGTGCCCCAGAGATGATGCTTTGGGGACACCCCGGTAGGAGCAGGTTGTGAATGGCGATGGCCAGCGGCCCCGTGGCCGCGCTGAGCCCACTTTTGGGGACATGGCACTGGGGCTGGACGGGCACGGCACTGGCTGGTGGCTCCAGTTTGGTGGCAGCTGAGATGTCCAACACAGCTCTGTTTGTGGCACGGACCTATCCAACACCAAGGGGGATTTTGGGGTACATTCAGGGAACGGACTGCAACCGTGAGCAGGAGCGAGCACCTTTTGGGTACGGCGCTGCTGACTGGGCACAACCACAGCCGTCGCCACCTCCACGAGCTGGGCACATCCCTGTGCCCCCACCTCACCCAGCCCCGTGCTCACTCTCACAAATCTCTTGGCGTGGAGCCGCCGCGCGGTGTCTCCGGGTGCGCGCTGTAACCTCCCCTCACCGAACCCTCGGCGTTCCCCCGGATTGTTCAGCCTGTTATCGTTTTTCCCACAATGCGCTCGCATGATCCTCTCTCAGGCTTAACCACATGGCAACCACATCACATAATGCAACTTCTGTTCTGAGATTATTCATATTTTTTTTTTTCCCTATTGTTGCTTTGCCAAGTTTTTCTTCTAATTCTGAGAAACTGAATTTAAAAGAGCAGTGTCTCCGGCACAAGGACATGCTTAGGAGGCAGCGTGAGCAAATCAACCCGACAAGTGTGTTCACAGGAGTCAAACTGGGGGGGAGCTGTGAAAAAGCAAAACAAAAGCCCCTCCAAATGTCTATTTTTATTTTATTTCATTTTCTGGAATGCCTCATCACATGAAATAACAATACATCCTGGAGAAGAGACTGCGAGCGGGCTCCAGTGAGGGGGCAGCCGAGGAGAGTCTGTTCCAGAGGAGGATTTACACGCGCCCATCACAGATGCCAGTTCCCAGCAGATCAGGATAATTACAGGGACCTGCGCCATTTGGGATGTGCCTGAGCCCCAGTAGGGGAAAGGGACGGATCCTGCTGGGCACACCGGGTCCTGGGGGGATGCGAAGGGGTGGGAGCGTGGCTGGGAAGCTGGGGAAGGGGGCAAGGAACGGGGCTGCCCCAAAAGGGCAGCAGGAGGGATCCGGACAGAGGGACAGGGACACCTGCCTGTGTCCCAGCAGTGCTGGGGGTCCGGGAAGTGCACCAAAACCCTGGTATTTCCACCCAGAGCCTCCTGTCCGTGGCAGCCACCAACTGCCTGCTTCGTGACATCGTATCTGGCATAAATTCCCAGAAAGGGCAGCAGATTGCAAGGATTTCAACCCTGTCTCCATTGTACCCCGATGTTTTACCCCAAGCTGGCACCTTCTAAATAACTTCCCTGGGAGCAACCAGCTGATGAGGTTCTGCATGCAGGCGGGCGTGCAGAATGTGGCCCGACACCTTCTGTGCTGGTGTTTTCTGGAAGGACACCTCAATTCAGGGGTTCACTGAGGTTTAATTTTTTAGTAAGTGTGAGCATCCACTGCCCCTCATAACAATCCCGACCCGGGCAGCCAGCATCATTTCAAATGCTGGCAGGTCCATGGGGGTGTAAGGGCAGAGGAGGTGGTCCTCAGCCCAGCTTCAGGCTTGCAGACCATTTTTGTTCCTCTCACTTTCATTTTACAGCTTTGTTTGGGCCCGAGAATTTCCACTCCGCATCTGTTTTCTCATGAAACTGGCCTAGCTTTTATTTTTTCTCCATTTCTGCATCTTTTAATTCTTGAGTCATCAGCCGTACTGACCAGTTTAGCATAAGAAATGAAATTAATTCTCATGCTCAGGCTCCAAATGTAAATTCGTTTATTAATAATTTAAATAGATTTATTTATGCAGTTTGATATTTTTCAGGTTCAGGGAAGCGATTCATTTTTCTCGCGTTGATGATCAACAGACACCGTCATTAAGCTCTTTCTTTCCCCATCCTCCTCTTCCATCCCAGCCTTCTAAACAGATAAAAGATCGGAGCCCGCTGGTCTCGGCGGGCTCCCAGAGAAGCTTTCCATCAGCTAATGTAGGTAAATAATTAATTCTACCTTATCTTCTATCTACTCCGGACATTTCCTCCCTCGAAAAGGGATGGATTTTCCTCCCAAGCGTTTCCAGTTACCACCATGCGAAGAGTTTCTGCCAAGTGCTCTGAGCTTCTGCACTGAGTGGCAGCTCCATTTTTTAGCATTATCCAATAAAAAGGCTTTTTTTTTTTTTTTTTAGCTCTTGGTGTTGGTGGAAACCAGGGAGCAGAGGCACCTTGGTCCCGGGGAGCTGTGTGGTCTCTGCACAGAGCTGGAGCTTCTTGAAGCGGACACCCAGCTGGGGGCAGCTCACAAAGCATCCCGTAGGCAAAAAACCCAAAGCACCAAACACGATCTGAAAATCCCCATGGCCAGAGAAGCTGGGGACTGGATGGCACCTTCGGCAGCGGGTAAATTTACTGCTCTGATTGAAGGCAGCTGACCTCCGAGTGCATCTACAGAACATCACGGTGAGGCCGGGGAAAATAATATGGTAAACGTTGATGTGTTAATGGCAGCCACAACATCTCGATCCCCTCCAGATAGGGATAAATGGCAAACCCAGCTCCATAGGATGTGGTGGAATATTTTAAGCAAGAATCACGTGTATTTACTTAGAATTAGATGTCCCTGAAACGAAACCCTCAATCTGAAAACCCACAAGCTTTGAGCCCAGAGTCCAAGCCCACCTCATGACAGATTTTTGCACCTGGTTTTCATCTGCGTAATGGGTCCACCCAGCCCTCTGGATAGGAATACCACAAAACCCTGGGAATGTTTGAAATTTAGATCCGTTTCCTTGTGGTTTGGACCCCTCTGAGATGAATTGAACTTTCGATCAATCTGGATTTGCTTTTCTCCTGTGGGATGACATTCCCTTGCTGAACCCGTCAGGCTCGTGTGACTCTCGCCCGGCTTCACGCTCTGTTAAAAATGGGAAATTTTATTTCAAAGACTTGCAACTTTTTGCCCTGAATTGTTCTGAAGCCTGTGCAAATGTGGCCGAGCCAACATGGCCTCGGCTTTGGGAGACTTTTGTTATTTTGTCTGGCAAAGCACAGGTGAGGTGCCCCTTGTTGGAGGTTCTGCCTTCACCTTGTGCTTGCTCACGATGCCCGTGGAAGACGTCAGACAGACAGACACAGACAGACAGACGTGGAGCACGGGGGCAGCACGGCTCGCCTCGCGGCCAGCTTTCCCACCATCCCAGTTCTGCTCGCTTTCATGAAGTTTTAGCATTTCTTTTTTATCTCAACCTTGCAGGCTTCAAAGCCAGCATGCAGCCAAGCTCTACCTGCTGCAGATGGGAACGAGGCAGCTCGTGCTTCCCGTGCTCATCCTGTAGAACTGGAATTGATTTATTCTGGTTGCAGCACTGACGACTGCAGCTCCTGGGTGGATGCAAAACCAGGCTCCTCAGAGTCTTTTTTAGCATGCTGGCTCTTAGGAAACCCTTTGCAAGGGCAACGCCACCATCTTCTGCTTTTGACAGCAAAACCTGATGCAAATAAAAGCCGTTTTCCCCATTTGCTTACGTGGCCTGTTCCTGCAGGCAGGAAGCAGAGCAGTTTGTGAGCATCGCCCCATGAGAAAGCACCCGAAAACTTCCCCGGTGCTGGCGAGCCGTCGAGGCTGACGTCGGGGAGCTCCCTGCAGGAGGAGATGGGCTGGAGCACGCTGCGGCTCGGGGATCTGGGGTGCTCCTGGGGCATCTCCTCCATGCCCTGCACGGTGTGAGGACAGCAGGGTGTCCTCAGGGGCTGCACGTGATGGTTGTGCCACCCAGATATGGCAGAGAAGCAAGAGAAACCCGCGCCGACAACATTTCCCGCAACGACAACACTCTTGTTTTTTGGATCACGAGCCCGATCTGTCAATTAGCGGGCTGCGCATCGGCTCCAAGCGCCGTGCCCAGAATAGCAGCAGCGACGTGTTGAAGCCTCTATTAAATTTATTTTCAACCACGAAAACCGAGACACGTCTGCTCACGTTATCGCAGCGTCGCCGGACGTTCTGCTTTGCTTTGCTTCGCTCGGGATTATTTTGGTGTCTGTGTGCATTTGGAGCGCGGTGCCCGGCCATATGGCCCAGGCCAAAGGCCTGCTCTGTTTAACCAGCACGAACGGGTGGAAGATGCTGGGCACAGCTGCATGTGCACATCCCAGTTCCCCTTTTCTGTGCTGTCCTTTGCCAGGCCACTGGGCTCTGTGTGGTTCAGAGCCTGGGTCCGTGCCCCTCCCGTGCCACTCAGCTGGGGCTGGAGGTGCCAGGAGACCCCAGGTCCCCCCATCCCTGCTGGAGGATGCGCTCCAGCCGTGGGTTTCCCTTCATCCTATCCCCAACCTGCTGCAGGAAGGGCAAAATTAATTCCTCCTTCCTTGTGTTTCAAAGGTTGAGAAGGAATTTACAGAGTTTCTGCATCCCTGGAGAAGGGGGAGCTTGCTGCAGTGCTGCAAGGGGGTGCACAGGAGGGGCTGCATAGCTGCAGCCTGGCAGGGAGGGGGTCACAGGGCCAGCTGGGGGTTTTCTCCACATCCTTCTTCATTCAAACCATCCTGCTCCCCTGCACTGCTGGCTTTCTGGTGGCTGGGGAGATGTCCACGACCACCCGACATCCCTCTGGAGAGAGGTTTCCTCCAGCACAAGGCTTCTGCTCCCAGCAGCAACCCGCAGCCCTGTGCCGGGGAAGGATCACCCACGGGTGACCAGCACCCACGTCCCTCACCAGGGAGCCCCCGCCAGCATCTCTGCAGCACCAGCTTGTTCCCTGCATAATTCCAATTATCTTTGACGATTAACAGCCCAACTGCAGCACCTAAAACAATGCACTGAGCTGATGGAAGTGTGATAAGTCGTGGGGAGGGGGGAAATGCTTTCAAACATGATCGTGCAGCAGATAAGGCTGCTCGTGGGGGATTACGTGTGATACTGGGGATGTAAAACACCGTGGTTCTGCAGAGAGCATTCCCAGCTGGGGCTCTGGGCCGTGTTTCAGACACCCCCATCCTTACCTGCTGCATTTACCTCTTGCTTGGGTCCCCTCCTGGTGCTCCAGGCACTGGGGCGAGCGTGGTGCAGCAGGCGGGGATGCAAAGCCACGTGCAGGAGGTGATGCTCAGGGCCCCAGCCGGGGGGACACGCAGAGCCCTAGTGGATTGGTTTGCACTTTTTTGAAATGAGCAATAATTTTTTGTTTAAGGCAATTTTTTCCTATGGAAAGCTCACAGTGTGTCTCTCTGCTTTGCTCCATTTTCGGGGTAAAGGATGGGTACTCCTCTGCTGGCTTTCGCCACCCTGAGCCCCTGCTGGAATATTTCCTTGTGAGAAATCCTTTTAGAAAGGTTTGAATGGTTTCTGGAGACGCCCCAACAAAGGCTGAAAATGTTTTCAGCAATATTTTTTTTATTTAAAAAATGGGTTAGCGTTTGGAGGAACGCAAGAATGGTCGGGGGAAAGGCAAAAGGTGGTGGGATGGGGATGGGGACGAGGCGCAAAGCCTGCATGGCTGGGGGCTCCGGGACCCCTGTGCTGGGGGCAGGGGGGCCTCTCCTTCCCGGCACAGGGTTGCTGAAAGCGCCTTCCCTAATTTATTGGTTTTTCTTTCTCACGGGTGGAAAAATCAAGGGCAGCGCCGCGCAGCCTGCTTGCAAACGTGGCTTCCAGGGAAACTTGTGAAAGGACATTGATTTATGATCAAAAGGGAAAAAGCAAAGCAGAATAAAAAGAATACTTAAGACTTAAAAACAGGGAAATCTCGTTTCTTCCTGTGTAGGTGTTACCTGGGAATCTTTCATGTTAAACTTAAATGGAATTAAGAATGAGGGGAAAATCACCCTGGGACTAGCGTGATCCTTGTAGCCCTCTATTAAAATTAATACTGGCATTGATCTGTACAATTTATTAATAGCCCAGCGCCAGGAGAGGGGCTGCCGTGATAAACAGCTCCAGCCCTAATTTGGAGCGTCCCCGCTCCGGCGGGGCCCCGTGCAGCATTGTCACCTCGGCTCCCGGTGATTTTATAATTGGTCTGAGTCGTTACTATTCAAACCCTGCAGAACCAATTAGCAAGAGTCGTCTCTGACCTGTGGTTTCTATGGCGTGAGGGAAACTAAAGACTTAAAATGAAAAACCAAGAGCAAAGACCTAAATCTTTTTGGCTGCCTGATTAATAATCCTGTCAGGCCTATCACAGGCACTAAACAGTAATGCTGGTTGCAGCTGAATTTTTTATACTTTCTATTAATCTTTAATGATAGCTTGGTCACCTAGTCTCTTTTATCTTGTCAGATAAATGTATGGTTAACAGGATAATGAGATTTCTAAGGCTCTGTTCTAGCTTACAGCCATGCAGTGCATGGGGTGACCCCTGCCCCTGCCAGGGAGCGGAGCGGAGGTGATGGTAATTGCTGGATGTGCTGGGAATGTATTGGAAGCTGATGGATGGTTTAAACTTTGATTTGGGGTCAGGAGGTCCCCTGGCTCTGCAAGGCAACTGTGGTTTTATTACTTGCAGGATCTGATGGGGATGTAATTAGATTTAGCTATTGCTTTATTAATAAGTAATTGTTCCTACTATTGCTTCAGGTTAGCAAATATATTCCGCTGATAATTTAGGGCATTGATATGGCTTTATTTATTAATAAACGGGAATGTATATTTTTGCCTATAGCAAAGAACGGCGCACGGCTCTCTCTGGCCACCTCTCCCGGAGTGAAGGATTTGTTCATCAGTAATTCAATAATTAACCTAATTCTGGGAAGCCCGTCTGTGCCGGCTGCGAGGCAGGGCGCAGGCTCGCGTGGCCGCTGGAGAGGTCAGCGTGTGGGGACAGGAACGGTGTGGGTTGGGGACACTCCGGGGCCTTCCCAATGCAGGGGGACATGGATATGGGGACGGGGGATGTGGCCCCAAGCCCTGTGCCCACGCAGGGATTCCTGCACCCGCTCAGCATCCCGAGCTGTGCTCGGCGCACGGCTTCGCATCGTGGGAAATGCACTCAGCAGGTCTCTCCTGGCTGCCATTTCCCCTTCCCTTTTCTTTATTTTCTATTTTCCAGGAAGCTCAGGGGCAGCGGGGTCGGTGCGGTGCAGGAGCTGAGCACCCTGCCCGGTTGCAGGGTGCAGGGCCCCGGGGGGGGCTTCGTGTGGCTCGGCCGCCCGCAAGAAGCGCCGTGCATTAATTATGTTACCATGTAGAAAGCTCTGGCCTGTCACATACTTTTTTTTTTTTAAGCTCTGTTTTTCATAAAGTGGTCCTAAAATGACACGGAAAGCAGCTGCTTAAGCAATTGTGCCAATTAATGGGTCTCTGAAATTAAAACGCCTACACAGTCTAGATGAGATTTCTCCAGGAGGGAATTCAGCAATTGTCTTCATGATAATCAGGCTTGACTTGTCTTAGCACACATTAATAAAAAAGCAAATGCATTCAAAGAGATGCCCTTTAGTGGAGAATATCCACAATATAGTAATGAGTCTCCAAAAAAAAAAGGGGGGGGGGGGGAGGAGAGCGAGAGATAGGAGCAATGGCTGAGCCGCTCCGAGCGGCTTCCTCGCAGGAAGGAGACTTGTAATTCATGTCATGGACTCGCTGGATTCTCCTGCTGCAGCTCCTGGTTGTAAATCTGCCCCCGGTGCCGTGGCAGGGTGGCACGGGATGGGGGGCGAGGGCAGCGCGGCCCCGACGCAGCGCTGGGGGCACCGGGTGCGTGGTGGGGTCTGCCCCGAGCTCTTTTTGGGGGATGGAAGGAGCAGCCCCAGGGATGCAACGTGTCGAGATGTGATGGGATGTGATGCACGGCACGTGGTGCTGGGCCAAGCTGCCCCACTGCCACCCCTGTCCCCCCCTTCTAGCCCTAAATTTCCAGCCCTGTGTTCCTGGCCTGGGCGGGTGAAGGCTGCTGGTGGTGTGACTGCAAGGAACCACTGCCTGCGGAGTTGGAGCCCTGCTCCTTTGGGTGCTTCTTGACTTGGTTTACAGCTGCAGATGGGATGGAAGAGGAGTCAGCACTTTGCCAGCACACCGGCGACACTCAGGGTGCTCCAGGAGCACTTTGCCCACGGGGGCAGGAAGGGGCAGACGTGCAGCAGCGTGGCCGAGACCCCCTGGGCTGTGGCTTCCTTGTAGTGGGACCCCCAGGAAGCCCGGGGTGCGATGGGGGGGTCCCTGGCTGGCACCAACACTGGTCCAGGAGCAGCCCCAGCGGGCACCGCACGTGTCCGACACATGGTGGATGCCCGGCTGCTCTCTCCTGAGCTCTCCATAAACTGCATCTGGAGCTCGGAGCTGAGCCCCGGTCCTCGCCGGGAGCCTGGAAAATTCACGTCCCCCCTCGGCTCTGCTCAGCTGCGTCCCGTCGCGGGCTCAGACCTCCCCGAGGAGAGGACAGGAGCTGGGAGCGGCCCCCAGCTGCGCCCTGCTCGCACCCGTGCCGCGGTGGGTGGCTCTGATGTTACCCTTAACGTCAGGCGTGAGAAAGAGAACATGTTGTGAGCCGGGCGAGATGTTTATTTTCCAATTTAACAGCAATAATAAACTCCTTTATTGCAGCCTCGTTTCCAGCGCCATCCCAGGAGTGTGCGTGACGGCTGTGATAGTCCCGGGCTCTTTGCAGCAGAATGCGGCTCCTGGCAAGGCTCTGACGCTAATAAGGGTGGCACTAACGAGCTTGGGGGAGCCATGCGCACTGCATGGGCCAGCTGGGGAAGGCAGGAGCCACGCAGGGGCTGTGGGGGCTGCATTGGAGCTGAGCACAACAAGGAGACGCTGAGGGGGTCAGGGAAGGGCAGCACGAAGGGGTCGAGGTGGAGGCAGGGGCTGGCACCCCCCAGGACCAGGGCTTCTCCTTGGAGCAATTGCTTCAGGTGATGTCCAAACCCTAAGGCTGTGGGAGCTGGAGAGGCTCTGAGGACTACTGAGGACTTATGCTTCCCATGGGGTCCAAAAAATGGCTTTTGGCCCCAAGCTTTCCAAAATGGCATTCACACCCTGAGCTCCCTGGGCCTGAAGGCATGCGCCTTGAATTTTCGGCTGCGCTTCCTTGGCCTGGAGGGAGGGTTGTCTTCTTTTCTGCATGGGTTCAAGGGCTGCGCCCCGGAGCTCTCCCTGTGCAGCACAGCCCCGTGCAGCGGTGCCATGGCTCTCACAGCAGTGCCAGGGCGGTGTCACCGAACAATTTGGCTCCATCCTGTGATGCTGAGTCAAGTTTATGGCTTTATTCCGAGCATCATTGGAATAAAAAGGCAAAATCTGGGCAGTGCATGCGGGGAACCCCATGTCCACAGCCCCACGGCCCCGCAGAGCGCTGCGGCAGGGACCACGGTGGGTGGAAACGTGCTGGCTGTCCTGGGGGGGTGCATGCGTGCAGGCACGCGTGTGCCATGGTGGAACACACGCAATTATCTCTGCGTTAGGCACCTTGTTTCCTTCCCCTCTTAATTAACTGCTCTGCTGGTGGAGCTTTGCTTCTGTTCGCTTGGCGCTTGCAGCCTTGTGACAGTTTGTCTGGAAATCTCCCCCCCCCCCCCCCCCACCCCCCCCCCCCTCGTTATTTTCATCTCAAAAATTTAAGAGGCTTTAGAAACAAAAGTATTTAGAGCAAACACGATCTTTCCATATGCAAAATTGATGAAAGAAAAAGGCTTACAGCTCGAAAACCCCGCGCCGCTGCCTATGTATAAAAGCAAATCCCTGAGTCCCCGCACAGCCCGTCGGAGGGGGCTGGCACGAGCTGCTGCGGGGCTGGGGGCCCTGCGACCACCCCTTGGCCGTGCTCTGGGTGCCCTGGGGCTGTCCCATGCCTCTTGTGGCCAGACCTGAGCTGGTGCCATGCCCACCTTGCCCTGGGGCTGCCACAGGGTGCTGAGCACCGTCTGCACCCAGGACAGGGGCTGGTGCTGGCCCCGGGATGGGGCATCCCACAGAGCCACTGCTTGCTGTTAGATCACCGATAGCATTTTAGGTTTTTCAGCTCCATCCTGGTTTGAGCAAATATTTTGATTGCAGCTAAGTGAGAACACAACAAATGCTGTTTAGACAAAAGCAACACATTCACTATTAGTTTTAGACAATTTGTCCTAATATTGTTTTGAATCATGCATTTATTCCCCCATAAAGATTTGATTACTTTGCTTGTTCCATTAATCTTTATTTGTTTAATCATCTGCTAAATCTGTTTAATCATTGGTTTAAGTGGAAAGATTACAAGAAGATATTTAATGCTTGGTGGCAGAGCTGCCCCGGCATCTAATCCAGCGCTCTGCTGGATCGCTTTGCATTATCCCAGCTCCTCGCTGCTTTGGAGCAGCAAGCACAAACGGGCTCCAGCCCCGTGGGATTTTCCTCGGCAGTCGGTGGATTCCCAGCCCCTGCTGGTGCCGGGTGGCAAAACCGAGCAGCAGCAAAGCCCTCGCCCCTGCCTGAGGATGCTCTTTGGGATGCAGCCACCCCAGGCCGAGCAGGATGCTCCGAGCCACCTTCAGCGATGGGAGGAGAAACCCTGGCTTCAGGCTTTTTAGCGAGGACGCCCGATGCAGGAGCTTCACGGTGTTTTTTCTCCCAGTGGAGGCTTCTCCCCAGCCTGCTCTGCCCGTGCCTCTCCTCCCTGCCCACGGCCGAGGGAAGGGATTAATATTTCATGCCAGGGCCGTGTTCCTACTTGGCGAGGCTCGGTATGAAACACGCGATATTTCACCAGCCCTCGTGTTTGTCTGCTCCCGCAATCAGCGGCCTCAATCGCGGGTGCGATATTTTATGAATTAATAAAAAAAAAGATCATGGACGGTCCGGCGGGACTCGGGGAGAAAAGTGCTCGGCAGAATGTTAATGAGCACTGTGGGGAATTGCAGCCCCGCTCCCCCCCCCCCCCCCCCCCCCCCCCCACCCCAGCCCCCTGCTCGGGGATTTTCCCTTTTTCCTCCCTTTTTTCCCCAGCACCCCGCGGGCAGTGCCAGCCCCGCGCACCCCTCGCTGCCTCTGCCGCCGGCCGGGCGCCGCGACCCAACGCCGAGCGCTGCTGTTGTGGCAGAGCTTGTACTCATTACTGAATAATTCATTGTTGCATTAATGCCTTCAGATACCATCTCTCTCCCTTTCTCTCTTTCTCTCCCTGTTTCGCTCTGCCCACTTGGGAAAACTTTATTATGCCTTCGCTGACGACAGAGTATACAGATAAAAGATAATTGCTTGGCTTGACTCCCCCATTGATATGAAAATAAGATTTAAATTATTCACTTCAGTTTAAAGGTTAGTTGAAGGTTATTACAGGGGATAAAAAAATCACTCTTCATAACGTTTCTGTTGGAGATGAGACAGGTTTGAAAGGGCTAATTTGCACGGCAGGCCGAGGCGGCTTGTTGTGAATAAACCGAGAGACCCTCCAGAGATTTTAATCGTGAAGAAGTCAATTATTTATAAGCAAATTACGGGGAGCTGCTCGGATACATACAACACGGCTAGTCACGAACAGGGACAAGATGGAACCCATATAACTTAATACACCTCCCTTTGTGCGCCGCCGAGGTCGGTGCCCAGCGCTTTCCTGCCTCTAATCCCGGCTGGAATTTAACGAGCAGCTGAATGCCGGAGCGCGGGCCTGATCCCGGCTCCCTTGGAGTCCTGTTTATTTTATTCTTCCCCTTCGGTCTCCCCGCTCGCAGGCTCCGTCTCCAGCTCCCTTTTGTGTTGCCGCGTTGTAAATGGAATTAAAGGATTGTAAATTTTCCTGCCGAGCAATAGGTCTTGAAAGCGGGACGCCTCTTTGCAGAGCGATCGGCTTTACCCGAGCTTTCACTTAATGCTCTTTTATGTACGAAACTATTTTAGTGTCTGGTGCTGGGAGAGTGGCAAATCTCCTGTACGGAGTTAATAATTAATGCCACGGTGGCTTTGGGAAGCCGGGCTGTATTTCAGCAGTGGTCTCGCCCTGACCGCAGCGCTCTGTATTCATCATCCGCAGCCGCTGCTATGCAAATAAATAGCTACGGAAAAGCAGAATCATTGCCCACTGTGCTCCGGGATCCCAAACCCCTGCATGTGTAACGCGCCCGCATAAATCACCGCTGCTGTATGGCCGCATATATATAAAGTATACGTGTAATAGGGAGATTATGTATTCAGCCTTCAAATGTAGGTGCATTAAAAAGACATCTCCATCTTCCAGCTGGATGCCTGCATCAATACGGGGAAATGCAAATGCGCTTCCCCACCTCGACGTGAGCGTCGCTCTGCAGAGGGGCCTGCAGCTCGCCCCTGCCCCATTTGGGGTAATATTTGCATTACCCTAAATATTATTGCGCCATGAAGGTTTGGGTTTGGTGGCTCCCATGGCAAAACTCATCGTAATGCCTCGTGCTCGAGGCAGGGCCGCGGGGCTGGGCTGGTGTCGGTGGGAGCTGCAGCACCCACGCAGGGATTTGCTGTGCGCTTTCCAGCTAGCCCCTGCCTCCCGTTTATTATTGTTTCAGCAAATTCGGATGGTGTAAGCTGAAGGCTCACCTTGGGCTGAACTTGTTTAAGTTTTGGGGGAAATCCAGCTGAAATAATATATCCGTTTCCCCGAGTGTGTTTAGAGGGGAAAAAAAGGCCTTCCCTTTGCCTTTGAAAAACAGCAAAATAGCAGCAGTGTCTGTGGGAGCTCCTCAGAGCCTCTCCAGACCCAGCTTTTGGCAGGACGGCTCCTGCAGGGGATGCGCTGCTGGGACGTGCCTCGGGTCCTGGTGGCGTGGAAACCCCTCAGGCCAAGTCTAGCCAAGAAGAAATTAATTCCATCGAAACCTGCCACGATGTGGAAGTTGTGCTCCCCGCCTTCCCTACTCGGAGACCACCACTTTGGTGATAACGACGGCTTCTGGAAGAGGATGAAATAACCCCAGGGACAGCCCTGGTGTGAAGGCACGGCTGGCCGAGCGCTCCAGGACAGCTCCGCACTCTGTGGCTGCTTCACGCTCTTCATTTGGGATTTTTTTCGCATTTTTTTCACTTATTGGCTGCTGAGTATTTTTCCGTCTGCGTCAGTTGTGCCACTACCCGACTGCGATATTCTGCCTGGGCATTTTTTTTGAAAGTGCCACCGGTTTTCAGCGAAATTGCCGAGTTTTGGTGATGGGAGAGTGTGAGCAGCAATCCGCCCGCTCCCTGCGCCCAGACCATAATCGGCTTTTTTACCCAGACTTCTTGCACGCGTTTGTGGCTGCAGGTTCTGCAGATTTCTGCACGTTGCATATAAAAACCCAGGCCCAGAGTTTCCCAGTGGGATTTGAGATGGAAATCCCTGAATCCGCTCCTCAGCTCCCCCCGCAAGCTGGGGGTGGGTGCCCGCGGGGGCGCCGGGGTGGGCTGGGGGCTGGGGGCTGCGCGCTCGCCGTGCCCCCGGAGCGGCTGTCGCTGCAGCAGGGCTGCTCATCAGTCGTCCTCCTCCGCGGCGTGATCAGAAAGCCTTCCAGCTGTCAGCCAGCGTTATTTATGCTTGTATATTTTGTTTGAAATGAGATGTAAGCAAAGCCCATGTGTGCCTCCAATCTCCTTTGTAGCAGAAGAAAGGAAAGAGTGAAGAATATGTTTGCAATCATGTCTGGCCCTTGATTTGTAGCTTTGCTCGGTGTTGATCCAGGGTCTGGAGCGTACCTGCCTCTGTAGGGAAGCAGCAGCTGAGCTATTTCTGTATGCACAGAGGTGTCGTGTTCGAGTTAAACCCTTTTACCTTTTATTTAAAATTCACAGAGGCTTGACAGGTAATCTCAGGAGCTGGATCATTATGGCAGCCAACGCTAACCTGTAGCAAATGATGCCTTGTAAATCCCCTGGCTAAAGAAGCGGGCTGTGTTCCGCCTCCCCTTTCTCTCCACAATTAGTGCCGCAGGCCCAGGGCGAGCTCCCTGCTCTGCGCTGCCTCTGCCTTCCCTGGGCCACGTCTGCAAACCTCGCCGGCAGCGCCGCCGTGCCCGGCACCCACAGCTTCCACAAATCCTGCTCAGGGGAACAGGCAGGCTGCAAATGATCTGTACTGATCCCTCAAATGATTATTATTGTTGTTGTTAGTCTTATTAATTTATTAATAAATATCCCTGCTGGTATCCCGCAGCATCACCCAGACCGATGCTCCTGGTCGGCGCTCCTGCCTCGCCGCTCTCCGTGCCTGGGAGGGCGGGGAGCTAACTGGGAGGAACTGGTGGAGCCGAGGACGTGTGGATGGTCACTGCTCAGGGTGATCACATCGCTACGGGCTGGGATTTCCTGGTGTGGAGTGCCCGCACGATGAAGCACTCACCTGGGGAGGAATTGCTGCCCAGTGCCCTGCACAAGGACTGGGGCTGTGGGTACCACGGGTGGCTCTGGCCACTTGGGGAGGAGGGGGTTTCAGCAGTGCCTCCCCTCCTGCTGCCCTGGGAGGGACTGGAGCAGAAAATAAACACTGTCCAGCTCTTTAGCAGCTTGCCAGGAGGCTGGGCCCCTAATTCGCTTGCATGCTAGCCTTGCCTTCGTGTTCAGAGGTATAAAAATTCCTCTTAAATCATTCAGTGGTTCTCTAATGTATTCACAATGTGGACTATAGAACAAGATCTGAAACACTCTTTTTTCCAGTAAGACTATTAAATGGTGACACTTTGACACCAGCAAGAAGTATATGAGATTAAAAAGTAAAAACTGCATAGAAATCTAAGTGCCTCCACATACTGCTAGAATAAAAATTGCTGTTAGGAGCATTAAAATAGAGCACTTGTCAGGAGCGACGGCTTCCAGAGACATGCCTGCTGCTTTCTGTGGCATCAATGCATGCGATTTCCTCTTAGGTAAATTACAGAGCATTTAGAGCAGGCAGAGGATGCGCTCGGAGGCGGGCAGCGCGGTGCTTTTAGGTGCAGGATGAAGGCACGGAGGGGCAGGCGGGCTGCCTGAGGGGCTGGTGCTGGGGGAAATCGGCGAGGGCAGAGCAGGGGGAGGCTTCGTTTGTGGGGCTGTGGGGCTTCTGCGTGCCCTCTGGGGCACAGCCTGGCATGGGGAGGGCTCCCTGCAGCCCAGCAAGGCCGTTTTGTCTGCCTGTGACATTTGAAATCCCCTGGAGGCAGCCGGTGGATGAAAGCAGGAGATGAAGGAGCTGGCTTTTCTTGGCACGATTAATCATTTATTAGCTAATCAAGAGCACTCGCAGGAGATGAGGAGAGAGCAAGCGGATTGTTTCTAATAGGAATTAGTTAGGTTACTTTTTTCCTCCCCTGTACTCTGATTTCCCAAGGAAGCTGTGCTTGCAGAGGTTGGATCTCCAGCAGCCATCATCCATCCCCATCTCCACCCAGCTGCCAGCCCCTGACCCACGGACAGCCCCACGGACAGCCCCATGGACACCAGACTCTCCTCCACCATGCTCCCCATGAAGGCAGCCCTTTTAAATCCCCTGTTAAACCCCTGGTTCCCGGAATCATGCTGGGCACAAATCTCCATTTCCTCAGCAGAGAGTCAGGTTTCAACCTTTGTGGCTTGAAAATCCGAACACTAGTCTCGCAAACTAAATAAAAATAAGACAAAATATATTACATTTTAAAATCTTGTGACATTTTGGAGACTGACTCATGATTTTCAAATGTTTGGAAGCAGTAACGCTGCAATCAATTTTGCCGCTTCTTGGATGATTGCTTTCAGAGAGGTTTTAATTCTACTATAAATACTTCAGCTGTACAACAGCAGTCTCGGTCAGATATGCAATAATACCCAGTTCTGCATTTCAGGTAAGGCTTTAAACTAAATTAAATCTCCTCAGTATAGCTAATCAGAGATTAGCTTTGATCACAGTTTGTTAGCCCAGGCCAATCCTATTCAAATCCTCTGGCAGACCTAATATCAAGAGTGCTTTGTCCTGTGCTTACGATGTGAACCCCCTTCCCCAGGGCGAGGCAGAGGAGCTTTTCTCCTCCTGCTTTTGGGCATTTCCTTATGAGCAGCAAGGTGTTTCTCTAAAGGTGATGGAAACCAGGTGGAGCCTGGCTATAACGGTCCCACGCTGACACCGTGTCCAGGTGCTCTAGCTCAGATTTGGTAACTGCAGCGTGCTCCTTTCTATAAGTACATTTGAAAGCAATGGAAATTGTGTCTTTCCCTTCCAGCAGCAGCATTGCAATCGCAGGGTGAAATAAGGCAGCAGCTCCCTGCTGCAAGGTTTCCTTCCAGCTCCCGAGAGGACGAGGAGACGTGGCCCTGCAGCTCCCTGCAGCCGTGCCCTGCAGCCGCAGCAGTGCCCACGGAGCTGGGTACCCCTGGAGCTGGGTACCCCCGGTACGTGGGAGCACTGCACATGGAGGCACGGCTGCGTGCATGGATGTGTGGGCACGCACCTGCTGCCTGCACGGTGCCCGTGCTGCTCCCCTCCCTGGCCGTGAGCCCTTCCCCTCCTTCTCCCTGTGCGCGGCACGCGCTGCCTCCCTGCGATGGCTGGAGCCAGCCCTGTCTCCTGGTTAGGAATGTTCTCCATTGTTGTTGTTCCTCTGTATTATTTATAGCCCGGTAAGTGTCTGAGATCACAAACACTGATATTGAGCTTACTTAGCTAGCCAGCAGTATTCTTGTTTGAAACAATATAGTTTGACTGTTGCTATCGATTTTAGAGGGCTGTGTGATGGGTAAGAGTTCCTTTGAGCCAACTGGTATATTAAGCAATCATTTCTATAGCAGATGACATAACTCCCCCGGCATCGGTTTGCCCTAATGGGCCTGGTATTACTCATGTGCTAATTGATTGGGCATGGAGAGAAGAAAAGCTAAATTCACTTGCGAGGTGATTTTTATGGCCAGGCTCATAACAGAGGTAATTTGCTGAAAACGCTCAGTCCCTCTCCAGTTATGTAGCGTAATCTGTGTTCCTGCACTCCATCTCCATGCAGCGCTTCAATCAGCAAACCGTGCTCCGTTTGGGGCATCCGAGGTAAAATCCCCAAGGAGCCAGCATGACAGAGCTTTTCTTTCTTCTTTGCATTGTGCTGGAGAACACACGGCCATGCCCAGCGGCACGGAGAGGCTCTGTGCATAGGAGCCGGTGCCCCCACCCCAGGGTAGGCTTCAGAAGAGCTCCAGCTCTCTTGAAACACTCTGTGTAGGGGGCAAAGTGTTTATTTCTGTAGCAGCCGTAGAACGTTTCACCCCAAATACACAGGGGAGCAGCTGCCCAGGAAGCATTCGTGCCTGCGTCACCTGCACCACCCGACCAAAGGACATCGCAGAAGGCACCGTGTGAAGCCATGAAGCCCGAGCAGTGCAGGGCAGAGCTCAGATGCTCGGTGCGGTGCCACTCGCAGAAGGGCTGTGTGCTGCCTGTCATGTCGTGCACATCATGTACCCGCTTGTCTTTGAGCCACGTGGACGTGTTTCAGCTGTGATCCCGAGCACGGGAGCTGCATCAAAGGCTCGGGGTCACAGTCAGAGAGTAAGGAGAGAAAAAAGAGCAGGATGAGCAAGGGAGCACAAAGGAGCCCCTACCTCTGAAGTTTGTGCAGACGTGAGACCATGCTGACAAACAGCAGCTACACTGCAGTCCCCATGCACCTTATTTTGGGTCCCCACACAGCATATTTTGGGTCACCATGGCCATTTGCTGTTCCCAAGGCAGGCACAGCGCAGCACTGTTGCATCTCATGGCTGGGAGCACCTGCACTGCCCAGGGGAAGGCCCAGCAAGGGGAATTTGAGACCGGCTGCAAAAACCCACAGCAACTGGGAAATCCCTGCAAACCCTCCTCCTCCTCTGCTGAGAGACCTGGAAGTGTTAACAGCCTGGGAAGGTGGCTAAAATCCTGACTTAATGTCTCATCTCTCGAAAACCACTGATGTGCCCCGTGTCTCTGCCCGGTGCTGAGCTGGGATGGGGACAAGGTGCCCCGCAGCATGGACACAGACCTGTCCCTGTCCCTGTCCCTGTCCCTGTCCCTGTCCCTGTCCCTGTCCCTGTCCCACCCTGCCAAGCCCAGGCCCATCAGCAGCACTGCCAAATGCTTTCAGGTATTCGGAGAAATTTTCTAACAGACGAGGACTTGTGCCTTTGAAGTCCTCAGCTGCCTGCCTGAAATATCAAAACCGGGGGTTAGAGCAGCTCAGAATATCACTAGATCTTGGAAAAAAATGTCAGAGACCGGTGCTCGTTATCTCGCCGGAGACTGACGGATTTCTGAAGCCAACAAGGTGGGCTCTTGTATGCGTATCAGCACGGAGCATCTCGCTAACCTGATATTTCTGAGTTGTTGTTTTTTTTTTTTTTTTTTTTTTTTTTTTTTCCTAGAGCTGGAAGGAAGCCAGTCCTACAAAAGGCATGGCACGGACTCCCCCAAAAGCTTATTTTGGGCTGCCAGTCAGCCAGATCTGAAGCAGCACAAAAACCTGAGGCTGAGGCAGAAGGACACCGCGGTGTCCCCAACCATCGCGGGGCTGCGCTCCCTGCAGACTTTTGCTGCCCTCGGTCTCCATCCCAAACAAAACCCACACGGGTCGTGGCCCCCTGGCTGTGTGTGTGTACGGGGGGAGCCTCAACACCGGGACCCCCGAGGCCACGGAGGTTTTGGGGCAGCAGCCCCCTGCCACCGGCTTCATGCCCAGCACGGCCGCGGCCTCCCGGGGCCGGGCCCGCTGCAGCGGCCGGCGCGGCCACACGGGGGTGGGAGAGGCCTCGGCGGAGGCCTCGGAGCTCCGGGGCCCTCATGGGGATGGCTTCGGGCCCTGCAGAGCCCCGCCGAGCCCCGGGGCTGTTTGTTTGTCTGTCTGGGCATGGCTTTGGTCAAGGCCGGTGGCAATAGTGGTGCCTAATAGTCGCCTGCCAGCGACTCCACTGCCCGCTGCTGTCGAGGGGTGCCAGGGCAATGCCTCCTCCAGGCTGGGCTCGTGTTTTGGCTTGGCTGCCCTCCTCCTGACTCATGGTGTTTAAGGGATCGATATCGCTGTGGATAACACCTCCATGCTGCTGGCGTGGAGCATCGATACGCGGCTCGGCAGCTCAGGGTCTTGTGTAATGCCCATACCCTGCTGCCCTGCTTACAACAGGCTGTTTAGAGACTGACTCAGCATATAAAGTCTGCTTTTCTGCAGAGTTCGAGACAAAAATGCCTCCAGGAGGAAAAAAAAAAACACATAAATGGCCACCAAGCAGAGCACTGCAGCCGGCCCTGGGAAGCCTCATTGGGAAGCTGTACATGGGGAATCTCCATCAAAGCAGGGCACGAAGCAAAGATACGCACTGCTGGGTGTAACTCAGTTCATAATGTTGTAAAACAAAGCTCCAAACATTGCCATTTTCTGTCCCCCTCAAATTCATTTCAGGTTAATGAGGGCATTTCACTTTGACTTCACATTTAGTTAAGCTGAAGGGATACTAAGAGGTAATAATAATAAATGATGATAACACGCTGGAGGAACAAGCCCTGACTTTTTGTCTAATATTGCTGGTGGAAATTTGGGCCCAGGGTTTGTATTCACTGAACCCTGAAGCTTCTGGAATCCGAGTCCCGCATGTGAAGAACTTTAAGTTGCATTTGATGGTGAATGTTCCCTTGTGCAGCTGATTTATAACGCACGGCGACCCAGGCACCAGCCACAGAAGAGCTCGGCTCTTCAGCTGCGCTGTGCTGCAGCCTTCATTAGGAACACAATCACACCCAGGCTGTTTGACGGCTTTGGACTCCTTTCGGAGCGGGCTACCAAAGGGGATTTTATTCCATGAAGTAGACAGAAAAGAAATTCTCATGCTGGGAAACGCACTTCTCTCCCGAGCAGCAGGGCACGCAGCTCGCTGCCGCTGCTGAGTCACCGCGCTCTGCAGCACGTCTCTCCCTTCCTCAGGGCTTTGCTGGGTTCCCTGAGGAAAGAGAAGCGTCCCTGCCTTCATTTCCTTCTGTCCAAGCATCCCCAACCATCGCGGCAGTGCAGGGCTGGGCCGGGGCTGCCTTTGTGCTGCGGCATCTTGCTGCCCTCGGTCTCCAGCACAGGCAAAACCCACACGGGTCATGGCCCAGCAGGTGTGTGTGTAGGGGAGAACCTCAGCACTGGGGACCCCAAATGCCGTAAAGGCACAGCAGGAGCTCCCTCAGAGGCTTTGGGACAGCTTGGTGTGTCCCAAAGAGTTTTCCCTGGCAGGAGAATTTGGCCTTCATGAGGTCTCCATGCATCCTCCAGGAACTGCACATCCCAGCCAAAGACTTCCTCTTTTCCGCTCACACATCAGTCTTTTGATTTGTTGTGAATATTTTCTCATTTTCTGTGTTGTGTTTTGCAGCTGGGTGAAGGCAGAGAAGGTGCCTGGAGTCCTGAGCACCCCACCGAGCCCTGAACACTGGCAGGAGCACGAGCATCCCCGGGCGTGCTGCAACCCTCGGTGCCTGCCACAGGCATGGCTCTTTGCTGGTGCTGGCTGGAATCAAAGTGTTAGCAATGGTTTTAAAACACAATGCTGGGGTTGTGAGGGCTTTTTTTATTTAAATGTGTTATTTCAGTTCAGGTGAATTCAAAGCAAGCATCTTTTTCTGCCACGGGCTCTATCTCTTTAATCCAGAAGCGAGGTGATGTGCAAGGATGCTGTGTGGCATCCTGCTAGCCCCTGCTCAGAGCACACAGGGGCCATTATCAGTGTTTGAACAGAGGGAAAAACTAACAAATGGCAGGAGAGGAGCTGTCTTAGATCAAATCAAAACAAGGCGCTGCATGCATAATCGAGCGAATCACAGGAAGGCCGGGGTTTCTGAAGGGAAACAGCAACTTTTTTTGGTTTCACTCGGAGCTGAAGGCACATCTGTCACCGGGCCCCTTCGCAAACATCTGCTCTCTAACGCAGAAGTAGCATCCAGCTCGCTAAATTGCTGGTGGGAGACCGAGGCCCTCGCATGCTCCAGGCTGACTAACCACAAATGGTTTGCAGTGGCAGCGGGCTGCGAGCCGCGGCCGGGCTGCCGGGAGCTGCTGCCGGCCGGGGGCTGGCTCCGAAACTCGTCCCAGTGCAGCTCCAGAGCCAGTCGCCTCTGTACTGGGAGAGGTGGGAGGGCACTGGGGACGAGCAAAGCCAGCTGATGAGGAACCTCTTTGGGGAAGCACTGCGAGCACGCCGAGCAGCCGCGCTGCTTTCCTGACCTAGTTTTTTTTTTTTTTTTTTTCTCCTTTTCACAGATGAGCACTCCATCTGCAAGAGATTGTTTCTTGACATGAAAAATTTACTTTTTAATGGGCCAAACGGCTGCATTCTCTAAGCTGGATCCAAAATAACCTCTTAGCACATCGCTCTAAAGGGATCTCCAGCCGTCGACCATAAAACTGAAACACTGTTTGTACTAAAAAGCCATTTACAAGCCATTCCCTCCTTGTCTTCTTGGTTTCACGCCGTTGTTCTAAAGCTCCAGCGCTCACTTCTGGAAATGGAAAATGATATTTTGGAACCAAACAGCTTATTGCTTTTGTTTTCAAGTTAAATCAAGCTAGGAAATCAATATATTTGGATTATTTTCTTCTCCAAGATCCAACTGCCGAAGAAATACTGGCAGGCTGGCCGAGGAGAGGCTCGGGGCCAGCAGTGAGAGATGGAGGGGAGGGCTCTGGACCACAGTGCCGGGAGCAGATCCCCAGGCCCTGCTCTGCGGTGTAAAAAACAGCCTTGCACCGAGGCTCTGCTGTCTCCTCACCCCCTGCTGCAGCAGATGCAGGACCACACCGTAACACAGCAGCTCCCAATGCTCCCTCGTGCAGGGGCCAGTCCAGGGAGGCTCGGTTGTGCCACGGCTGCAATTCCCTGTAAAAGAGCTGGGGTTTGCTCTGCTGCTCGGGTGTCCTGCCTTCTTTCACGGCAGCCACAGACAAAAAACAATCATAGGCAGTAAGAAATGGGTTCCTTTGGTAAAAAGCAATAGGTGCAGCAGCCTCAGGGTTCTCGGGACCTGGTGGAAGGCTCAAAGGCCTGGCGGAGCAAATGACTGCTCCGAGCCCTGGTGGCAGCGCTGCCCGTGTCCCTGGGGCTCCCAATGCCTGCTCCTGGGGAAGGCTACAGGGTTTTTTTGTGGTTTTTGTTGCCCAGCAAGACACAGCAGCCAGGCACAGTCTCTTTGCAGAGGGTGAAGTGCCTTTGGGTGTTGGTGTAAGGCTCCCTGGTGGCACCAGAGCCCGGTGAGTGGGCAGGGAGCAAGCAGAAGCACCCGGGCTCGGCACTGCCCTGCCCAGGGACGCTGGAGCTGCTTGAAAGCACCTCATCTCGCCCTTAATCTTCTTTTTTTTTTTTTGTTTCAACCTTTTAATTGTGAAATATTCTGTGTGCGTTTTGTCTGCATAATTATGGGGCAAAAGATGGTGATAAAATAGTTTAAATTAATAAGATTATTAAGTAACCTCTGCTGCTGGTAATTCCTCACTCGAGCAGGCGCGCAGCTCACTGTAATTAGTTTTCTGCTTCGCTGGAGCATGCTTAAAGGAGCTGGGAGGTTTTTGGGGAGAGAAAGCAGCAGAGCTGAGCTCGTAATGAGGCAGGTTTTTGTCAGTGGGAGGTGACAGCCAGGGACATGCCCTCACGGCACGGTGTGGTTGGGGGCTTTGGTCTCTGGCAGAGCAGCAACGGGGGCAGAGCTGGTGCTGGCAGCATGGCCTGGGGACTGTGCCCTGGCACAGAGCGAGGGACAGCCCTGCCCTGTGGGATCACCAGCATGGGACATCGGCACGGGGCTGTGCCCTGCGTCCTGGGGCTGTTCTGGGGCAGGCTGGGCTTGGTGCCCTGCTCACAGCATGTGCAGTGCCACCAGCACCTCAGCAATCACCCCGTTTCGCAGCTCCCTGCCATTTATTTTATTTTGGTGACTGAGTATTGCTGCACAGGTGGTAGTGCACGTGGTGCCACGTGACAGGAAAGCTTTACAATTTGTTGCCCGGGTAAATAATAAATAACAGGTCAATGCCATCAGCCTGGGTTGGCAGGGATAATCAATGGCTACGCAGGTAAATCACCGCATCCAGGCCACAAAACAACTCCCTCCTCTTGCTTTTCCAGGGAGAAAATGAGTCTGTTCTCCTCGGGTCTGAAAGGCTGGCTGGCACTGTGCAGGCATGGTTCTGCTTCAGATTTCACACTAATTTTATTCATTTTCATCCCCGTGGAGGTCTGGATGCCCAGACACTGAGCAAAAGGTGGTCTTAGTGCCAGTGCACGATGCAGCCTCCTAGCACACGGATACCCCTGCACCCACCCCTGCACCCACCCCTGCACCCACCCCCTGCACCCCCCTTTTGCCCCCTGCACCCCCATAGCCCCGTCCCCGCGGCACCACCAGGGATCTGCACACCAGGCTCCGCGCAGCGGCGCCGGCTGGCGCTGGCTGCAAATAAACCCGGCTGCTAATTTTGCAGTGTCAGTCGTTCGGCAGTTCATTTTGGTTAGCTAAAGGCAAACATCTGTGACTCTAATGCAGAAAGCCTTCCTATTACCTATGTCAACAATTTTATTTTTAAACCAGTACGCAAAGTGAGAGGTGCATCCCTTATCTCTTGTACGGCGGCCGCATATGTAACACCATCATATAATTAACAGTCAAGATCATTTACATTGTCGCTTAGCTAATTTTCATAATGTTTTCTTTATTATCAGAGGAAGAAATTAACCCAAGAATTTATTTACATACTAGTCTCAAACAGTAACAGCTTGCTAATTGCCTGTTAGGTGATTAATAAGCTTACAGCAGATGCTAATGAATCGAGAGCTCACTGTTTCAAAGGTGCTCTTGCAGCATGCTTGTGTTTTGGCAGCTTAATTAGTGCAATAATTATGTACTTGTTGCTCCTTCTTTCAAGCAAATACTGTCAAATGCTTAAAAGATTAAAGAGAATTATATCGCTGAGAACTAGCTGCGCTTAAGTATTCTGCTTTTGCTAACTTCCCCGTTGTTTCAAAAATGGAAGCGGATGAATGCAATTATGTCACGAGCGAATGTTGGGAGCTGCAGGTTGGTACCGGGCTGCTGGGGGAAGGATGTGCGGAGCCGTCAGCTGCTCCTCACACCCCGCCTGGGCCAGCCCGGGCAGGAGCTGCTCTGCAGATTTTGATCTAGATTGGGATTGAAGCACTGAGAAAACCTCCTGAGCCGAGCCTGCGAAGGCTTCGCGAGCCTCTCCTGTCGTCAGCTGTCCAAACCACTTTTGGCAGTGGAGAAACGAGAGGTTTTGTGTGCCACGGGGGTAAATCCTGCAGGAAGGTCTTGTCCTGTAGCATGCAAGGCCGGACTGGGCTGTGCTGCTGCTCCTCAGCGGTGGCAAAGCCACCACAGGACCTGTCAGGCTCTGCATTTTTGGGTAGGAGGTCCCGGCGTTCTTCAAACCCCCAGGAAGAGGTGAAGCATGGTGGCGAGCACTGCCCGTGCCAGCCATTCTAAGAGTCTCCACCTTACGGGTGAAGAAGTAGAATTAAACCAGGATGAGGTGGTGGCATGTCCCTGTGTGCCATCACGGGTGAATCACTGAGCCCCGCTCGCTGCCTCCATGCACCCAGAGCTTCACAGCCCTCCCTCACATCCCTGCCTCCTCCTGGGCTGTCCTGCTGCTGCCATGGCTTTTGTCTCAGCCACCCCAGGGGCCTGCCGTCCCCTCGTGAAACACCTCTGCACCTTCTCCAGTTTCCGTGGGTGCAGGAGGGACCGGCGGGGATGCAGTACCCAGGTGTGAGACGTCTGCACGGGGAGCTCCAGCACTGCAGTGGCCGTGCCTCGAGCCCCATCGCTGCGTGGAAATGAGGAGGGAACCGAGGTGGGAAGCGGCTGCGGAGGAGCCTCTCCGCAAGTGTCCTCCTGTGCCGGGATGGAGTGGTGTCCCTGTCTCAAGGAGCGCGCATGGCGGCCGGTGGAGTGCCACTCGACTGCGAACATCCCCTTCCCTCGAGGGAGAAGCAGGCAGCCAGCGCTGGAGATCTCTCCAGCAATCTCCGGTTTCCTTGGCGACAGCCGGCATCTCTCCGCTGCACGAGAGCCGGGGCTTGGCTGGTGGAGAGGAGCCTTTTTTTTATTTTATTTTTCCTGGGAATTAGGCTGTGTCACCCAGTGCACGCTCTCAAAGGTCCCCGTTGTTCCCAGCCACAGCGGCAGCGCCGGCCGGAGCCCCGTGTCCCTGCCGGGATGAAGTCACCCCCCGGAGCAGCCGGCTGCTCGCTGCCTTTCCTTTTGCAGTAGCTGTTGCCATCTTGTTTAATTCCAGCATTATCTGATTGTCACAGCGCGTTTCTCTGTATCAGGCAGCAAGCCAATTCGTTACTTAACCTGTAATTGCACTTTAATATAAGCTATCTCAAAAATGTATTTTCAGAGCGGGTCTTATAAACACACGATATGCTCCCAGCATCAAAACGCCGTGTTCCTTGGGAGGAGGCTCTCGCTAGGACTTGGCACCAGCTCTGTTAGTTTTAGTTACTGATGCTTTATCACGGCTGACACGCTGCACGCAGTTAAAGGGCACAGCCGCTCGGAGCTCGCAGCCTGTAAGAGCCGGCTTCTTCCCAGGAATTTACTACAAATGTGATTTGTTGCTGGTTTGTTGACTTGAACCCTGGGAAACCCACGAATCTTCTAACTTCAGATGAAATCACGTTGTTGTGGGAAATGTGGTGCTTTTCGGTTTATGAAATGCAAACAGGAAGACCTCATCTAGAATAATCGCAAGAATAACAGTCACCAGCATTAATGCGTCCGCCAATGGCTGCTGGCAGATTCACTTTTTAATAACTCCAATTTTACAAATTAAATGCTGACAATGTTTTACTATCGTCCCGTGTTAGTTCCCTGCTGCAGTTGTGCGGGAGGGAAGGTATTCAATCTCCATCTCGACTCATTAATTTTAAAAAGTTGGCCACTATTTGCAAAGTGTTAAGCATATAAAAATTAATGTTGACAAATCTTCGAGGAATAGAATGAAACAAAAGAAATCAATTAAGGAAACAGCCCGCGGTGATGTTTTATAAACTAAACTCTGCTCAGCCTTGCGATGGAAGTTACCAGCAAGCCCCGGTGCCAAATGGAAACCTTAGGAGGGGAGGTTGGGGCTCAGAACGGAGTTCAGCATTTGCTTGAACTACATAAAACCCCGATGGCTGTCAGTGCAACCTCCTCCATCTGCTCTCCCTGAGCCTGGGGAGAAAACTGGGGGGCGGAGGGGAGCAGTGGGGCCCCACTGCCTGCTGCAACAACGGGACAAGCCTTGCTGGACCTTGTGGAGTTTGGAGAAGTCTCGTACAAGATGCCGTGATGAAAGGCAGGGCGGTGCAGTCGGGGTGCCCACAGCCCCACCGTTAATTACGGTGTCATTATTTGCCCTGCATCCCGACGCCTTTATGGGCTTGATGTGGGTGAAGGGAGGTGTCCAGGACATTTCTGCTGAGCTAGAGAGGTGCCGCGGGCCTGCCGGGACACTCTCCCTGCTGCAGGTCCCTCTGCAGATGCAGGAGGAAGCCCTGGGGGCGCGAGGCCACCCACGGGACTTTCCCCTGCGCTCCCAGAGCTGTTCCCACCCTCCTCTCCCAGCTCCAGCTCAGAGCATCCACCAGGGTCCTGGCTGCTCTCCAGCACCGTGGCACTCTCCTCCTTCACTTTCCTCTGTCCTGGGGCAGTGCAGGGGCTCCCAGCAGAGGAGTGGGCACCGAGCAGAGCTGCTGAGCATCAGCTCACCCTCGGCTGCGACCCTGCGCTCAGCACCCTGGCACGGGCCTCGCTTAACCGGGGGACGGTGTTCCTCTGCTATCGGTGAGTCACTTCTGCTTAGGACAGCAGTATAAATTAATTTGGATGTCTGTGTGATCCTATCAGCGTTATCTCAGGCTTTGCATTTTAAGGCTTCTGTGGCCTTCAGAGTAAATAAGTGTTTTCCTCCGGATGACACGAACCTAGAGGAGAAGGGTAAGTTGTCCTGGGCAGCTCTGGCGCAGCAGGAGAAGCCCCGTGGGGTTTTCACCACCCGTTTTCTCGCTGGGCTCATGCTTTATTACACACAGGAGCCTGATGCAGGAGGCATCCCAAAGGAGCAGGCTGAGGGTGACCCCACTGCCATCCCTTCCCCAGGCAGCAATCCCAGGGGATGTGAGCCGGGAGCGCCCGGAGCCGTGCGTGACCTTGTGCAGGCACCCAGCCCCAGCTGGGCGATGTGGCTCTCCTCCCCGGGGTCCTCTCCTCTCTTTCAGGAGAAAATCTTTCTATTGACTGGGTTCCATTTTTTTTTTCCATGTATTTTGTTCATGTAAAGATTTGGAAAGACCCACAAGAAGTTCGGAGGTCTGTGTAGAAAATGTAGCCGAGGAAGAAAGATCTCTGTTCCCGGGGAAGGGTAAAGGAAAGATCCATCAAAGGATATCTCTAGCATTCACTTAATTTTATTACTTTAAGTGACTTTATTACCTTCATCTTGCTTTCTGTTGCATTCCAGCATTTATTTAATAAACCCTTCTCTGGTTTTAAATAGCAGTTTAGTTTTTATGGTAATGCTAAACTTAATCAGATGCTCGAATTAGCTTGAAATTAATTATATTGACAGCAATAACCCTTAGTTCCCTCTTCACATCCTGCATAACAGTTCTCCTTCAAGGCTGTATTGGATGCCATTGAGGTACAGAGATGGGTTTCAGCCCCGTTCCCTGCCGATGTCATTCCAAACGGAGAGGGACCGACCAGGAAAACCTGCACCACGAAGAGCGCCGACCTGGGGGCTGGTGCTTCTGTTAAACCAACAAAATGTGAGGTCCCTTGGGGTTTTGGGCTGCTCCAAGGCTGCCGGGAGTGGCGAGGAGCTGGTGAGTGCTGACAAGGAGGCAGAGGTGATGTTTTCATGGCTCGTTGCCATTTATTGGCTTCCTTCCCCCATATCTCCTGCCAGCTACAGGGGTACGACCTCGGGACCCCCGGGTGTGCCACAGCCTCATTTAATGGGTCAGTGTGAAGGGAGGAGGGAGAGCAGCCTTGGGCCACCATGTGCTTCCACTGGGACCATCTCGGGGATGTGAAGCGAGAAGGAGCAAGGAGCCACCACCTCGCACAGGGAAACGCAGTGTGCGGAGTCCAACCAGGTCCTGCCTGCATGGAAAGGCACCAGGAGAGGTGTTCCCCCTGCCCCACAGCGCCTCCGTCCTGTCGGTGGCTTCTGAGAATTGTTAGAAGTGGGTCAATACTTAGCAGGGTGAGAAAGCCTTTGAGGAAGCTTTTCCTGCTTGGCCGATGGGGCCGGAGCCCAGCCCAGAGCTGGCTTGCTCCAGTTGCACCACGCCGAAGGCAGCGTTACGAGCAGGGCGAGCTGGAGACCTCTCCATCCTCTTGGCGAGGGGCCCTGGACCTCCTCATGGTCTCAGCTTAGAGGAGTCCGTGGGGTAAATCCAAGCGTTGCATTTCCAGGACCTGCTGGCCCTGGCCCTCCGAGCACTCCCCGTCCCCCAGCCGTGCCGGGGGCTGCATCACCAAGGGGCGCAGGCAGTGGTGTCCCTGGGCTCGTGCTGCCCTTGGCCCTTCTCTGGGGACCCTCTCTGCTGGGATGGCTCCAGCAGGGCCGTGGCTGGGTGCCCTTGAGTGTGGGAAGAAGCCTTGCATCGCTCCCCGGGGCTTCTCCTGGGGCTGCCAGCGAGCACCGCTGCCGCCTGCGCGAGAGCCTGGCCACATCCAGCCCCTCCAGCAGCGGCTGCTATTGATAATTGCTCTGTGCTGGTGGAGAGCCATTTATTATTGATGCCAGTTTAGAGGTCTGATTAGCTTAGCACGCCTCATTGCTCCAAAATGAGAACTTTCTCCTGTTAACCCGCGCTGCGCCGGGCACGGCAGCCCCGGCTCCCCCGGGGAGCATCGCCCGCTGCTGGCCCGTCCCAGAGCCCACAAGGTGTTAAAGTGCATTAATGAGAGTGATGTGATAAACCCTGCCAGCACCGAGCCAGCCTGCTTGACTTCGGTGCCTTGCCCTGAAGTCTGATGTGATTTTGCATTTAAATAGCCAGAAGAGTTTGTAATATTAAGGCATGGTTCATTGCCAGTGAAATTCAGGCTAGGTATACACTTCACTGGAGAGCGAAGACAGCCTGATTCATAGAGGATTCCTGCTAAATCTGCTGTGGGTTCCCAGGGACCTGGAAAATGCATTATGGTAAAAATCAACATGACCTTCTGAAAGCAGCGCACGGAGCATATATCTGTATTACTAACACTGGAGCGATACTTGGCTCGGCAGAAATCCTCCCCATTGTTTGTATTCTGGCTGGATGATAGAAAAGTAATCAAATTAGAATTTAAAAAAAAAAAAACAAAACACAAATCGAGCAATATCCACAGCCTGTGTTTAACTTACACGATATACATTATCGTGTGCACGCATACACATGCCCCTATGCAATTGTCATGTTAAAGCTTGTTTTGCTTTTGATTGGCTCCAAGGCAGAATAATATGGGGGCTGTAATGTAAGTTGTTTTTCCTTTTGGAATGAATAACTCTTGTGGTAAAGCTGACACGAAGCATAAATTTGTTAAATTACATAAACATTATTGCGACCCATAAAATTCAATGAATCCTCGTCGCCTGTTTACTCATGGCTGGCTTTACTGTTTGCACAATGTAATTTAACGTGTCAATTTGCTCTCAAATAAAAAACATCTGGCCTTTTGACATGCCAAAAAAGCTGCAGAGATGATCTGAGAAAGGAGCTAAAAGCCCAGTCTTTACATAGCAGTTAGCAAGGGGCTCTTAAAAGGAAGCCAATATCGTTCAGATCAATTGATGGCCTCTTGGCAAACCTACTTCTGTAAACCCTGTAAGATTAGTAAATTTTATCCTAATTAAAATTAAGAAAAGCCACGGAAGGCTGGCGCGCGCTTCGCAATTACATCTCCTGCCAATATTGACATCCATTCTATTGGATTTTTAAACAATCTTATTATTTTGTAATCATGAATAACGAGAAGAAAATTATACTTTTATACGGGATTTTTATTCTGGATGAGCTACAGAGGGCCAGTGCATTAATTCACCTCCCTAAGCCCCTTAGCTCACGATTCTCCTCGAAAACCTCCGACTTTCGTGGTGGGGAGCGTCCGAGCATCCACACACACACCCGCACACGCTAAGAAGGGCCCGTAAATCTCGGCTTAATCCCTAATAAGCAGTAATACCTCTCACTCCCCCAGACAACACACGGGAGATGCTGACCTAAATAACACGAGTTTAGAAGCCACATGTGGCATAAATCCGTGCCGCCTCATGCGAGCTCGCTCTTTGTGCGCAGCCCTCACATCTGATGGGCTGTTACCGCTGATTGATTGAGACATTTATGATTTGCATAGGAGACAGTTTGTGTAATTACGGATTACCGAATAAAGCCAATTGGTTGCAAAGATTAGAGAGGCCAGGTCCCGCCGGAGCCGTAAGGGAACCACACATCATTCCTTATTCCTGTTTTCATCCTCGCAGCCTGCAAACAAAGCGCGGCCCATCAGGTCCCGAGGTAGCAGCCGTGGAGAAATGCTGGCCGGGGAAGGGGGAGGCGCAGCCCCAGCCCCTGCCCCAGCATCGCGGCCCCGGCGAGCAGTAAAAGGAGCTGCTGGAAAGCAAGCAGAGCCGAGCCGGGCCAGACGTCGGCTCGTGGGGTAATTATAAACCCGCTGGAAAAATCAGAGCAGCTTCTCGCTATGAAATCAGGAGGTTACAGTAAGTTCAGGCCTTGTTTTAATTAAGGGAGAGACATCTCTTCCTTAAGGGAACGCCGAGATCACGGTAGGGCCGATAGGGAAGATTTCCCATATTGTCAGCGATGGTTAGACACATTTGTGTGTAAATAAATTGTGATTTCTTTTCACCCTCTAGGACAACACACAATATTTTCTTTTAAAGTATATGGGGCTGGCGGTGGTTTCGCTCTAATCAAGTTCTTGGCATTTCATCCCGGCTTATAATGGGCCTCAAGTAGTTGCACATTTTCTGTAATTGGACTCGAGTAATTGCACATTTCTCTAAATGATTAATGAACGGAATTAGAAAGTTTGAAAAAAGTGGCCTGCTAGGCTGCAGAAACCGTAACGTCAGCAGGGCTGGGGGAGGAGCTGCTGCACAAATATTTATGAGATGGTGGCCACGGGGCCAGCAGAAAGGCTCGCGGCTGTGCTCGGGGGGCGCTGGGGCCGGCCGGGGGGGTCCCGAGCGGGGGTCGGCACGGAGCCTCGGCGGGGATTATCGGGTAGAGAGCTGCAGAGGTAATGTGTCCGGGGTGGCTCCTGCCAAGTTGTGTTTTATCATTTCTCACAGTAGATAAAAAGAAATAAATGAATTCCAGCACATGGATTTCTGCCTTTTTTTTTTTTTTTTTTCCTTTTTATTACAGAGGAGCTATTGCAAGACAATTTCTGCTTTTCCTGTGTCCTGAAGCTAACAAGAAGATGACTCCTCTCGCTCTACACTTATTCTCATTAAAGGACAGGATTCGATACGAGTGTTAGAAACATATGGTGCGATCGCTTGCTTTGGAAGTCGTCTCAGAAGGGGGGGGGGAAAAAAAAAAAAAAAAAAAAAAAGCTGTGGATACCCATATGTAAAACCTGCCTGCAAACATGACGAGGGGAAGGCCGATCCCACGTGCTGCAGCTTTGAATCTGGAAGCACTTACGCCTCCGACGACACTCGCTGCGCCGCGTGGAGCGGCCGGCGGCTTCCCGGGACCCGCAGCGCGCCGCCAGATGTGCACGGGGCTCGGGCGTGGGAACACGAAAAGGGGACAAGTGCAGATGTGCACTCGGGTCCTGCACCCAGCAGGGCCCATGGGGATTTCTGGGGGGTTTGTAAGGCAGCTGGGCTGAGGAGGGGCTGCGGAGGCACTCGTGGTGTGGGGCAGTGGGAGAGGAGGCGCGGGGCTGAGGCCAGAATGGGGAGAGGGGTCTCCTGGCTGCCCGGCCCCCTGGCAGGCTCTCCGTTTGGTTTATCCTTTTGGGGAGGAGGTAGAGCTGCCTCCTGCAGGAACAGGCAGTTTTACGAGCTCCGTGCAGATGACCATGCAGAAAATCTCCTTTTCCCCAGGCCCAGGGAGCACCGGACCTTGCAGTGGGACCTGCAGGGCGCAGCCAGGCTTGGTGCTGGAGGTGCGACCAAACACAAACAAGAGAGCAAATAATGTTGTTTTTTTTTCCTCCCCAACTTCATCCTGATCCACTTCTAAAGCTGCAATTTGCTGACGTGGGTGAAAAATCACTTCCCAGTAGAAGATCCCTGCTTTGGCCCTCTGTTGGAGCCCTGGCAGTGCATTGCTCTCATTTCCCCAGCTGCCCGCTGGCCCCAGCTCTCGCCCAGGCTGGCTGCGCGTGGTGCTGTGTTGCTGCAGAGCACCACTGCTGGCTGCCGGCTCTCTGGGCTGGTCCCCAGACCCGTGAAACAAGGCTCAGTTATGCGAGCAGCCCGCTGCCTGGCCGGCACAGCCCGGTCTCTCACCTCTTAATCATTTTGTCTTCACACCGCTGTGGTTTTCGCACCGCCGCTGGTCCCACTGCACAGAGCCCTCCTGCCAGCAGCAGCCTCCCTGTGCCCGAGGTGGATTGAAGCCCACCCTGCTCCCAGCACCAGCATTTTGCCCTTGCAGCAGGTGGCACAGTTAGAGCTGGCTGGGGGCAGCCCCGGGGAGGGATTTGGGAGGGATGCTTGCCGTGGGAGCACCCGTCCTGGCACCCAGAGCTCCAGCACGCAGGGCTTGTGGCCACAACCCTCCTGCAAGAACAGGGGCACCCCTGCCTTCCTGCACCAAGAGAAGAAACCCACAGCGTGGGGCTGCAAAAAGGAAGCGTTTGGCCCAGCAGAAGGGCGGCTGTGTCAGCAAAAGGCGGCTCCACGCTGCACAGGGCACAGGCTGGGGCTGTGGGTGCCAGCTCCGACCTCTTCCTTTCTGTAGGGAATTGCAGTACCCTCAGCTCTACTCCCCGGTTTCAGCTTTAAAGACGAATGTTTACTGCACTGCTATTCATTTATAAGTTATTTTTCCTTCCTGCTGAGAGGCCCTGTGCTTCCCGACATACACACAGCGAGTTTATTTCTATTTCTAAAGATCCCACCCGCTCTTCCTTAAAAGTCCCCGCTGGTAAGCAGTCCTCTGTGTCCTCCTGCAAACGCTGTCCTACAAAGATGCAGTCCTGTTGGTTTGAGTTAACACCCGGTGGGTAATTCTGGAGCCCACAAAGCCACCGAGTTACCCCAAAGTTGTGCACGACGTGTGCCTGGGTGGCTGCGAGCCCTGGGCGCGGGGCACGGGGACGGGCACGCTGCAGGAGCTGGGGTGGTAACACGTGTGTAATGGGGCACTGCAGAAGGAACAGTGAATGCAAATGACTCGGAGAGGGTTTTATTATTAAAGGGAAGATTGATGGTTCAGCTATCTGGTGTGGGAAAAGCTAGTGTCCTTATTAAATGTAATTATCTGCAGCGCTAATAAAAGCTTGCCCATTTCCCTGGGTCGGGCTGCCCTCTGCTTTAGCTGCGCTCACAAACATTAATAAGCAGCAGCTGGAAGAGCAGGGAGAGGAGTTCAGCAGAGATGCTCATCGCACCAGGCACTTGCTAATTGCTGGTCAAGGACGAACACGCAGTCTATCAGGGCTGCTATTAAACCGGCCATGCAGGACGAGGCGCTTCGCCGTGCTCCGGGCTGCAGCGAGCAGATTTAGCAGTTTGTCTCCGCATGAGTGCCTGCAGGGGGGAGAAAAGGCAGCCCGGTCCTGGCTGCCTCAGAGAAAAATTCACCTGCCTGGAGGTGGAAATCTTGGGATTTTTCTTTGCCTGCACACCAAGAGGTCACCCTGGTGCCCTTGCAGCCGCTCCTGCAGGCTCTTCTTTGCTTGGGGAAGGAGCGGCGCAATGGCCTCAGAGCCAGGAGAACAAAGGCTGTGCCAAGCAGAGGAGGAGGGACCGCCCGAAATGAGATGCTTGGCTGTGCTTTGATCTACCATTGTTTTAATTAACGCCTCTAATAAGAATTTGAGATTCTGGATAAAGCATCCCTGGATCAACAATTTAATGAGCTTTCCCTTTAGAGGAGGTGTGAGCGAGTCCGCGGACCGGGCTCCGAAACTGCCCAGCAGCGCCAGCGAGGGCTGGGCTTTCCTGGGAAAGCTGCGGGAGCAGGGAGCAAGCAGAGGCAAAGCTTCGTGCCCGCTGCTGGGAAAACAAACAGCCCCTTCCAGCTTTCCTTAAAGAAGCACCAACGACGCAGTCCCCATTGCTTTTAGGGGATGTTTCCAGCCTGACTTCCAGCTGGAGGAGCTGTCTGCTCCTGGGACACTGGAAGGACCCTTTCTGGGGCGCAGACCATCTGACCCTGTCAGGGGTCACTGCTTTTCAGCACCTGCCCGCAGCCGTGGGTCATCCCAGGAGGGGCTGAAACCTACAACATCACCAAAACCCCACAGACCGCTTCCCCCTCCTCCACCAGTGGCACAGAGACAGTGGCATTCATTTGCTGGAAGTTTGTAAAAACCAAGAAAATGCGCTCCCATCCATCACCACGACCACTTCGCGCATTCCCTGTGGGTTTGCTTTGCACAAAAAGGGAGGTGCATGGGGGGGCCCCGGGGATGCCACCAGGGCTTCAGCTGCAGACTTTTCAGTTTTGCCTGACCAGGGAATAAATAGAGGGAGTTTTCCCCTCGATGTGTCTGTAAGTAATTTCCAGCCGGGAAGCTATCATTTCTCTAATGGCAATGTTTGCTGTAAATCCATGTCATCAGAGCCTCGGGGCTCGGTCCAGCTCCCATCAAAGCCGGTGGAAATGGCTTTCTGCTTCCCACAGACCTCACCGGGGGCTGGATTTGACCATCGTGGTGTTGTTCCAAAACACAGGGTGAGCTCAGGGTGCTCCGTAAATAATGCTCATTGACAGCGAGGACTGGCACAGGCCTCCCCGGGTCCTCACTGGCTGCCAGAGCTATTAACCTGGTGCTGCTTTTCCAGCACTGCTCTTCAGACAGGATTGCACCCCGAGGAGAGCAGATGAAGAAGCTGAGGGATAACCAGGGCCCTGTGGGGCCGGCAGTGATGCTCAGGGCTCACGATGCAGGGACAGCCCCGCTGAGTCCTGGATGCAGCAGGAGCAGCTGCGCTTCTCCCCCCGAGCAGGGGGGATTTGCAAAGGGGCTCTGCCCGTGGAGCTGCTGGGGTCCTGCCAGGCTGGGTGATGGTTTTCTGAAACTGCTGCTCCTAGAAACACGGCCATTTGTGCAAAGCCTGCTGGACATCACTCCTCTAGGACATCACATCTAGACTGCATGCGCCTGCTCTCTTAGTTTAGCGAGGTTCTCCATTTTGCATCTCCTTTAATTTGGGCGCCTTGCTGGTGGCCGGGGGTGGCAGGAGCTGTCTGTGTGCACTCAAGGGGAGCTGAAAAGCCACGGGCTTGCTCCATCCTCCTCCTCGGAGTGCAGGGTTTGGGATGCACCAGGCTGGGAGGAGCAGAGCAGCTCGCTCGGGGGGCAGCGCCCGGCACGGTTTCCGAGGGGCAGCTTGCACGTTGGCAGGGAGCGCGGGCTGAGCTCATGGTTATAAAAAACCCAGCCCTTCTGGCACTTTCACCCCCTGCAGATCAGGAAGGAAAGCTGATTTTTTTTGCAATTTCATTTACTACAGGCTGAAACATTGCTATACAGGACCGGCTCCCATGTCCTCCAGCTAGTTAGAGCGCAATGCTGCTTAAATTGTCTTTTTGATAACTGTTCTGGCTGTGAGAACAGAGGTTTCTGCAGGGAATTCACACAGTGCTGCCTCCAACTTCCCCGATCCTTCATATTGCAATATTACTCTTTACCTAGCAGAAGATATTCCTAATCGGCTTCACAAAAAGCAATAAAGCCTTTTCAACACTTCATTGGCTTTGACATTTAAGGCATGCGGCAGGAGGGGGACAGCGCTCCCCGGCCTCGTGGCTGTGCCATGGGGGCTGTCCCCGGGCTGGATGAGGTCCCTGTGCCAGCTGGGTGCCCGCTCCCCATGCAGCCGGGGGGAAAACACCACTGCAACACTTTTTTGGCCCATTCTCTTAGCTCTGCCTGCCTGGTTAGCAGGATTTGGGTCTGTGTGAGCAGTGCTGTCGGAGCAGGGGGTGCGTGGTGCTGTGGGACATGGGCAGAAGGTCCTGCTGCCAGGGCAGTGCCAGCCCCATGGGGACGTGGGGATGGGCTCACTGCTGGAGCAAAGCCAACGATCCCCTTAAAGCCTGAAGCTGCTGGGTTTTGGGGCATCGATCCACATTATGGGGCACCAACCCAACTTTAGGGGATTGAGCTGTCTTATGGGGCATTGATCCACCATATGGGACGTTGACCCATGTTTAGGGCACTGAGCTATCTCATGGAGCATTGATCATCTTTATGGGGCATTGACCCATCTTTTAGGGCATTGAGCTGTCTTACGGAGCATCAATCCACCTTATGGGGATCACAGGGCACCAACCCATCTTATGGGGCATTGATCTGTCTTATGGCGCATCAATCCACCTTATGGGGGCATTGACAGATTTTATGGGGTATCGACCCATCTTATGGGGCATCGATCTGTCTGATGGTGCATCACTCCACCTTACGGGGCATTGGCAGATTTTATGGGGCATTGACCAATATTAGGGGGCATCACTCAGGGCTGGCCCTATCTCTCCATGGCCCCACGCCTCACTCAGGGCTGCATCCAGCCTGATCCCACACAGGTCTGGGTGCAGTCCCGAGGACAGGCAGTGCTTTTGGGGCTGCATTCGGCGTTGTCCACTGAGCCAGGCTGAGCTGAGCCATGCAGAGCAGAGTGAATCCGGTGTGTCCCCCACATGGCTGCGGGTCCTTCGGTTCCTCCTCCGCTCCGTGACCGTAAAGGGCTTTTCCACACCTAGGCAGCTTTCTGCTGCAGCTCTCCTGCCCCAGCTGCAATGGCTTAGTTTTATTAGGCTGCGACTGCAGACGCTAACTGTTGCCTACAAGCCCTGGGAGGATTTCAGCTGGAGTAGGAGTAGCGTGCTGAGCATCCTGGCACGATGCCGCTTCTCCTATAAAGCGTCATGTTTCCAAATGGGTAATTACTGCACTGGGATTTATGCAGTACTTCCTTTAAGTGGTTGTGTGGGCTGCCATTCCTCGATGAATTAAAAAGAAAAAAATAGAAAAGAAAAAGGAGGAGAAAAAAAAAGAAAAAAGGAGCTGAATCCAGTGGTGCTAGCGAGTTCAGGGCAGAAATGAGATCAGCTTGCTCTGCCCTTACCTGGCAATAATGGGAAAGTGCTCTTTCAATTGAGCTGTTCCATTCTTTTGCCCTGAGCTATGAGAAGTAGATTGGATGAAAATTATCAGGCTCCCTGTCTAGAATAAATATTCTTGAAATGGAGCAAGTCATAAATAAGCGAGCAGCAATATCCTGGGTTATGAAGATATAATTTCTATCTTTAATAGCTGAGTAGGCCCCGGGGACTGTCTGGAAGTGGCCTGCCTGGCCCCAGTATTGATGAGGGGAAAAATACAAACAAGCAAAAAAGCTTTTGTTTCTTTAACCCTGAAATTATTGATACTTGGAGGGAAATAATGACGTGCTGCAGCTGAAACCTGCGGTTCCCTCTGCTACGGAGCAGCTGGCGACTTCAGCAGGATTAGGCAGGGCCCGGCTGCTGCTGCCCCTACCCGAATATGCTCGGGTCTCCATCACCAGCACCGGTGCTGGTCCCTGGCCCCATGGGATCAGAGGATGCAGCACTGGTGGCACTGCCATGGTGCGTGCCAGGAGGGACGGGACCTGTCCCTCTTTGGGCTACCACGGACAGGGGAGCAGCAGCAGCGTGCCCCAGCAGGACACCTGCACAAAATCCCTGTATTTATTCCCCCAGCTGCCGGCAGCCCGGCCTTTGGAAACTGCAAGGTGGGACAATAACTGATAAGAGCTGCCTGGGTGAAGCTCCAAATTTGATGGGATTAGTCTTAATGGTTTTATTTTTGAAAGCCATTTAATTACTAATCAGCTCTCCCTTACAAGCTAAGATGTGCTGCTGCTGTTTAAAGCAGTCTGTTAGGGGGCTTTGCTGGCGGGCAGCTGGGACGGCTCCTTAGAGCTTCTTAAAAATACCCTGCTTGGCCTGATCCGCGCTGAGCCGTCTGTGCTGGGGCAGGACGAGCTGCAGCTGCACCCCCTAAAAGCCCCCAAAATGCCCCGAAAAGCCCCACCAGGAGGGGACCAGGCACGATGTGGAACAAGCACACAGCCCTGTGCTTTCGCAGCAAAACCCACAGAGGGATGCCCTGGTCCTGCGGTGCTCAGCAGCCCTGCTCCTCTCCCCAACCCGGCTCTCCCTGTGCTCCGCCAGCCCCCAGCCCATTAATTTATAGCACAATGGAAGACATTCCTTAATCTTTTAATTATATGGAGTGACATGGGTGAAATAACTCCTTTCATTTCTGGGCCACTGACATGATTAAGAACTGAGGTCTACTGTTTTGGAAAGAAAACGGTGTAAATTGCCCATAATGTGAGATCTGTATCACCTTCCAGTGAAAACCCCAAGCGATAGAGTGCCACGAATCCATCACGCAAGCCTGGCTGGGGGAAGATTGCACCATTATTAAATTATATGTTTTTTAAAAACGACACGCTGATCTGTTTCGTACCAGTAAATATGTGATTTACATTTAATTCTGAGTAACCTTTCCATGATCAGTGAGGTGTGAAGGAATTTAATGACACAAAGCTACATTTATGAAGAGACCATTCATATTCATTAGGCTCACGCATTAACAACCCTGCCAGTGACATCTCTCTAGCACGTGCTTTATTACCACGGTTTACGGGGGTTACGAGCAGGGCGAGCTGCGGTGTGCACATCCATGCACACGGACACCCCTGGACAACGTCATCCAAACAAGAAAACGCCCAAAATTGGATGTGCCCAAATTTGTCAGAGGAGGGGCTGGGAGCAGAAGGAGCATAGATGTTGCTCATCGCTTTCTTTGGAGCATCCCAAAAATGAGGACCAAGGAAAACCCACCACGGTCTGGCACCGCTGCCTTAGAGAGCACAGCTCCAGCTCTTGGGGTGGGCTTCATCTTGGCTCAGCCTTGACATCCCAAATAAGGCATGGAAAAACCATGGGTAATCACTTAAAATAAACCAAACAGCCCACGGCAGCATGTTGCAACTGGCTTTGGAAGCACAGGAAGCTTGAGATCACCTGTAGAGAGATTTTTATGATGGGGACAGTGCTGAGGAAGGTTGGAGGGGACAGCGGTATGCAGAGCAGCCTTGGGACGCCTCCTCCCATGGGATGGTGGGGACGTGCTGGGGTCCCGGAGCTGGATCCAAGCTCATCTGTACCTAGCACACGTAAAATGTGCCATTCTCTGAGGAAATTAAAACGTGGCCAGCATTAGAATACTTCCTGCAAGCCCCTGCCTGATGGCGAAGCAAATGAACCGCAACTGTCTGCATTGAAAAATAATTGGGCGTATTAGGATGCCATAAGCAAATAATCAAAGCAGAGGCAGGCTGCAGGCAGCTGCCCGCCCTTCTCCCTGTGTGGGGACACACTCCTGGCGCACGGGGACAGGGCCTGGCAGTGACACCTGCAGAGGGGACGATGGGGGCACCTCCGTGCCACTCGGGGCAGCCACGGGGGAGGCGAAGTTGGCGTTCCAGCCGGTTCATCTGGCAAAAATATTTTGCATTAAATGCTGCCTTATAAAGCCTCCAAACAATTGTGCACGGTGCTTGGGAAGCAGAGGGGGATCCATCCCCATGTGCATCCACCACCTTGGGGTTCAATTTGTTTGCCCAGTTTGATCTTCATCCAACAGGGCACCGGAGTCCCGTGCCTCTGCCCTGTTCCTTGCTGTGGCTGCTGAGCTCTCCGCAGCCCATGGCACAGCTGCCATCAGCAGCACAAAAGGACGGGCACCTTCCCACCTCCCTCCCCATGGGAATCTCCCCGAGTGTTGCTGAAGACCCAGCAGGCAGAGCAAGAAGACCCTCTGCGTTGTACCCGTGCCCCACGGCGGTGCCCAGCAGCCGTCTCCTGGGGAGGTGCCCCTTGGAGAGCTGACATTGCAGCGTGCCCACTGCCAGAGCTGGGAGAAGCAGTTTTACGGGCTGCCTGCGCTGCAAATGAAACATTAATTAATTTACCAGCAGGAAGGATATAAATAACTAAATCAGATGGTGCGACTTATTCATGAGGTCCTGATGGAAGGCAATTGTTATTCCTGGCTGTGCAGGTTAATGAGCACGGTCTCCTTTTCCCAACATCACGCTCTAAAAATACGTGCGGGCCAAGGCACCCTGGGCACGCTGCTGTCCCCACATGGGCCAGAAATTCGGGAGGCTTTGAGCATCCCTTCCCCGGCAGGGAGTGCTTCTGTTCAGGGTATGGGGACGGCCTCATACAGGCCGAGAGCAAGATTTAGAGACCAACCGCAGATTTCCTGAGGTTTTAGCTCTATGGTGCCCTTAGTTTCTCGTGAAGTTATGGATGCGCTGCTCTTCTAAGGCTGTCATGATGTAAATTGGCCTTTTGTGCATGTGCATTTATCTCCCTGATGCAAAAGGTGTAGCTGGCTGTCAGTCAGCAACAACCCAGCACGGATTTGTAAAAATTCAAATTATTGATCTGCCCTAGCAAAAATTGCTGAATATCCCAGCTGTGAACTAAGAGCAATAAAGAGGGCAGGAGCATGTCACTGTCTGCACCTCCTGGAACCAGAGGGACCTGAGCAGTGCCACTGCACCCACGGGAGCACTGCAGGAAGGTGCAAGGAGAATCATGCCCCAGGAGCTCAGCACTTTGGGGTTTACCTCAGAGACCACCCAAAACCCACCGAAGCTGAGTAACTCCTGTTGGGGCAGCACCGTGGGTGCCTGGGCACCCATCTCCACGTCATGTTGGTGCCAGAGTGAAGCACTCGTGCACCCAACTTTAACCCACCGAGGTCCCTGCATGGTGCAAAGTGGCTCCCCATGAGCCCCGACAGCTCCAGCTCTTGTTCGGGCAGGTCCTGCCTCGGTTCCCCTTGAGCAGAGATTTCCCTCAATGTGCTGCCTTCTCATCTGCCGGTGCTTGAAAGGATTGAAAAGATTCGGAGATTTCGATTGAGCAGCAGGCAGGCAGTCTGTCAGACAGCTTCCTGCTTGAGAATAACACGCGCTGATCAATAACGCCGGACCACAGCCCACAGAACTGCTCTGAAGTGAAAACAAAATTATTTTTTTTAAAAGGGGGAACCAAAAAAAAAAAAAAAAAAAAAAGAGCGAGTTCTCCCCAACCACCTCCACTTTCGGTTTCCGTCAGTGTGTGCTCTTGGTTAAGGAGAGTTTGCAAAGCACGGGTGAGCACAACACGAAACTGCCTGACCTGCACCAGGCGCTGCGCCCCGACCTCCCCGCGTGCCCTGGCACGGGGAGGAGGACCAGGGACACGAAGCCTTGAGGGATTTTGAGCTCTTGGACAGCTGGAGGAAAGGCAGGGCGACCGTCTGGGCTTGGAGCACACTTATCAGGGCTGGGAGATGGGAGCTGTGACCCCGTACTGTGCCGGCACACGGGCTGCCTGTTATTAAAGCGTGTAGCTCCGGCCCGGGCCCGGCGATCGGCAGTGAGATATCATTGTCATTCGGCGTGGCGCGGCTTTTTTTCCCCCCTCTCTTTTCACTTTGATTGGAATACAGCCTCCTGGGAGACATGAACTCATCGCAAATGGCTTCCCAGGGATGGGAACAAATGAAATGTAACAAATCTCCATTTGCAATTTTGGGGGCACGTGACTGGAATGGGAAACGGGCTGGTGGAGCTGAGCTCTTCCCCGGTGCATTACGGAGCAGTTAGTGGCTGCTGCCTGCTAAAATAAACCCTTTATCACCTTCACCCTTCATTTCCAGCACAGCTAAATAATACGGCAAGGCGGTGCAGCCCGTCCCCTTTCACCCAGGACTTCTGCTTTCCCAACGAGCACAGAAAGAAAAACACTTTATTTCATCTCTCTCCAGAGCTCTGTCACCCTGTGCTCACGGCGGGGACCATGCACAGCCCTGGCTGGCCCCTTGCAAGCCCCCATGCCCCAAACGGTGCCAGCCCTGACCCAGGCATTGCCCCTTCCACCCAGCCCCTGGCTGGAAGGCCTTCCCCAGGGCGATGATTTTGTTCTGGTTTTTAACTTTCCAGTGGGACTGACTGGTTTTGTCACTCAGCTGGAAGGCCGAGCAGGGCCGTGCTCGCTGGCCTCAGTGGGTTTGGTCATCAACCCCGTTGTGTTGAGGAGTTTTGGGTTTTGCAGCAGAACCGCTGCTGACCAGAGCTCATCAGGCTCATCCTCACCCAGCCCCGGTGATGCTGGGGTCAGGCTCCTGCACCACAAAGCATGGCTTTGTTTTTTTTTCCCCTTATCTTCCTCAGTACAGGTTTTTTTTTTTTTTTTTTTCACTTTTCTCATAGAAAAGCTCTTGCTTGTGGTATCAAGTGCTTAAGCACCTTTTTTCCCCCGTGCTCAGCATCTCAGCCCTGACCTAACAGCACTTTCCACTCGCTGGGGACGAAGCGATCACAGGCAGAGGGCACACGCCCGGCGGGCACCCGCTGCTGCTGCAGGGGAGCTGCTGGCTCCGGGCTCCCCCCAAACCAGGCTGCTCATCAGGGCTCTGCTCGTTTGTCCCCAGCATTCGGGTGATGTTTCCACATGTCGGGGTTTGGGTCGGGGCCGTGGTTTCCCCCCGAGGCTCGTGGTGCCCCGTGAGAGTCCCCGTGCTGCAGGTGCCGCGCAGGTCCGCCACCGCAGCCTCGGGTTATTTTTGATTCTTTGTGATTAACAAACCTGAAATGTTTGGGCCCTGGGGTTTTGGGTTCTTTTTGGCTTGTTTTATAAATATCCGAGCGGCTTTGGCAACCGAACACAAATGTTGAGCCTGACGAATAACAGATGTAATTTTACAAAGGCATTAACCAGTCCATGGGGTTAAGTAGACGTGAACGCAAACACAAAAATCCCTGGGTTTGTGCAGCCAGCTCGGGAAAGCCCCGTCCTGCTTCAGTCCCCGGGCCCTGGCCTGGTGCTGGTGCCCTGCAGAGCCTCCTCCATGGCCATGGGGATGGGCACCCAGCCCCATGCAGCACCCGGGACAGGCTGCAGGCAGTGGGTGCAGGTCCTGGAGCCACCCAGGAGCTCCTGTGTGGCTTTTTATCATTTTTTTTTATTTTTTTTTTTCCTCTCTCTCTCTCTTTTTTTTTTTTTTTTTTTTTTTTTTTTTTTTTTTTTCCAGGAGGAGAGTTAATTTTAACTGAACAAACAAAGAAGGAAGCCACCGCTAATTAGACACAGATGAATCTCGGCTGGCTCCCAGGGCGTTAGGGGAGCTGTTTTTCCAGCACTAATAACCCAGCCTACAACAATGAATGAAGCAGATATTGTTTGTTATTGCTAATAGATGCTAATGATAACTTTATCTGCGGCTCTGAGAGGCTCCTGCCTGCTGGCACCAGGTGAGTGCCCGACGCACACGCTCGCACGACAGACCCCACGTTGTCCCCCCGCTGCCTGCAGCCCCAGCAGGCTCTGCCCGCTGCCCCCCTGCTTCCTCCGCAGCTTTTTGCAGGCTGCTTTCCCTGAGAACGGCACCGACACCACAAAACAGCCCCAGGTTTGGATTCGGCTCCTCCTCAGCGCCAGGAGGAGCAGCGTGGTGGCACAGCCTGCTCCCCTGGGCACCGACACGGGGACGCGTCCGGCTGCTAATTGCCATGGGAGATAATTAGCGGGATGTGACACCTCCACGTGCACAAGGCAACCTCCCAGCTGCAGGTGGAGAGATGCTGGGTGGATGGGGGGCTCTGGAGGGATCGCTGTCAGGCGGAGGAGTGATGGCAGGACCTGGCTGCCAGCATCCTCCCCTGGCCTGGGGCTGGCTCCAGCACAGAAAGAGCCCCGCTAACGAGCTGCGTGCCATTTCCAAGCCATGCTGCAGAACAACACACACTGCCACGTGCCTCTTCTACCAGAAACTCGACTGAAAAAAAAACTCTCAAAGAGTTTCCATTGCGGAATAAAGCGACAGGAGGTTCCGGCTGACTGTGAGAAACCAGTTCTTTACTGGGAGGGTGACGGAGCACTGGCACAGGCTGCCCAGGGGGGCTGTGGGGCCTCTTTCTCTGGAGATATCCAAAATCCATCCTGTGCAATGTGCTCTGGGTGACCCTGCTGGGCAGGGGGGTTGGACTGGGTGATCTCCAGAGGTCCCTTCCTGTGATCCTGTGATCCTGTGGTTCTGGTAGCAGGGCTGGGGGCTGCCCGTGGCCCTGCTGCCCTCACCACGAAACGCCCGGACACCTGGGCTGTGCTTTCTGGGTCCGAGCGCAGCCCTGGGGAATGTTTCCCTGGGGAACTTGAGCAGCAAAACCCCCAAACCGCTTGCTTCGAAGTCCTCTTCTCTTGAAAACTCTCGCTCTGATTTGTTAAAGAAATAATGGTAAAAGAGGAAGCCGTCCCGGGGGCAGCTTGTTCCAGCCCTCCCGCCCTATCATTTACCCACTGCGCCTGTAATTTTCGTGCTGGTGGCCGTGCGCCTGACCCCTCCCTGCTCTCCGGCACAGGGTCCTGCTGCTGACCCCAAACCTGTCCCTGGCGTGGCCGCAGCCCCGGCAGGCGGCGAGGCCGGGCTGTGTGTCCAGAGGGCTGGCTGCCGCCGCCGGCCCCGCCGCAGCGGTGCACCTCTGCCGGGAGCAAGCCACAAGGCAGCCGCGGCTTCGGTTCACACGCGACTGTTGAACAGAAACGGCGCGGAGGAAAAGGCAGCCGGGCGCAGGCTGCGTGAAAACAGAAGAGATATGCAAATGCAATGGAAAAACTGACTCTGTGCTGAGGGGCCGGCTGCGTTTTGCCTTCTTGCAGCGGGGCAGTTTCTAACGAGGTGTTTTCTCTCTCTGTCTCTCTTTTTTTTTTTTTTCCCCAAAGCATCTGATTCTGTCAGAGAAGCCATTTCACGAGGCCTCTGAAGAGTCAATTCTTAATCAGGCTTTAATCTGCCAGCCTGCTTGCATGGAGGGAAGTGCTAGCAGGGAAACAAAGCAGTAAGAATCAAAAGGATATTTATTTTCCTGCAGCAAGCCTGCAGAGAGGAGTGCGGAGATGTTTGGTTTCTAGTGCTGGAGCTGGGCTCTGGGATCACCTCGTGCAGGTTTGGGGTTATTGGGACTGCGGAGGCAGGGCAGGTGTGCGGCTGAATCACATCTAAGTACAGGAGATACCAAACACGGCCTTAAATGCTTGCTTATTCAGGGAAGATCTTTAGGCATGTAATTAACTTTAAGCACATGCTTAGATGCCTTACAAGTGGTGATGCTCTGCTGAATTAGGGCTGTAATTATTGGGCTGCTACCGTACACATGTTTACTCTGCTGGCCCCGGCGTGGGCGCTCGGTGCTGCCCGGGCCGGCACGGGAGCATCGGCGGGGCAAGGCGGGGACCCCGGGGACGGCCCCGGGATGCAAAGAGGCTGGCACAGCCTCCTCGGGAAAGCCAGGGGCTGTGGCATGACCGGGGCCTTGTGCCGGGAGCGTGTGCCAGGGGAGCCACCCCGGGACATCATCGGGACGAGCCCCGCGTTCCTCCCGGCTTCCGCACCCGACCTTCCCCAGGGGACGAGGAGCCGGCAGGAAAATGCTACAAAGGCTTCGGAGACACGGGGCCGTGTATTTATAGCCAAGGCTTTCATGTTGCAAAATGCAGGAGGCCAAGCTAAACATGCCGAGGCTGCAAGAAAGCAGGAAATGAAACTGAGCCGTCGCTGCCAAAGCCACCGAGCGAGCAGAGGGCGAATTTAACCGGGGCGGCCGCGGCCGGGCGGGCGGCGGAGCTGGGCTGTGCCGGCCCCGTCCTCGGTAGGGTGCTCCCCTTCCCACCCAACCCCGGTTCCAAGGGGTTAACAGGCTGCGATTTTCCCCTTTTCACTTGTCTCTGTCATGCACTCCTGGGAGGGTTGGTTTGAGGTTTTGCAAAGCAAATATAGCCTTCATTTGAAAACCGCACTGGCTTTCGAGGGGCTCTGCGCGCAGCAGCAGCCGGTGCCTCGCCAAGCGCCCCGGCCAGCTGCTGGGTTTCTTTTTTCGGGGAGTCTCACCCACACTTTTCCCCTCTTTCCCAGCACCCCTGTGCCGGGGTGAGCCCCCTCTTCCCTCCTTGCACCATCTGTGCTGCCCTGCCTGCTGCCCGGAGCCCTGCCCCTGCCCCTCACCGGGGTTGCGCACACAGGGTGCAGGTTCCCACCTCGCCTCTTTGCCCTGCCACTTCTCCCTGTCACCTTTCCATGGCTCCCACAGTGGCTGGGGCCCTTCCCACCCCTTTTCAGGCTCATTTCCCTGCTGGGCAATGGGCAGAAAGGCCTCCTAGCCCAGAAGATGCACACCAGGAGTGTTCAGGTGGACCCTGCAGACCCGGCAGCAGTCCCGCAGGCAAGCACCACATCTCTCCAACAACCTGTGGTCGGTGCCCAGCCAGTGCTGCCGAGAAGGACCCAGAGCAGGGTTTGGACTGAAGGAGCTGCTTCGCCCACCTGGCAGCCTCAGCATCGCAGGGAGCTGCTTCCCAAAATCCAATGGTGCCAGTGGCACCAGCCCCTGCACCCCTGGTGGGACCCTGGGAGGGGTTTTTGGTGAGCTCCTCACACCCTGCCACTGTCACTCTGCTTCTGATCAGTCTTCCCAGAGAAAAAATATGAGAAAAAAAAATATTATCAGAAAAATTATCTCAGAGAAAATTATCAGATGCTGTCTGTGGGGATGTGTAGGGTCTGTCTGGGAGCCCTGAGCATGCATCCGTGTGCCTGCAGTGGGGTGTGCGCAGTGGGGGCTCTGCAGGACGCAGCAGCACGGCTCTGCCACAGCCCTTGGGATGCCCTCAGCTCCCCCAGGATGAGGCCCTCGGCTCCTGACCTCGCCAAAACCCTGCTGAGCTGTGCTCACTTCCTCCAGAATTGTTACCTGGGTTAAGAGGATATTTTCCGTGTATGACAGATTGCAACACCGAGCCTGGAACCAGAACAACACTGATTAAAGAACAAACCCCACATTTAATGTAGTGTAATGATTTCCACCTAACTTAATGGCTGCGAAACAGAAACAAGTTATCGCTAGCACATCAAAGCACTGGAAAAATGTAGTCAACGGTACCTTTGAGCTATTATGCATATCAAGTGGCAAGATACCATCGTGAATAATGAGGGATCTGCAGCGAGGTTGCACAAACAGCAGTGAAGCAACGCTTACCACGCACCCTCCTCGTGGGGTACATCAAAAGCCCGAAGAGAAGGGCAACTAATTTCCAAAGAGCTGCACATCCAGCAGCGGTTGGAGGAAGAGATGTGTGATCTCCTGAAGACAAGGCAGGGATGCGATGCCGTTCAGCAGCCAAAGCAATAGTTTGGCACGCAAGCTGGAGCGCTGAAGGGAAGAGCTTTCTGTGTCACCAGGTCTGCCATAACCCTGGGTGAACCCATGAAGCTCCTGAGTTTGGAGGCCAAAGCACCACGCACCTGGGAGCTGCTGCATCTCCTTTCTAAGCTTCCTTCTCCGCCGGTTTTGTTCCCCACTAAATAGCAGGGAGCTCAGCGGGGGCAGGAGGGGGGAATTAGTTGCAGCACGCTTTTTCATTTATCCCTTTCCTTTCAAAATGTCACCTCTGTGAGCACTGGAAAGGCCATTAGGAACTTCCATCTCTGCTTGCAGTGCCACCAGACACCTCACACGCTCCAAGCACTGCACAGTCCGTGTTAAAACCCCAAAAACAAGCATCCCTCCTGGTCCCAGGCAGGACGGGCAGCAGGCTTGCATCTCCCTCGTCCCCAGGACCTGCTGGAGAAGGGCAGCCAGGGGATGGGGTCAGCCAGAGCCTGGCCTTGCTCGGTCCCCCCGGCACCAGACGGCCCCGCCGCCTCTCTGCTTAGTAAGGCATTTGCAGTCTGCAGCTATTACAACACGGAGAAAGAAATGCACTTGACTTGCAAATAGCGTTGGGCAACCAGTGAGTCTCTCTGCCCACAGAGCTAGCCCTGAGGCTTACCACACCGGCTTAGTCTGACACAGTTAAATTTTCGCAGCGAGTGCTGATGACAGAGGATTACAAGAAGGAACAGTCCATCCTAAATAAATGGTTTCACTTGAGAGCTGCAACCCAATTTGCTAATTGCTCTGGTATTTCTGGCAGCAGCACTGCTTGCTGCACTCCTTCCACGCTAACGTGTTCCTGGATGGGCACATCCTTCAGCGGGGTTATCTTGATTTTGGAAAGGGTTGAGCTGGCCCATTACCTAAGTCTTACCAAATGTGTTGTGAGCTCTGAAACGCGAGGGCTAGGGCAGGGAAATGGAGCTGCACGTGGACAGGAGCGTCAGTTTTGGCCTGCCCTTGGATCCTGGGTTTAATTTCTGTTGTGTCCAGTGGGGTCTTCCCCACCGCCACAGCCTCTCCCCAAGCAATCCTGACCGGGTGCCAGCAGGGGACAGGGACAGAGATGGGGACGGAGATGGGTGGTGCCTCCAAACCTTGCCTGTTTTGCTTTGTGGAGCCTGGCTGAGCCGCTGCTGCTTCCAGGGATGGCCTCCATGAAGACTGCTTTATTTAATGGTGCTCTCAACATGAATTCAGGGGGAAATCCACCCCTGGGATGGGACACTCACAGCTTCGACAGCCCACCCAGTGCCGTGGCAGGGCCGGGCTGGGTGGGAAGCTGCCACCTCCGCCTCTCAGTGTGATGGAAGAGGCGTCTTTTCCTCCGGGAGCTGTGCAACCTCTGCCCCGAACCCACACGGTTCCCTCCCTCGGGCATGTGCTTGGGCACAGGCAATTACCCAAGCCCCAAAATGCAGCTCTGCTTCATGCCATGCTGCCCGGGGTGGGGTGGTGCCACCGTGGGCACCCAGACCCTGCCTGCTGTGAGCACCTCGAGCCCGTGGTGTCCGTGTGTTAACTTCATTCCTAGCCCTTACCACAGCTGAATTTGCAGTCGCTTCCAGGTTGGGAAGGCTCTCGAGCTCTGCTTGCAGAAGCAGTGGCCCAACATCACAGCTAATCCTCCGCCTGAAATGAAAATAAGACAAACATTCAGATTAAATGGAGCATTAAAACAAGATCAAGATGGTATTAATATTCAATTAGAAGTGATCAGGGTGAGACTGAGGCCGACTCCTCCATTATTTCTTTGTTTGCAGGTGGCCTTTCCTCGCCACGGGCGGCTGGGGAGGGAGTGGGCACCGTCCCCGTGTCCTCGCTGGGGGCACGGAGGTGCCAGGACCACGACTCCTGCACAGCACAGGCGAATGAGCGCAACAAGGTGGCAAAACTGGGAAAGAAACTGCAAATCCTGGTGCTGACCCAGCCCGTGGTGGTAAGCACAGCCCCTCGCTGCTGTCCCAGTCCCGGCCGGGCTTTTTGGTGCTCTCAGGCTGCACATGAATAAAACATCTCGGGAGCACAGGCTGCCTTTGTCTCGCTGCTAGCCGGGTGCTCTGCTTCTTGCCATGTGCGCGCAGCTTGGGCAGCAATATTTTAATGGGACGCTGCCTCCGACCAAAATAAATGACTAATTGTTCTGTCCCTTCCTTCCCCGCAGAGGGTGGCTTCCTCCTGCACCAGCCCAGCCGGGTCCCTTAACTCCTTGCACGCCCGGTGCCTTCGTTGTTTGCTCCCCAGCGAGCTGCCCCTGCTGATGCTGCACGTCTCCGCCTCGACACCCCCAGCAGCGGCTCTGTGGGGGCCGGCCCATCCCACCTACTGATTTTCTGCTGAAAAATAAAAAAAAAAAGTCTTCATCAGAAATGAGTCACAGGCAGAATCATTGAAACTTCTGATGTTTTTGATGTCTTGGAGGATAAGGGGGTCGGGGCGGCTCAGGCTGCAGCCTCCTGCCTGCCGTGCCCGGAGCCCTGGGGATGGCTGAACCGAAAGCTGAGCTGGGCTCTGTTGGGCTGGGTGGCCTGGGCTGTGTCTGATCAACCTCAGGGCTCGTGTCCTGGCCGTGTGGTGGAAGTGCCGTGGTGCCACATGGTGCTGTGGCCCCTAGGAAGGACTGGTCCCCAAAACCAGGCTGTGCGTTCGTCCCATGCGCATCGCCCCATGCCCCTGGGTGGGCTTTCCTACTCCTCTGACTGGGCATTGCTTTTTCCTTTCCTTTTTTTTTTTATTTAATCTGTCCCACAGCAAGCTGAGGAAGTTTGCCCTGTACTCTCCATGTGTGGTGTGTCTCTGGGTGCAGACAGCACGGGCTCAGAGGGATCTTCAATGCCTGCCCGGGCAGCACTGGTTGGGGCTTTCACTCATCAGCTGCTGCTGCCTGCACCCAGCCCCTCTGGAAGTGGGCCCTGGAGCCATCCCAGCTCACCTCTGCTCTGTGTTCAAAATGAGGAAACTTGCTAAAGAAACAGGGTTTTGCTACAAAAACCCGACATGCCCCAGGGGAGCAGTGGCAGAGCCAGGCGTGGGGGCAGAGGAGGTGCTGTGGCCCTGGCCAGTTCCCCCAGCCAAGAAAATCGCTCCCCCAGTAAGGCTGTGCTGCAGGCAATAGTAAGGTAATAGTGATAATAATAATAATAATAATAATAATAATAATAATAATAATAATAATAATAATAATAATAATAATAATAATAATAAAGCTGTTCACAGGGAGCCTGCCCCCTCCAACGTTGCCGTCCCTGTGCCCAGTGCCTGGGGCAGAGTTGGGGCCACCACAGCCCCACGCAGTGCCAGGCACACACCACCAGTGCCTCCCCGTGCCCCAGGTCCCCACGTCCCCATGGCTCAGGGCACGAAGCTGGGTGGCCCCGGGGGTGGCAGCAGCGGGAGCTCACTCTTGGTGTGGCCGCGGGTGCTCCAGGGCTGCTTTAAAATGCTTTAAGGAGTAATGGGACCTCTGAAATGGTACCCAAAATGTGACCGGGATGCGTGTTACTCTTAACCTTTCCTTGCAGATGAAACCCTCCCAGGCCTGTTTGGCTTAAGGAAAAGCTGTTGAGGTGAAAAAAAAAAAAAAAGAGAGATGATTAAAAGGTCTGATTCTTTCTTCCTGAAGAAACTGTAACAATTCTGATGGCACCAAACGAGCGACAAAATGTTCCTTCCAAGCAGGCGGCTTATAATTGGAGACGAGGATTTTTTATTTTTATTTTTTAATTCCCAGCCAAGTGTGATTTCAGCCTCTCCGCTGAGGATGGCGAGCGTCTCCCCCAAATCCCCGCGCCCGCGCGCTCCCGCGGGATGCGCTTATATGGGGCTGCGGTTTTGGGGAGGAGAGGGCCGGCAGGGAGGAGGGCTGCGAGGCACCGCAGGGGTGAGCCCCGCTGGGCGGTGGGGCCGTGGAAAACCGGGTGCTGGCTGAGCACCGCCGGAGCCACGCAGGGGAGAAGAAATGCAGGAGGAGTGGCGTGCGAGACTTGATTGCTCGCTACAGGCATGTTGGCTCCGCATGTGTAAAAACAATAATTAAACGTAAGATGTGGGAGGATTATTAAAGGTTTTATGGCATCTAATCCTTTTTGAAACCTTTTCTGTAGGCTGGAATCTGAGGCTAGAGCAATAAAAATGCAAACTACACCCAGATTAATTCCGTGCACCATGATTTTCCCTCCCCAGCCCATGCCCTGGGTGCTCACGGGGCTGTGGGAGCCGGCTGGGGGCAGGAACCTGCCCGGGCATCGCGTGGGGCAGGCAGGAGCTGGGGGGGCTGCAGCCACGGCTCCTCCAGCCCCAGGGGGGCTCCAGCCCCATGGGGGCTCCCTGGGGACTTCCAGGCCCCAGCAGGGTCACACATTTTGGCGAGTGAGTGGGCACAGGGGCTCCCTGGGCTGGGTGTGCCGGTGGTGCCCTTCTGGTGCTGCCCCCGTCCCTCTGTGCAGGGACGGCAGGGAGCCATCGCTGCGGCTGCCAGCTCTCATGGAAATACATAAATAAAGGCGCCTTTCGCATTTCAAAGCTGGAAGAATTTTTCTTCCCCCTCCTTCAGAAGGGCTTATCTCCATGAAATTAGTAATTGGCGTTGCTTTCTGAAGCCGGGTAAGCGCCAGCAGCCGGTAACACCCACACGGCACTCCATTCTCTCGGAGAGGCCCCGCAGCCAAGGCAGAGAGCCTAATAAAAATAATAACAAGGGAAGAAAAAAAAAAAAAAAAAAAAAAGCAGTAGAAAGTGCTGAAATCAGATGTTACTTTCCCTTTTGTTGGCCCTGTGTTTCCCAGGCCGGGCAGAGCAGTGTGGCAGGGGCGAGGCGCTGGGAGCGGCGGCGACCTCCCGGGTGCCCCGTCGCAGCGCGGCCCCTCGCAGGCTGGGCAGCGACGCCGTGTTTCCAAAATGCTGTTTCATCTCCAAAGCGCCCTCAGGGCAGCAGCTTCCTCCCCCGGAGCTCCCGGCCCCGTCTGGCACGTCGGGGCGGCAACCCCGAGCCAAAACAGGTTTTGGCTGATGACTTCCAGCGTGCTCATTAACTTTGAGTTGGCTTCATTAGTTTCTTTTTTTTTTTTTTTTTTTTTTTTTTTTTTTTTTTTTTTATTTTATTTCCATGCACGCCAAGCTGCTCCTGCCCTCGTGCTTGGAGCATCCAACCCGGGGGTCTCTGGCTGTGGTCTGGGGGCGGTGGCCAGGGCAGCCCCTGGGTTTTGGCGATGCTGCGGGTGCTGCGGCGAGGCCACAGCGATGCCACCGGCGGTGCCTCGGCCACAGGAGCTGAGAACGGCGGCGTGGGGCCATTCCCGGCAGGCGTGCCGGTGCCTCGCCGAGGGCTGCGGGACGATCCTTATCGACGAGCCTACCCCAAACCAAACCGGCCTGCCAGCGCCGGGGCCAGCGCTGGGTGAGCGCCGCGCTTATCCCGGTATCCAGCGGCGCATCCCTCCCCAGCCCTTTGAGTTGCTAATGACGTCCACGCCCTCGACAGCCGATGGTTATCAGTGTGGGAGATCCTGGGCGCAGCTCGACGCCCTGGCCGTGCCTGAGGTTCCCAATCTGCCTCGCATCTCGATTGCTCTGGCTAAGGTGAGGCGGCGGCTGCGAGCCCTCTCCTGCTGGGAGAGCAGTGCCGGGGCTCCGGAGCTCACCACCCGCTGGATCCCACGCATCGCGGTGATGCGCTGCCAGCTCGGGGGCTCTGCCTGCTCCACCATGGGCAGCAGGCTCCTCCGGGCCACCCACAGGGCCAATTCGGGCCCCATCCCACCCCGGGGGATTCAGGAGCCCCCATGGGGTCCTCTGGTTCTCCAGTTCCAGGGCTTGGGGCCATTTGTGCTCACCGCCTGCGTGGGGCCAGCCCTGGCGCACTGCAGACACCTGGCCCTGGGTCTGCTCCCCGGTCCAGTGATTCACGCTGCTCGCCAGTACAGCTACCTAAGCGGGTTAATTACATTAATAAATATAAATTACAGCGTGAATTAGAGCACGCTGTGGTTTCTAGCCTGGGCTTCAATGAGCGCCCCATTTACTCCGGAGCAACCCGCTGCAGACGCTTGGGGAGATGGCTGGGATTATGGCTGGGATTTCCACAGCTCTGCTCTGCGCGAGGGGGAGCATCGCTCCCCGCTCCCCCAGCTGAGGGATGTGGGTGCTCAGCTCCACCACGATGCAGGAGATCAGTGACACGAGGAGAAAAGCCATCAGCCCCGGGCTGTGCCCCGCAGGAGGCAGCTGTCCCCGGCTACCCAAGGGGCTGACTGCAGACAGAGGGGTTTGGGGAGGGCTGGGCTGGGCCCCCTGCCCACGGTGCCCACCCAGGAGCACCCAGCTCAGCACCACCCCAGCGATTTCCACCCTCCCAGCTCCTTAGAGAAGCCAGACCCCTCCGAATCACTGTAATTTTTGTGGTTTTTTTTTTTTTTTTATGTTATTTTTTCCCCCCTCTCAGGCAAGCCGAAAGCACAGAAATTGCTACGAATCGATTTTTGGACATCAAGTTTAGATGGGTCATATTTGCCTAGCTTTTAATGTCCGGTGTCTATAGCTTGCGCTTCCATCATCCCATTACATGGATGACAAGCAGGCCAGCACCACGGAGAGGAAACAAATTACCTAATAAATCAAGCACCTAGGATATAAAGCGGACAGTGTTATTAGGCTGCTGCAGAGAGGGAGAGTAACGGATAGGTATGGATCCAGGCTGGGATGGCTGGGAGAGGGACCCCGGCTGTCTGCTCTGCTGAGAGCAGCCGTGGAGCCACGCGTGCCGTGCCGTGAGGCTGGGTCCTGGGCACGCCGATGGGGCCAAGGGGTGCTGGTGTTTGCCTCGCCCTTTCCCCAAATCCTCCCTGCAAGTTCTCCTTGCCGCGGCGAGAAATTCGGAGGAGTTGGGAATAAGCCTGCTACAAGCCATCAGGCCTCTGCGGCCTTCACTGCAAAGCACTGATTTCATTGTGGGATTATAATTAGCCAGCACAATGCCATAATTACGCACCACTTAACTTCTTGGCTTTAATAGCCGCGTGAGCCAGCGTTAAAACAAGAGAGCAGGATTTTGGTGCTCGGCGCTGGGGGAAACATCCAGGGAAGGAGTCATTTCCAAGAGGGGGGTTGTTACGCCTCCCGTGCACTCAGACCTTCCCTCTCCCAGACAAATTGCTATTGTTCGCTGTGAGAACCGCGCGCGGCTCGGCGACGGAGCCTCAGCCCTCAGCCCAGCCGGGGCAATCGGCAGAGGAACAAAAGAGGGCTGCAGGAAGGAAATGCTTCATAACCTTCTAAAGACTCGGGCTCAGCAGAAGAAATGCTTTTGATTTTTATCACTCCTGTTCTTTCAAATAACCTCCCCTTAACCTTTTGTGTTTCCCTTTCTGGGACAGCGAGATAGTGCCGCGAGTGCCTGCGGCTCCTGGCTCCAGGCTGGTGGTGAGGAAGCGTCAGGTTTTGTTCCTGCCTTCGTGTCCCATTTGTCTCGTAGCTGCACTGGAGACATCTCCCCTTTGGCATCACCATCTTCCGAGGCCTGGCTCTGCCGTGCAGCTTCTTGGCACCCCTGGGATGGTGCCTGGTGGGGCTGGGTCCCTCCAGCACCCCATGGAGAATTCAGGGTCCCCAAGCAAAGCAGCCCCCTGGCACGGGTCAGTTTTCCTGCCCCGCATCACTGCGGGCATTTCCTCCGGTCCATCGGCCTCCGTGCTGCTTAACTCGTCAAAAGCTGCCCTGCAACTCATTATTCTGGATGAATTAAATTGTTTGTAATTGATAAATTATGCAAAAGTGCCTGCCAATTTTGAAATGTAGAGCTGATATCAACCCACCCAGGGGGACTCATTCTAATTTTATCTCAGCCTTGCATTGTGCCTCTCCTGCTTGATGTATGTTGTATTGATTTAACAAGGCTCCTGGGAATTAGGCTGATTTTCTAATTTTATCCTGTAGATGAAATGAATCAGATACAAATACAATGAGTGCATTGTCTGCCCTGGCAGAGCGAGCAGGGTCCTCCAGCCGGCCGTGCCGGGCAGCTCGGCGAGGCACGGCCACCACGCGGTGCCAGCCCTGGGCTGACCCCCAAAACCCTCTCCGTGCCTCCCCGGTGGATGCTCCGCGCTCTTCCTGGCCTCCATCCCCTGTGACTTCAGCAAAGAAGCTGGCTGGAGCAGGAAACGTGAGGTTACTCCTCAAAACAGCCGTGGCTTTGCTGGCGGGGGCAGTTGCTGAAGCTGCCTGGGTGATCCCGGGCGGCACGGGCACGAACAGAGGCATCGGGATGAAGAGGAAGGTGGGGAGAAGATGAAGGCTTTATTTTTTCCGTGCTTGCTCAGTTCTACGTGATCAGAGTCTGTTGAGGGGATGATGGATGAACTCGCTTCATGCATTGGATAGAATTTAGCAATCTCTCCTTGAGAGATTTTCATTTTTGCTGCAGTGAATTTGGGGCAGTTTGTGGTCCCCTCGGCCTCCCCAGCCTCCTCCAGGGCTGGAGCATCGGGCGTTATCATCTCCAGCTGGGAGGATGCTCAAAAAGCAGCACCCGATGCCCAACACCGCTGTGCTCTGCCAAGAGCTGCTCCGACCCACCCTTTCCCTGCACCCACTTATCAGATAAGTGGGACAATTAGGAGATCCTTGCCGTAAATAATCCGGATTATGCAAGAAAAACTGTGGTTAGGGTAACGTGTTCTGGTCTGTAGGATTCGGGCGGCTGGAAGAGGCCCTTGGCTTGGGGATGTGGCTGGAAGCAGTGGTTTGGGGAGGTGGGTGGTTCGGAGGATAAAGCACCAGCCAAGGACACGGGCCCCGAGGGCTTGGTTTTGTCCCCGCTGTGCCCGTGGCTGAGGCTCAGCGAGGCTGTTTTTTTGGGGATTTACCAGAATTTATGAACAGAGCGGGGTGGAGGGGTGTCCATCTGCAGGCTCGTGGGGATGGGAAGCGCCCAGCAAAGCCCTGGTGGTCGTGATGGGCACGGATGCGCCAGCAAACGCGTCTCCATGCAGGAATTCTGCACAACTTGTCCGTGCATATGGTACAGCTGCCCCGAGGCAGACAAAATTTAAATTATTATTATTTTTTTTAATTTTTTTACTCCTGTTTTAAATGAATATGCATAGTTTCACTGCAGCTAGGATTAGCTCTTCTCCCTGCCTCCCTCCTCTCGCCCAGACCTTTAGGGCTTGTAGCTGGACTGCTGCCCATTGTATACATCCCCTATATAGGACTGTGCCGAGCTAAAATATATAAATTTGGTTGTGTGTTTGGCCAGTGAGGAGCCAGTTAGCAGGAGGAGGATGCAGTTTGCTGCCTGGGTGTCAATGTCCCTGGTGATTTGGGGGTTCCTGTGCTGGAAAAGGGGCTTGGGGGTGTCCTGAGCTGGGCTCTGGTCCTAGGAGCTGGCTGGGGGGAGGCGAGCCCCTGCCCACCCCTGCCGGGAGCTGTGCGAGGCCGTATCGATCTCTCCTCCCAGCGCCAACCCCACGAGGGCTTGGAAATTGCTGTGCTCCAGGAGCAGCTTCACCGAGAATGAGAATTTGTAGTGTTCAATAAATATTATTAGAAAACTGAAAGATAATAATTATGTCAATTACAGGATGGGTAATTGGGCCTGGAGAAGAAAAGTACTTTTCTTCCTAATTGCTGGGGCCATGCTACTGTGATTGCATGTATCAGTTCCAAAAATAAAAGGCCAGCTATCAAGTGGAGAAAGCGCTTTGTTTTTCTAATGGCATGTTATAGCACTGTGCCTGGAAGAGCGCACTGGGCCAGCCTGCAACCAGGAATTTAAAAGAGCATCGGTTAAAAAAAATAAAAATCACATCATTTTCAGGTGTCAGAGCCTCTGCAGGGACTTTTTTTTTTTGCTCCCAAACCGCTCAACGCCCTGAGCCCTGCTCCCTTCCCTGCCATATCCCAGGGGTTTTGTGGGATGGGGGGGGTCTGGGGGTGCCCCCACGGTGCCAGATGGGGATTTGGAGGGTCCGGGCAGGGCGCAGTGGTGCGGGGCGAGGGCAGCCTGTGGCAGCAGGCTCGCTCCCCTTGGCTGAGGCTGGGTGGCCTGTCAGTCACGGGCATGCACAATCCCCCGGTGCTCTGGGGGTTTGGGTTGTTTCCACGGTAAATAAAAATTTCTGTGATCCTGCCTGAAAGATGTCGGGGAGAAATTTCAGCGCGGTGGGAGCGGGGGAAGGGAAGCCGTGATTTATTTCCTCCTCGCCTGGTGTAAAAGATACTGCGCTGGGTCTACTGAGCTTTGAGTGTTTGTATAAATCTGTCTACTCAAAACATCTCAAAGAGTTGACTGACGGCCCATGTAATTTAGCACACAGCTAAAAATTTAAATCGTACATCCTGCTGAGAGCTGAGGAATATAGCATCATCTGTGCCGCGCTCAGCGCCGCGCCGCAGGATGCAGGTGCCAGGATTGTATTTTGGGAGGTGCCTACACCACAGCCAGCCCCCTGGGTGAAGGAGAAGCCTGGATGCCCACCCGTGGACCCCCCCTGGACCGGGGTCTCCACCTGGTGCCAGTGGTGCCATCACTGGGTTTGGTGATGCTGGGCATGGGGCACTGCAGCCATAGGGTCCCACAGGCACCCAGGTGCCTTCCTGCAGCCCAGGGATTTTGGGGCAGATTTGGGGGCCAATTTGGGGGCAGAACCAGGCTGGCTGGCAGCATGGGCTTGAGCCAGCAGCCCACAGGTGACAGGAGGCACAGGATGGTGGCACAGGACGCGTGGTGTGCCACCAAGGTGCCACCAGCCCATGGGAAGCAGCTTCTTGCATGCCTCCAGCCTCTTCTTCTTCCTCGCCTTTCATCTCCCACTTAATTTGTCTGCTCTGGTAGCCCATATGTTTGCCTGGAGATGGCGAGGTTTATTTTTTTCCCCCGCACTATAAATAGACGTTTCAGAGCAACTCCTTGCTGCCAGTTATCCGTCTACACATCAACATTAACATAATTACCACAGTGAATCTCTAATCTCGGCAGCAGCACATGCAGGTTTTAACAGTGGATTGGGCTCGGTGACTGCGTGTAATTTGGGTCTTTAGTCAACTGACAAATCTGCAGGCGAGTCGCGGCGGAAAGTTGTGAACTTCCCCTGGTTTCCAGCCCCGGCTGCTCGAGATCTGCACGGTGACAAGTGAGAAAGGAACAATGAATAGGATCTGCCACACGTCCCAGAGGTAGAGATGTATCACCGCCTAACTCGTGGCTGTCAGGGACGCGGTGCATTAATCTTCCATCTTCTTTGTTTTGTTTGCAAACGTCCCTGAAGGACGGGGCTGTAATTGGGCCGGCGGAATTGGCAGCGGGATTTCTCTGCCGCCTTCCCCAGCCGCCTCTCGGGCAGCTTTCTGGGGAGCTGGAGCAGGATGGGAGCAGCACCCGGGTGCTCAAGGTGCCCAGCTCCATCACGGCTCCCCCACAGCGCCCGGGCAGCACCGGGGCTTTTTTGGGGCTCAACTCTCCCTCGGGAGCAGCACGCTGGCACAGCATCGCCACCAGCTCCACGCTCCCTGCCGAAAGTGATGCTGCGGGGCTGCTTCCCAAAAAGACATCATCCCTATTACCTCCAAACGTGGCTGCAGGGCAGGGGATGCCCCTGCTGCTCGTGGGTTTCGACCTCTCAGCTGCCCCCTCCCCAGCACCGGGCACCCCGGCAGCGGCACCGCTCGCCTCCCGAGCCGCTGCTCCCCGGGCAGCACGGGGAAGAGCTGCCCCAGACCTAAGTGCTTGTGTGTTCCCTTCCCAGCCCGTGAGTTAATACAGGGACTGGTTAGATGGTTTCAGTGGTTAGATGACTCATGACCTCATCATATTGTGGCAACACGGCTGTAGCGCTCGCACTACAAATTATGGGCTAGATCCTGCCGCCCCGGCTGTGGCTGGCTGCCCGGTGACTTCAGATATAGCAGGGTGCCTGTTTGCTTTCTGAAGGGCTTTGGCTTCACCGGGAGGGTTGTTATTTATTTATTTTATTTATTTATTTATTTATTCTATGGAGGAAAGAAAGGATGGAGCTTCCCAAATGGAAGGGGCCGGGATTTTGGAGATGCCCTGCTTGGGGTCCCTTGGGAGCCCTGGCAGAGAACATGCACCTTTATCTCAACCTGTCCTGGCTGTTCTGCCACGGTGTCCCCACACAGCTTTCGGCAGCCCCAGCAGGCTGTGGGTCCAGATTTGGGAGCAGGAGATGCTTCCCTGCTCCCCTGCATGCCCCAAAAAAACGCTGCCCCAAATCCCGCTCTCTGCTTGCTGATGCAACCGGAGCAATGCTTGCAGCACATTTGCTGCCACTGTGGTGGGTTGTGTGGAATAAACCCGCTCAAACAATCATCACTTTGATTCTCAACAAAAGAAAGGAGCCGACTGAGTTAAATGCCTCCCTTCTGATGTTCTGTTTGGTTATTTTGCTTTCAAGAAAAATAAATACCCCGTCGGCATGTTTATAGCGTCGATTTGGTATTGCAAACACAAGGCTAAACGGGAGAACAAGGCAGTTCAGGGAGAGAAGAGAAGAGAAGAGAAGAGAAGAGAAGAGAAGAGAAGAGAAGAGAAGAGAAGAGAAGAGAAGAGAAGAGAAGAGAAGAGAAGAGAAGAGAAGAGAAGAGAAGAGAAGAGAAGAGAAGAGAAGAGAAGAGAAGAGAAGAGAAGAGAAGAGAAGAGAAGAGAAGAGAAGAGAAGAGAAGAGAAGAGAAGAGAAGAGAAGAGAAGAGAAGAGAAGAGAAGAGAAGAGAAGAGAAGAGAATTTGCCCAACTCAGCCACCTCCTCTCAAGCTGAAATGTTGCTTACAGTTTCTTACAGCCCCGTCCCCAGGCTGCCCCCAGCCCCTGTACCCCAGCAAGGTTTGGGATTTGCCGTTTGTTCCCGGCCATCTCGCTTTGTGCCATCACCATCCTGTCGGCCTGCCCGGCATCTCCTGCCCCAAATCCATAGGGACACCCCACTGGGGCTCACCCCAAAACCTCTTTTTTAGGTTGGTGTGGCCACGTGCACTCCCCCCGGTGCCCACCCCGAGCCCCCCCATCCCACCCCAGCATCCAGGGGGCTCCGGGGCTGTCGGTAGCGGCGCTGGCAATCAGGTAGCACCACGGGGTGAGGGCTGCTCTTCTTCCCTAGGGCTTGTGTGGATGCGCCGGCATCTCTGACAGCATAATCCTCTGCCTGGTGTCATCATTATGGAAACAAGCTGTAAATCTTCCCTTGATGTTATGTAGATCCCGCATCGCTTGCCTCACGGGAACAGCCAGCGTTAAGAAATAGGGTGTCGAACATAAAGATTAACGCATTGCAAGCAGTAATTTGGGGAAGGAGCTGTCTCCTCCTTTCCCCTCCTCATCCCCCGGCAAAGCCATCGAGCAGAGGAGGGGGGAGAGCACCGCGAATTAAGGGACACCATTTGGTAAAGTCACTACTTGGCTATTTCCATCATGATTTTGCTGACCCACGGGCTCCTTTGCTCGCCGCTGCTCCCCGACCTGTCACTGTCACACCTGCTCCTTTTTCTTTCTGCTCATCCCAGCTGACTCCACGGGTTGCTGCGGGTCGGTCCCGGCTGCTCCGAGTGCCTCCACTCTCCCCCTCTCCCTTCTCCACGAGCCCTTTAATCTTTGGGAATTATTATTATTTTTTTTTTCCTCCCTCTGACATCTCTGACTCTCTTGTGAAATGCAAATTAATTAGATTCTAATTACTCACTGTGTGCTGTTTCTGTTTCACTCTCTTGTTAGGTTAGTCTAACATCTTTGTTGTCAGCTGTATGTTGTATGTATTCAGCCCATTAAAAGTGATCCTTGTTCAGCGGGAGACAGGCAGAGCAAAGAGACAGTTCCCCCCCTCCTGCTGGGGCTTTGTCAGGAGCAGCTTTGTCAGCACTTCCAGGCAGCATCGCCAAGGCAAACCTCGTTTTTTCTTTTTGTTTTTTTTTTTTTTTCAATTGTCTGCCCCCACACACCCCCTGCCTTGTATTTTATAACCTGTGATTTAAGCGTTTCAGCGCTGCGTTTAGCCAGCTCCAGCTGACCCCACTGCCTCACCCCACAGCTCCCCATGCCCCCGGGGCTGGGACCCCCATCCCACGGCAAGCGAGGGCTCAGCAGGACGCATTCATCCTGCAAAACCCATCCGAGCCACGGCTCCTGCTCTACACCCAGTGCTCCCGAGCCGCTGGCTGATTCATGCCTGGGTAGCCCGGTAATAGAGATCTCCATAATAACAGGAACTTCGCCGAGACTCCGTGTCACCCGGCGATGAGTCGTGTAATAACGCTGACATATAAATGGGCGTCATTAGGCACGGGAGATCGCAGCCGTGGCGTGGAGAGCGTGGGAGCTGCTCCTCCCGCCTGGCTGGGCATGGGAGGGGGCTGCCCAGCTGGTGCCCCCGCCGCTCCCCTGCTCCTCGCAGTTCCGCGCGTGTGCGCTCCGGATCGGGGATGCGGTGCGAGCTGCAGCGCCTTTGGGTGCCTGTTTGATGTCTTAATGAGCTAACAAAACTCGTGGCAAACAGGAGCGCTCAGCCTGCACTTGATGTTGGGAAAAAGCGCTATGAAGCACTCTGATGCTTCATAGAAATGGAAGCGGAGAGGGTGAGGGGGAATCCCATGGGGTTTGGGAATCCCATGGGCAGCTGGGACCGGTGTCACGTCCCCTGCCCGCCTCATCCCTTGCCTGTGCATGGCACCAGAACCCTGGCACCCCATGGGCCAGGCCATCGTCCAGCTGGGAGCCCCATGTCCCATATCTGTGGAACCAGGAGCTCCCAAAACCCAAGGGTCGAGGCGCTGCTCTCGGGCCATCCCATTCATGGCTGGGTTTTGGCTTCAGGAGGAAACACATAGAGACAGACCCAAACCGCAGTCTTTTGCTCTTGAGATAAATATCTCCAGGTGAGGTTTGCGAGGGTTTTGCCCCCCAGCATTGCTGCTACACACAGATCCCTGAGCGCTGCCCTGCTCCTGTGTGCCCCATGCGCCGGGCCCCTCTACGCCGTGCGCCTCACCCGTGTGCTCACAAAGCTGGGCAAAGCAGGACACAGGCCCCAGAGCATCCCGTGTCGCTCCAGCTCGGGCCAGCTTTCCTTCCACATGTTGCTTTTTTGTGGGGTCCCGTGCAAGGACAGATCCTGCACAGCCCAGGCGTGGGTGCCAGCACCGCCCTGCTACCCGCAGGCGCACGGGCAGGAAGATGTAACACGACAGGGCATCACCTAGCACAACAGACCAAACTTTTTGCATTTCTTTCTTCTCCGAGCCCTGCGCAGCCCATAAATAGCATTAAAATACAACCAGAATCTTCTTCTACCTCCGTGCTCTTTTTCTTCTGCAGGAAGCGCGGCTCGCTCTGCTCTCCGGAGTTTGTTTGTTGCCCTAGGAGACACGCTGACAAGCATCACAAGCTTTGAAAGTCAATTGCTCGCTGGAGTTGAAAATGTGTTTTCAGGTATCTGGCTGATAGGTCCTCCAAGAGGAGGATGTGGCTTGAATGCTAAGCGAGGCAGCGCTGAATCCGGCCCCTCGGGCAGCGAGGAGGGGAGATTGCTGCGCTCTGATGTGCGGCGATAAAATGCCACAGCCCCGAGTGCCCACAGTGTCTGGGTGCCACTGCCCTGTTTGCCAACTTGATAAAGAAGGCAAGATTTATATTTAAAAGCGCCGTAAACTCGCTGCTCCCATGGAAATGATTTCGGCCGAAAATGAATGTGGGTTACAAGTTTCTGTTGCCAGGAGGAAATGGTGGTGACTCGGGGTTTTCCACTCGCCGTGGTGCGCACAGGGTGTCGCCGTGCGCTATCCCGCCGGGCTGTGCCACCAGCAGTCCCACCGGCGAGGTCTGAGCATCTCCTGCAGTGGGGATGGGCTGCAGTCCTGCCAGCAAAGGGATCCTGTTCTTTTTGGGGTGGATCACGGAGGAGCAACCTTCCCTGGATCCAACCACGGCACAGCTGGGATCCCAGCACCCGCAGCATCCATGCGCTCAATGGAGGATGTCCATCTGGGGTCCCTCTGTGGGCTGTCTCCCACTCATCCTCAAGCTCAAGACCTCTCCGTGCTGCTCCCCCGGAGCTCACAGAGCCTTGCTCAGCACCACCAGGAGCAGAGCAGGGCCGGGGCCGTGCCCAAAGCGGATCTCAGAGCCCCGAGCTCAGTGCCGGCGCCTGGAGGAGCGGGTGGCGGTGGGGACGGGCGCTGCAGCGAGCCAGCCGTGCGTGTTTGATGTGGCTGAAATTAATCTCGATTGCTGTCTAATATTTTAAAAAGACACTTTTTATAACACGCGAGAATAATGTAGGAGAACTAATGTTCCCTTATGAAATGCCTTTCAGAATAATGATAAAAGTGCACTTTAATCTGCTGTGAGAAGTCTCTGTGAGGGAGAGACGTCACACGAACAGGTGGAATCATGGAATAAATACAATAATTAATGAGAAGAAAGAATTTGCATCTTCTGACTTTTCCTCAACACCTGCTCTTTTTTTTTCCAAATGGCTTTATTTTGTTTCCTGAGGGGGTCAGGAGGACGTGGGGATGCAGGCTTCTGCCATTAGTAAGCCGTGCTTTCAGAGACTATAAAATGTCAGGGAAGCAGTGCATGGGAACTAAGTGCTCCATTAAGTTTTCCCTATGAAATTAAGCACCTTTATTGCCTTAAATAAGAGCTGCTGCCTAATGATGGACCGATGCAAATTCCCACCCGCAGAGCTGGGCGAAAGCGCCGGTTCCCAGCGCACCGCAGCGGGCAGGGTGGTGATGCCGGCGTCACCTCCTCCCCGCTGCCCAAACTCCACATTTGGAGGAAATTTGGGCCCCCAGTTGGTGTGACACCCCGGGGCAGGGCAGCAAAGGGCCCCCCAGTGCTGGCTATGGGGCACAGGGAGGTGTGGGTCCTGCTGTCCCCCAACTCCTGCACGGCCCCAGGTTTGGCTCGCGCTTCCCAAAGCAAGAAGCTGGCGGCGAGGTCAGGGTGCACAGCTCCTGGGCTGGTGTGGAGAGAGCTTTTGGGGCCAAATCCTGCTCTTACGGGCCCAGCCCAACAGATATCAGCCCCCCTGCCCTTACCAACAGGGGTGGCTCACACCTCAGCCCCACAGAAAGCGTCTGCTACTGGCACCACCATCACCCCAAACCCTGGTGTCACCCCAAACACCACTGAGATGCACCCCCACAAAGCTGCCCCACTCGTGGTGCTGTTTCACAGCCCCTCATAGCCTGGGGCTGCCCAAGCACCCTTTTTTAGCCCCGTTTCTGAGAATCCCCCCGCACAGCACGAGCCTTTCGGGTGGCGTGCCAGCCTTTTGCAGCTGGAGACCTTGACTTGGTGACATGTATGCATGTGGCAATCGAATAACTCACCCACGTTTGGAATATCTGCTCTTCAGAGGGCTGCTTTTCTTTTTTTTTTTACAGTTTCTGAAGAGGTCCTATGGTTTCCTTTATTTTCTGAAGCCGTGGCATTACGGCAGGTTAACGTTTTGCAATTGCAATCCGGGCAGTCGTTGCAAAATGGAAAACCTTTAGCAACTGGTTAATTCTGGCTGGGAAGAGTTTCAAATGCGAAGTCTGAGCGCTACGAGTCATTTCTTGCTAATTGCAGCATCTCGGGGTGACTTCAAAGATCCCATCAAAGAGCTGAAAGCTCCGTACGGGCTGCAACTGCGGGTCAGGCTGTTTCCACTTGCATCAGCCCCAGAGCACCCACCAAGCAGCTCCCCGCCGAGCAGGACTGCCCACGGGCCGGGCTGCAAACACCACCCCGGAACGGTAACTCCTCTCCCTGCCTTTGTGTAACATCGCTTTGAAAATGAGGAAGATGAAAAAGGACGAACATACCGGACAAATTACCACAATTGCTAAAATGTAACGTGTCGACAGCTATTGGAAGAACAGGCTGTGCTTCTGGGTCGTTTTTGGGGGTTTCTCCCTTAAAGTTTTGGATCGTAAAAGCCTGCTCGGAGCTGAACCTGGCCGCTCCCCTGCCGAACACCCCCCAAACACCCACATGCACACGCGTGCCCTGTGGCTTCTCCAAGACCTGCGGGGGCCTCGATGCCTCTGCCCCAAGCTCAGGGCAGCCACAGGAGGGCTGCAGGCTGGCACCGATCACTGGGAGTGCTTTGCCAGACGTGTCGTGTTCGGCGTGTCCTTGAAGGCTTCGCGTCACCGGGGTTAAATTTTAAGCACCCCTACGAGTGCTTAATTAGAGTCAATGCCCTCGGGACAGGAGGAATGACAATATACACCTTGTTAGAGCATAAAGATAAAGTATTTATTAAGATCAATAAAGGGGTTGTTTTAAGGCACAGCCGAGATAAGTTTGTGCAGTCACCTTAGGAGTACAGCCGGTGGGCTGGGCGGGCGTCTCGTGTGCGTGCCCTGTGTGCCCTGCGTCTGCGGGGCCCGGGGACATTCCCAGGGGCAAAACAAAGCCCAGCTCCAGTCACGTAAAGCAAAGCCGTGTAAATAAATCTCCGTGTGGTTGGCATGGCCGGGGAGCTGTGCCGAATGCACTCGCTTGGATCTTGGCAGGGCATTTGCCCCAAAAGGGGCTGGGGTTGTGGTGCCAGGCATGGGGAGCACCAAAAAGGGTGCAGGGGCCGGGTGCCTCTCCTCAGCCTCTTGCTGGGCTTCAGGTGCTGCCCGGTCGGACGCTCACCGCTTCCAGGCTGGCTTACGCCACGCAGGGATTTCACCCACAGCGTCCCGATATTAATCATCACAGCTCTGCAAAATGCATGTCAGCATCTTCCGATCCCCCAGTGGATGAAAAAAACCCATCCAGGGCACCTCCAAGCCACCAGCCGGCGCGCACCCACCCGAGGACATGGTGGCAAGTGGCTTGGGGACAGCAGCGGAGGCACGACCTGGCCACGGCTCCAGCAGCAGGGTTTGGGCATGGGGAGCCACGGCCATGCCGTGAACCCTTCTGGGGACCTGGTGAAGGGGGAAACACAGGAGCTGAAGCTGCTGCTCCCCTCCGTGGGGTGTTTGCTCATTGAGGACACACGGCGTGTCCCCGTCCTGCAGCAGCAGCCGGGCAGGGTGACCCCCGGCCCCCCGCTCCCTCACCACAAGGCCTGTGGAGCGCAGCCGTGGAAGCCAAGCTCCGCCACCAAAATTTTTCAAGGAACCACTTTCATCTAGCAAAGAACGTATTATTAATTTGCATGAGGGTTGAACTGCTGCGCTGGGCTGTATCTGCTTCAAAGCGAGCTGGGGAGCAGACATTGAAGTGGTAACTCAGGCATCCTCTGAGCAGCTCTTAACCAGTCTTCCCTGTTTTGTAAATGGCATTAGTATCTTAGCTGCTTATTTAGAGCTTTAAAAAGTAACCGACTTCCTTGAAGTCATTAAAGCCTAACCTTTAAACTCCAGGAGTCTAATGGTTCAAGCCAAGCATAATGTTGAGGCACATCTGTGATAAATCTGCTTTTAATCTCCACAAAGTGCTTTTCATAGATTCCAACTTTAACGTATTAGGTGTTAGATGAACACACTGAGTGCTAGTAAAATACACCCGATTGTAATCTATTACCTTTTACACAAAGCAGCATTTAGTTTTATTAACTATTGAAATATACTGAAAACTGTTAAAAAAGCACCGTGTAAATCTTTAAGATTCATGCTGTTTGATTTTATGGAGGCCTAATTCCTTGCAAAAGGAGCAGGCCAGCGGTCGGGGCCGACGACTTAATGGGTTGTAGGTGATTAGCAGGAGCCTCCCAGCCCGCCTCGGGGAGGTGCAGGGTGGCAGCGTGGGGGGACCGAGGGGAGGCTTCGAGGGGGAAGATGCTTCCTCTGGGGGTGAGACACGGGCTCGGGGGCTTTGGCTGGTGGGCAGGGGGCTTGGTGGAGCCCCCAGCGGGTGCTTCGAGCCCTGGTTGCCCTTTGGGGCCGGGCACGGTGCTCGTCCTGCCCCAGCGATGCGACCTGCTCCCCTGCCAGCAGCGGGGTCTCTCTTTGGATGCAGGTGGGCCTGCAGGGTGATGTGACAGGGGTGGCACAAAGTCCCTGCTGTGCCCGTCCCGCCCCAGGTCACCTCCCCTGTGCCCTGTCCCCAACGCAGCCAGCCGCCGGGTCCGGGCTGTTTGCACACCCGTAAATCCCCGCTGACTCAGCCGCGCTGGGGCTGCTGCTTGGGATTTCCTCAGGTGCCGAGGTGCAGAGGATTTCTGCTCCAGCACGAGCCATCCGAGGCCACAGAGAGCACGGGCACAGCCCGGGGCAACCACAGCGGGGCTGAGCTGGGGCTGGCTGCCCCTATAATGCCCCAGCCCCAGCATCTCGCTGAGGCTCTTGGCCCCGAGTGTTTTTTTGGGGATAGGGTTTTGGGACCGGGGTCTGCCTGCATCTCGCCCTCCCCAGCGTGGACGTTTCCCCCCGCAGTGCCCGTGCACGTGGCGGCCCCGCGTGAGCCCCGGGAGTTTCCAGCGGGCACTGTGCAGGAGGCGCCTGAGTCAGAGCGAGAAACGGCCGGGCTGGGGCAGCACGGGGGGAGCCCCGGGATTCCCCCGCTGTTCTCCTGGAGGGGCTGGGGGAAACCAACCCCACACACCAGGCTGGACCCTGCCTCGCTCGGCTGGGGGCTCCCAAAAGCACCGGGGATGGGGCACTGCGGTTTGGGTTTGGTGGTTGGGTTCATCTCTGTCTCCAGCTCTTCCCCCGTGCTCTTCCAGCCAGCAGGACTAATTGTTGGGAAAACAGGTATTCCAGGGGAAAAAAAGTCCTTTATGCTGCAGCAAACCTTAAACATGGGAGTAATTAGAGATATACAGGGCCAGAAAGCCAGCACAGCAGCAGGTGATTTAAATACGCACCCCGGGACCTCTCTTTGTGCCCCACATCCAGGGGTGCCAGGACCCAGGGACCTCTGCTGCCGGGCACCACAGCTCGGTGAGGATGTGCCAGAGCATGGCTTTGTTTTAATAAAGAGCTAAATTGAAGAGCGTTGTTCAAAAGGCTGTCCCAGATCTAAAGGGAAATAACTTTTGCAGAGTTTGTGGAGCCAAAATGTGCTTTGGTTCTTCCCACTGTTGGAAGAGCTGTCGAGAGTTGAGTTGTTTTTTTTTTTCTCTCTCTCTCTCTCTTTCCCCCTGCCTCGCCCTCACACGGTTATCCAACCTGCCATGAACGCTGGGACCGGACCAAAACGCCGGTGCCAAAACCTCCACGCTTGGAGAACATTCGGACCCCGAGCTGGAGCTTAAATTACATCCTGCACATGGCCCCAGCCGTGCTGAAGGCAGTCCCAGCCGCACATCGCTTCCCGGCTGCTGGAGCCCTGGCTCTGGAGCGAGCAGAATTCTGCCCAGGGCTCATCCACCTTCCCCCAACCCAGAGGCTCCTGTATTTGCACCTCACTGCGGTGTTTTCCCTGTGTTGGCGGCTCTTTGGGGCGTTTTGCACCGTTTCTGCTCCAGTGCAGAGGTGCCGCGGCGTGGCCGGGGCTCCCTTTTTGGCTGGCTTGGGCAACCTCTCCCCTGGCTCCTGCTGCAGCTGGGTAGGAAACAGCTCCAGCAGCTCAGCCCCTGGCACGAGGGCATGGATGGGGAGAGCGCAGCGGCTGCCAACGCCTGCTCCCGGCGGGGAGCTGGGGAGCTGGGGGCTGGCACAGCTCTCGGCTCTGCGCGGTGGGTCCGGGAGCCCTGTGCACGCACCCCGCAGCACCAACAGCGGCACGAGCGTGCCCACACCCCTCCGCCGCAGGGAACGGGGTGGGCTGTGGGTGCTGGATTTTGGGGACAGTGCCCTGGGGCTTTGCTCCATCGCCCAGTGCCGGGCAGAGCCAGCTTTGCTCCCCAGCCTTCCCGCTGGGATTTCCCATGGCTTGGAGCTGCCGAGGATGATGCCAGCCTTGGCAAAGCCACCGGGGCTCGGAGAGAGGCCAGCTCACCCAGGCTCTGAACGCACCCAGCCCGCAGGCGAGCACGCCGTGACAACTGCCTGCAGGCCTGGCTCGCTCGCAAACGAATGCAAAACGCAGCAGGATCACAGGGGGCTCGGTGTTAAGCAAGGACAGGGCGCCTGCTCCCGCCGGGACAGCCAGCTGGGAAATCCCTGTCCTCACGCAGAGGTGCCTGCGCCTGCGAACACCTTGATGCTGAGCCAGCGGGATCAGCCTTCGCATCAGCGGGATCACCTTTTCCATCCCTGGCATCTCCTTCTCCATCCCTGTTTTCCCTTTTTCTGCCCCAACCCAGCTGCGGGGGGGGCAGCCAGCGCCCGTCAGTGGGTGCCTGCGCCCACCCAGGAGGCCAACAGGGAAGTGCCACCACCAGAGCTGTTCCCTCTGACCTCTCCTTTCACACTTTGCTCATTTCCTGCTTTTTTTTTTTTTCTTCTTCTTCTTCTTTTTTTTTTTCCCCATTCCCCATGTCTTTGCCTAATAGTTTTCATTAAACCCAGCTCGTAAACAAGGCACATCCTCCCCTTTCGGAGCCCATGACCAGAGAACTCTTGGCCTCATTTTAGCAGTACAAGGTGTTCCAGTGATTATTACCCCTAAATAATGCGGTTTAACAATTAACAGCTTGTTTCGACAGCATTTGCATTTCCCTGCTACTAAACAAGAGACTTTAATCTCCGCACACAAACGGCGCCTTGTCGGGACAAGCTGCAGGATGCGCGGGCTGCACCGTGCGGAGCTGCGCCGGCTTCGCCACCAGGCTCCATCCCCTGCTGGGCTCCCCTCGTGCTCCTGTGGCACCACCGGGGCTCTGTGGCACCATTGGGGGTCCCACGGCACCACCCGGGGTCCCACGGCACCACCAGGGCTTCATGGCACCACCGAGGGTCCCATGGCACCACCGGGGGTCCCACGGCACCACCGGGGGTCCCATGGCACCACCAGGGCGCAGCCGGTGCCGGTGCCCAGGGGCCGGCGGTGCGGGTCGGTGCAGCCAGCGCCTCTGCTCTGCTGCTCCTCGGGCTCCTTTGAAGGCGCTGGCTCCAATTACCTCTAATTACACGCGGTGTATCAGAAGGCAGACGGCTTTGAACCCGGCGGAGAACCGGGGCCGTTTCCAGGCGCAGCGCAGCGAGCCGCCCCAGCCACATGAAAAGTTGATGTTTCTGCAGCTATTAGAGCAGTGTCTTTTAATGATTTAATAAAATCGCCGGCCTAGCAGCGAGTCCTCTCAGATGTCAGAACCCTCCTGCAATCCGCCCCGGCTCTGACGAGCGGCCTCCTCGCACGGACCAGCAGGGAAAGGTTTTGGGGTGTCAGCAGCAAAGGGGCTGGCAGGGATGTGGGAAGGGGACAGGGACAGCCTGGGAGGGCTGAGCACGGGGTACCTGAGGGCATAGGAGCGGGCTGAGAATCCCATTTATTCCAGGAATGCCCGGCGACCTTTTGCAGGCAGCGCAGATAAATGCTGGGCCGAGCGGCATTGTTCTCTCTTAATACAAGAAATAGAAACATTAATCATCTAACCAGCCATTTATCATGGTTTGGGGGCATTAATTTGATGGTATGTCATTTCCCGTTCGGTTTGTGTGTTGTGGAGGTTGCATTCAAAACACCTTCAATTAGATGTAACTAATGATAGCGAGCTGTTTTAGGGCCTGGTGATCCCTTCGAGCAGGAGGCTGCTGGGACTGCTGCTGGAGCAACCAGACCACCCCTGCCACCCCTCAGACCCCGTTTGCTGGAGGAAAAGACAGTTTGGGGCTGCCTTTGGGTCCTGCAATGGGTTCTTGCCCTGCACATGGAAATCAAGACCCCCTGGGAGCCTTGGAGCTGCTCGTTCCTCCTTCCTCCACAGCCGCTCAGGCAGACGGAGCCAGGAGAGGGTCAGCTCCTGCCCCTCCTCATCCTCCACAGGTCTGCTCCATCAGGCTAGGCAGCTCCCTACACCCATATCAGAGGCACCCAAAGGTGGGTGAGACCTGGGGGGGTGCCAGGAACACCCCACGAGCTTGCCCAGCCTGTAACAGTGAGCACCGTGCCCGTGCAGCCTCGTGAATTGGCCGTGTCCAAGCTCAGGGCTGCGTTTGGCTCGGCCACAGCCTCGTTGTGCAGGGCGGGGAAAGCACGAAACCTCCCGGCCTCTTTTGACTTGAGAGAGGTTACCGAAGGGAAAAGCACCCCTAATGACCCGCGCTGTTACTGGCTGCTCGGGGAGCCACAGCAGAGCTGGGCAGATCAGAGGAGCTCCGTGCAAACAGCTCCGTCATCCTGCCCCGCGGCTGCCCTGCACCACCCTTATCTCTCCCAGACTGGGGCAGCTCCCGAGCAGAAGCTGCCCAGCGTGCCAAATTTGCAGGCAAACACTCATTAGGGGCTGGGTGGAGCCAACCAAGCCCCAACTCCTCGAGGGCCACCCCGAACCGCAGCAAAGCCGGGCTGCGGCACCAGCCTGGGCTGTCAGCAGCGAGCAGGACGAGCTTCGGCACCGCAGGTCGCAGCCGGGGCTTGGCAGTGCCTCGGAGAAAATCTCTTGCGGGGAGAAAAGAAAGGAGCTGCCCTCCGGCCGGCTGCACAGCTCCCACTGCGCTCAGCGGCGAGTCCCGTGTCCCTAAACCCTGCTCCAAACAAGCCAGGGGAAGGCGATTGCTGCCCGTGGCGAGCGGGGTGAGTTCGTGCAGTGCCTGCAGTGAGTCACCCGGAGCTCTCCTGGGCTGTTTGCTCAGGGCCGTTTTGCAGGCTCGGGGGAAGAACCGCCTGGAAGAGATGCTGCCGAGAGCTGCCCCGGCTGGCAGAGAAACCCCGGATCACTTTTACAGGCTGGAGAGCCTTTAAAAACCCAAACGAGGCCACTTGCATGTGTTTGTCTTGTCTGCCAGCTTGGGCTTTAGCGCAGGAAATGTGGCCAAGGAGATTTCTTTAAACAGAAAGAGACCCTGCCCTGGGGGGGTGCAAGGATCTGGGGCCAGATCCTGCTTGGTGCAGGCTGCCTGTGTCCCAGCGGTGATCCTGGCGGTGCCCCCCCGGGGGCCACGAGCAGCACCTGCCCTCCTCAGGCTGCTTTGCCAACGTGCCCGGCCCTGGCCGCATCCTGCAGCAGCTGCAGGGGCTCTGCCCAGCTCCTGGGGGGGCTGAAACGCAGGCAGTGCCCACAACAGCTCGGGGGGGCCATGGGGGTGACCCCGCTGCTTGCTCAAATCGCTCCCCGGGGGCCTTCCTGGCCAGGCTGCCGCTCCCTCGGGACGCCGCAGCAATGCCGCTTGTTATTCGCAGAGCCCACGCGGCTGCGTTTCTGCCCGGGCTCCAGGCAGTGCCCTGGCTGTCTCTAACGAGTGTGAAGCCTTTCTAAAACTTTCCGGCGAGCTGACAAAGTCCTCCGTGATGTAGCGGTCCCAAGTATTTGCTTGATCTGCTGTTGCCACACATTCTTCCGAGAACAAACACGCAGAGCGACGCGCGCACGTCATTCTCCTCCGGAGAGCTGGCTCCTTTTCTCTGGTTATAAACCAAAGCTGACAAGTGTCAGCCCTCCTGCCAAATTTGCACTGACTGGCATTCTCATGAGTGTTGGTCAAACAGTGAAATCCATTCATTTGTCTAAAAGCAAACCAACAGCATTCTCCTTGTCTCAGGCTGGAACAAAGCCTGTGCCTGTCTGCTCCCAGCGCCCTTCCCGCGCGCTGGGGCACCGGGTGCTGCCCCCCCTGCCCCGTGGGGCAGCACGGCCACAGCCCCGGCCCCTCCAGCACTGCTCGGTGGGGAGCTTTAGGGGAGACCTTCGGGCAAAACCAGAAACCTGAAATCTTGGTGTGTTTCGAGGCGGGGAGGTGGCAAGGCAGGTGCTCTCGATGGGCTCTGCGGGGTCACCGCGCCTCGCTGCTCCCCTCCACCCCCAGTGGAGCAGCCCCTTGGCAGCCCAGCACCACGTCCCCGTTCCCAGGACCCACATCGGTCCCGGTGCACCCCAGGGCTTCTCTCTGCAGCCGGTGGGTGCTGGGTGCTGCCCCGGGGTGCTCCCAGCTGACAGCAGCATCGGCGCCCGCTGCTAGGGCTGCCGGCTGTGCGTGCGCGCCTCGTGTTTGGTGAAGTGCTTCTGAGTGCGATGCTTCAGCTCCAGACCAGCAACAGATTGAGCAACAGAAGCATCTCTCTCTGTTGTGGAGCCTTCAGGAAGCTGTGGGTTGTTTTCTTTTTTTCTCTCTTTTTTTTTTTTTTTTTTTTTAAGACGTTGGGGATGTGCTGGGAGGAGAGCAGAAAGCAGGGGGAGCGCGGTGCAGGCCCGCAGCTCCTGCGAGCAGCCTGGCGCTCAGCTGAGACAAGAGATGGCTCTGAAGGCCAGGCCATGAGTGTTGCTGCTCCTGCAGCCTTTTGGAGCAGGATCCTGGCTGCTGGAGCTGGGCATTGCCCCACTGAGCACTGCAGGAGGGGACACCTGGGCGGCATCACCCTCCAAACCAGCACCGATCCTGCTGGGGGCGGTGGCGGCGGTGAGGACGGGAGGCGACGGGGGTCTCTCCGTCTCCCATTTCCCCCTCGCTTTGATGCAAGCCCTCCCGTTTTCCCGCAGGCAGCACGGAATTGTTTGTCGCTTCGCTGGGAGCCCAGCGCCGTGGGTTGCTGGGGCAAAGCAAAGCTTTTGTCTCAGCCCCGCGCTCCAGCTGGCGTTCGCATGAGGCTGGCGAGCGCAACTCAGCCCAAACAATGCTGGAGCCCCGCCAGCGCGCCGGGGCATCCTGAACCCCCGGCGGCTCCTCGCACGGCCTGTGTGTGGTACGGGGCTGGGCAGGGGCGTGCCGGGGGGCTGGGGGTCCTGCTGACAGCTCCCCCCCCCTCCCCAGGCCTTGGCTCTGCCCCCCCCTTGCACGGAGCCCGGCACGCTGCAGGCTGGGGGGCAGCGGGTACCCGGCTGTGCGCGGCGCTTTGGAGAGCCACCCGTCAGGTTGTGCCCCGTGCTGGGCACTGCCTCCCGTTTTTGGTGATGGAAATGTGGTTTTGTGGTTGCTGGAAAGCACTGGCAGGGCTTTGGCTCGTGTGGGATGGGCAGAGCCCAGGCAGGGCCAGCCCTGAGCCTGCCACGCACCTGGGCACGGGCTCCCTCTGCTCTGCTGAAGGGGGGATGAAGAGAATGGAAAATCCTTGGCGTCGCTCAGCAGCTGCACGAGGCTGGCCCTGCGTGGAGATGGGCCGGGTGGTGTGAAGTCAGGGCTGTCCTTTTCTGCAGCTTTTCTGCAGCTTTTCTGCAGCCCCCTCAGCCCATCCTGCCCCGCCGTGGGGCTCCCTGCGTCACCCGTGGGTGACCAGAAGTCACCTTGTGACCCTCACAGTGGCTCCAGGCGTGCTGGGCAGCTCGGAGTGAGTCCCAAAAGCTCCCTGCTTCTGTCCTAAATCACCTAAATCACCCGATTTAGGGTCAGGCTGTGAAGCAGGGATTATCGAGCTGAGGATTGGGGTGTGCTGGGCCGGAGGGGTGCTGCCCACCCACGGGGCAGCGACCCCAGCCCACCCGTGAGAGCGCAGAGCCCCACGAGAGGCAGCAGCAGCGGCTTGGGGCGAGCGGTGGGATCGCTGCCACGGGCTTGAATAGGCATTATTCCTCCAAAGGGAGACCACAACACGGCTCCTACCCGGGAGATGCTCGCTGCGACCGAAACCGATGCTGAGCTGCCGCTGAAACCCGGCCCAGGCTGAGCCCCAGACAAAGGCGCGCGGCTCTCGCGTATCGGTGGCGAACGGCTTCCTGCCGAAAAGCTCTCCAAATCACGGGGGGCAGCTTGTTGTGACATTTGCTTAGCCACAGAGAACGGCTCGAGAGTGCTCGGCTCGGGGACTGAGCAAACTCGGAGCAGCCGCGGTGCTGAGCGCTGGGGGAGGATGAGGATGGGGCCGGGCGGGAGGTCAGCGCTGCGGGGCCGGGCACATCAGGGGCTCCCCCCGGCCCCTTTCTGCTCCCCCCGACCCCTCTCCGCTCTCCCCCGGCCTCTTTGTCCCGCCTGGCCCCGCGCAGAGCCCCCCAGGGCTGCGGGAGAGGGGTCCGGGTACCCCCGGCTGCGGGGGTCGGCGTCGCCCCAGTGCCGGGAGGGGGGCACCGGGCACCGGGTGGGGGGCTCCGGGCACCGGGTGGGGGGCTCCGGGCACCGGGACGAGGGCTTTGGGCACCGGGCGAGTGGCACCGGGCGAGGGGCTCCAAGCACCGGGCACCGTGCGGGGGGCTCCGGGGGCTGCGGCTCTGCCCGGAGCCGGTGGAGCCCGGCAGCGGCAGCCCCCCCGCAGCAGCAGCCGGGCCCGGGCCGTGCTGAACTCTGCGGGCTCTGCTTTGCTTTGCTTTGCTTCCTTTTTTTTTTTTCTTTTTTTTTTTTTTTTTTTTCCCTTTCCCCAGACCTAAAGCGTGTTGTGTCAGGTTGGTCGTGACACTGCAGGGCTGTTTTCCTTTCTCTTGCTATCGCTGCTATCAAGTAGGAGTTAACAGCTCTTGTTTATACAATGACTATCTGGCCAGAGGCTGATTTAATACCTCCCACTTCTTTTAAGTGCAAATAGACTCTAATGTGTGTATTAGGCTACTTGAATGGCTGCTCTGGTGAAATACTCGCTTTCCAAATAACTTATCTGCAGTCAGCGCTGGGGAGAGGGGAGAGCAAACTTCTTTAGAGTTTAGCAATAATAAAAAGAAAACAATCCGCTTAATATTTCCCTATTTGCTTGGCTCAGCCTTTAGTCACGCCGAGCCTCGGAGGCTTCCAGCCACCGGAGCCCTCTGAGGGGTTTGCGGGACCGCTCCCGCAGCACCCCCCCAGCCCCTCCGTAGCCCCCCGGAGGCTGCTGGCAGGAGGAGAGCGGCAGTCATCCCATCCCCATCCCATCCCATCCCCATCCCATCCCATCCCCATCCCATCCCCATCCCATCCCATCCCATCCCATCCCATCCCCATCCCATCCCCATCCCATCCCATCCCATCCCATCCCATCCCATCCCATCCCCATCCCATCCCTATTCCCATCCCATCCCATCCCATCCCATCCCATCCCATCCCATCCCCATCCCCATCCCCATCCCATCCCATCCCATCCCATCCCCATCCCATCCCGGAGTGAAACTGCCGGCTTTCTGCTGAGTCACAGCCACCGGGGAACGGGGAGAGCAATTACAGCCGAAAACTGGGAAGGCATCCCAAACAAATTGGTTATAATTAACACGTAGAAGAATAACACCAGTAATACCATTAGCAGGCCCAAAAGCCATTTGCAATATAATATCTATAATTAGACAGCGCACAGCGAAGCCGGGGCTGAGCTGCTGCCCTGGGAGGGGAGGGGAGGGCAGGTGGGTGCTGGGGGGCTCGGGAGGTGGTGAGCACCCTCCAGCACCCACCGGCACCCACCCCAGGGAGTCCCAGGCCTGATCCCTTCGTCTCCTTCTCGTGTTGGTCCCGAGCTCGTGGCCACATCGATGTGATGAGCATGGGCTGGGGCTGTCCTGGCACAAGGACCTGGCTCCGAGCCTCAGCTCAGCTCCCCTGAGCTGCCCCTGCTGCCACAGGGCTGTCCTGGGGCTTGCTCTACTGTGGGCATCTGGGCATGGCTCTGAGCTCAAAGGTTATGGGATTTTCTTTGAGAAACCTGCCTGGGACATCGAGGGAAGTCCACAGCCCCTTCCCAAGCCAAAATGACCTTGCCTCTGCTGCTGGTCGTACCCATTACCCCTCTCACCCCTCCTGTCCTAAGTTTGGGGGGATGGAGGAGAAAGGTTCGGCTTTTGAGGCTCAGGCCCTCGCTCGGTGCCAGCACGAGGTCGTGGCACATCCCCAGCAGCTTCCCACCCGCCGGGCGCCTCTGCCTGGGCAGCCCCCGGCCGCGGCAGCGCAGCCCAGAGCCTGGGCTGGGCGGCACGGGTATTGCCCAAGCAGATCCCGGGGATGAGGGTGAGGTCAACGGGAGCTTTGCTTGTGAAAGGACCGGGTAATCGGGGCCTGTCGTGACAGCACCAGCTCCCGACGCGCTCCTCTGGCCGCCGGGCGAGGCTGTGGCCCCTCGCAGGGCACTGAGCGAATTTAGGGTTAGGGGCAGGGGCTGCAGGGGGGCTCAGGGGGACGCCCCTGGATGCCAGGCACAGCCCTGCCCACGCTTATATGCACTCCTTGTGGTGTCTGTGTCCTGCCGCCGCTTCCCTTGGCTTTATTTTTGGTTCTTTTTCGGTTTTACTTCCTGCAGGAAAGCCGGAGCTCAAAAGTTCTGCTGAAGGGTTTGGTAAAAAACACCACATTTACAGGCTGGGGTGAAACGAGGTGTCTGAGCGCATCGGAAGAGAAAGCAGCCCAGCCTGGGAAATGCTGGGGGCCTGCAGGAGGCTGGCGGTGCCCGTGCTGGGTTCGAGGGTTCAAAGCACCCCAAGGGGAAGTCCCCAAAGAGCCCCAGCAGCTCCCAGTGCTCCCAGTCCCCAGGCTGCAGGCACGGCCCCGCTGGTGCCAGGAGCAGCCGCCCGCGCTGAGGGGGGCTGCGAAACCTCACTGCCAAGAGCAGATAAAACCCACAGAGCTTCCCCACGAAGCCAAATAAACTTGCTGATAGCTCGCCCAGCTCCCCTCGCTCGGTCATTAGTATGCGTTTCGCTGCCTTTCCAGCTCTGAAATCCTTGTTTAGATAAACTTGAAAGCTAAAGGAAAATTTGGCAGGCAGGGTCCTGCCCTGCGCGGAGGGCAGATAGTGTCACCTGAAATGTAAACACGAGCTATTGACTGGGGCCGGGACCGGCTTGTCAACGATAAAGCCACCTCACGGGGTGGCTGCCTTCACACAGCCGCACACAATGAGCGCCGCTTTCATGTTTGGCGAGTTAATCTATTAACGTCGGCCAGGAAATGAGATGGGAACAGAAGCGACTCAGTTACCGGCGGGGCGTGCGTGTGTGTGTGTGTGTGTGTGTGCAGGTTTCTCCTCTTTCCCCCCCCCCCCCCCAAACCCCTCGCCGCCTCCCCTGCATCCTAATGGCAAATCGGGGCTGATGAAGCTGTCCTGGCCCCTTCCAGGATTAACGGGGAGGCACGAGGGGAAGGTTAAAAGATAGGGAAGGAAAGCCCCACGTCTTGGTTCAGGGCCCCGCAGCGGTGCTGGGGGCAGCCAGGGGTTGGATTTTGGGGCAGGGCGAGCAGCGGGCACAGCGGGGACCCAAAGGGGACGGGGCCTGGTGGCTCCTTCCCCGCAGATGCCGATTGCGCAGGGGAAACGTGGCTGGGTTTCCCCGAAAGGGTGGCGTTGCGGTGGGTCCGCTCGGTGTCACAACACCCCCAGCTCGGGAGCCGTGCCCGGGCTTTCTCCCTGAGCGGGGTGGGTGAGGACGTCCCCGTTTCCCTTCCCCATTTCCCTTCCCGTGGCTGTGAGACCTCGCGGGGTGCCGTGGCCTCAAGCACGCAGCACGGCTCGGCCAAGCCACGTGTGGGACCTTCAGGGGGACCTTGCATCACCCCAGAGACCCCAAAACCGCCTGTCTCCGGAGTGCTCGGCCCTACAACCCTTGGGGCATGTGGAGGACAAGGGGCAGGAGCGGGCTGGGGCTCCCCTGGTGACCCCACACCTCCAGCACGGTGCCCATCGGGCTGGGAGGGGAGGCAGCCGCTCCTCCTGCCGAGGCTTCCTCTGAGATCGTTACGAAAAAAATCTCAGGGAAAGGAAAAAAAAAAAAAAAAAACTTATGGGAAAAGATCATGGTTTCTAATTGGGATGTGCAAATATCAATTTAAGCAGATTTTAAATCAATATGAACCAGAACATTTCCTTTCACCCCTAATTGTTCTTTCCTTTTTTTTTTTTTTTTTTTTCTTTTTTTCCTTCTTCAACCAGGTGAGCTTTAATAACCTAAAATAAAACATCTGCTATTTCAGCGCAGTCCTAGCGTGAGGAATATCAATTAACGAGAGGCATTCTTGGTCGTCTGAGTTCACCACAACAGCGCTGGCTGGATGGAAATGTGAAGAAAATTACAACCTTTTCGGGGAAACCATTAAATAAAAATCAGAATTTGTCCATAAATACCGCTGGGGGAGGGAAGCAGCTCGTCTAATGCCTTCTATTTTCAGCAGCGGAACCGAATTTCCAGCGTCCCTTCCCTGTCCCCTTTTTCCACCCCATTGGGGCCCAGGAAGCACCAGGGGCTGTGGGGCCGGCCCCGTCCCAGCTCCCGGTGCCGCACGGTGTGGGGTGGCCGTGGGTCACCGTGCCGGGATGGGGACCCTGTGGGTGCCCAGCACCCGTGGGAGATCGGCCGTGGGTGCTTTTCCCCCCATGGGGGGCATTTCTCAGGGGCTTTTCTCATCTTTGGGGGCTGGAGGCAGGACAGCAAGAGCCATGGGGCAGGGCTGGCCCCGTAGGAACACCATAACGCTGCTGGGCTTCACCCCGACCTGATGGGCACAGGGCGAGGAGCGATGGGCAACCGAGTGCCCAGCAGGCTGCGTGGGCTTGTAGGGCTCAGCACCATCGGGGGAGCTTCTAGGGGGCTGCTGGGGGGCTGCTGGGGGGCTCGGACCTTTGTGGTGGGGTGGATGTGGTGGTGGGACTGATGGGCCCTTGTAGCCCCCCAGGAGCAGCGGGAGCCTTATGGGATGGGCAGGGGGTTTTCCAGGCTGCCCTTGGTCCTGTGCTGCTCCTCGGGGTGCTGGCGGCCTCGGGAGCCCCGGCTGGGGGGCTCCAAGCACGGTGGGCAGGGGGTGCCCCAGGGTCGGTGGTGGGTGCTGGGGGCTGGGCTCTGGCACACTGAGTCCTGCTGGGATCTGCTGGCAGCTACTGCCAGCTCCCCGCCGTGACAAAATAAAAATAAGAATTAAAAATGAAATAAAAATGTAAAGAAAAAAAGAAATAAAAAATAAAAGAAAACTTTAAAAAATAAAAAATAAAATGAGAATAAAATAAATTTTTTAAAAAAAGAAATAAAAGTAAAATAAAAATTAAAAAATAAGAAGTTAAAATAAATAATAAAATGAGAATAAAATAGAATTTAAAAAAGAAATAAAAAACAAAATAAAAAAATAAAAATAAAGAATACAAATAAAATAAAACATTAAAATTAGAATAAAATAAAATTAAAAAAAAATAAATAAATTACAAAAAAATAAAAAGGGGGGGATTATAAAAGCAGCAGGAAGGCGGGAGGCGGGGGGGGAGGCGAGGAGCCGCTGCCATCCGCACAGGGGGGGCTGGGGTTGGGGGGGGGGCGGGGGGGGGCAGCAGCGCGGCGGCTCCGGCTCCGCTTTGCGAATCCGTCCCGGGTTTTGCGGCGCGCCCCCTGGCCCCACGTGGGGCACGGCGGCCCCGGGAGCGGCGGCCAATGGGAAGGGGGCGCGCGGGCAGCGCCCGGCCCCGCCACGGGGCGCGCGGCAACCGGCGGGGGGGGGGGGCAAGGGGCGGCCCCCGGCCCCCTCGGGACCCCCCCGGGGACCCCCGCAGGGACCCCCCGGGACCCCCCCTGGGGTGCCCGGGGCTGCACCGCCAGGGGGTCCCCGGCCCCCCGGTACCGACCCGGGAGGGGGGGGGGGGGGGGAGCAGAGGAGGCGCTGGGGGCAGGCCGGCGATGGGCTGGGGCTGGGGGGGATTTTTCTTCTTTTTCACCCCAATTTTTTTTTTTTTTATATATATATATATTTTTTAATTTAAATCGCTCCGTTTCATTACGAGGGAGCGCCAAAAAAAAAAAAAAAAAAAAAAAAAAAAGTAAAAAAAAAAAAAAAAAAAAAAAAAAAAATTAAAAAAAAAAAAAATTAAAATATTCCTTTGATACACAAAATCAAATTGATATTTAGCCTCTGCTTACTTTTTTATGCATGGCTCCCTTCGCCGCGCGGTAGTGACAGATTGTTTGAGCTGGGAGGAAAAGCCATTCAGAGCTAATTAAGCAGCCATTCCGGGCACTATTTGCAAGCGGGAGGCTGAAAAGCAGAGGCATTTGTCAGCGCTCCGGCCCGCGTGGTTTTGATTGACAGCTCCGCCGCCGGAGTGGCAGCCGCGCCGGCGCCGTCCAATGGGGCGGCGGGAAGCGGCCGCGCCGTGCTCTGATTGGTCCGAGGGGGGGTTTGAGTGACACTTGCCCCCACGTGGGGCGGGGAGGCTCCGGGTGACGCGCGGCGCGGGAGCCATTTTGTGCCGCCGGGACGGGGCCGCGGGGCTCGGCCGGGAACGGGGCCGGGATGGGGACGGGACCGGGGCTCCCCCGAGCGCTACGGGGCTGGGACCGGCGGCGGAGCCCGGTGGTTCCCCGGGAAAGGGGTGCAGCGGGGCGGGCAGCCGCTCCCGAGGCTCCTTCCCGGCTTTTTTTCCCTTTGTGCCGACCATTTTACCCCCGTTCGACCTCAAACACCATCAAAAAATTAAAAAAAACGGGCAAAACCCATAAAAAAAAAACGCCAGCCCCGCCGCCGCCCGCTCGGGGCCGTCCCGGTGCCGCCCGGTGGCGGGGCCGCCCCTCCCGCGCTGCCCATTGTGACGTCCCCTAGGGCGGCGCCCAATCAGCGGCCTCCCCCTCCGCCCCCACGTGGGTTCCCCGCGCTGCCATTGGCCGCCTGCGCTCCGAGGCCGCCCGGGCTGCGGCCCCGCCCAGCGGCGGGCGCGCTCCGGTGGCGGCGGCGCGGGCCGCGTGCTCCGGGGCTGCCCCAGTCCGCGCGCGGCGGCGGCACCGAGCGGCGGGACCCGGCCCCGGCCCCGGCCCCGGGAGCGCCCCCAGACACCGCGACCCCCGCCGCGACCCCGACCCCCCGGATCTCTTCTTGGCCCCTCTCCGCCCCCCCCCCAAAACCCCAGCATGGCCCGAGGAGCCCCGGAGCCGCCGCCGCCGCCGTTCCGGAGCTGAACCGAGAGCGGAGGAGGAGCGGAGCTGAGCGGAGCGGAGCGGCCGGTGCCGGATCGCTCGGATGTGTACGGCCTTCTCCCCCTCCTCCTCCTCTCCTCCATGGCCGTCGTGCTCCGCCGTTAGTTCCTGGCTTTGCTTCCCCCCCTTTCTCGCCCAGGACTACCTCGGGGGCTCCTTCCTCGCCGCTTTGTTTTGATTTTTTTTTATTATTATTATTACCTTTTTTGGCTGATTTTTTTTTTTATTATTATTTTTTTTCCTGGTTTCGCTCTTGGAGTGGGGAAGGGGGGGGGGGTTAAAGCCCGGCGGCTCGGGCGGCGGCGGCAGCAGCGGGGCTGGCCGGGCTCCGCGGGTGCGCAGCGCCTTCCCCGGCCGAGCCGCGCGGTGCGGAGCCTGCGCCGGGGGGCGAGCGGGGCTGGCCGGGCCCCGCTGCTTTTCTTTCCCCCCCCCCCCCCCCCCCCCCCCCCCCCACACCCTCCTTTTCTCCTCCTCACCCCTCCCGTTTTCTCCTCTCTCTCTCTCTCTCTCTCTCTCTCTCTCCCCCCCCCTCCTTCCTCGCCTCCTCCGCCCCCCGCACGGACTTTCCTCTCGTCTCTTTGTTCCAGTTCTCGGCCTCTCCGGGAGCGCTCCGTGGCCGGCGGGCAGCAGCGCACGTCGCGATCGCCGCGGCTGGCTCCAGTGACCGCGCCCCAGCCCGGCCATGTACCCCCAGGGCCGGCACCCGGTGAGTCCCGGACCCCCCCTTTCCCTTTGCTGAGCTTCCCCTAATTCCCTTTCCCCCCCCCCCCTCCACCTCTCCACAAGCCGCTGAGCGTCCCCCCCCCCCCCCCCGCTCTCTCCCTCCCCGCAGGCTCCGCACCAGCCGGGCCAGCCGGGCTTTAAATTCACCGTGGCCGAATCGTGCGACCGGATCAAGGACGAGTTCCAGTTCCTGCAAGCCCAGTACCACAGGTGAGCCTTGGGAAGGGGGGGGGGGGGACACCTTAAAAAAAAAATAAAATAAAAAAAAAAAAAAAAATAAAGGGGGAGGGGGGGGGGGTGCCGTGGCGAGCTGCGCCCCGTGGTGGCTGGTGGCTGACGGCCCCCCCCCCCACACGCACACACACCCGGTTGTGCTTTGCTTCCCCCCCCCCCCAGCCTGAAAGTGGAGTACGACAAGCTGGCGAACGAGAAGACGGAGATGCAGCGCCATTACGTGATGGTGAGCGGCGGGCGGGGGGGGGTAGGGGGGTGGAGGGGGGGCGGCCCCGCCGACGAGCCCCCGGCCGAGGGAGGGGTGGAAAAGAAAAGGGAGAAATAAGGAGGGGGGGGGGTCGCCATCGTGTGTCTCACCCCCCCCGTCCCGCCCTGCGGTAGCCCAGGCTCGGGGTGGCAGCGCTGAGCCCCCCCCCCGGCTCCCAACCGCAGGCTCCTAATCGCTGGGGGGGGGATGGGGGGGGGCGTGGGAACACCGGGACCCCCCCTCCGGTACCCCCCGGACCCCCGGTGCTGCCCCCGGGTCCGGTCCAGCCCAGCCCTCTGCGTGCCCCCCCGGGCCGGCTGGGGGCTGCCACCCCCCCCCCGGAGCCCTCCAGCCCCCGACCCCTGGGTTTGAGCCGCTTCGTGCCCTGGGGGGGGGGGACACGGGAGGGCCGCGGGGTGTCCCCGGGCGAGCTGCTGCCAGGGCGAGCCAGAAACATCTGCTGGCTGTAAGGTGTCATTTCCTCGGCTGCCAGCACGGCCCCGACCAGGATGCTTTCTGGTAATGACCTTATGCAAACGCCTCCTGGTAAATGAATTCAAATTCACCTTGGCTCCTTTTTCTTTCTTTTTTTTTTTTTTTTTTTTTTTGGTGTGTGTTTTCTCTCCCTCCCCCAGTACTATGAGATGTCGTACGGTTTGAATATTGAAATGCACAAACAGGTGAGTAATGGGGAGGGGGGGAGGTGGGGAGGGGGGCTTTCCTCTTGCCCTTTTCTCAACGTGTTTGGGGGGGGAATTAGACCCTGAGCAGTGAGGGGGGGCGAGGGCAGAGTCGGGGAGGTGGCTCCAGGGGAGCCTCGGGGCCCGGCAGCCCCGTTTGGCGGAGCAGATTTGGTGTGTGCGCTCGGGGAAAAACTCAGATTTTGGAAATCTGTTTGCGTGGGGTGCCAGGAGGTGCGTGCCCGGTGTGGTGGGTTCCCGGTGCTTGGAAAATGGGGATAAAATGGGGATAACCTGGAGCCTTCCCCTCCGGCTTGTTGGCGCAAAGCGCCCCGCTCTGAGGTCAAACCCCGACCCTCGCGGCGCCGTGGCGTGAGACTTGCAGGGAATTATCTTCGGGATACCGATAGCTGCTGGTGTGTTGCTCAATGGCACGGGTTTGTCTTTGCATCTGGAAAAATGAAGCAATGTTCGGTGCTTTTTTTTTTTTTTTTTTTTTTTTCCTTTGGGTCTCCTCTAATATGTAACTTGCCCGAAGGAAAAATATAGAAGGCCGGAGCAGAATGCGGTGTGCTACCTTGATAAGATTACAGTTAAAGAGCCTAAAGGCTGGGCACATGATGGTAAAACTTAAAGGAATAAAGTTATTATTGAGATTAGACCTGATTATTTGTGCTGCTGCTGCTTACTGGTTTTAGAAGTAGTTCTAATTAAGAACTGAAGGCAGATACAAGTTGACATCAACTTTGCAACTCGCAGATCAGCCCCGTTCAGCTCCAAAGTGGTTTTGCTTAATAGCAGCATCGCAGTCCTGCCTATGGAAGTGTCGTTAGCAGATGATTAAATTCAAAGCAGCGTGTCTGGGAGTCTGCCTCTCCTTCACACACGGTTCCCTTCGGCTTTTTGGTGTGTAGTCACAGAGTAGCACAAATAATTACTGCTTAGCCGTCAGGGCTTTTTGTTGTGCTTTTGTTTGGCTTGGGTTTTTGGTTGTTGTTGCTGTTGGGTGTTGGTTTTTTTTTTTTTTAATGTCTTCTTCCATGCAGATTATCCCAACTCCCTTTTCTCTGTCGCTTCTGCCCGGCCAGAGGTGTCTGTGTGAGGCTGCTTTGCCTCGGGTGCCTTCGGTGGTGGTGTGGCCCGGGATGCCCCCACGTGCAGGGCTGGTGCCCGCTGCCCTGGGAGCTCTCTGCCAGCCTTGCTCTGGGGAAGCCGCACGTTTTATCGCCTGTTTGCTGGTGCTGTGATGGTTTGGCCCCATGCAGGTGTCGAAATGTCGCTGTTTCTGCTGATGGGAGCTTAGGAAAGCAGTTGCTGTTCTCTGAGATGTTGCACCAGGGATGGCTGCCTGCAGAGCCCTGCTCCAGGAGGGGCTGTGCTGCTGGATGGGGGCCGGCCGCTGGCCTTGGCTTGGTGGTGTGTTGGTGGGATGCTCGGCTCCTTCCGTGCCATGATGTGTCCCCGTGCATCGTGCCTTCCCTTTGGCCTCAGGTCTGGGGCAGTTTTGGAGTTAACAGAAGAGCCCCGCTGCGCCCATGGGTGCTTTTTGGCAGGGAGGCAGGGGGTTGCCCTCACCACCTCCCACCTGGATGCTGCAGGAGGGCAGCGAGGGCCGGTGTCAGCACCCCGGTGCTGGGGACCCCGAGACGTGCCGGGGGCTCCTCTGGGGGTGAATCGCAGCGGGCGAGCGTTCCCGGGGTGCCCCCAGCCTGTGTTGCTCCTGGTGCCATACACTGCGTGCCTCGTGCTTGTTGGGTGAGAAGTTTGGGGAGGCGAAGCTGCCTCCTGCTTCAATTGACAGCAGCATGCGTGGTGCCGGAGGAAAACACCGCGGCGAGCCCAGCGCGCTTCCAGGCCAAAACCGGGTGGGAACAGGCACGGGGCTGGGGACGGAGCCAGGACCCGGGGTGCTGAGCCCCTCCTGGGTAGCCCCGTGCCCACCAGAGCCCGGCGTGGCCGTGTTGGGTCCGAGCAAGGAAGTTAGGGGCTGACCTGTTGGGCGGTTGCCTCGTGTTTATCCGCGCACAATCAAGGAGGCTGAAGTGCCTGAATTATTCATGCGGTGTCCTGCCCTCCAGACTTGACTGCTTGTGATTACATCTGCTTGAGACAAACATTGATGGATACTTCATCTTTAAGCAAAAGGGGATTGTCTGGCTGTGGGCTTATATAACAGATTATCTCTTCTGTGCTGAATATTAAGCGCGTGCATATGCGCCCGGGTGCGCGTTTTGTGTCGTGTTTTTTTCCCCCCCCCCCCCCTTTCTTCTCGTTTTGTTTCTCGTTAAGAAAAAAATGCAGTTTCATAAACAAGTCCATATGCAAGGAAATATTTAGGAAGTGACTACCCACTTTGTTGCATGTCAGGCAGTCAATCGCTCCTTACATCGGCCTGGCGGTGAATGCAGCGCTCTGTTACCCCGCTCGGCTTCCCCGGCGCGGGGCTGCTCAGGGCTTCCCTTCCTAAACCCCGGCGAAACTCTTTTTAAGGTTAATTGATTTTCACAAAGAGCCCTTCTTTCCCGTGTTGTTTCGGCATTGTTTTTGTTCAGATCTGGGCAGATAATCGCCAGACGCCATCCGAGGGAGCAACGATTCCAAAAGAAAAACTAATTTTGCGTTGGGAAACAGGACACCTCCGAGGGGGAACCTTTGTGCCGTGTGGTTGTTTTTTTTTTTTTTTTATTTTTGTATTTTTTTTTATGGCTGAGAACTCTCCACATAAGCACTTCTTGTTTTCGTGCTTAAACACTTAATGCTTTGGAACAAACCTAAACCCTCCTGACACTTCCCTGGGAAGAGAGGCTTACTTTTTTTTTTATTTTTTTTTATTTTTTTTTCCCCCCTTTTCTAGAATATTCCAAGAACACAATATACTTTCTGTCATGCTCGTTAGCGAGGAGTGCCAGGTAATAATTTGCTAAATACTTCGGAAGCCAAGTAATTTGCTAGGGTGATGCTTTCAGGGCTCCCAAGGTAGGAGCGAGCCCGTGCCAGCCCGCTGGAGCTGCGGGTGCCCCCGGCTGGGCTCTGCCCCCCCCCAGCCCGGCCTCTGGCAATGCCGTAATGAGGGGGGGGGCGCCCGCCCCTCGGCGCCCCCTCCCCGAATTTAATTCTCATCAGCGAAGCTCTCCACTTTGCTAATAACGATAGCAGCCACAAATAGCTTTCAACATGCCATTGACAGCCCGGTTGGAGAGAGCACTTGAAATAGTGGTAGACAGCTGAAAGTACCCATAATTGTGTGCCGGAGTGAGAACCACACTGCTCAAGGGCCTGATTTTCATGTGCTTAAAGAGACAATATCCTGGCTTCAACAAACGCTTCTGGTGCTTCACGGCTGGTGTGATTTACTCCTCGTCCTCCTCCCGCGCCGGGCTGGGGCAGAGCCGGGTGCGGAGCTGGGGCATGGCCGGGGGGCTCCGGGGGGCTCCTCGCCCTGTGAGCCGGGGTGCTGGGGGCTCACCGAGGGGCTCTTAAGGCTGTTGTGGGGTGTTTTGTGGAGGGGATGGAGAGCTGGGGCTGTCTCGTGCTTGGTGCTTCCTCTCTGGTGTTGTCCCACCTGATTAAGTCAGCACGCCGGGGAGGGCTGGGGTTCAGCAGGGTGCTGGGGGTGATGCAGGCACTGCAGATGTCTAATAAAAAAAAAATCAGATAAATCACAAAAAATGCTCACGAAACGCTGAGCCGGAAGCATTTCTGGTGCAGCAGCAGGTCGGATCCCCGGTGGGGCTGAGGGCAGAGCGGGATTAGTGGGGATTTGGGGTTCTCCTCGCCCTTTTTACCTGCTGTGGGCATCCCTGCTGGGGCTGAGCATCCCTCGGGGGGCTCCGGTGGGTGTCGGTGCTGCCAGCACCCCGCACGGCTCCTGGCTCTCCATCCTCTGCTGTGGACAAAGCACACGGTGCGTGCCGCGGGGATGCGGGGCCAGCCATCGCCATGGCAACCCCGTGCCACAAATAGGGATTTTTCATGGCTGGAGCTGCCCGCTGGGGCTGGGGGGGGGGCTCCGCAGGGCACGACGAACGGGGAAGGTGTCGGGTGTGGAGCCCTGCCCTGATCCCGCAGCCCCAGAGCATCCCTTTGTGCTGCCAATTAAACTTCTAACGGGGACAACTGGAGTTTAATGTGCTGGGGAAGGGGAAAAATTGAAGTGAACAAATATTTAAAGATTATCGAGTCTCCTGCTAACGGGAACTGTGGCGGTTGTAGCGTTTCGGACATTAATGTATTCTTGCTTGCTGAATGTGGGAGGTCTTTTTTGTAGGGGATGAAGCTTTTCTTCAAGTCTTTGTTGGAAATTTGGGCGAAATTGGACTTGAATGGCCGTTCTTGGTGCATTTTGTGTGTCTGGGTGGTGTTAGTGCTTGGCAGCGCCCAGGGAAGACCCAGCAGCAGCTTGCTTCTCCCTGGGCTCCCCGCAGCCTGTTGGGGTGCAGGATTCTTCCCTCTGCACCTAAACGACCTGCCCGACGCTCAGCCCGAGGGGCTGCTCTTGCTGACACTGGGGTTCTCCATTCAAATCAGGACTGAATTTGTTCTGGAACCTGCCAGGAGCCAGCAGAAAGGAGCCCACGCATCTGCTCACGGAGAGCGATCGCGCTGGAGGAGCCATACACCGAGCGCTCGTGGCATCCAGAATCCAATCGGCTTCATCAGAAGGAATAAATATTTAATGGGGCTGCAGTTTATATAGAGTCTAATCGATCTGTCAATGCCAAAAAGGCCTTGGGAGAGCTTTCCCTATGGCTGAGCAGCGGGCGGTGCAGCCCCGGGGTGCTTTCCCGTGGCACTGCTGCTCCGGAGCAGCCCCATGCGGGGCTCGGCGGGGTTTTTCTGGCTTAATTCCTCGTGGATTTGGCGTGAGGACAGAGGTGCTGCTGCCTGGGAGGTGCAGGCACTGAGAGGCTCCTGCTGGAAGGAAGGAGCACCCTAAGTGCACCGAGCACGAGGCGAGCCTTGCGTCCTTGCTTTCAGGTCCATTACGCTCCTGGTGGCCGCGGCGCTCGCCCAGCTGCGGCTAATGCACCTGAGTCGCCAAGGCAGGAGCTGGGAGATGCCTCCTGCTTGAAATGCAGCACCAGCCGATTCCCATGACCTCTGAAAGGGCTAATAAAAGCATCAGGTGTCATCTGATCGCCGCGATGCTTTCTGAAAAGCCGGCGTCCAGAAATACCGCCGGCGCTTTGAAGTCGGAGCGCGCGGTGCCCGCTGCAGGTGCTGCCTCGCTGCTGGGTGTTTCTGAGGGTTTATTTGGGGGGTTTGGGGTCCTCCTCGCGCGTTGCTGCCCCTTGGTTTTCCCGTTGGTTCTTCCCCTGCCTCTGCTCCGTCCCTCAGAGCAGCGTTGAGTTTCTGCTGTGTTTTTTTTTTTTTTCTCCTCCCCTGTAAACGATCAGTTTGGATTTCTCGCTTTTACTGCAGCCTTTGGGGAGCAGGCGGGGGCGAGCCCCTCTCCGTGTGGCACCCGCAGGGGCTGGGGCTGCAGCGGGGGGCTCTGGGGAGCACGCGGGGGGGCTCTGAGCTGGTGCTGGCCGATGGTAAGCGAGACCAGGTAATCGCTTCTGCCTTACTGGTAACCGCTCGGGGCTGTCGGGAGGAATTCCTCGGCGTTTGATTGTGCTCCAGGGCTCCGCTCTGACCATTGTTGCGGCGCTGAAGCCTTACGGCTGCTCAGGAATTGTTTGAGTTGGACCAGAAGCTGTTTTAACAGCTGCTGCGGCCAGCAAAGCGGCTGGCGTTAACTCTTGGGATCCGGGGCATGCTCTGCCCCGGACCGGCCACAGCTCCCCATCCGTCCCCTGCTCCTGCACAGCTCGGGCTGTGCCGGGCACCGGATTCCCGTGTGGAGGTGCCCTGGAGAGGATGAGGCCCCCCTACAAGCCTTTATCCACGGCTTGGCTGCCTTCACCCTGCGGGGTGGGAGCATCCCCGGGGCGCTCGGTGCGGGCACGGCGGTGGCTCCCAGCACTGGGGGCTGAGATGCAAACTGCTGACTCGCCTGGAACGCGCGGCGGGGTTTGTGCTCAAGGAAAACGTTATTCCCGGCTAATGGAGACGTCGCAGAAACCACAGTTTGACAGCCTAGGCTGTTATTATTAAACTCCTAAATAATGTGGTCAGGCTGACAGGTGGGGATGGTTACGGGTTGAATATCTGGGGTGTGACGTAAGGATGGCAGCAGTAACCCCAGCGGCTGCGCTCGGGGTGGGGAAGGAGCCCGATGCAGCTGGGATCGGAGGAAACCATCGGCCACGTGTGACACCGTCCAAGGTCACTGCTGGCTAACTGCTTGGTGCTTGGGGTGGCCTCTGCCTCTGTGTTTGCAGAGGTTTCTGGTAGAACACAGCCCTGGAAAATGGGCGGTGGGGCTGGGCTGCCACCCGTGTGTCCCTCGGGTGCGCCGCGCCGCACCCAGCGCGGGGCCAGAGCGGTGCCAGCACCCGGGCACCGCATTCACTCGGACCTTCACCATCTTCATTCCAGCTTCAGGAGTCGTGAAGCTGCCAGGGCTGGCTTAATGCTGCACGGTCCCATGAGAGGAATGGGACCGAGGTGCCAGAAGGGGGGAGCAGCCCCTGCCCCGTGCTGCGGGCACGGTGCGCCCCGTGCGCTTTTGCTGTGCTCTTGGGGAGCCGCTTCCTCCTGCGCCGCGGGGAGGGGATGGGAGGGGATGCAAATCTCTGCTGCTGCTGCTGGGAAGCCCGGCGCAGTCTGCAGGAGGCAGCTTCGTGCTAACCCGTGCCTTTTCTTCTTCCCTTTTTTCAGACAGAAATTGCTAAAAGGCTGAATACAATTTTAGCGCAGATCATGCCTTTTCTGTCACAAGAGGTAAGGACGTTTCCGTGCCCCGGGTGGGGGCTGTGCTTCCCCAGGGAACCTTCCCCCACCAGAGCAGCTTTTTGCGGGGCTGGGGTTGGTTTGAGGGAAGCGGGGCTCAGTCCCCCGTGGGTGCTGTAAAACCTTTGGTGGGGAAGAGGGGGGGACCCCGGGAGAGGCTTCGTGGGCTCTGCTGTGCCCAGACTGAGCTGGTGATGTAAAACCAGCCCCCTGCCTGTCATGGGCAGGGAAAAGTGTAAAAAAATTAAAAACAATAATAAAAAAAAATGAAAAGGGGGGGGATCAGGGTGGCCCTGGGGCACGGGGGGGACCTGTCCTGGTGCCACGTGTCCTGCTCTGACCCAGCCTCTGTCCCCGCAGCACCAACAGCAAGTTGCACAGGCTGTTGAACGTGCCAAGCAAGTGACAATGACGGAGTTGAATGCTATCATCGGGGTACGTGGACTTCCCAATCTGCCTCTCACCGTGTGTATACCCCTTTTATTCCTATCATTTACCATAACCAGAGGCAATCCTGCGCTCGGGCGGCGTTAGGGAAGGGCAGCTTGCGCTGTCCCAGCCCCCCCCCCGATCCGGCACTGGGCGAGGTGGGGTCGCAGCCAAATTCCCCCCCAGCACCAGGCAGCACCAGGAGCCCCCCCTCCAGCCAAATGCTGCTCGTCCCCGAGGCTGGGGGGCGTCCGAAGGGAGCTGAGCAGGGCCCAGGTCCCCCCAGCCCCCCGAGCCCAGGCTTGCCTCTGCCTGTACTGTTGATGTGAAATGTGCTGTAAGCTTGCCGGAGTTGTTCCATGCATTGACTTACCCGCTTCGGTGTGGCCGGGGTCTGTCGAGCGTTTTTAAGGCTTAACGACTTTAATTGTCTCTTTAATTGATGCAAAGGTCTCGGTCCTGCAGGAAACCTGCTCCTGTCGGAGCTCCCCTACGCGGGGCAGCGCAGTCCCCGAGCAGTGTCCTGGCCCGAGAGCTCTTTTGGGGCTAGCTCTTGGTTTTCTGGAGAACATTTAATTTTTTTGGAGCATTGTTTTTGGTTTTCTATAGAACATTTATTTTATTTTTTTGAAGCAACTGTCTGCGCTTCTGCCTTAGGGTACAAGGGAGCTCCCTGCCTGCATTTAACCCGCTCTCCTTCTCCCACTGCTGCACGGACGCAGGGGCAGAAAGCTTCTTGCAGCAGCTGCTGCACGGGGAGCCCAGAGCTCTCGCTGCATCCTGCGTGTCCTGGGAAACGTGCAGAGCGTGTCCGTGGTTTTCCCTTTTAACGGGCGGCTGTGGGGCCGGGCAGGGGCTGGGGGAGCTCGGCGCTGCTTCGCTGCTCCTAGCCCTAGCCAGGAGGCAGGCAGCTAGAGGCAGATATCGGAATTCAATTAAGGTAAACGAGCGGGGCCTGTGACCCCCATTTTCAAGGTAATTGCTTCCTCGGAGCAGAGCTAAGGCGAGTGTCGTCCCGCCATTAAGCAGCCAGCCAGTTAATTGCTCTGCCTGACGAACCTGCACGAGGCAGGAGGTACGGGCAGAGGAGAGCGCGGGGCTGCACGGGGTCCCCGGGGAGCAGGCACCTCGTGGCATGGGGCTTTGGTCATCCCGTCCCCAAAACCAGAGCTTTTTACCCTTCACCAGAGAGAATTTCTCCCCGCACCGCCTTGTTGTTGTAGGGTTTTGGCGTGGGGAGGGTCGCTCGCGTGTGTCCGTGCTTCTGGGGTGGGAGAGAGCAGCCCGTGGGGTGTGCACGGCCCCCGCACCCCGTGTCCCCTGGGGACAGGGTGGGGACAGCGAGGACAGGGTGGCTTCGCTGTCCCCGCGGGGCCTCGCGGCCAGAGGAGGTGGCTGTGTTTGTAACCGCGCCAGCAGGTGCCCAAAACAAAACCGACCGGCACAAAAAATGCACCAAACCATTAAAACCTTTTTTTCGCCCCTTTTGAGGTCAAGAACTGTTAATTTTATGCATCTAGGCCATTGTCTCACAGTTCCTCTGCTTCAGGCTTCTGTGAAATTGAGCCCTTGATTTGGTTATAGCTCTGGAAATGATTAGACTACTTTACTAAATTTAACGCAAGTGGTGAACTTAAGTGGTGAACCATTAAATCGGTTAACAAAGGCATGAAGCATGATGTACATAATCCAATTAAAAACACTCTACGTACAAGATATTCCTTGCCAGCCTTTCTCGTAAACCGTAACCTCTTCATATCTTAACCATATTTGTCTGGCACACGCCGGGAGACCCCAGGAGGAAAAGGGCTCTGCGCCTGCGCCTCCCTCGCCGCCTCCTCTCGCTTGGCCGGGACCCGGGGCTGAGCGGTGCTCGGTGCCCACCCTTGCTCCCAGCCCCCTGCCCCAGGAGGGCTGCAGGGTGCCACGGGGAAGCTGCCCGAATCCCCGGGTGCTCCCCGGTGCTGGGTGCCCGGTTTGAATCCCCGGGTGCTCCCAGCACGGCCAGCAGTGGGTGCCCAGTTCGGGGCTGAGGTTACGGGGATGGTTTTGGGGTGGTGGAGGTGGCCGAAGAGCTCCTGCACCCCGTCAGCCCCCAGCTTGAAGCTTCGCCCATGGGGCTGCTTGGCAATGAACCCCTTGGTGATGTGGGGTTTGGAAACTGCCTTTTTTTTGGGAAGGAACGAAGGTGGGGAGGGATGGTACTTTTTGGCAGAGCAGGCACAAAGCGAGGGGCATTGCTTCACTCCGCTTCAGCCCCCTGCTCCGTGGACACCCGGGCAGGGTCCCCCCTGCTGCGGGGTCCTCCAGGATATGGGATTCGTGGTGGGATGCGTGCTCACAGCTCCATGGGCTCACCTGTGTGGATGTGGCAGAGCAAAGCAGCCGGGAAGGACGGAGCTGGGAGCGCAGCGTGGGCACCCTGGGCTCGTCGTCCCTTTGGCACCTTCGGTCCCTTCGGCGAGGGAGCTCCTGAGGTGCCTCCTGCTCACTGGTTCCTGCCTGCCAAAGGGAAGGAAAATGACTCTTAAACATTATTTTAAGCTGTGGTGGGACGTCGTGGCTTGGTGCTCATTTCCACCCCTTCGCCCAGTGGCTCGTACCCCATGGGGCCGGTCCCACGCAGCTCAGCGAAGCGTTGGCTGGACGTGTTTGCCAGCAGCTTGAAAAAAAAAAAAAAGAAAAAGAGAAAAAAAAAAGGAAGAAAACAGCGTTTTTCTGCTCCACTGGAGGGAGAGGCTCAGGGGGCTGAGCTGTCCTGCCTGCCTCGCTCTGCCCCACCTGGGTGCTCGGAGGGGCTGTGCTGTGTCCCTGGTGTCCCTGGGCTGTGCCAAGGCTGCACCCTCAGCACCGTGCGGGGTCTGCCCGTGCAGGGGGGTGCCCAGGGCTCCCTGCCCTGCCTGCAGGGCTGCTGCTGCCCCTTGGAGCTGGCTGGAGGAGCATCCCGAAACCACGCTTCTGCCCGCCGTGGAGAGACGAGGAGAAAGCGTTGGATTTGGGGGCTGGAAAGCATCCGGGGAACGCTGCGGTCCCACGGCCCGAAACGGGTGGAAATCATGAAGGGCTGGGATCGTAAAGGGCTCACTGATTTCCCTACGAGGCCAGGCGCTGTGCCTCTCACTTGGAGATGGGAAGGATCGATATCGGGGTGCTGGCAGAGCCATGGGGCTGGGGACCCCCTCGTGAGCCGTGGTGCCCCCTGGTCCTGCCAGCGCGGGCTCCTTGAGCTGCTGCCTCGTGCGTGCCGGACTGAGGGCGTCTGCGAGCTTTTGGAGGGCCTGAGGATGCCTCCCCCTCCCTGCACCATGGATGGAGCAGCCCAGCAGAAGTCCGGAGCTCCTGCTTTTGAGGATGAAACGATTCGTGCCTTTTCCCTGCCGGCGCTGCGGGTGCCTAATTGCCTTCTGGATTCGGCTCCTGCCACAGCCGAGACCTTTGCGCTGCCCGGAAGAAGCTGCATTTGGAGATAATGCGTCTCCTCGGCCCGAAACTGCGACTGCTTACTTTCCAATCTGACCCCGGGTCGTGTGCTGGGTGGGGATTTCCCTCTCTCCTCGCACCGGGTTTAGAAACCCAGCCCAGCTGCGAGCGGCGGGCAGGCGTGGGCTGCCCACCCCGAGCTCTGCCCGGCCCCTGCGCTCCTTCCCCCAGGAATTCTTGGGGCTGTGCCCCAAAATATGGGGCTGTGAGGGCTGCTGGGTGCTGTTTGTGCCTTGTTCCTGTGGATTAAACCAAAGGGGGCCGTGATGGTGCTGGCAGCAGCCCCGTGCTGCCTGGGCATCGCGGTGCAGCCGGGGCCCTGGTGTCAGGATGCAGGACAGCCCCTGCCTGCTGCTGTCACCTGGGCTTCATGCAGGGGTCAAAACCCCTTTAGAGGTTTCTCAGAAGACCCCTGCCCACTCTGTGTGCCCCCATCAGGGTGCCCGTGGGGGTGCGCAGGCTGGCGGTGCGTCTGCTCGCCGTGCCACAGGACCCTCACCCCCTGCTTGCCCCCTCAGCGACCTTTTGTGCCACGTTTGGTGGCACTGGGGAGGGACAAGATGTGGCTGGTGCCAGCACAGGCTGGCAGGGGAGAGGTGGGGGCTCTGCTGGTCCCCCCCAGCCCCTCGTTCCTGGGGTTGGTGCAGCAGGAGGGGTGGAGATGCTGGTGCCGGGGAGCCTCCTGGCCAGCCTGCTGCTGTCCACGGTGTGGGGAGGTGGAGCAGGAGCTGTGGAGATGAAATTTGGTGCTTGGGAGCCAGGCTTGGAGCAGTAACCCCCTAACTCAGATCTCAGCCTGCTTTCTCCAGGCAGGTTCATTTCTGACCCAGAGGTGCGAGGGATGCGGCTCCTCCTGTCCCTTCCCCTCCCCAGAGCCTCAGCTCAGCTCTCCCCGGGCACACCATGGGATGGCTGGGCCAGGGGGTGCCGGCAGGGTTGCAGAGTGGCAAAAAGGGTCACCTGCAGCTCGGGCGTCCCCTGGGCACTCTGCTTTTGTCCCTGTGCTCTGGCTGAGCGGCCCCTGCTCCAGCCAGAGCCGTTCCCTGCAGCGCGGGTAGCGCTGATGCTTTTGCTTCTGTCTGTCGGGGAGAGCAAAACCAGGCCTGCAGCGACGATGCAGCTCACCTCGCATCGAGGATGCATCCCGTGCTGTGGCTGGGACCACCCCCGGGGTCCCTCTCTTTCGGGGTCCCTCCTGCTAACGGGGCTTCTCCTTGCAGCCGGCCTCACCTCCCGGCGCCGCGCGCCTCGGGGATCCTACGGGGTGGCTCCAAGCCTCCCCAGTCCCGCTGCCCCCTCCCTCCCCGGCTCACTGGTGGTCTCATTGCAGCAGCAGCAGCTCCAGGCTCAGCACCTCTCCCACGCCGCCCACGGGCCCCCGGTCCAGCTGCCGCCGCACCCCTCGGGCTTGCAGCCTCCCGGCATCCCGCCCGTCACCGGCAGCAGCTCGGGGCTGCTGGCGCTCGGCGCCCTGGGCAGCCAGGCACATTTGGCCGTCAAGGACGAGAAGAACCACCACGACCTGGACCACAGAGGTGAGAGCCCTACCCCCCCCTCGTCCCTCTGCTGCTTGGGGTTGTGGGGTGGTCCCAAAACGGTGCCGGAGCACCCCCTGTGCGCGGCGGCGCTGCCTCCAGGTCACCCAGGGGTGCCCGGTGGGTCAGAGCCTGCTGGGGTTTGAGGGGTGTCACGGGGTGGGGGGGTTGGCTCCAGATTGCTCCTTTCTGTGCCCGTTTAGGACAGGGAAGGCAAACGACCCGGGAGGTGACACTGATGGGTTGAGCCCTGTCGGGTTGATTCGCTCCCGTGGCCCTGAGCTCGCCCTCGAGGCTGAGCCCTGCAGGCACGGAGCTGTGCAGTGATGGCAGAGCACCCCTCCTCCTCCTCTTCCTCCTCCTCCTCCTCCTCCATCACCATTAGAGCTCTGCTCAGAGGCTGTGATGGCCTGGAAACCGGTGATGTTCACTATCGTGCACGTTTTTTTCTTATTAGCAATAAATCATTCTTTTGGGGAGGAAAAAACAACGCGCGGGTTCCGCTGCAAACCAAAAGCGGTGCAGGTTTTCCCTGCAGCGCTGTGTTAGCATGCAGGACCTGTGATCTTTTCCCCATCACTGTGAGGTTCCCACACATGTTTGTCTCCCCGTGAACACCAGCAGGAGACAGATCCTGGTAGCAATTACCCAGTTCCCTTCGTTTTCCTGCACGGCTCCGAGTTACCAGGAGGTGCCAGGGGAAACGGGGCCGTGTAAACGCGCACGGACCCTGCCGGGTTCGTCACCTTGGCTGTCAGGACCCCGTCCCCATGCCCTTCCCTGGGCCTTTCGATGCCTTTCCTCGATGCTTTGTGCATTTTGCCATCTGAATGAGAACGGGCAGGGGGGGAGGAGGTGGCACGAGGGAGGGAGGTGGGTTTGCAAGCGAAGCCGAGCGGAGCCCGGCGTGGGCTGAGCTCGGGCAGGGCACTGCAGCGGGGAGCCCCTGGGTTTGTTGTTCCTGTTCTAAGCCTCATTCTAACCGCTGTTGTTTTTGTGTCTTCTTTTTGTTTGGCTGTGACCTCGCCTCTGCCACCGGCTGCCTCTAAAAGAGCGCGACTCGAGCGCGGTGAGTCCCGTGCCCCCTTTCCTCTCCATCCCAGTGCCAATGGCTGCGCGGTTTTGCTCCAGTTATCACATTAAAAAGCAGCCTCCTGGGCGTCACCTCGGGGGACGCCTTTCTGATGGGTCTTATGAAAGAGAAAAGGGAAAAAAAAAACAGGCGAAATCCCCACCCCGTTACGGGATGTGATCACTGTGCTGGGCTCGGACCCCCCCGGGGCTGCGGCGCGCCCCCCACGAGCGAGCGCGGATAAAAAAAAAACTCCTTCAGCGATTAGGAAAGCTATTTTATTCCCGATCACTCTCCTATTATCTTGGGTCATCTAATCTGCCGGGCCGGTTGGGGCTATTACGCCGTGTTAAGTAGGACTCGGAAGGTCAAGCAGTTAACTAACCAGCTCAAGAACCGTGCTCGAGGGCAACTGCCACCTCCAGCACTGATTTCATTTATTTTTAATTTTTTTTTTTTTTTTTTTTTTTTTGGCCCTGCCTTAATGGCAGCGGCGTGGCTCTCGCTACGGCCAGGGGCTGCTTTGTGGCACGATGGGGGGCTCGAATAGGCTGGGGGGGGGGACGTTCAGCCCTCGCCCCCCACCCCGGGTGCCTGCTGCCCGCATCCCGCAGCCGAGCTGCCGGCACAAAGCCCGGCTGAGCCGAGGCTTTGCAGCGATTTCCTGCCATCCGTGCACGGCCCCGGCCCCTCGCTGCGGAGGGGCCCTTGGAGAGCCGAGGGCGGATGGGAAGAAAAGTGCTATTTAAGATGGGGGGGGGGGGGAGAGAGGGGAATCGGGCATCATTAACCTGCCTGCTCGCAGGGGCGGGGAGGGGGCCGTGAAAGATGGGAATGTTCCCGATCTATAAAATAAAACACGGGGCATTCCCCGGGGAGGTTTAATGCGCACGATAATCAGAGTTAGTCATTCATATTTTCCTAGCCTTGCCTGAGCAATAAAAAATATTTAGTTTCTTGGCGGCGCGCCAGCAGAAGGCTGAATGGATCGATGCCTCTAAATGCTTGACATGATTCTCTGGTAGCTCCGAGGTTTTTCAGCATGACTGCCTGAGAAGAAAGACCCCGGTGTTATCCAAAGCTGCTTATTGGGTACCGAGGAGAAACATGAACTGCTTTAGTTCTCCCTTTCAGAAGGAAAAGAAAGGCAGGCAGAGGGGCTTAGAAACAGCTCTGCTTAGCAGGGGTGGCGAGCTCCACGTTGCGACCAGACGCGCGGTGACGGCGATTGCTCCTGCGGCTCCCAGAACCTAATTGAATCCCATCGCCCCGGGGCCGGGCTGCCGGGGTTCTGCCAGCCCCGGCACCACTTCCCCGTTCCCGTTTTTTGCTCCCAGCTCAGAGCTGGTGGGCGAGGGGGGTCCCTGGTGGGGCCACGGCCTCGGATGTGCCCGGGGCTCCTGCGCAAAACCCCAGCGAGCTCGGCTCTGCCGCCAGGCTCCTGTTGCCGGGTGTTTTTCCAAATGTTTTTTGAATGCCCTTTGGCTTGGTGGAGCTCGGCTGCTGCTGTGGCTGAGATAAAGCAGCTCTCCAGCCGCCGGGCCCCGCTCTGCCCTTTGCTCCCCTAATAAAACCCGGGGACGAGGTCCTGGCTCTGCTGCCACCCCAAGCTCTCGAGGGCTGGGGTTTGGTGTCCCTATTTACCAGCAGCCTCCCCAGCTTCCTCGCAGGGTTTTCCATTCAGAACACCGGGCAGCTCCTCCCTTCTCCCTGCTTTTTTGGGGCAAACGGGCTCGGGTGCCCACGAGCAGCCGCGTGGGGCTGGAGGCGATGCCGGGGGCTCGCCTGCCCCTGGGGTTTTGGGCTCTGGGGCTGGGTTCTGGGCTCGGTGCTGTGCCTTTTGGGCTGCTGCTCTCCAAGCCCCTGAGTCTTTGTGCTCGCAACTCAGCCGTGCCTGCTGTTTTGTTTTATTTTTTTGCAGAATAACTCCGTGTCGCCCTCGGAAAGCCTGAGAGCCAGCGAGAAGCACCGGAGCTCCACAGACTACAGCATCGACTCCAAGAAGCGGAAAGCGGAGGAGAAGGACAGCATGAGCCGATATGTGAGTGGCACGGCACGGGATGTGCCAGCAGGGGCGGGCACTGCTTGTTCGGGCAGGGCTTTGGGTAAAAGAAAGCTGGGTTTGGGCAAAACGTGGTGAACGCGGGGTGGATGCGCCCTGCCTGGTGCTGCTGGGGGGGGGTTTGGGGTTTTTCTGCGGGGGCTTCTGTGGGGTTTTGGGGCGCTGACTCCTGCTGTGTTCCAGGACAGCGATGGTGACAAGAGCGACGACCTGGTCGTCGACGTCTCCAACGAGGTGAGCCGAGCAGCGTTTCGGGAGCTCTGCGTGCTGGGGTGGGGGCCCAGGGGATGATGCCGGGGTGTGAGCGCTTTCTCCCCTCCTGCAGGACCCCGCCACCCCCCGGGTCAGCCCGGCCCACTCCCCCCCGGAGAACGGCATCGACAAAGCCCGCGGGCTGAAGAAGGGGGACGCACCGAACAGCCCGGCCTCGGTCGCCTCCTCCAGCAGCACTCCCTCCTCCAAGACTAAGGACCTGGGCCACGTACGTGCCGTGCCCTGTCCCCTGCCTGGGCTTCCCGAGCAGGGGATGCCCTCCTGTGGGTGCTGGTGATTGAACCTCATCCTTTATATGTGTTTTTTTGTTTTTTTTTGGGGTCCCTTCTCCATCCAGAACGACAAATCGTCAACGCCCGGCCTCAAGTCGAACACTCCGACGCCGAGGAACGACGCCCCCACCCCGGGGACGAGCAGCACCCCGGGGCTGCGGCCGATGCCCGGCAAGCCGAGCGGCATGGACCCTCTGGGTGGGTACCCCCGGGGCTCCCTAGGTCTTTGGGGTGGGATTATCGGGGACCCACCCCAGCTCGGCACGAGCCCCGTGCGCTTTGCATGGGGACGATCTCCACGGGGACGATCAGGGGGTGGCGCAGCCTTTGCGCCGCGTCCCCCTGACCGCATCCCTGACCCTACAGCCTCAGCCCTGCGGACGCCCATCTCCATCGCGGGCTCGTACGCGGCCCCCTTTGCCATGATGGGGCACCACGAGATGAACGGCTCGCTCACCAGCCCCGGCGCCTACGCCGGCCTGCACAACATCCCCCCGCAGATGAGCGCCGCTGCCGCCGCCGCCGCCGCCTACGGCCGGTCGCCAATGGTGAGCTTTGGAGCTGTACGTAGCACTTTTAGCTCCTTTTTTTCGCTCACGGTGGGCGCGGGAGGGGTTTGGGGATGTTTGGGGGCTCCCCTGTGTTGGGTGGGGGAGTGGGGGTGATCCTGGCCGGCTGTGGTTTGATTTGGCTGCTGGTGAGGGGTGCTGGGCACGGGGTTTGGGGTGTGCACCTTTGGGTACCCCTCTGCATTGGGGTATCCTGGCCTGAGTTCATGGGAAAACCACTGCACAGCCAGCTTCCCCTTCGTTCAGACCCCCGTGGGTTGACCTGTGTGGAGCCAGGAGTTGGGCTCGATGATCCGTATGGGTCCCTTCCACCTGGGGATGTTCTCTGATCCCGTGATTAGTACTGTTAAATGCCTCATTGTGTGTTTTTAAAACCCAAACACAGTCAGAACGAGAACTAAAGCACTGCCATTGCTGCAGGGTTTGGGGTTTCTGCAAAACTGGGGCGCAGCTTCCCTGCTGCCAGCCCAGGGACTTGGGAACGGTGTGGGGAGGGCGAGCGAGCCCCACGCTGCTCCTGGAGGGCCTGAAATCTTTGGTTATCTCCCCAGTCCTTCCCCTTTCTGGTGGCGTGGGGGGTAAAATCACAACCAGCTATTGAGCAATTGTGGGCAAACGGGGAGCTGCGGGGCTGCGATGGGGCTGCACGTGCACCGTGCCCAGCTCGTGCCCCCCTCACCACGTTGTCTCCCGGCAGGTCGGCTTCGATCCTCACCCACCCATGCGAGCCCCCGGCCTGCCCACCAGCCTGGCGTCCATCCCCGGAGGGAAGCCGTAAGCACCTTTAGGGTTTTCTGCGGGGTTGGGTGCGGGGTTTCTCCAAGGGGGTCACCGCGGTCGAGTGCGGGTGACCCCCAATTTGGTGGTGCCCCCAGCGAGGCCGTGCTGCGTTTCAGCACTCCCATTTCCCAGGGCTGACCCCCGCGTGTCCCCCCTTTTTCTGCAGAGCCTACTCCTTCCACGTCAGCGCCGACGGGCAGATGCAGCCGGTCCCTTTTCCCCACGACGCCCTGGCCGGCCCCGGCATCCCGCGGCACGCCCGGCAGATCAACACGCTGAGCCACGGGGAGGTGGTGTGCGCCGTCACCATCAGCAACCCCACCCGGCACGTCTACACCGGCGGCAAGGGCTGCGTGAAGATTTGGGATATCAGCCAGCCGGGCAGCAAAAGCCCCATTTCCCAGCTCGACTGCCTGGTAAGGGGTCGGGGGGCCGTCCCCGTGCCGCCGGCGCGCTGCGCGGTGCCCCCAGCCTCGTGCTCACGGCATCCCCGTGCCCCCACTGCCTCCCCCAGAACAGGGATAACTACATCCGCTCCTGCAAGCTGCTCCCCGACGGCCGCACGCTGATCGTGGGGGGGGAGGCCAGCACGCTCACCATCTGGGACCTGGCCTCCCCCACGCCCCGCATCAAAGCCGAGCTCACCTCCTCCGCCCCCGCCTGCTACGCGCTGGCCATCAGCCCCGACGCCAAAGTCTGCTTCTCCTGCTGCAGCGACGGCAACATCGCCGTGTGGGACCTGCACAACCAGACGCTCGTCAGGTGAGCGGCCGGCACCTTCCCTGGGCTCCCCGTGTGGGTTTCCCACCTGCTCGGTGCGGGGACAGCCCTGGAGGTGCAGCCCGGGTGCTGGTGCGCGCGGTGATGCCCCCATCCCGCAGCTTCCCCAGCTCCCTTGAAGCGAGCGACCTCCGTGGGTTGTGCCCTGCCTTCCCCCTTCAAGATTTGTTTTTTTTTTTAATTATTTTTTCTCCCAGGCAATTCCAAGGCCACACGGACGGTGCCAGCTGCATAGACATCTCGCATGACGGTACGAAGCTGTGGACGGGGGGGCTGGACAACACCGTGCGCTCCTGGGACCTGCGGGAAGGGCGGCAGCTCCAGCAGCACGACTTCACCTCCCAGGTGAGCCCTTGGGCTCGTGGAGCCCTCGTGCAGGGGTTTTCTGTCCGTGAAAACTGGGCCTTCTTGCTCAGGATGGCCCCAGAAGCAGCTGGTGCCTCCATGGTGATGGAGGGAAGCTCTTCCTGCTGGGTGCGTGCTCTGCACAGCCCTGGATCACTTGGTGCCTGCATGTCCTGGGTGCCTTGGGTGTAATGCAGGAGCATGTGAGGCAGTGGGAGCTGTGGGACACCCCTGGCTCTCATTTTAGCCCCTCTTTTGTTGCTTTTTCACCTGGTGCAAGACTGGGCTGCCATAAGGAAAGCAGTGTTCGCACCGGGATGCTGGAGGAGCCCGGTGCGTGGGGTGGGAGCAGGGCATGGGCAGCTGTGTGCCCCTGGAGACCTCCCAGAGCCCTCTTCCAAAAAAAAAAAAAAACAACCCAAAAAAAACCCATCTGGGACCTCACAGCCCCTTAGCAAATGTGTCCATCCCATGGGGCTGGCCCCCCGAGCTTTTGCATGGCTCCAGACCCCTGATGTGTCCGTGCTTCTCCAAACCCTAGGAGCCAAAACTCGCAGCTCACGTAGCCGTGCTGCCATCCACGCTGAGCCTTTCTGTTCTGGACATGCCAGACACACTTTTTGTCCTAAATGTCAGCACCGGGAGTGCTGTCCCTGCAGGATGCTGCTGGGTGCCTGGTGCAGACCCGCAGCAGGGCCCCTCCTGCAGCTCCCATCTCTGCCAAGCCCCGTTCCAGCTCTGGGATGGGTGATGATTTAGGACAGGGCTCCGTCCCTTCCAGCTTGCCAGGTCGTTTCTCTTCTGAATCTCTGGCTTTGCAGTCAGCTCTGTGAGCAAAACCAGGTTAAAATCAACCAGAAAAAAGAAAGAACAGAGCGGGGTGGGTGGAACTGGGGGAGCTGCGGCACGGCACAACTGGTGCTGTCCCCCCCCGGTGTCTCCTGCAAAAGCTGGAGAGACAAAAACCCCGCTGAGAGCCCCCGTCTGCCCCGCAGATCTTCTCGCTGGGGTACTGCCCCACGGGCGAGTGGCTGGCGGTGGGCATGGAGAGCAGCAACGTGGAAGTGCTGCACCACACCAAGCCCGACAAGTACCAGCTGCACCTCCACGAGAGCTGCGTCCTCTCCCTCAAGTTCGCCTACTGCGGTGAGTGGGGGGCAGCGGGCGCTGCGCTCCCATGGGTGCCCCGGGGAGCCCTGGGGCTGCGCACGAGGTTTTGGTGCTGGGAGGGGGCTGAGCACGGAGGCTGCGGGCAGGGTTTGTCCCCGTGAGGGTGCCGGTGGGGTTTTTGCCGTGAAACAATCCTGCAGCTCCACCTGGTCGTGGTTCTGAGCCCCCACAACGCGGGGAGGGCGAGCCGCGGGCCGGCTGCGTGCGCAGGGGGTGGCAGTGCTGGGGTGGGCGTCCAAAAACTCCCCATTTCCCAATTTTTCCCAAACCCTTTCCCAAGTGTGACCCGTTGGGGCTGGGAGAGGGGTGTCCACCCGGCTCTGGTGCCGGGGTGGGCAGCTTGGCCCCTGCTGACGCCGTCTGCTCTGGCTGCAGGGAAATGGTTCGTGAGCACGGGGAAGGACAACCTGCTCAACGCCTGGAGGACGCCCTACGGAGCGAGCATCTTCCAGGTGCGTGGGTGCTTTTTTGGGGAGGGCACGGGGGGGTGGGCAGCTCCTGGACCATCCCAGGGGCTTCTAGGATCGGTGTAGCATCATCGGGCCACCACGTTGACCCGATTCCTGTTTTTTTTTCCCCATGCCCTGCTCCTTCCAGTCCAAGGAATCCTCGTCTGTCTTAAGTTGCGACATTTCAGCGGATGACAAGTACATCGTCACGGGCTCTGGTGACAAGAAGGCCACGGTCTACGAGGTCATCTACTAGCCGCGGAGCGGAGCGGGGCTGGCGGCGCCGCGCGCCGTGCTGCAGCCGGGCGGTGGCAGGGCTCGGCGCACGGAGGCAGCGGCCGGGGGCTCGGCCACCGACGGGCGGCCCGGGATTACACACGGATTTATTTGGAGGTCTGCAAATATGGCACACATTGAAGCCCTAAACGACTTTTGGTTTTGGTTTTAGGGTTTTTGTTTTTCTTTTTTTTTTTTTTTCCTTTTTTTTTTTTTGGTTTTCTGGTTCTTTCCGTCTGCGCTTTGGTGGCACTATACAGGACTTATTTTTTTATTGTGACTTTTTTTTTTTTTTTTTTTTTTTTTTTGGTGCATCCTGCATAAGACTTGTGAAAAATGTAAATAACCGGACTAGTAAATAGCATTGGAAGGGTGGGGGACCCCTCCCGGTACACTAGGTGTGTATTTTTCGTCTGCTGTAATTGTATTCCACTGATGGTTTTGGTGGTGGCAATTTTTTTTTTTTTTTTTTTTTTTTTTTCCTTACCCCCCCAACCCCCCAGCCCCAAAGCGTCCTTTTGGGACGCGACCTGGACATGCAGCGTGTAACCAGACTGAGCAAAGATGTCCACTGGTGAAAGTTGTTCCTACTGTCGTACACGTGCGTTGTTCGGTGTGTTAGTCGTGTTCGGACGCTGTACGGACTGCGGTGAAGTCGGTCGGATCCTCAGCTACTGACGGGACATCAGCAAAACAATCACGTTTTTATATGGATTTTTGTGCTCGTATGTTTGAAGAAAAGGGGAAGCCCGTGATCCGGGAATCATCTGCTCGAGCCCTTCTTGGTCTTCGGACATAAGCAATGAGGAGTGATTTCAAAGAAAGCATAGTAAATTCAGCTCAGGGAGCCACGAAAGATAATAGCAACTTATGTGTTTTGTATTCAAATGAAAGTAAAGAATTAGAATTGATAACCTTTAAAATACAGTTTTTTAAAGCAAAGTTTACTAACAAGTAGGGTTTGTGTGTGGTGGGGGGAAGGGGCTGGCTTTGGTAGGGTCCTGTGGCTATATGGTCTTGTGTCTTCTGGTATATAGGTTCCGATGAAGCAAAACCCATCCCCGCACAGGCCTGCATTTCAGCATTTTGTACTAAAGGGTAAAAAAAAAAAAAAAAGAAAAAAAAAAAGAAAAAAAAAAAAAGAAATAACGGGAAATAAAAGTATTTGTGTAGCAGAAGTGCTCACCCTGTATTGTAGCATATGGAAGAGAATTTTTATACTACGTTTTTAATGGATTATCTTTTAATTTTTTTGATTTTTAACCTGGTCAAAGCCCGCGTAGGGTCGAGGTGAGAGCTGCCCGCTGGGGACGGGCGGGCCGTGAGCTTCGGATGTGTGCCTCCAGCATCGCCTCCCTCCGGCCAGCGCGGCCGCTTCGGGGGGAGAGGATTTGGGGTGGAAAGGAGATTTCCTGGAAAATGTGTCTTTTCCCCTTCAGGATGGCGTTTCTGAGATTTTTTGCCCTTTTCTGCTCCAAACCGAGGGAGATGTCCCAGGCAGAGCGCGGCTCATTAGCGCTCGCTGTGCCCGGCCGGAGGAGATGGGATTGCTCTCGTGCGCTAATTACCCGGCAAGGAACGGAGGAGAAAAAAGCTCTTAAAAACTGCATTTAAGGAAGGCGGCTCTGAGGGTGGTTTGGCCGAGAAAAAGGACTGGAAAAGCCTGGAAAAGCTCGTTCCCAACAGCCCCCTGCGCTCCTGGGCTTGGTGATGCTGTGGGGCACCAGCGGGGACGGTCCCAGCAGGGGCATTTGCATCCCCCCAGCCCTGGTACAGCCTCTGGGAGCATCCCCATGTCTGCAACATCAGGAAAAGGGTCGATAGCTCTGGAAATTGGATGGCAGCTGCCCCCTGCCCTGAGGGCACCACCGGCTCCCCTCCTGCCTGCTCGCCCCGTGCCATCGGCGCTTCGCTTCCCCCGCAAGCCCCCCGCCAGCGAGGAACTGCACGTGGTGGAGGGCGGCCGAGTCAGACTGCTCAACTTCACACCAAAGGATGTAGCAGGATGTGTACAGCTGGGAATAACTACAATTATTTTTTTTTGTAAAAAAAAAAAAAAATGGGGGGGGAGAAAAAAAGTAAAAAAAATAAATGTAATGAGGCTCAAATGAAGGCAAAGTGTCTATAAACGATTTGACCTCTGGAAACCTGCACTGAGTTGATGTTAAATGTGAGCAAGCACAGTGAGAGGCTGTTGTTCCTGCATGGAGGGGCCGGGGTGCAGAAACCCCCCCCTTGCCAGGAGGGTCCTACCCCTCTCGGCAGCCTCGGGGTGCTGCAGGATGCGACCACCCGTGGAAGTGGGCTGGGACCACGAACCGTGCTGCGTGGGAGCGGCTGGACCCCGGCCCTGGTGCTCGACTCCTCTCGTCCTGCTGCGGATGCTTTTGGTTGCTGCCGTGCCCCAAGGATGCTGCGTGGGGTGGCCGTGTCCACCAGGGCTCTGCTGCCTCCTGCGTGGGCATCCCCACCTCCTTGGAGGGACACGAGGCTCGCCTGATCCAATCCTCGCTTTTTTCTTCTCAAAATGAGCCTGAAGCCGTCACCTGCTGCTTGGTTTTTGCCTTCGTGAGCCTGCAGCCTGATGGGGATTCTCCTTCGGTGACACCTGGGGACGATGCCACCGCTGCCGCGTGGGGCTGGGGGCTCCTCTGTGCTCCGAAATTGCCCGACGCCAACGTCCCGCATTCCTCTGCTGCCAACCCCGGGCACCCCGGCAGCCGAAGCGCTTTCCTTGAGCAAGGACACACGCAGCGTCCTGCAGGGCTCTGCCCCGTGATGTATTGAACATGACAGAGCCTGCTGCGAGGGAGAAATAAAAAGCAGGAGCAGCACTCTAACTGCCCGGGCTTTCCGATAATGTACGCCGGTAAATGGTGATGAGTGCATTTAAAGCTGATTTTAAGCTGGATGGAACGAGGGGCTGGCACAGGGGACCATTAAAAGATAAAAATTGCAAGAACTCCTTTGTTGTAAGGTTTTGGAGAGCCCGGCGCACGGCACTGGAAGGGTTTGCCCCTGCCTGGGGGCACCGGGTGCTGCCCCTTCGGGCGGCTGAGAGGCTCTCAGCAGTTCCCAGCAAACTGTTGCCCTTTGCAGTTAATTTGGTTTGACTGCAACCTTTCCAAAAGTGCTGACGGAGAAGGTGTTGAAGCCAGGCACAGTCTCTCCGATTTCCATTTACGTTATCAGCCAGGCGCCGGGTGTGTGGACTTTGAAGTTGAAGTATTCTGAGCCCTGCGCACTATTTTTTTTTTTCATTATTATACATTCTTAAGACCTTTTTTTTTTTTGGCATTTAATGCTTTCAGTGGCCGAGGCTGCTGTGACCCTGGTGCAAACCTCGGCTGTCGTGCTCCTGGATCCCACGGGCATCGCAGTGGGGCACCTGGAGCTGCCTGCACCATGCTGCGGGTGCGCTGCATCCATCCCCAGCCTGCAGCACCCGTTGGGTTGTGTTACCTGCTTTCCATTAAGGCATTTCCATTGCCTTCTGTGAGCACTGCAGCAGCTCTCTCACCCAAGGATGGGCTCCCACATCAGAGGCACGTGGGGTGTTTGGTCCCCTAGCTGCTGAGCCCAGCCGCTACCCCCTGGAGGTAGCCCACGCATCGCACCCGCACCGCTCCTCCTCCCCAGCCCGGTTTTCTGGGGCAGCCATCAGGTGAAATTACGCTTTGAGTAACCACTAATTAGCAAATTGCAGCGTTCAGGCCCAGGCGCTGGGGCAGAGGTCGTTAGCTTGCCTTGAAAAATATCATAAAGAAAATAAGTGGGGTACCAGACGCACCCCCTGGCTCCGGGCTGCTGGAGCGGGCTGAAACCCCGCTGGTGGTGGCTCTTGTGCCACCCCATGGGAACGCTGTCCCCAAGGAGCCTTTTGGCCACGTGGCTTTTCCCGTGCTGTCCCTCTGGTCCCTACAGGGCAGCACCAGGCGTTGGTGTCGGTGTAGGGAAGCGGTGCTGTGACAAACCGTGCCGTGCCGCACCGTGCCCACCTCGGGCACCAAGAAGCCACCCTCAGGCTGGGCTCCCCAGGAGGGCAGCCACCCTCTCCGCCCCCCAGGTTATGGGGCGCCCCCTCCATTCTCCCCACAACCACATCCGAAGCTCTGGGGACAAAGCGGGGTGCCCGCAGCGAGCACACTTTGCGCCTGCAGCCGTCGGGTGCCGTGTGTCACGCACGCGGTGCCGGGCAGGGCCGAGAGCCCCATGTCCCCCCCCTGCACCCCCGTGCGCTGCTGCGGCACCTCGTGCCATCCCTCGGCGGCGGCTTCTCCGAACAGATGGCAGGAGGAGGCTCTGGGACACCGTCAGCTGTTGTTATCGCTAGCTGATGACACGGAGTGTAAATTCTGTTGGCACTACTCCCTTCGTCTGTTCTGCCTCTGCATCCCACCAGTTTTAATTACTGTAATTGAGTTATAATGAATGATTGTGCATTACCATTGTCTGTAATGTGGCAGGGAGTATTCTGTTCGTTACACACTCCATCTAACAACATGCCCCTCCTCGTTGCTTTGTTTATCTGGTTGAAGGGTGTCATCACTTCAAATGGCACAGATAAAACACTACTCAGAGTGGCTGCGTTTAGATGTTTATCGTTTTTCTGTTCTCAGGCACTGGTGCTTCACTGAATCCCGGTGGAAAACTGCAGAAACAGATAAAAACTAATTTGGCTTAATCTCTCTTAAAAAAAATAAATAAATAAAGGGAAGAAAAAAAAAAAAAAAAGCAAACCACCACAACAAAAACCCTGCAGGGCTTTGGCCCACTAAAAAAACCTTTGGCATGGGTTGGCACCAGGGGTGGGGGCTCCCCTGGGGGGCTTGCCAAGGGCATGGCTGCCGTGTGCTGGCTGTGCCCAGGCACCCAGCCCCGTGCCCGTGACCACCACCTCCATGGATTTTGGGGATGAAGCCACGATCAGTGGGCACAGGAGATGCTCACGCATTCAGCACCAAGCACTCGAGCAGGGACCCTTTTAATCTTTGAGGCAGAGGCCAGGCCAATATCAATTTTTAAAGGCAGAGCTGCGTCCTGAGAGCGCCCGTCGTGCTTCTTGGCCTCCCAGAGGATGAGAACTGGCTCGTGTGCACCTCGGGTGCTTCCAGGCTGCGGCTGGCTTCGGAGAAAAAGTGTTGTGTGAGCGCTTTTGTAAAAGACCTGGCCCCATCTGCACACTGTCAGTAAACGGCTGAGCTAAACAGCACGGTGTTATGAATAGTAGCATTTGGGAGTTTTAAACCTTTTTTTTTTTTTTCTTTTTCTTTTTTCTTTTTTTTTTTTTTTTTTTCCCAAGGTAAATTCCAGCAGGATCAACACTGCACAGGAATTGCCCCGGAGGAAGCTGGCTGCTCACCAACTCGCCTTGTAAAAAAAAGATTCATTATTACCATTGAGCCGAGATGAAACAATTCTCTGGAATTAACTAGTCTAATTTTGACCAGCCGATGTTTTGCTACAATGAAAGTTGGGATTGTTACACATAAAAGCCGACCCCCCCAGCACCCCGGGGAGAGGGGGGGAGAAGATGGGCGAGATGATAACGCCGGCGGCGGGCAGGGTGCACGTGCACGCACGCACGCACCTGAAGGAGCCGTGCCTGGTGCCAAAATCCGTGCCGAAAACCCCGTGTGGCACCTGGGGTGGTCACCCCAAAGGGCTGGGCTCGGCCACGCTGCCCCCACACCACAGCATCCACGGGGATGGGGGCACGGGCACACCTGGGACACTAACGAGGCTGATGAGGAGAACCGCTGCGCCCGGCTGGTAATTGGTATTTCGCGTGTGCGGGTCTGATAGCTTCTGCTGAGAGGTTAATTAATGGTTCATTTAGCCATGAGAGGCACTAAATGGGAGGGCACTGAAGGGCCTTGCTCACTTCGTGCTCACCTTTCCCCTCCCAGCAGGAGGACCAAAGCCCCCCCAGTATCGCTCATACTGGGGACCAGACCCCTGCTGCAGGAGCAGGGCTGGTGGGGGTCTCCCCATCGCATCCCTGAGGACCTCAACCCCCTTTCCACACCTTGTAGGGTGGGCACAGACCCAGAGCATCCCCAGACACAGCCACTATCATTCCCCAGGCAGCCCCTGCCAGGTCCAGGAGCTCTCGGCGAGGCACCCAAGCAGAGGGCCCCGCAGTTTCCCCGTGCTTTATGGCAGCACGGAGCAGCTGTGCTGTTCTCGAGGCATATTGAAGCGGTTTAATTACATTTTGACACTAAGAGCTGTTTTATTATCCCAATTTTTGTTGTGTAACTAGAACATGCAACGGATTGCAGAGGCATAATCCATTAATACTCACTTGTGAGGATTTGTAGCTCTGGACTCGTGGCCTTATACCTTACTCGCAGATAAATATATTATCCCCCTGGGCAGCCTATCTGGGGGAGGCAGCGGGCTCCAGCCCGCTGACAGATGTGATATTTATGGATGCTCATTGCTCCAGGCAGGGACACGTCCTTGGAAAGGGGCTCGTGCCTCCGTCTCTGGTGCCCAGCAAGGACCGAGGTGGTTGTGGGGTGCCCCACAGTGGGTGCTTACAGTGGGTCTGGCCTCTACAGGAGGTTCCTCGTCCTTGTGAGGGCTCAGCCTCCCATCATCAGGGTGAGGAGATGGGTGGATATGGCTTGGGAGCACAGGGATGGAAAGCTGGTCTTGTGTTGGCCACCCAAGCTCATGAAAGGGATGGCATCTTCCATTGATGCCACTAAATTCATACGTGTTATATTTCCCTGATGGTTTGGATATTAAAAACCCATGTAAAGGTGCAAAACCTCAAGGCAGGGCAGAGTGCACCTTCCTCGAGGCATGGAGCAGGCAGCTCCAGGGCTGTGAGCCCTGCCTGGCCCTGGAGGAGCAGCAGGAGCCAGAAGGGGCAAAGCACAAAATGCAAAACCTCCCCCTGGAGAGGTGCACAGAGCACACCGGCAGCTCCCAGCTCGGCTTCTGCCACAGCAGGAGGGTGGCCACCCTCTGTGGAGCATAAAAGAGGCAGAAAACTGCAAATCTGGGGTTTGGAGGTGCAGTCAGTAACCCGCTGACCTTGCCAGGCTGGGGGTCTCTGCTCCTCCCCAGAGCACCTCGCTGCCCGCACCCCGGCACCGAGCTGCAGGGAGATTTCTCTCTCCCGTGATAAAGAACTTGCAGGGAGCAGGAGCCATCTGAACCGAAAAGCAATCATCCCAGCTAATAAACCACTCAGGAGCTCTCCTGAGCCGTAAAAACCCTGCCTGCTGCTTTCGGAGGGTGGGGAGCAAAGGCAGGAGCAGCCCAAGGCTGCGCACGCTTCCTGCAGCAGGAGCAGGGACCGCTTCATCTCTATGGGTTTTCATCCACCCCACTGCGCTCCTGCTGAGTCCCAAAGGGCCCCATCCTGGTGCAAAATTCGGGTGGGAGAGGCCGTGGTGCTGCTCCACATGTTCACATCATTTCTCCCTTTGCATCTCTCCCCTGCAGCCCCCAGTGCCCCAATAATCCCCAAAACAACCAGGAAATTCCCCAGCACAGGAGCACGGCCCCGCACACTGACAGCCGGGGTTATCCCAACCCTGCCCCAGAGACCCCAGGGACCCCCAGGCCGGTGCGAGGACCTCTCCCTGCTTCGCCTGCCGCTCTCTGAACCAAGTTACTTTCCTCCTCCCCTTTCCCAGCACTTAACCTCGTGATCCTCTCTCTTTGAGCACACACAATTTTGGCACGCAGCTCCGCGGACCACCCTCAAAAGCAAATCTCTTTAATTTATGGAGAGACTCGGCTTAAAAACGCGAGGATTTCCCCCCCTCCTCCGTCCTTCGCGTTTTGTCCTGACTGTAAATTTTTTAACGACAGTTTAGAAAACATGAGCAAATCATCGGTGACGTTTTTATAACCTGCCTAATACTTTAAATAAAAGGTTCCCCAGAAATGCGTGGCAGGAGCTGATGAGGGCGATCTGCGGGGACAAACGTGCTGAGCACCGGGGGTCCTGCACTCATGGTCCTGCCACAAAGCCCAACCCCACAGACCCCAAATCCACATTTCCATTCCCCCACCTGTGCCGTATGCCAGGAGCAGCCCAGCTGCATGTCCGGGATGGGAAGGGCATCAGAAACCCCAGGGATCTGGTACAAAGCCCGCCTGGAAATAAGAACACGAGCAGGGATTTTCTTTTGAAGATGCTCATGTGTTTTATTTCTAGACATGGCAGTTTCAAGAAGAAATTTAGCCTTTTCACTGACATTTTTCCCCCAATTTTTAAAATTAAAAACTGTACGAGATTCCAAAGGTTAACCGGAGGGCTAAATAGAGCACTGTGCTTGCTTCCTCCTAGCTGGCACCATGCTCGGCAGCCCAGCCGTGCTGTTCAAACAGGCCAGCCTCATGGAGAGGTGTTTTGACCTGCCCTGGTCCTTCAGGTAGTTTTTTTTTTTTTAATTATTATTTTAATTTTTTTTGGTGGAAATGCACACAGTCTGCACCAAGACTCACCCACCCCTTCCTCCCCATGCGCCATCCCCTTCGCCCTGCGCATCACCCACCGACCCCAGGAGCGATTCCCATCCTTCCTCCAGGTCCCTGGTGGCCGTATCCCAAATCCCCAGCACCCACACGTGGGGGTCCCGCTGGAAACCCTGCTGTACCCCGGGGGAGCAGCCCTGCAGCAGCCCCTCCACGTGCCGCTGGGCTTTGCGCCGCTCTGCGCCCTGGCGTTGGGTGACATTGAGGAACACGCAGCCTCCACGGTTATGATTAGTCACCAAACTCGTAATCTCATCAAAGAGATATCACAAGAGCTTGACAGGGGCTGTTTCCCATAAATCCACGCTGATTGGCATTAATTGCACTGTCCTCTTCTGATTCTCTATTAATTGAGTCCCGTATCAGCTGCTCCATTATTTTTCCCGGGATCGATGTCAGGCTGACAGCCCTGTAATTACCTGGGTCATCTTGTTTGCCCTTTTAAAATACCAGCACAACATTAGCTTTCTCCCAGCCCTCTGGAACCACCCCGGCGTTCAAAGACTTATTGAAAATCAACATTAATGGCCCGACCGTTCTCCTTGACCAGATGTTTTAAAACTCCTCGGAGCAGCTTAACCAGACCCGCTGATTTCCAAACACCCGCGGGTAGCAAGTGCCCAACGTGCCTCGTGTGAGCAGGGGCTCCTTCATCACCAACCACTGCTCCCAGCCCTCGCTTCCCCATCACCACAGAGCAGGAGCACATCACCACGACGTCCTGCTCCAAGCAGCTCTTCTCAGCCTTACCTCTGCCAGCCTCCACTATTCCTTCGGTTTGGGTTCCCCGGCTCCTTCCCCAGCTCCCGGTGCCACCAGCACCCTCTCAGGGACACCCAGCACAACAAGAGAAGGGTTACTGCCCATCCTCCAAACACCCAGGGCCTGGGGAGGGGGAATTTCTCCGCCACGCTGTGATAACATTCACCCGATAACGCTCATCCATCTTCATTAGGCGCAGGAAGCGCGGGGAAGGAGCAGGAGCAGCGGTGCGGCCCGACACGGGCCCTTTTCAAGGATCATTGTGCCCTTCCTGCAGGTAATGGAGATGAATGCAAATCGCCCTTAATGCCTGCAAATCATCCCCGCCACACTTACCAACTCCTTTCCACCAGGAGAGCACCCAGGGGTGAGCGTGGGCAGCCCCCCGCAGGGTTTCATTGGCACCCACCGCACAGAATGGGTGCTGAGCTCCACCCTGGCACTGCTGGACTCTCCGTACACTCCTCAGCAGATATTTGCTCACGCCACCAGGCCACGGTGACCCCATAAATCCCGTCCAGCCCAGCAAACACAATGAGCAATTGTTATTTAAGAGCACGGATGGCGTTTGAACCATCACCCAACCTGCCTCGGCAGGAGGCTGGGGCTGTGCCACATCCCCTTCCAGGGACATCACCTTCCTGCAGCCCGGTCTGGTGGTAATTACACCTAGGCACAGCTCTTCTTAATTGACTGCTAATGGCTAGCCACCTGAGGACAGCGTTGTATTAAGAAGGTTAATTGGGTTGGGCCAGGCACACGCTTTGGGGGTGCAGAGCACTGAGGGATTCACCTGGCCCATGGGTGCCCACACCTGCCTCACTGGGACTTGTTTCTCTAGGCTTCCCCACTGACCCTTCCCAAATTCATTAAAATAAAATAAATATGTGCCCTTTGGCGTGAGCCTGATGAAAATGTGTTTGGTAAAGGGGGAATTCACCCAGGGTGTTCTTCTTGCTGCTGAGGGATGGCACCAGCACCCTGGGGCGCAGCGCTCACCCGCAGCTCCTGGCCACTGAGCCATGGGCAGAGGATGCCACGCCAGGTGCTCCTGGCTTTGCATGGAGCAGGGATGGCTTTTTTGGGAGAATATTTGGAAAAGCACCACACAAACAAACAAGAAGGCACCAGGAAAGCACCAAAAGCCAGGGCGTGGGGAGCTGTTACCAACAAGGGACCTCTTCCAGCTTCCCCGGGGAGGGAAGTCCCCAGGGAGGGATGGTGCCAGGAGCCTCCAACCCAAGTCTCACCCACCATGGCTTTGAAAGGGACGCTGCAGCTCTCGCACCACCTTGTCCCCAGCACAGAAATCTCTGATGGGCAATGCCCAGGCTGATGGGGTCTGAAGGTGTTGGCATAGCCGGCCCCTGTCCACCACCGCGGAGCGACCAGCAGCATCTCAACAACCAGATGTGTCACTGAGACCGAAGGACAAACCAGTGTTTGCGCCCAAGGCGAGACAAAGGGCAATCTGTTGGGCTCCCGAGCTGACAGACGAGGGCTGTGTTCTCCCCGCTCGCATTTTATCTCTGCGCACCAGCTCTTCCAACTGCTGGGAGAAGAACAAAAGTGTGCGCAGCAAAGGAAAGAAAACATTTATGCAGCCAAGCGCAGCATCACCGCTGCTGGGAGGAAGAAGGGGAAGGAAAAATGTGAGCGTGCTGCCGTGCAGGGCTCAGCCTCGTGTGCTCGCAGCCCCAGCACCACACCAATGGTGCTGGGATGGGGCTGGCGTCCCCCGAGCTCCCTCCTGGAGCAGCGGCGTGAAAGGAGCAGCAGGGCCCTGAATGCACGTCCACGGCCACGTGAAAATGGATTCCAGCACTACTTGGAGCCCGAGCCCATTATTCCTGAAAGCAGCTGGATTGCAGCAGGGCTTGGTGCAAGGCTGCCGCAAAGAGGTTACCTCCTCCCTGTGGGATTTTATTTATTTATTTATTTTTATTTTATTTTTTTTTTTTTTTTGTGGTAAAAGGCGAGCCATTTTGTAACCTCACCTTGGGTGTTTTATTCTCCAAAGAAAGCTTGAACTGCAGGAATGTCAAACGAGGCTAAGTAGTTGCCCTAGCATCACCGTCAGACAAAAGCCGACACTTTCTGGCATTAAATTGCTAAGAGACAGTCAAGGACTCTTCAATGCGGCTGCAAATTGTGTGACCAAGCTGGAAAAACACAAGCCACAAGATATTCTTGGCCTGAACGCACCCATAATCAGATGAAACCATAATGGTGCGCAGACACCAGTCCCTCGTTTTCAGTGTGGTGAAATGCCTGCTGAAACGCCCGGCTTGGCCCATGGGCTGGCTTCCACGGCTCATTGCTGGGCTGAGGTGGGGTGCTCAGAGGTGTTGGGGTGCCCGGAGGTGTTGGGGTGCCCGGAGGTGCTGGGGTGCTCAGCAGGTGCTGGGTGTTGGGGTGCCCACAGTGCCAAGGTGCTGGGTAGGTGGTGGGGTGCCCGGGGTGCCGGGGTGCCCGGTAGGCAGTGGGGTGCCCTCAGTGCCAGGGTGCTCAGCAGGTTTTGGGGTGCTCAGAAGGTTTCGGGGTGCTCAGCAGGTTTTGGGGTGCTCAGCAGGTTTTGGGGTGCCCATTGGGGGCCGGGCAAGGTGGGTACAGGCACCCCGAGCATCTCCGCCGGGGTGGCTGCGTGGCGGTGCCCGGCCGCCCCTTGTCGGCGCCGAAATGTTTCGGAATCAGGCATTTAATGAGAACAAAAGAAATTAATTGGTGGTTTAGGCCTAATGAGACTGCTGTGCAAATTAACAGTCCTCATCAGCAGAAACAAACAGAGTCCTTAAATGAATTGCTGCGGAGCATTACACTGAGTAAGCTTTTGCCGGGATGATAAATAGCGGGTCAGGAGGGACCATCTGTGCTCCCCCTCCCCGGCACAGGCAGGGAGCGGGGAATGAGGCTTAGGGAGAAAAATAGATCTCAATAAAGCATAAATTCTCCGTTTTATTCATCCAGGCCCAGCTTGACACCACCATCTTACGAGCGAGATAAAGAAGAAAACCACTTGCATTTGCATCTGAAAAGAGCAAGACTGCGGCCCCTCCACTCGCGAAGCCAAAGAGTTCTGATTTCAAGGGATATTTAGCCCCTATTCAGGCGGGCACAAAAGCCGGGCCCCCGGCACGGCAGCGGCAGGGCCGGCTGATTGCGCTGCAGACAGAAGCCCTGTATATCTGTCACACAACCCATTTGTTCCCTCTGTTTACTTAAGACGTTCTTCAATTCCCAGCGAGGATTTGTATTTCTGGGTTGGTTTACTTACGCTCGTACGCTGAAAAAAAAAAAAAAAAAAAAAAAAAAAAAAATCTGTCTGATCTTTAATAATCAAAGTAATTAGAATAATCCTTTCAGGGCTGAATGAAGGATTATTTCTTCATGTCATTTTAGTTTCATCCTCATTTGGGCTCATAAAATGTGGAAAAAGCACTTCAAAAGCCCCACTGTAGTCCCCGGCCCTTGATGCTCTTGAAAATTCCCACCCAGACGCCTGCCAAGCCCCGCGTTCTCAGGGAAATTTCCAGGCCCTTGCGTGTTTGTCTAAAGCAAATTTATTTATTTCAGCGGTGGTCAAATAAACACTGGGTCCGCTGAGATTTGTGGATCGTTTGTTGTTTCGCTGTCTTGGGCAGATAAGGAAACCTTTGATGAAGTGAAGGGACTTTGTGTGTCTAATCTGGGCCCAGCAGCTACACGCAGCGATTGTAAAATGCTGCGGTGTCTGCAGGGAACAGTAATTACATAGGAGGATTAAAAGGTCCTAAACCTCACCTATATTTCACTTTTGTAAACTAGCGAGGAACAAAGAATTCTTGGCTTGCCAAGAGGAAAGAATAATTGACACAATTCGCAGACGCTGGATTATTATAATGTAAATAAACGAATGGAAGAGGACAAAACTAATTTAGGCCTTAAACTTTTCATCTGGCGTTTAACAAGGGGGATAAACACAGCTTTTAAAAGCGGTGTCACAAACCCCGCAGCCCCCTCCCCATTTCGCCCCGCCGGCCGCCCCCTCCCAGCCGCGCTGCTGCTTGGGGGGCACAGCCCCAAAAGAGGGGCTGGGAGGCTGCCAGGGGGTGGGGGCTGCCAGGGGGTGGGGGGCATTGCCCTGTGCCACTTTATGCTGATTTAAAACCTTGGGGGCTGCTCTCCAGCCTTGTGCCCCCCACTGCAGCCGTGGTCCCTGCTGTGTGCACCATGGAGGCTGCGGGGATGAGCCCCGTGGAGGCTGAAGGGTTGAACCCCATGGAGGCTGCAGAGAAGAGCCCCAAAAAGCTGCAAAGATGAGCCCCGTGGCGTGCAGAGGCAGGGAGCTGCCGTTTTTCTTCCTGCCCCGTGACCTTGGGCCCTCACCTACTCGTGCACGCGTCCAGAGGCGCTGCGTGGGAAAATCCAGCACGCCGCTGACCTTGCTTTTGCGCTCAGCTGGCCGTGCCTTCCTGCTTTTGAAAAGCAGAAGCTGAGTTTTAACAAATGCTAGCCTTCTCGTCAAAGAAACACGCTCTCTCCCCCCCCTATTTTCCAATTGCCACGTGAAACATAATGAATCGGTGTTTATGAAATGCTAAGTGGCACGGGCGTGCAAATAGCCAGCAAGCAGCCACGGCGCTACTCCTGCTTTAAGACAGCAGATACCTACGCATAATGTGCAGAGAATTACACAAAAACAGGGCCAAAAAAATAAAAATAAAAATAAAAGGAAAAAAAAAGACACGTTCGTTCTTGCCAGCTTGACTCCTGATTTCGGCTAATGAAAAGCACGCGGGCTCCATCCGAGGATGCTCAGGCCAAACCCCAGAAGCCGTTTGCAGCAGGCTCCTCGCCTCCTGCCAGCCAGCCCGGGGCACCAAAAACAGGGCTGGAAAACCGAGAAGAGCACAAATCTGCACAGCGTGTGTGTGAGAGCAGCGTGCACGCGCGTGTGCATGTGAGCGTGAGCGTGCACAGGGATGTGAGCGCTCCCCAGGGGCTGAGCCGCTCTCCGGCTCCTTCGCCCGGGTGCTCGGGGTTGCTACGGGCAGGGGGAAACACTCCGGGCTCGGGGCTTTAAATTATGAACAATTATCAGCGGGAAAATGACAAGAATGAGAAAATTAACAAAGAGCTCAATACATTCGGCTAAATGACTAACATAAATGCATTCCTATTAGGCAGTCAATATTGGGCTGGCAGCTCCTGTCTGTGCCTATTTCTCATTAGACAAAGCCTTGACCTTGACCTCATTGTCCTGTTTGCTGGGAGACAGAATCCCATAACAACTCGTTTGGCGAATGTATTGGACCAGTAATCCATAAATATTGATTCATTGTTTGCAGTGTAATTTAAATGTCAGTTATAAGCCCAGGGCAGATAAAGATCTGTATCAACAATAAAACTGGATAGAGGCTATAAATCCCCCGGGGCAGCCTGGGTTAAAATGGATATGCAACGCAGGCATCCTCTAAAAGAAAAAGTGAAAATAAAATGAAGAAAAAAAAAATAAAAAAAAAAAGAAAGCCACATTTCCTGTACATTAAAAGGAAGGAAGATATTGATTATCTGGGCAACCAGCGTGGTTTTGCAAACCCCAGATTGCTTGGAACTGATCCTGCGAGCACACCCCTGCGGCTCCTTTGCCCCTTGCACGCTTCCTGCAGGATATTCCAGTCCTGCCCTGCACCAGCCGTGTTCCCGGCCTCTGCTGCATCCCTGCAGCCCCCTCCTCTTCCTCACCCCATGCCTGGAGGCTGCTCAAGGGTGCCCAGGGTGTGGGACCGTAGCAGCTCAGCACCACCACAGCTCGGGCGTGCAGCATCACCCAGGGGCGTGGGGCACCCGCTCAGTGCCACTCCCCACCACTGGGCAATGTGCATGTTTGCAGCTAAATTTGGCTGAACACCGAGCAGTGCTCACTAAAACACCGGGGTGAAGCGATGGCCAGGCTTTGACCTGGCAGATCCTTCTCCTTCTGTGCTGTTCCACTTCTTCTAAACATTTAATTGCACCTCAGCTATCCCCTGTTAAGGCTGCATGCTGTGTTCTTCACCTCCCCAAAGCCTGTCCAGCTCTGCCTCTGATCCCAAATTGTCCCCAAATTGGGGACCCAACAGCTCAGCCCTGCTGCCCACCGGTGCTGGGGGGTTTGTGGGTTTGCCAGGAGAGGAAAAACCTTTCGTGGGCTGCTCCCAGCTATAAATACAGCAGCTTTCCTCCATGGAGGTTGTGATTTTGGTTGGGAACCATGCTTGGCAGCACAGGAAGGGAAAGGTGGCTGCTGTGAGCACCCAAACCAGGGATGGGGACTTGAGGAAAGCCGGGCGAGGAAGGGAGAGCTGCAGAGGAGCAATCATATAGGGTTATGTTTGCTTAAGAATTACTCTCTGGCCACATAATCGCTTTTGCAGCCGCTTGCTTTGCAGCTTTACCTTCCACATTTGTAATTTTCTCCAAGAAGGAACCCAGCTCTCGCCATGCCCCGCTTAAAATGCCCCTTTTGTACTCGCTGTGTTTGCAAGACTCTCATAACAAGAATAGCCGGGTTTCATCTTTTTATATTGGGCCCGTTGGCAAGTCACAGGCTATGCATAAAAACATTTTTGCAGCCGTCTTTTTGTCTCCTGGAAATGAGACACAAATTCTTGGCTCTCCCTTTCAATACAGCCTTCTTTCTGCAAATGTATGTAAACTTGCAGCTCAAAACCATTATGTATTCAGGTATGAATAGATAGCAATTTGAAATGTTTCTTTTTCTGTAGACAGAACTTCACATTTTCTCCCACCGGTATTGTTTTTATGCAATACACTACAGGTTTATTTATTTATTTATTTTACTTTAAGCAACAGCCATTTAAGTTTTTTTATAGTCTAATATCTCTGTGAAGCAGCCTCAGACACCGAGCTCATTATTTATTGAGATCTATCAGTGACTTTAAAAGAAATCTTTTATATCACATTTGCAGCGTGGTAATCTCCTTAGTCTGTTTGACAGGAAGAGAAACCACAGTGCATAAACTCCGGTGCTGCCTCTGAACACGGGTTAAATGAAATACACTTTTTGTGGGTTGTTGGAGGGGAAAGTCCCAGAGATTAACCAGCCCCATGGGATCCGTGCTCACCTGGATGGATGCCGGCGGCAGCAGGGATGCTAACGGGGCTTAAATCTCCTACCTCTGATAATCAAAACTCAGAGCCTGTTCCTTTCCATCTCCTAGACAGTAAAAAGAAATCTTTCTTCACCTCCTTCCTCAGCTTTCTCTGATGGAAGTGGCAAAACTTTCTATGTAAAGACACAGAGTCAACGTGGGATGAAGGGAAGACGTTTGGGCACAGCGGTCCTGTCTCCATCCACGCAGCCAGGTGGCAAAGCCACCCCGAAAAAACTGGAGCAGGAGGGAGCTGGACCACAAACACAGCCCCTCAACCCCATGGCCACAGGCTTGGCCTAACCCTCAGCAAGAGCACCGAAGGATTTTCCCCCAAATGAGCTTTTCTGCCTCCTAGCGAGTCCCTCCGGCATGGGGCTGCGCTCCCGGCAGCAGAAACGCACTGATAATGGCAAAAAGCTGCGAACAGCCCTGCGCAGAGGCTCGGGTCCTGCTCTGAGGTGTGCCTCGCAGTTCCTCCTCTGGAATTAATATAAACCTCCCCTGCAAGTTTCATTAGCATCCAGTTTAATACGACGCCACCGGAGGCTCGAGCAGGACGGCACCGAGCGCGCTGCCGAAGGGCGCGGGCAGCGGACGCGACCTTTTAATGTGGCATTGAGGTATGCACGCTCTAATCTTATTAGGCTTAGGGGCTTGAAGTTTAGAAGTTTAATTCAAACCCACATTATTATGACTTACCCTTTATGCTCCCCTTACGATGATTAATCCATGAAAATAAAATAGTAAAAAAAAAAAAAAAAAAAAAAAAATTCCCTCCCCCGCTTAAGTTTGCAGGACACAAAAGAGGCAATAATCCATCTTCTGGAATAATTTAAAGTGGGTCTGCAGAGAGACTTTGCTCGGCTGCTGGGGCAGACCAGAAGGACGCAGGGGAACCGTGGCTGGCTGTAACCTTTGAATTCAGGGAGTTACATTTTAATCCCCTATTTGAATAATGTGACCGAAAGGCCTCTTCTGTTAAAAAAATATAGAGCAACAAAACGCCAAACCCAACCTGGAGCTGGTTAGGCGGCTGGCCAAAAAGGTTCAGGGTTTAATGGAGAGTTCTCACAGATGGGAGCCAAATTTAGCACGATCTGGGGCCCTGACCCGTGCAGGAACGCGTGCTCCTGCAGCTCCCCGTGCACAGCACCACTGCACCCCGGCGTGCAGGATTAGGATGGTTTGGGGAGCCCGGGGCAGGAGGTGGGTGGGGGAGGCTCGTGGTGCCTTTCAGGAGTTAAACCAGATCCAAAGTGGAGAAGAGTAGGAAGAATTGAAGCCCTGGGAGGGGTAAGGGCAGCCTCTGGGGGAGCAGCTCCCTGCATCCCTGCTGGACATGCATGGGACTGGTGCTTGGGAAGGGGACGCATAAAGGCCACGGGGTGGCTGTTTTTTGTGAAAGTGAGCAAACAGTGCCCGTGGCGAGCAGCAGTCGGGGAAATCAGCAAAGCCCTCGGTCCCTTCCCCTGTTGCAGCCGCTGCACCTTGGCTCCAGCCCCTGTAAATCCTATTAGTGGTGTGTTAATTACCGTGTGGAGCTCCCAGCAGCGAGCAGCACACCGCACCCTGGGACTGGAAGCGCCACATCCTCGGTGATGACCCCCCCGGTCCCAACGCTGCTCTCCCCTCCTTTCCCCAGTGGTCTGGGACTCTGAGGAGCAACGTGGGGCTCCCGTGCACCACCTGGGGAAAAAAAATAAAAGATTTTCTCATCCTGAGCGTTAATATACCCTGGCTTTGGGATGATGAGATTGCAGACGTTAGGGAACCTCCAGGAGAGACGCCAGGCGATTGCTGAGCACCACGCTCCAGTACCTGAGAACAGCAGTCCCCCCGCATCTTAATCCAGTATTATTTATCTAGCGTCAGCTCCTCAAACATGCTCTGGAGGATGCTGAAGGTGTACAGCTCGCAGGGCTGCTCTCCCTGACAACTACCAGCTCCTGTCTCGAGTCGTGGGGATGCCGAAGGCGCGCTAAGTGGAGGAGACACTCGGCATAAATGCATCCCGATGCTTCAGCTGGGGGCCTGGCAGAGCCACCGTGAGTTTTCCTGAGCTGTGTACCAGCCCAGCTGTGGAAGCCCATCCCCAAAGCTTGCTTCTCCATGCACAAAGCCAGCAGATGATTCCCAGGGAGAGGAGGCCACCGCTCGGTGCCCAAGCAGCTCAGAAAGCCCATGGGGCCAGCGGAGAAGAGGATTTTCCCCTCAGGCTGAGTTCAAAGCAGGTCACTGCCCCGATTCCTTCTCTGCTTTACCCCAAATACAGATGGCTCCTCTGGGACAAGGGAAGGACCCTCATGGGGTGGGAGAAGCCCTGCAAAAAGGGAAAAGCTGAGGTCAGTGGCGAGCTGATGGCAGCTATGTGAGCCCCCCGCAGAAGATATCCCCTCCTGTGCTGCTGAACTTTGGGGAACCTGGTCTTTGGGGGGGTCTCCTTGGGGCAAAGCTCCCCCCGTGTCCCCAGCCCTGCTCCCCACCCCACACAGCCCCCGCCAGAGCCGGCCCCGCCGCGGGTGCAGCTCCCCTTGATGTCGGAGCCAGCGGGCCGGGTGCCCGCCTATCGAGCGGCAGGATTTGGCCCCATATGTTTTTCCTCTGCCTTAATTTACATTCCAGGAATGGATCAAAAAACCAAATAAAACGGCGAGGCGATGCCAGCTCATACATCTGCCTTTGGAAGCCCTCAGCTGTGGCCGCTAATGTTGCCTAATCCTGGCCAGACAGCGCAGCTGAGGAGCTCGGCAGCGGCCGCGGGCAGCGGTCCCTGCCCAGCGCTCGCGGGACGAGGTCTCTGCAGAAACCCTCCCCTCTCCAGTAACGCACCGAAGGCATCCACACGCGGGCACGGGGCTCACATCTGGAACCTGCAAAGGGGAGAAGCTCGGGACAGCTGCCACGCTGCTCTAATTGCCGTGAGGTGATGGCACCGGGTCCCACCAAGGGCCAGCATCATCCGGAGCCCACCCTGGCGAGCACTCAGCCCCAAGCTGGGTCATTTCTGCAGCGAGTTCACGGGGAGGTCGTGTTCCCCCTGTGTTTTGGAAGCGCTTCAATGTCAGCCAACGTGTTCTGCTTTGATCAACAAACTGCACAGGCACCGGAGCTGATGGTAATAGAAAACAAATTGAGCCGGGCTGGAAATGTTTAAAAGGAAACACGGAGCAAGCGGGAGCCAAGAAGCAGAGCCCGGCGCGCCCCGTGCTACACGCAGCAGCGTTTCGCCCCACACCTCGGGACATTAAACACCGGCGGAGCCGCCGAGAGCAGCCCTGCCACCCGCACCCGCTGCCAGCTCTGGTGTGGTGCAAACGGGGAGAATGAGCTTTATTTTGGGGCTGCTGCTTCTGCCCTGCCTGCTCTTCCTTCGAAGAATCCCATAAAACCGGGCTGATCCTGCTTGGGGCAAAGCAGGGAGCAGGCAGACAGGGGGTGATTTTTTTGCACCACTGAAATGCAGCTCCCAGGACACCCTTGCCCATGGCACCACCAGCTGCTGCTGGGATCATCCAAGAAACATCCCAAGAAACCCGTCAGAAAACACCTCACACCCCAAACCAGTGTGAATCTCGCCGAGAGCTCTACTGGGACAGCCTTGACTCACGGCCCCAAACTGGGAACCGTTTTCCAAGTGGCGAGCAGCCAGCCGAACATGGAGTTCATGAGCTGCGATCCGGGGCTTTAAAAAGAAAACAGAAAAATAATGAAGCCTAATGAACATGAGAACGTCAAAAGGGGCTAATGACCAGGCAGAGATTTGAGTGATTCCCAGGCCGCCGCCGTGAAAGGCTAAATCTGGGCCTGAATAGAGGAGCGCACAAAGGGTGCTAGCTGCGGGACGAGGCCCGTGGGGAAACGCCGGCCTCCAGCGAGTGCCTCTGCTCCCCGTTGCCTCCATGCCACAGAGATGCCCAGTTCCTAACCTGCCCTCATCAGGTTTTTCATCTCCTCTTATTCTGCTTGTTGTTTCCTGGGTCAGTGCAAGCACACTCGGAGCAATTTCTTTCACCCAGCTTGCCCGGCACCACCGAGACCCCCACAGGAGCCGTACCCTGGCTAACACCACCTTGCTTTCGAGGCTGCTTTGCTTTCGAGGCTGGACACGTGTGTGTCCACCAAAATTCTGCCCCTATCCAAGCTCTTTGGGGTCCCCCCAGCACGCACCACAGCTCTGCCACGCCTGGCTGCCAAGCCCCACGGAGACTCCTAACTGGCCAAAACGTATTTTCCATGACAAATTCCTCTGAGTCATGGAAAGACTCCGATTTATCTTTATTTATGTTGCTCCTCAGAGATTTTGGTGTGGGTTTTCTCCCCCGGTCTGCCTGCTCTTCTCGTCCCACCACCATTGTGCCTGACCCAGGGGTGTCCCCGCGGGGGCTGCCGGGCTGCCCCGTGACCTTCTGAATCAACAGCAAAGCCACTTTCATTTCTGTTTGCTTTGCTGCACCCACCTCTGGGTGCCTGGCCAGGACGGGTGGCTGCACACACAGGGGGAGCACAACGGGCACTTGGTGCTGTGCCCGGGCTAATTATCGTGGAAAGAACACAGAGCACCTGAAAACGAGGTCGGTTTGTGGGGGATTACAAAACGGGGAGCTGCGGGGACTGCTAATGCCTTCCGTCCTCAAATCCATCACTCAATATGTCATTGCCCGGCTGTGGAACAAAAGAGATTAGAAAGCCATAAAGTAACCCAATGTGCAACTCCAGCAGATCCCTGGGCGCAGCGCTCTGGAAATTTAGCAGATTTACATCTCTGTCCGCGCCCGCAGCAGCCCGGGTGTAAGGAGCAGTTGTCAGGAGCACTAAGCTGCTAAAAGCCCCAGCGCCGATTGATCTGCGGGCCAGATCTAATGAAAGCCCCGAGCCGCCGCATGCATAATGCGGGCAGAGGCGTTTCAGTGCTGGCCGGGGTTTGCTCCCAGGAACTTTCAGGAAGATTAGCCCACCAGCGGGGAAGGGGAAGGGTACAAAAGCGGTGAGGCTCCACGAAAAGTAGCAGAGGGGTATTTTCAGTGTGGTTGAACACCAGACCTGGAAACGCCGAGGAATCAGCCGTGGCTTGAGAGCTCGCATTCCCCGACTCATTTGGAAAGTGTACCTGCTAGGCCAGGCAAGGAAAAGTTTACAGTTTCCAGTGTTTTAACCCTAATCTCCGACAGAAAATCTGATTTGGGATGTAATTTGCATAGCATGTCTCATGATTTCATTTAATCTGCCCAATCCTCTTACGGAGCAGAACAGCATAAGTTACCGCAGACAACGCGGCCGCTTAGGAACTGCAAATCCACCCGCCCATCCACCCTGGCAAACCCCTAACTCTTGAGTTAATCCCACTCCTGAGAGGACATGGCACCTGCCAACACACCCCTCTCTGTCAGAGGAATGGGAAGGGGATGGGGATGGGGAAATGTGCCCCTCTGGCTGGTTCCCCTGGCTCCATCTCCCCCCAGCAGCTCCTCTTTGGGGGCAGCCGTGACCTCCCCATAGAAGACCTGGGGCCAAATCCCATCCATTTGTGGGGCTGGAGATGCCAGGAGGTGCCGAAATCCCTGCCCTGCTGGTCCCGAAGTATGCAGCGCCATGGCCCTGGGTCAGCCTCCAGCCCCAAAATAGCTCAATGGGTATTTCAGGGCTTTGAGTCCCTTCTTTTCTTTCAACCAATTTGCCTATCCCCAGATCTTATTAGGAACTTAAATACCGCCGTGATTGACACGCTAAAGATACGCGTTCAACTGCGTCTGCCTTCCAGAATTAACTTAACCCCAAATTTCCTGCCATCGGGAAGCCCACGCAGGGCTCAGCTCGAGAACATTGCTGCAGCTCAACGTCTTCAGTTAACAGAGCATCTGAAAAAGCCTCCAGGCTTCATCTTTAATTTGTCCGCATAATTACAGAGCAAATGTGTGCTTTATAGCCGTCAGATTCCAGATCGATACCGCGATCAGAGCCACGTCCTATTTTTCAATTAACTCTTCATAATCAGTCCTGCTCCCTCACTCTCGGAAAACCAACCAGTTGCATAAAAAAGAAAAAAAAAAAAAAAAAAAAAACAACAAAAAAAAAAAGAACAAAATACTTTTTAAATGATTTGTTGTGATCGAATAACTCCCCCAAATACCACAAAGTATTAAAATCCCTACTTCAATATCCTTTATCCTTTAAGGTTCTTTATAATTCAATAAACAGGATTTCAAATCCTCCCCAGCCCAGGGTGGACTTGTTCTGCGCCGCCGTTCCAGGCCACTCTTCTAATGCATACTCTTATTAAGCTGTGCAAGCTTACAGCTCTTTAATCTTTTTGAACACATGTTGAGAAGAATAAAAGCAATTTTGTTTGGGAAACTGAAGGCCATGTTCAGCTGGAAATAAGCTTTTTCTATAATCTCACCTCTTGCTTTACAGAGCCGGCTCCGGGGCCGTTACCCAGTAACCCTGAAAGGCACCACCTCACTCCATTCATTTTCTCTCTCTTTTTTAATCGTGGGAGGGGAGAATTAAGAAAAAAATCCTAATTTTGGCTCTTTTTCCCCGGGTTGGTACAATTTTATCATTTCTGTCCTCAAAATAATCTCAGATCTGGGCTTCTTTTGGCTCAGAGCTAATCTGGATGTAATTCCCCTACCTCTGCCTCTGCCCTTGGCAACACATAAATACAGATTAGAGGGTTATATAAATGTAATTTTCTAATTAATCATTTTGGAGCCAGCCACTGCATTGTTAGTATACCAACAAATGCACACGAAATTCGACTGCTAGCAAGGGGAGGTTTTATGTAACAGCCAGCTTTCGGCCCTGGAAGACAAACCACCGCGGCGCCCCGTGATGGCTCCAGCATCCCGTTGCCAAAACCCACCAATTTTGCCCCAAACCCGTCCTGTGGTGCCAGGTTGCTCCCATGCTGTACGGCAGTGCCTCGAGCCCCAAACACTTCGTGGAGGCCAGTAAGAAATAGGGTTTTGTCTCCTGTCTAAACATCGCAAGGAAAAATCCTTGCATGGCCTCTTTAAAAATAAACTGAAGTGTTCATTAGTTGGCCTATTTTTTCAGGTGTATTCTAATAGCACTAATTAACTCTAAGGTAGATTTTAGCACTTCAGCCTCCCTTTCTGCCTTCAAATGCCAAAACAAATCTTGCCATAATTACCAGCAATCCTTTTCATTACCGGCTGCCTAATTATCCTATTAATAGCACATCCTAAGAGACTATATTTGCTTGGCAGGCAAATATTTGTTTTTAAATTAGCAAACACAAAGACAAACTGCTCTGTTTGCTGAAGGATTTTGAAATGCAAAATGGTTTATATTCATGGAAAAAAAAAAATAATAATAATCCAAGTAAAACCAAATGCTTAATCCATTTGAAGCATGTGAATCTTTCCAGTGTGCTCAACAACGGGGAGGAGAACTGCGCCGGGAGAGGTGTCTCTGAATACCTTTGTAATAACTCGCCGGGGTCTGCACGGGAGTTGTGTTGGCTTTATCACGTGGGGAAAGGGGTGGCTGCAAATATCGAGGGGAACAGGAGTGTGCCTGGGAGGCCGTGGCCCTACAGAGGATAAGGGAAGTGGATTTTCCCCATGCAGCATCCCTGGGCGCCCAGGAGACTCAGCCCAAGCTCCTGGCTCCAGCTCGGTGCTGCAGTGGGGCTGCCCCATTGCCTCCCCTTCTGGAATCACTCTTATTATTATTTTTTATCTATTTTTTCCTGTGCACATCAGCACGCCCAGCTGCCTTCTCCCAATGAAACCCAAATTCCTCGTCTGGATGGAAACGTGCGGGAAGCGAGTGGTGGCTCCCCACGGGACATGTGCCAGAGGTGACATCTGGCACGGTGCATTTGGGGCAAAAACCCTGAGCAGGGGGGTGCGGAGGGCACACAGCTCCCCCTCTGCATGCGGGTGATGCCCCAGCCGGTGCGGGAAGCTCCGTCTCCAGGACTGAAACTAAACAGGGATCAATAGATTTATCTGCAGCGGAGGAACTCCTCTGACGTGCCTGCAGTCTATTTCAGAACAGCTGAATTATTTATGGCCCTGGAGGGGCTTTTTCCCCGTAGGCTCGCAGAGCATCTACCTTCACAGATACAATTACAGGCAGCTCTCTTCAGAAAACCAACACCTCTCTTTCTTTTTTTTTTTTTTATTTTTTTTTTCTTTAAAAAAAAAAACAACCCTAGCTACTTCTTTCCCAGGTTATAAAAAGAGAAATCCAACCTCATCCTGCGAAGCGCTGCGATGGAGATAAACGGGCGGCGCTTTGCAGCTGCCTGCTGCCATGGACCTGCGGGGTGAGAGCAGGCTGGGGGGCTTTGGGCAGGCAGAGCGGGGTCTGCGGGCTGTGGGGTGAGCTCTCAGCATGGGTTTGTCCCCGTTACACCTCCAATAACCCCACTGGGGGCTGTCCACCTCCCTCTGCTCCCTCCAGCCTGCCCCAGTTGGGATGGGGAGGTTATTTGGGGTGAAAGGATGCAGCAAGGGTGCTCAGCGTTAAATGCCACAAAAAGAGGGCAGCTTCAACCCCGGAGCAGCCCCATGTTTTTGGGGGTCCCTTCCCAGGCCAGTTGGGCAGGGCAGGGGCCAGGCAGGGCTCGGGGTTCGGGGCCAAGCTGCGAGGGAAAACGAGCTGGCTCCTGGGGAGTAAAAGGTTAATCAGCCCGCACCGAGCACGGCCCAGGCTTTACTTGAATGGCTCGAGTCTAAAATATAGCAGCGGCCACAGCGAGCATACAAAGGAGGCTTTGCAACCCATTATGCCGCATCAGAGACCTGGCCGAGACCACACATGCGAGAGCAGCAGTAAATAATGCATCGCCGCCCCGGCCAGCCTCGCTCCCTCGCTCTTTTTCCCTTTCTTTTTCCCCTGTCAACCTCCTTTTTCAGATCCCAGTGCCAGGCTGCCCGTCTGAATGATCTCCGTGGGGGAACAAATACCACCCCCCTTCCAGTGGGATGGAAAAGGCACCGTCCTGCCCTGCTCCTTGGGGGGAAGGGGATGGGATAAAGCTCTCCCCAAATGCAGCACCCCATGGGGTGCACATCGCTGGGGTTTTATGGCCTCTGGGTGGCTCAGCCCTGGCCATTGACACGGGGTTTTATTTCTTTTACAGGGGTTTGGTTCTGCAAGATGCAGCCCCCGGGAAGATCTGGGAGTGGATGCAGAGGGCTCCGTGCCCCCCCTGCCCCTCCAGAGCGCATCCAAGTGATGCTTCCTTGGATGCCTTCCCCTAGATATTTGCAGCACCCAGAGCCATCCTCTTCCAGTAACCACGGTCACCAAATCACCCCATATGGAGCAGACTGAACTTAAATTCATCCCCATGGGGCAGCCCATGCTCACACCCTCTCCAACCCAAGCCCCACGCTGATGGCACCAAGAAACCCAAGCAGGTTTCCATCTGCAAAGCCTCGGCAAGCAGTGACAGCACCCACTGTGCCTGAGCACCCCCAAAAAGGGCACAAAACCCCACAGCCAACAACCCTGAGAGTTTAGAAGTGCAAGAAAAAAAGCATTTTATGCATGACACCACGAGCCAGCAGTGCCATGTCCCTGCCACCAGCGGCGATGTGCCAAGCCCAGCGGGGGCCCTGTGCTATCTCCCGTGAGTCAGGGCCACGAGACGAGAACCGGGTGCGAATCAATAACACGGCTAATGGAGGAAAACAATAAATCAGCTAGTAAAAGTCAGCAATAAATCAATGAAACGGCCTGCCAGCTGGATTTTTGCGTGACAACTCATTTGGTCCGACGTTATCTAGTGCCTGGGGGAGAGCCGAAGGCTTTTGCAGCCCCAGGGAAGTCGGTGCTGGTTTGCAGAGTGCGGCTCAGGTGGAGACGTGGACACACGCAGGGCATGGGGAAGGTGCAAGGGGAGCAGCGATGCTCCAAGGGGTGTCAAGGACTCGTCCAAGGCAAGCAGCTTCCCCGCAGAGCCGGGCTCCTGCTCACTTTTCCCAGCAGAAAAGCAGCACAGCAAAAAAAAAGGAAGCGGCACAGCCAGCTGCCAGCTCCCCACCTCCCTGAAATCTGGGGAAAACTGGGTCAAGTGCACGGATCAGTGCAGCAGCAAGATGTTCACCCAGAAAACGTGCCTAGGAAGACCCCTTCCCAGGGCAAGCGGGGTGGATTTCCGAGCTCCTCGTAACCCCGGCTGTAATTTGATGCGGAGCAAATCGCAAGCTTCTTTATCAGGCACCCGAAACTCATCACAGTGCTGGGAGGACTGTCGGATCCCTGCTTTGAAGCGGGGATTTCCTCTATCTGCTCTCGCATTTCCCCCGTGGACTGAGAGGATTAGCAGACCCTGAGCGCAGGGGGCTTAATGCAGAGGCTGGGGGGCAGGGGAGGAGGGCTCTCCTCTGCCTCCTCCCACTGCTTTGGGGCCCTTCCCAGTTCAGGGGTCTTGCTGGGACCAGCATCACCACTGGCACTGGGGGTGTCAGTGCCTGGAGCCTCCCCGGCTCTGCCTGTGATGGGGCTGCCCAAGCTCTCCAGGCTCAACGTGTTCGCTCTCAGGTGCTCAATTACAATTCCCCTTCTCCTCGTGTCCTTTTAGGTCAAAATCACGTCTAATTGTTTCGGCGATGAGAGCTGTTCTGGCCGCTCCTCGGCACCTTAATTACTCGTAGCACGTCTCCTGCTCTGCATCTCCTGCACCTAAAGCAAGGGGTGAGGGACCATGAGACATGGCCAGAAAACAAACACTGGTTTTCTGGGCTGGGAGAGCAGCTCTCCTCCCCCGGGGGTGGACGAGTCTCATGTGGGACGAGCACCCCATAAATCCTCAGGAGCTCCAGAGCCTGCGCGCCGTGTAAACGAGGCAGGAACTCTGCAGCAAGAAGAACCCCAAACACCGCGTGCACCAGCAGCAGGAGAGCGGCGCTGGAGCCCCCAGCTCCTCAGGCTGCTCTCACCTGGGGCCGGGGAGCAGCTGGTGCCGGGGCGGGCACTGAGCACCGCGGTGCTGAGCGGGGCGCACGTGGAGCCCCAACATCTGCAGCGCCATGTGGCGCGGGCACCGAGCGCGCAGCCGCCCGCAGCCTCCAAACAACGCCGAGCTAAACACGATAAATTATTCATGACCGAGTTATTTGCGGTGCAAAGGGTCCATCAGCGACTTTGATTAAAAATCCAATGAGTAATGAATATGCAAAAGCAAGCGACTGCTCGGAGGAACAGATTTGTCAAATTGTCCATACTTCATCCAGATAAAGAAAAATCTCAAGAGGTCCCGAAATTGAAAAACTTGCCATCAAATCACAGCATTATCTTAATGATTAAATCCCCTCTGCCACACAGACACTTTGCATGACTCTGAATAGGAAAATATTTGTATCTTAAATTCGGAGTAAGGGCAGCAAGAAGAGTGGCACGCACGCAAGAGGAAATGTGATTTTAATTCACATTGTGACTCCACAGCCATTTAATTATTTTAATTAGGCTTAATTAGTGGTAAATTTACAATGATATGCTTGATACCTGGCATTAAATCTTTCATGCATAAATGTTTTGTTAAAATGAGAAAATAGGCACGTGGCATTTTGCCAGCAATTAGTGCTGAATGCTCTAATGAAAGATTACTGCTCCGCCGTGATTCATGATGACAGGCAGAGCAGGAGCGGTGCTCGTGCTCCGCCGGGCAGCCAATAACCCCGCTGCCATTACCTGCACCCCGTGGCCTTCAGAGTAACCCCGCTGCCAGGCTGGAGGCATCCCTGCACCCCGGGGAGCTGCGTCCTGGTGGTTGGGTGGCCCAGGGCCTGCAGGTGACATGGGGAGGACACCAAATGCTGCTGCGCCCACAGCAGAGCCCTCGGGGACATCCCAGAGCTGCTCCCGGGAAATGAGGGCAGCAGGAGGAGATGCTGGCCCGCAGTGGAAGGTGCCCACGGTGCCCGCAGTGCCCGTGGTGTTTGCAGTGCCTGCAGTGCCGGCGCGCAGGCGGGGTTTGGTGCGCCGCCGTTCCGTGAGCGAACCTGATGTTTGCATTAGAAACGTGCCCTTTGGGGTGTGCAGCCGTTGGGATGCAAATCGAGCAGCTGATGCTCGAGCCAGAGAAATAAAGCCGAGGATGATGAGAGAGGTGTTAGGAATCGGCGTGGGATGGGGAGGGCAGTTTTGGTGCAAGCTGCTGGCACGGCTCCGAGCCGGGCATGCCCGTATCCGGATCCACAAGGGTAACCCAAGGGGCAGCCTTTGTGGCGTAAAGCAGGGCCTCTGCAATGAGCAGCCGATCGATATGCATGCTTTCCAGCTTGTGAAGTGACGGGAAATCATTCCGCTAATCTGGGCATTAAAGGTCATAAATTGCAAATTGCAAAAAAAAAAAAAATAAAAAATGCTGTTTATAGCGCAGGAAGGCGCAGCGCCCCGTGGCACGGAGGGCTGAAGGGGCGCTGAGCTCACGGTGTGTGGGGGAAGGTGCCTGGCTGGGTGAGCACGAAGAGGAGGGGAGAGGAGCAGCGAGGCTCCGAGACCCTCCCAGCAACCTCAAACTGGTGAGCTATGGGAATTAAACGGGGAAGGGATGTTTGTGGACGATGGCACACCATTTCCTCATTACTCAGCAAATATAACACAACCCCGTTCTTACTGAGTAAATGAGGTGGCCAGGCTCTTTGGGCGAAAAAGTTGGTTTGGAGAATCAGGGAGAAGGGAGACGAGACCTAAAGACAGCACTAGTTCTGGGGCAACATTCGGGTTGGTCCTTTTTCCACACATCCCACCTCTTTCTGTTTGTATTCGTGGGGGAATGCTTTAGTGAGAAAATAATCCTAAACCCTCATCTCTCTGAAAGAAATTACTGCTTTATACCGAAACCATCGCACGGAGAAGGCCACGGTACAGGCACCTAACATTTCAATTATAAAGCTGCTAAAAATCGCAGGAAGATGAATTCCAGTATTTTCTAACTACAGTTAAGCACACCGTGAGGATATTAACTATCTCCCCGGCCCTATTGATCTTCCTGTCTTCTGCTACTACTGGAAACAATTAGAGGTCAATAAGCAACATGAGATGAAATTTACAGCTGTCAGATAAACCATTTGGAAATATTTCCTTGCCCTTTTACATCAGTAGTTCTGTCAATACCGCAATCAAATGTTTTTTATGGAAAAGAAAGTGTCTTAAAAAATATATCTGTTCTGTCCCGTGGACTGGGAGCACAGCGTGTAAATACTCAGCCACCGGCTGGCCGCGAGCAGCCCTCGGAGCAAAATCCAGTGTACAAATAGCAGGAAGACTTTGTTTTAACAGCACCATCCGTCCAGGAGTAGCATTAATGCATTTACCCTCTCGGTGACCCTGCGAGTAGAAAGAAGAAATCTTCCTTCTGGACTAGCAAAGGAAGAAATCAGGGCATGAAAAGGTTGCGGGCGCAGCTTCCACGTGCAGTGACCCAGGTGGATGCATGCACTGGACACATTTATTGCACGTGCTGGACTAATTTGGTTGGGTACCCACATTGGCCACGTGCTGGACGCACGCAGACACCTGCAGCTACACCCCGTGCCCATTGCATTTGGGGCAAAATCACAGCACCTGAAGCAAGCACAGAGATGCCCCAGGAATGCAGGCCCCTCTGCCCTAGCCCCCAGCACGAATACCAGGGATTCGGGATGATGCACTGGAATCTAACCTTGCTCACGGCAAGAGATATTCAACCTGAAGAGATGCACAGTTCTTACATTAAAAAAAAAAAAAAAAAAGCCATAAAGTCTGCGCATACATGACAGATTTACTGAAGAAGCAATTCACTGCAGTGCCATCAAGCAAGTGTACATACATCTCAATTTTGCAAGGAATCATTCATGGTACATTTAGTAAGGCTCCGGGATGAATGGGCTGAAGCATTCTTTTGCTATTTATCTCCTATTTTCCTTGCTTGTTAACTCCTCCTCCCCAAACTCAGCTGTCAGAGCCTTCCCTCCCCGCCGAACCGAGCCGCGTGGGGGCTGGCAGGAGGGACATCCCTGCAAGGGAAGGACCAGCCCATGCTGGACCCTGTTTTTAGGGTGGTTAGGGCACGCACGCTGCTCCACCAAGCCCTGGAGAACTTGGGAGCCCACCTCCTCCGCCCCCGTGGGGTTCCTGCTGTCCGAGCACAGACCTGGGTGGAGGCTGATGCTTGGTCAAGGTTTTCCAGCTCAAAACGAAGCCACAATTCCTGCCTTCACCCTCCTGATCCGCTGGGTTTCGACAGGGAGAGAGACGCGCATCGGTGCCCACGTGCCACTGGGAACAATTTTGTCAACAGCACTTTAGCATCCAAGTGATTCTCACAGCAGCTGGGAGTCGGAGAGCTGGGAACTGCAATAAAAATAGTTTTATAAAACAAATTACCTGGCATTTGCATACGCCGTGCATGAAAGCACACACTTGGATGCTGACACCAAGCACTCTACTGGTCCAGGTCTGGTCTGGAAACAGCAAGTAGAATAATAAAGAGCGAGGAAAAAAAAAATAAAAATAAAATCTGTGCTATACCAGATGGCAAACAAGGGCTGGAGTGGAAAACTTCGCACTTCTTAATCGAATACCACCTCAGCTCACAGTCCTGCTCTGGGTGCAGGGAGCAAACCATCACCTTTTGGAGGTGAGGGCAGAGCAGGCAGGCTCAGATCGCAGTGCTGGCGGGGCAGCAGCAGGTTTTTTCAGGCCTGCAGGCTGAGAGACACACGTGCAGTGGTTATAAGTTATAGGTGCATGACACGGCATCCAAACCTGCCCTGTGCTGGATATGGAAACCTCCCCTGAAGCCCGTAATCCTCAAGTACTTGGTAGCTGCTCTGGGCAGATTTCCATCCAAGTTTTGAGCCCTGAGTAAGCCACGAAGGTGGCAATGTGTGGCCCCAAATCAGCCATCAGAAAGCCCATGGGTACAAGCCAAGGGCACAGAGCCCCGGTGGCCTCAACAGCCTCACCACTGGGGTGACCTCAGCTTGCTCATTCAATCTGGAGTTTGTTCGCACACAGGCAGTCTCTCCGTGATGCTCTGAGCTCCCCCGGTGCTACACACCCTGTAATAGAGAGAAAAACTCCCCCAGATACCCCCAGCCCCATGGGCATGACCTTGCTGGGGTGCTGCTGTGGGTCTGGCCATGCAAAGCATCACAAGCACAAGCACAGGAGCACGTCTCTCATCTGGCAGAAACCATCAGCTCCCCCAAAACGGGGGCTGCAGCCATCTCCAGCACGACTCCACCTGCCCCCAGCCCCCCCGTACGCTGCCCAAACCGCAGAGCTGGGAGGGAAACTTCCCTCCGTGCAGGCCAGTAATGCAATTTGCTTTCCAAAACTCCAGAGCAGTGATACATAGAAGTGCTAACAGCCTGCGAGTGTCTCATACATCATCTGCTTTTTTCATTATTAAAGGGCTGTGTGTGTTTTTGGAGGGCTGGCTGTGGAAAAGGCACGGCACACGTGCTTTATCCTGAAGGTCTGAGGCTGTTTAGAGCTGCTTGGGCAGAGGAAATGAAAGCGAACACACACACACAATATTCAGATCTGGGTGCTTTGGATTACGCCTGGCATTACGCAGTTCAGTTGACCCATTCCTGTTCCTTTTAAAGAGCTCGCTGGCAGGGAAAGGTGCCTTGAAACCATCAAACGCTTTCACAGATTAAAATAAGAAGGAGAAAAGACAATTCAATTTGGCAACTCTTTATTATTCAGGGTTTTGCCCCAGGCAGGGGTAATGCCACCATGTGTGCATGCTGTACAGACAGAAGTCCTTGGGAAACCCCCCCCCAAACCCATCCTGCAGCCTCACAACAAATCCTCCCCCAGGGCTGCAGCCCATCGGAGCGGATACCTCAAAGGTGTGCGATTCTGCAGGCAAAAACCTGGAGGACTTCTTGGCTCCACACTCCTAAAACCACGGGTGGGCATTTTCGAAATGCCAAATCCTGGTGCTGGTCGGATGTGAGCAGCATCAGGAAGGAGCCGCGGCGTCCTGTGCGGAGACAGGCAGTCCTGTGGCTGGTCCGAGAGCAAATGTCACCATTTCTGTGGGGAGGCGCCTATTTGAACAACAGCAAAACCCTTATTTTACCAAATCTTTTCAATTTGAAAAACAAACTCGCAGCGAGCCGTCGCTATTTGACTAGCAGGGAGCCGTGCAGATGGACACTGAAGATACGGAGGAACCTGCAGCACAGCCCGTGGAAGGATCCCAAACTGGGGAGAGGCAGGACGGGAGGGCTGAGAGCATCCCCCTGCCCCCTGCATGCTCCCAGCTCCTCACAGAGCCCAGCTCCATGCCTTCTCCCAGCCCAGTACACCCCACCAGTGCCCCCAGTCTGCCCCAGGTGCCACTGGGGTGCTTTTCGCCAAAGGGGTGTAGCTCAAATGTCACCGTGCGGGTGGCAAGCAGGGGGCACAGAGCACATCCAGTCCTGTTTTTGGGTGCACAGAGGGGTGTGCACCAGCCCTGGGCACCATCCCGAGGGTGCTGAGCTGCCCGTGGCACCCCGCACCCCCCTGCCCTGCCTGTGCCAGCTGAGGGCTGGCAGCACCTTGCAGGAACAGCAAAGCTGGGGCTTAACAGCATCCCACTCAAAGGGCTTTTTCTATTAAAAAAAAAATAAAAAAAATCACATTATTTACAGCTCCTACCTCCTCAAGGGTGAATTTGCAGCCACGTCATTAAGCACAGACAAAAGCCTTTAAGCAGGCTCGGGCAGGGATATTTACAGCCCAGGCGGGGTGAAGACCTGCGCCCCCCGTGAGCGCAGCCCCCGGGGCAGCCGCGTGCCCTCGCGGTGCGGCCGCGTATCCAGGAGCAGCCTCGTCCCTGGGAGCCACACGGGGCCACGCTGACCCCACACACCTCTGTGACATGGAAACCCATTAGCAGGCTCACTGGGGGACACACGTTGGCTGTAAGGCAGGGAGACCCATAAAAACAAGCACTGCTCCTTCCCCTGCGCCCGCACGCCCGCTGGATCCTCCTGCAGGGCCTCATCCTTCCCGACCGTGCCGCTCTTGATCCTTCCATCAGCTGTCCTGGTGGGGTGTAAATCACCCCGAGCATCCTCCCGAGGCTGCGGGCACCCCGCAGAGCAGCGGCTGCTTTCGGTGGATGCCCACGGAAATTGAACATTAATGGGACAGGCAGCATCGCGCCGCACCAGGCAAATGTGAATTAAAACTTGGATTGCCTTGGTTTTGGGGGGGGAACCAGGGATGTGGAGGGGAGACTGTGCCCCACAGGGCACAGCAGCACCATGTCACCATCCCTGGCTATTAAACCACGGGCACTTTAGGGCAGAGTCCATGCTGTGGGGGGCTGAGAGGCTGCAGAGACCCCCAGGGGCTCCGGGCAGCAAATGGTCACAGCGCTCCTGCGCTTTCCTGGTGCAAGGAGCACTTTGTGTCCTTCTTCCTAGGGCAGCCCGGAGAGCCCGTGGTGGTGTCGTGCTGTAACGAGCCCCTGCACTCTGGTGCAAAATGATGTGCTTCTAACACTCTGGTTAATTCTTGTTTTCGACCTTCATAGCATAATCAGGTTAATGTGGTTCGGGGGCTGAGCGAGCCCAAGCTCCCCGCACATAATTCAATAACGGTTTGGAGAGCGAGATCCTCGGATGCTCGTGTTGTCATGGAACCCGTGAAATAAGATTAATCGGGGCAGAGGAAAAGAAAGTGAGAAATCAGAGACTAGTTGGGAGGATAAGAGGAGCCGAGGAGGATTGCCATCGAATACCAATAACGTTCTCATCTGAACATCTCCAGGCCTCTTAAAGCACCGGGAGATTTGCTACTCGTTCGCAGAAGGAGCAGCGTGCTGGTCTGCACGGGGTCTCACACAACAATTCATGGGTCAGGCACTTGCAGGGGAAAGAAAAGGCACCAGAAAATGCTCTGGGTTCTTTCCACCCTGCCCCGTGGCGCAGCCCCCCACCGCGGCACAAATCCAGCTCCTGGGGCTGAGCCCACGCAGCTCCCAGCTCCTCGCCTGGGGCAACGGGCTGCAGAGCCCTGATTAATTGCATTAATTAGGGCAAGATGGGAAACATGAGAAATGCTGTAAATCTCCTCCTGTGAAGGAGAAAATCATTCCTGAATTGATTCTGAGCCACCAGAGAGCTATCTGTGGAGCAAAGGGCCCCTGCCCTGCCTGCACCCTGCAGCAAGGGGCCCGCCTTGTCCTGTCGGGTCAATGAGACATCCTCGTCCCGTTGGTTAATGAAACAGCCTCATCCTGATGGTTAATTAGACATCCTCGTCCTGTTGGTTAATGGAACAGCCTCAACCTTTCCGTGCTCACTCCTTGCCATGGGACCCCTGTGCCCCAGGGGAGCAGGCGATGCCCCACCACGGCCGAGCCTGCAGTGAGCCCCGCTCAGGGCTTTTACCTTTCCCTTGGTAAAATTGGGATGTTGCTGCTCCAGCGTGGCTCTCGGGCTGGGAGATTTGCAGCAGCCTGCCCTTCTCAAACAAGCAGGATGAGGACACCCTGCTGCCGTGAGCATTGGGCTCTGGGCACAGCCATGGCATGGGGCATTTGGGGATGGAGTGGGCTTATCGTGGTTACCCACTGTTTGCATCCCAATCAGCAGGATTCTGGTCAGCTTTAGTTGCTGTTATTTTACAGGGGCAAGAAGCAGACTCATTAACCTTCTGCCTTTAGACAGCCCTTTATTTTTATTTTTTTTTTTTTCCCAGTGAGTTATTAGAGGCTGAGTTTGCAAAGCCCAGTTTCCATCCCTGAAAACTGAAGTAATTAAAATGTTTTCCCTGTGCCACCTCGGACTGAAACAAAGCACTCCAGAGTTCTTGTTAAAAATATCAGATGGATAAAAAAGCATCTCATAAGAGGCAGAACCACAGAGGCAAGTGGTCAGGGCCACCTCTGCAGGCAGCCGCAGTGTGTGTGTGTGTGCAGGGGGACAGATCCCTGCCCCCAGCCCACCGCTGAGCCTCAGCCTCCCCAAAGGCACCCTGCAAACAATTTATAGGGCACCCACCCAGGAGCTGGTGGGCACGGCTAGATGGTATTGAGACAAGGTGTGCACGATCTAATGGCAGGAGGCAGCACTAAACCAAACCCACTGCTGCTGTTAGGTGTTGGAGCCATCACTTTTGGATGCGGGATGGCACATGCCCTGATTTGGGGAGGGTTGATGTGCTGTTAGAGCCCCGTTTCCTTCACACCCCACCTGGCAGGCACGCATTGAGAGGTTAGTTTTCTGGGAGATGCAAAAAAAAAAAGTGGGAAACATTTTAAAAGGAAGGGGAGCAACTTTCTTCTGAGACCTCTTTAATGGTGCTCTGAACATCTTACATCAGAAATCACTCCAGAGATCATTTAGACGTGCTTAGCTGATAATTTAAGCTGATAATTAAAAAATGATTTATTGACAGAAGCTTTAGTGGAAAAAGATGTTAGAGTTGCGTGTTAAATCCATAAAAGTCCTCATTCCCCTCCTTTAGACTCGAGTATTATTTATAACAAGCCCTTACACCCAGAGGGGTGGGTGAGGGGAAGATCCTTGTAGCTGCTGCTTCCCCCGGGGGGATAAATCCTTCTTGGTGCATCCTTCTCTGGGACAAGACCCGAGGAATCACTCACGGTTTAACACTTCATCATGCTGCTCTTACTCACTTTGTCAGGGTTTCCTTTGCTCACCAGAGAAGGAAAACCCCAGCACCTCAGCCAGCTGTGCAGGACCCAGGAGCAGCGGTGTCCCTCGGCCAGCCCCGGCCCCGCTGGGGGTGAGCGGTGCCGGCTGCTGGGGCACGGGAAGACAGCAATTAGAGCAAGCGTCTCCTGCAAAATAAAGAAACCTTCGTTTCCTGCAGGCTCGACAACACATTCTGCTTTTGGCAAGGCCAGAAGAAATCCAGGGAAATGCCACTGATCGCAGCAAAATTGCTTCTGCTTCCTTTGCAGCAGTTGCTTGGGGTCAAAGTCTTCCCTCGCACGCTCTCAACAAGCTCTGTCGACAGCAGAAGGGATTGCCTGTGACGGCCCACTGCTAGGCAGCTCCGTGGTAGTTTAATTAACATTTACTCCACACGGTGCTCACAGATTCACCTGATGGGAGATGACAAACATTTTCCGAGCTGAGACGCTCCCGGGGGAACGCTTGGGCGCCAGCGAGCTGCGCTGAGGGCGACTCGTCGTTCGGATATTTGCTTTATTTTTCCTCGCTGTGTAATTGCTGCCTCTGCTCCCCCACCATTTGCATTTTGTCACTCGGCCTCAAACCCGCCACGAAGGCTGCAAAGCCTGGGAGGGATTAGCAGGCAGAGGCGGTGTTTGTGAGGAAGGAGGAGGAGGAGGAGCAGGAGGGCTGTGAGCAGCTCAGCGCGGCGCTGGCGATGCCGGGGCACCTGGACTACAGCTTCCAGCATGCTCTTGCCGGCCTCTTGCTGCGCTGCACGCCGGGACTGCCAGCAGAGCATCACCCCTGGTCCTTCCCTGCAAAACTGCCCAAAATTGAGGAAGAGGAAGAGGAAGAAAGCTCCTTGCCCCCAGCCGGGGGTGCCCAGCTCAGCGCCCTGCGGTGACTGCACTCCCCTCGTCCCCGCTGCCAGGAAAGTTGCAATCAGTGCAGCCTGCAGCAGCGCATTGTATAACATTAATTAGGATTTAATTTAGATGGGAGGAGATAACTGTTACATGTTTACTAAATATCAATTAATTGTCTGAGATCCATTTGTTGCCGTGCAGAACAATGCTACAGATGCGTATCGCGCCTCTGCTAAACCTTCGTAAACACTTGCTTTTACCAAACAACCAGCTCTCAAGGCACAACAGCTACTCCACGAGATGAAATTAAAAGATTAGCCCGAGCTGGTGCATGGTTTCGGGGAGAAGCGAGGGGCTGGGGAACGGCATCGAGCCCTCCTCCTGCCACCCCATACCCTGGTCCGAGGGGGGGCCGCGGGTGTCCCGTACCCCTGCAGAAGGAATTTGGGGCAGAAACCTGGATCCTGCAGCACCTCGGCCCCAGGATTTGTGTACACCGTGTGCTGGAGGCAGCCAAGTGTGAGGCAGAATATGAAACCGATGCTCCGTCAGCCCTGCGCGGACGAGAGCAGGATTGTCACAAACAATGACTTTCTTTATCCCCTCGCGTTTTGTTCCCATGGCATGAAGGTCAGGAGGAAAGTAGATTTATTAAAGCATAAACAAACTGCATAAATGCTTATGGTAATTCCACTTCCGTTAAAAATACCGGTTATTTTTAAAGCTACTTTAAATTATCTCCTTTCTAATGAAAACTCGCATGTAATCTGTTAGTGAGGGATGTCTGTTGAACCATGAATTATTCAAAGAAGTCTCTGTTCTGTTATCTGGAGTCTCTGGAGATTATTCCCACCATTGTCCGTTGTGATGGGTCATTATGCACTCTGTGAATTTAATCTTTTAGGCTATCCAGCAGCACAGAAAAAATGTATGAATAACAATTTTCCTGTAATAACCTTCAACTAACCTTTCAACCAGAGTGAGTAATTCCAATCCTATTTTCACATCAATAGAAGAGTCAAAGCTAGGCAATTATCTCTTATCTGTTCCATAACCCTCCCCCTTTAATTTTTAAAAAGGATGTTAAAGTACTTACTGGAGGCAAGAAGAAGAAAGGAGGCTGGAATGAAGTATGGGCAAATTTCGATGAACAGTGATAGGGGTGCGCTTTAGATAATTATTAATTTCTGTCCTCCCCCCGCCCTGCTGCCGCATTCCTCCGCGCCTGCTGGCACACCAGTTGCCTCCCACGGCCCTCCTGCAGGAGTGGCTGTGCCCCCCTCCAGCTCCACAGCCCCCCTGTTTCATCCCCCTGCGGGTGCAGCATCCCTGCTCCGAGCACCAAGGGCTCCGGGCAGCGGAGATGGATCTGGCACGCACGAACTGCCTTTGGATGAGGCCGTAAGGATGGCTCTTTCTAGGAAAAAGTGAGCAGAAAGTCAGTCGCCAGCATCCAATGGGCCAGGGGGAGCAGAAAATGCTGCCTGGAAAAGGCATCCATCTCGTCAAAACCCAACCCTGGTTCTCCTGCAAAGGGAGAGATGTCCCAGGGGATGTCAGGCATGGGCTGGGGCCACCTGGGGGACCCCAACCAGCTCAGCATCCTTGCCTGTGCTGCATCTCTGTCCTATCGCCTAGGACCATGTGGGAACCCCGACCGTGCTCCAGCACCACCCAGGGCCCAGCACCACTGGTGTGGGACAAGCACCAGACGTGGGACGAGGTCGGGAACCTGCAGGGAGTCGGCTGGTGGCGAGGGAACGTGCATGGGCCGCGTGTCGCGACACGGGAGCGCGGTGAATCACCATCTGGTTTGATTTTAGTTTGCTCAGCCGGGCACTGCACCAGCGATGTTTGAAGGTCAGAGGTTTGTGATGATAAGCGAAGAATGAGTAAGCTGATTGCCAGCCTCAAACTCTCCAGTGGGAATTTATATCAGCTGAACTCCGGAAAAAAACTCTCCAAGCTTCAGGAAGAGACGTTTTATTGGTGAGAGAGGCTCAGGCTGGGGCAGGAGCAGGGCGGGGAGGGGGATGTCCTTGCTCCCAGCTCCAGCTCTCCATCCTCCCTCTGTGCTCAAAGTGCTTTTCTCATCTGGTCGGAAATGGGCAGGAATAAACAGCTCCCCTGTGGCTGCCAAGCAGCATCCCGCACCCCGGCACATTGTGCAGAGCTACCGGATTTGGAGATGTTGATTTTTCGCTGTGCCTTTTACCTGCCTTGTCCACCCTCTGCACCCAGAACCCTCCAAGACGACCTCAGGCTGAGACCCTTCTTGTGGGGCAGTGCAGCAGTGCCTGGCTCCCCATGGCAGCAGAGCCCCATCCCTGCACTCTTGGCCTCATCCTGCGCCCCTTCCCCAAGGAAAACCAGCAGCAAGAGGCCACCCTGAGCCCCCCAGCAGCCATGGATGCTCCTCGCCCCCAGCACCTTCCCCTTGCAGATGGATTCACCTTTATGGAGCAGGAACCCCAAAACAGTTTGGGGTCCCGTTGTGCCTCTGAGCTCCAACCCAACACACCCAGGAGGACTGGGTATGGTGTCGTGCACCCCACACCACAGCTGGGTGCCCCATGCTCTGCTTGCACCCCGTGCCACAGCCACGCAAACACCCCAGCCCTGAGATTCGTGCCTCTGAGCCTCTCAGCTTCTCTCTCTCAAAGGGGATTTCTGCCGTGACTGTGCTCTTGCAGGAACCTGCAGCATCTGCTCCCAATTACAAGGCCCTGCATTTTGGAGGCCAAGCACTGGCAGGGTTTGGGGGAGCGCGGCACTGCCTGCGCCGGCTCCAGAGGAATTTCAGGCGCACACCTGCAGCAGGGCATCCCTGGCAGCTGAGCCCAGGCCCCCTGCTAGAAGGAGGAGCATTGCCCATACGTGTGTCTGTAGAGCCAGAGCCACAACTGCAGCCCGAGCCACGTCCTGGCAGATCCCCTGCGTGCCCTGGCCCCAGCTGTTATTGCTGCAAACACAACAGCATCCATCAGCGCAAGCCCCCTTCCCCAGCCAGCGTATAAAATTACCCGATTTGCACTTGCTGTTTCCTTCAGGAACAGAAATATCGCCAGAGTCATCTGGGCCGGATTGCCAGCGCTGTGCTGCAACAGGATCGCATTTGAAAGTCTAATGACAGACATATTCCTCCTAATCAGAACAGTAATTTCATGGGCAAAACACCCCATTGTTTTGCAGAGAATGGCAACCAGGAAACAAGAATGCTGCATTAAACATTAATTGTATCAGTGCCCAGGCATTTAAGAGAGCAGGGACTTCTCAGAGCAGCGCACACCCGAGTTTCTGGGACAGTCGTCTTTAAGAGCCCTGGAAGTGGATGAGAAGGCTGATCCGCCGCCAGCTGGCAGGCTGTCGCGCTCTGGATAAATGCAGGCTATTGTTCAGGCGCTTTTACAACAACACCATCAAGCAAAAGGGGGGAAAAAAAAATAATAGAAAAAAAAAAAATCAGCTGGCAGCACAGAGGTGAGGCAGGAACAAGGATGCTCAGCGCGGGGGGCTGGCGGCACGGCTCTGGGTTGCTGGCAGCCCTGCTGCTGGTGGTGCTGCGAGGCCAAATCCTGCCTGGTCCCTGGGCAGGGGGCACCCAGCGAGCTCGGTGCCCCCCTGGCGGGGAGCTGGCTGCCATCCTGGGGCCGGGCAGCGCCGCGGGTGCACGCGCAATAAATCAGCGCAGGAAATCAGTGCGGCCGCCTCGGGCCCGGCTGCTTGCTTGGATGGGGAAGGTTAACAGTCGGGCCTTGTTTTGGGGGAAATTCTTTCACCATGAGCTCCATCGGCAGCGCATCTGTGCGAGCCACCCGGGCTTTGCCCATACATGGCCAGACTCAGCCCGCGAGCGGCCGCAGCGCAGCATCGCTGCGAGCAGCCACCGCAGCCCAAGAGCCCGGCCGGAGCCAACCCCGCAGCCTGCTGGTGTGGAAAGCAGGTCGTGTTCCCCTGTGCTGCCGGGTTCACACCGCTGTAAGCCGATTAGAGCTCTGTAGGTGTTGCTCCAGTGCACTTGCTGCACGTGTCCCGACACGTCTGCGTGCGGTAATGCCTGTCTGGCCAGCAGAAATGTTTGAGCGGCGCTGGCCAAGTCTCTATAAATGACTTGTTAGTCACCCAGACTAGAACTCCGTGCCACATCTCCAAAATAGCTGTAGGCTGAGAACAGACTTCTAAAAAGCAATTAAAAAACACACACACGCAGAAAGTAAATAGAGCGGGGTGAAAACTGAGAGGTTCCTGAAGTCAGAGCTTTTCTGGGCTCGCTAGCAGATCGAGTGCAATTTGCTCTTGAGGGGGCTGGAAATAAATCACCAGGCTCGTGAAGAGATGGGCTGGGTACATTTGTCATCCCATGTCATCACGTTTGTTCTCAGATAGTCATGAGGAGCTCAGCTCTGTGGGCATGGGGAGTGGGCAGGGTGACCCCAGACCCAGCTGGTGGCAGAGAAGTGCCTGCCTGCGAGGAGCTGAGGGGTCCCAGCTTGGCATTTCTCTGGGGCTTGGTTTGCTGATTGCTTTTTTCATTGACTTAGTCTTCAGCTAAAAGCATGGGATTGCAGCCAGCAGCACCAGAAATGCTGTATTTAGGATGAGCATCAGCATGGACCTGCTGCTTGGGGGACACCCCAGTCCCCAGCCGTGCAACCCCACCTGGATGGAGACCTTGAGCAAAGCCCTGATGAGCATTTACCAGAGCCTCATCTCACTGGCAAGCCCTTCACTGGTGATCCAAGCAAGGAAACATCAGCTCCCAAAGATCTGAAGAGCACCTGTGCTCCCCAGTATGCAGTGCCCAAGCCTGGGTTTGGAGAATTTGGGCTTGGGGCAGTCAGACAGGGCAGCAGCCCCACCAAGCAGCACCGAGCTCTGCCCACGTCCCCGACGCTCCCCACGGAGCACGGCCGCTTCCCCGGCGTAATTCACCCCGGGAACCACCGAAGGACTCACAGTTTGGATCTCTCCAGTTGATATTTCTGGACTCCTCAGACGTGAACTTGTACAAAAACTAACGTTGGATTAAGACCCAACACTTGCGCCGTAAAATTATGCCCTATCAACAGCTATGTTTCCTCCAGAGGAATGCAGTATGTGTTTTAATGACTCCAGTTGGCTTTAAAGCCTGAAACACAATTGTGCTGCCTGTGGCCAAATTTCCACTCAGACAACTTTTAAAAGTGCAGCCGCACGTCTAGGATTAAGGTTGTCTGGATGCTTGTCCTCGAAGACCCCGCGGGAGCCGACGGCCGACACGCCGAGCGCTCGGCACATCTGCGCTCCTGCCGCCCGGCCCAGGAGCAGGACGAGGGGCTGGGACTGGTGGTTGTGGGTCATCCCTGCTCCTTCAGCACAGGGCAACGGGCTCAGGGGGTCGCTGGAGATGTCCCACCGTGGCTGGGGGTGCTGGAGATGCTGTTGAAGATGCACCGGGCAGCATTGGGGTCTCAGTGGATGGGGGCAGCCGGTGAGCCGATGTACCCAAAAGGTGGCAAAAGAAGGAGTGCCTCAAGCAGAGCAGGGAGGGCTGTGCAAAGACCTGAGTAAAGCCAGCTCAGATGAAGCCTGCAGCAGCATGGATGGGCAGAAATGACCGAAGCTTCTCTTTGGGCTCACCTTCACCCATCTTTCTTGCGAGGGGGCGAGCAGAGCACCGGGGCTCCATCCCTCTGCACCGCGGGGAGACCGGGAGCACCCACCCCGCTGTGCCCTGCCGGGCTCCCCCCAGCATTTTACAGCAGCAGAGGCAGTGTGAGCTGAGGCAAGCTCCCCCCCTTCCCCATTTCCACCCTCCCCAGTGACTCACGAAGCAAAACGCCCGAAGTGCTTCATTCCCAGGTCCAATTCCCCCGCCCTGCTCCGCACCCATCCGTCCCACCCGCCCTGGTGCTGAGCACCTGGGTCACAGCTAACGCTAATGAGGCAGCGAAGACAAACATTTTGTCAGCGCTGACAAAGGTGAGCTTTTATTAAAGCGGAAAGAAAAAAAAAAAAAAATTAATTGGGACAGCTTCCAAATGAGCCATTGCAATGAAAGAGAGGGCACGGCGGGGAGGCAGGTGTGCTCACCCGCCGAACGAGAGCCAGCTACAAGGGACTGCGAGCAGGTAATTTTAGAGACAATGATTTAGAGCGAAGCGCAGAGAGGATTTCGGAAACCATGGCACCGGGTCCCCACGGTGCTCATTAAGGTTGTACAGATTGCATTTCCCATCTCCCCGCTAGCCCTCCAAAGTGCCTGTTATTAATTCATAAAAACATTGCAAGAGTGATTGAATCCAATGATTACTGGAGCAGGCAAACATGAGAGATGGTAAAATATTCTGTGTCTCTCTATCAAGGCTCTCCGAGCACAAAAAAAAAAAAAAAGGAAAAAAAAAAAAAAAGAAAGTGTTGTGAAATATTAATCAGAGCTGTTTGCCCCTGGGCAGAAAGCGGGGAACAGTGCAATCAATGTAGCAAGAGCTTTCCCAGTGACATCTATTTGAGAAGCTGATTACTGTGGGTAAACATAACTAAATATTCTGGATCTTCGGATTTCACCTCTCGTGTCGCCACTAAAATCCGATTCCCTTATCATCACTCCACAGGCACAACCCCGGGGGAATCCGGCAGCGCTGCTCTCGCTGTCTTTGGCGGAGCGGAGAGCAGAGGGACAAGGCCTGATATGGATTGCTTCAATTGCATTATAAACATTAGCTTTGGGGATGATCGTATGAAAGACGTTGCAGGAGCCTTGGCAGACCAGAGGATTTATTGCCTGCTCCGATCCCGGAAAGTGTAACTAATGGATTGAAGACACACAGGGAGTGCAAACAATTAATAGAAAATTACCAGAAAGCAGCATATTAGCATCATTACAGCCGGATCGAGGAGCGCCGTCCCTCGAGCCCGCCACCAGTGCACAAGTTCGCCGGCGAAAATATTTCCCCCAGCTGCACAAACATCGGAGGGTGCAGGAAGGACGCCGCTGCCGCCCGTAGCAATAACACGGCCCTCCTAATGAAGCTCTCGCCACTAAGGTTGTCGTTAATTAGCTGTGTAGTCTAATCTAATTGTTTCCAATATAATTGAATTGAATAGAACCATCCACGCAGTTGCTTCCCCATCACTGATGGGTGCACAGGGGCTCCAGCAGCGCAGACGGGCACTGGAGACGTCCCCGGTCCCCCCGGCCATGGGCAGACCTTGTTGGCTCTCCTTGTCTGGAGCCTCTGCAACTTTTCTTTTCTTTTCTTTTTTTTCTTTTCTTTTCTTTCTTTTCTTTTCTTTTCTTTTCTTTTCTTTTCTTTTCTTTTCTTTTCTTTTCTTTTCTTTTCTTTTCTTTTCTTTTCTTTTCTTTTCTTTTCTTTTCTTTTCTTTTCTTTTCTTTTCTTTTCTTTTCCTCTTCTCTTCTCTTCTCTTCTCTTCTCTTCTCTTCTCTTCTCTTCTCTTCTCTTCTCTTCTCTTCTCTTCTCTTCTCTTCTCTTCTCTTCTCTTCTCTTCTCTTCTCTTCTCTTCTCTTCTCTTCTCTCTTTCTGGGCTTGTCAATCATCTCCAATAAAAGCAGAAAACTCAGAAGTGAGAATTTTTTTTTTTTTCCAGCAACCAAAAATATCTCAGTATCCATTTTTTATTTTATTTTATTATTTTTTTTAAGAAAACCTCCTGAATTGTCAATAGAAATAAGACTTGAATCAAAGAGAAATTATTTGGTCAAAAAACAATTTTTCTTGGGGGGGGGGGGGGGGGGGAAACTTCAGCAAAAATTTCAACTGGTTCTAGTTTTCAGGAAGCTGTTAATTACTTGTCATGCACTTTTAAAATAATTCTCTCCTCGCACTTCCAACTTCAACAGAGCTTTGGCCCACACAGGCTCTGCTTCCCCGCACAGCGCCTTTCCAAAATGCCTGCACGCAGCCAAAGCAAATGGCTCTGGGAGCGGAGCGTGTATCTCTCCCAGATGTTCAGGCATTAAAATAAGCATTAGGAAATGTGTGCGAGAGTGATGATGGAATCCTTTCATTGTCAAACTTTCCTGGCTTGGCAACAACGCTGGGGCTGGCGCTAATCGGACGAGAAGCCGTAACGATGTTGACGGAGCAGTGCATGAGCACAAGCCGTTTCCAGGAATGTTTTCACTAAACATGGTATTTTGCTTTCAACCGAGCTGGCTCCACGAGGAGGGCTTTCCCTGAGCAGAAAGGGCTTCAAAGAGCAGCGAGAGGGGCTGAAACAGTGCTGGTTGTGGAGGCTGGGGCTCCAGGTGGGCCACCATGGGGGGACCGCTGCTGCTCCTGCATCGCCCTTGCACCGAGGGATGCGCTGGGGGGGACGGAGACCCTGCTGGGCACAGGGAGGAGGAATCACACTGAGACAGTGGTGGGAAGGAAGCCACCTTTCCTCCCAGAAGCTGAAGTAGAAAAAAAAAAAAAAAAAAAAAAGTGGGACAAAAATATTCACTTCCACAGTGAAAGATGAATTTCTGTGCAATGCTTCCGTCTGCCTAGGGAGCAATAGATAACTGGAAGCAGCTGTGTGTGTGCACGTCTGGGAGAGCTTTTTTCTCTCTTGCTCTCATCTGTGATAGCCAGAGTTCTCTCCAGTCAAGCTGTGAACCCCCCAAACAGGCAATCAGGGTACAGGCACACAAAGCCCAGGCAAGCTCCTACCTCTAGGTGTTCGCAATTCCTCTGAAACACAAATGAGCATTTTGGTTTTGCTTGGGGGTGGGTTTTATGCTGGGCTTACAGCCATGGAAACTGAGCTCCCCTTATCCAAAGTACGTCCATAACCTATTTATTATCTCTCAGCTTGCCCCCACTGCCCAGCAGTTATGAGTGACCCTTTCTTGTTCCGACCCCACTACTCTCCCAGTACACACGTGCCTTCCCAGTTCGGTCCTGTTCTGAGCCCCCTGGGGACTGTAACAACCAAAATTGAGTGCACACAGGTGCTCGTTACACAGGAGGGAACCTCTGCTGGCTGCCTTGCCTTGGGTTTGGGCTCATCCTTAACATTTTTATCATGGTGGGGACTGTCCCTACATCCCCAGCAGACACAGAGGAGGCCACACAGCACCCATTTAATCCCCCAGCCTGAAAACAAGCCTGGATGTCTCTACCAGGAGCCTCAGAGCATCTCGCCTTCTGCAAGTGGTTCAAATGCTGCAGTGCCCGGATAGGCAGCTGAAGCACTTCGTGTCTAATTGCAGAGGAGGGCACGTTTTCTATAAAAATGTGCACCATTTACATCCGAACGGGAGAACACGGCTCCCAGTGCGAGGAGCACCATTATCCTTACGTAATGATAAAAGTGAGCTTTAGAGCAGTAAACACAAATGGGCGGATCTGAAGAGGTTTGGAGATGAAGTCCAGCTCCGTAAGTGCTCGGCTGATTTAAACCACTCGTGTGTGTGCAGGGCCAGGCCGGGAATCCCAGGGGAACCCGTGGAAAGCTTCGTCTGTCCGGGCGGCCGCAGCTCCTCCCCACGGCTCCGTGCGTTGCGCTCCAGGTCCCCAAAGAAAACAGGAAACGCGCAGTCGGAGGGAAGAAGTCAGCCACATTTTTGACCTAATAAAAAGGTCCTAAAAATAAAAAGGACAGGCAGAGGACTCGGCTGTCATTGCAAGAAGGGAAACGAGCCCGGGCAAGGGTTTGGTCTCGACTCGGCAGCCAAAGCCTGGTGCCTGGCAGTGCTGCCCAGCGATGGCACCCACTGGTGCAAACTCACCCGTCTGAATAACACTGCTCATTCATGTCTGGCTCTGAATTAGGCAATCAGGAGCTGGGGGATTTAATGAATCTGATGTCGAGAGGGCAAAAGCAATGTACAGGTTCCTGCTCCCCCTGTAGGGCCACGTGCCCAGCTGGGACCAGCCCTTCGAGGGACAGGCGGTGCTCAGGGTGCTCCCCAGAAACCAGGGATTTGCCCAGCTCCTTGCTTGGCTCCTGGCATCCTGGATAACCTCAGTGGGTATGTGGGGACCCATCCTGGACACCTCTGCTGAGCAGGATGGAAAGATGCCACGTGGTGCATCAGATCCAGCACCAGTACCTGGCACTGTTCTTGAGAAGCTTTGTATTTCGGGGAGGCATCATTATTTTGGGGAGCTTCCCTGGTGGGAAGCCAAACTGGGAGCTCTAAGACCACAAAGGGACATCAGCAGCTACGGATGCAACCTACAAGCTGCAGCCAGGGCAGTGAATCCCCCGACAGCCCTGCGTGCCCAGGACCAGCTCTTCCCCTCCCAGCTCACGCCAGCATCAGGAAGCCTCTCTCAGTGAGCATTGCTGTTCAAAGAACAACTTGTATAAATATTTTCCTAAACAAACAAGGCCAACTGTGAGGTATTCCCTGAAGAAACTTTGAAAAGCAGGATCGTGTCTGTACTGGGGAACACGGTATGCAAATGCAGCAGCTGTCTGGAGCTGCACGCAGCGATAGAGATGCATTTAATATCTGTGCCTGGTGATCAAGTACAGTCTAGACAAAACCGCTTAAATCAGTTAGCACACGGTTTAAGTGCTGAACTTGCCATTACTGCTGCTAATGGGAGAACAGCCCCATTACCACCCATCCGAGAGGGTGACGCAAGCTGCTCCCTTGGAGATCCGCAGAGAGAAAGAAAGAGAAAATGCAGAAGAAAGAAAAAAAAAAAAAAAATAGAGGCAAAACTAAAATCCTCCAGGAAAAGGGCACGAGGCAGAGTGCTTGTTAGCAAGATGAAACGCGCTTCCAATAAGATGACATTTTGCTTTTTAATGCGTTCCACTCAAAGGAGTTTCTGTCCTTAGCAGTTGATTTGCAGCTCGTAGGTGCTTTCCCTTCTGGTCCGTCACCAAGCCCAGCCTCGGTACTGTTTTTCTTTCTTTTCTTTTCTTTTCTTTTTTTTTTTTTTTTTTTTTCCTTTTTATTTCTTTAAAGTCAGATTTCAAATTAAGTTTCTACTCCGAGCTGGCTGGAGCGCATCAGCCATGATTTGTGGATATTCCTGCTAATAAAACACGGCGTGTTTTGTCTGCGGTCGCTCACAGCCCAGCCATTGCGTTGGCTTTCCTCAAGGAGCAGGTTGACTGCTGGCTAATTTGTCCAAATCCTGGTGAATCCCCGAAGCCTTCTGACATTCGGCATGTCTGGATACTCGTTTAAGGAAGCAGGTTCATCATTATTTAGCACTCTCCCATTTCAAATGCCTCATCTGGCCAATCGATGAGCAAAGCCAGGACAACGCTGCGAGCATCAAAACCGACACAGCTTGGACAGCCAAAGCCGAATTCCCAGACTACAGTAAAGCTCATTCATCCCCAAACGCTGACGGCAGTTAGAGGAATCGTGATCGGTTCACAAATGACTTTCCGAATAAACAAAAGACGAGAGTCATTAGATAATGTATTTGCAATTAATGGTCTGTCCAGTTCCACGCACAATGGAAAGAGAGAGAAAGGGGAGCTATAAAAAGTCTTCATCTTGTTTACTGAAGTCCTGTCATGCGTTTTAAATGACAAGTTAAGGCCTAATATTGTAGCTAACCAGTAAAGAAAATTATGCTCAGCTTGGACTGTGCAGGGCTTTAGCAGGAGCACATGCATGCATGCACAGCTTCAGCCACTCACAAGTCCCTTTTTTACTGAACAAAAACTACTTTTCTGATCAAAACACATTCGTCCATGATAAATATGTGCAATTTAAGGAAGAAAAACTATTTTCAGACTTCTTCTTATTCTCCTTTGTTTTGAAAGATGGGAAAAGTTGGAGAAACTAGAGCACGGCCCTTCCAAGCTGAAATCAAGAGTCATTCACATTTTGTCAGAAGAATCCAGCAGAGGAGATGCTCATCTTTCCAAAACCAAGTTCCCCTCAGGGAAATAGCTCTCCTGGGAATCCGGAGACTCACAAACCAGGCTGAAGAGTCAGTGTGAAACGGGCAGAAGTCCTGCCTGGGTTTCACCACCAGTGCTGGTCATGGCTCAGCCCGATGAGGCCAAATCCATTTCAGCAGCATCCCCACGGCTGGGGCTTGCTCAGATGAATGGTTCCACTCTTAGGCTGCGTTAAATAAATATGTTCTGAAGCTGATAAAGTGTTTTAAAAATTCATTAAAGAGAAAGAAGCTGGCGAGAGACAGCTGAGAGTGTGGCGGCACAAGCAGAGATTTCAGGCTGAAAGCCTTTTGCAAACGCTGGGCACAGCTTTGATTTGTGCTGAGTGAAATGGTGAGCTCTCCCTGCAAAGCACCACCAGGCAGCACCAATCCTTGCCATATGGGCTGCAGAACATTTCCAGGGACATAATTAATAAGAACTAATTAACCTCATGAAATGTGCTTGTTGCTGGTGGCTTGATGTGTTTATTGACCGAATCCTATCTGCGGCGTTTTTTACTCAATCTCCCTTTTTTCTGTTGCCCGCACACGTCGCTGCAGATAAGGGAGTGGAGGCAGCTCCAGTACTTTACAGAAACGTGGGGACACAGAGGGGATAAGACAGACAAAGCACTTCACATGGTCCACTACACCTTTAATGTACAGAAAGTAATTAAAATGGGAGACAAATTCATCATCAGTCAGTTCAGTTCAAAGTGCAGCCAGGCTGTATCTTCCTTATGCATGGGTAGCATGATGTGCATATCCGTCATAAAACCTGCATTAAAAATTAGTCAAAGCTGTTAGTACATCACAGCAGACCAGATGGTTTATGCTCTGAAGTGTTTCAGGAACCTCATTTTATTATACATGAATGCCTCATGTCATAGGCCTGGGCTGATATTTTCATTAAACACACTCCACAAAGCATTACAGCTCTGTTGTCATTTTATTCAGCACGGATGATTTCCTGCACACAGGGTTTATGGTTGCGGGCTTGTCACGGCTGCTCCCACGGCTTGGCACGGCTTGGCACAGATTGCAAATGGCTCAGCTTGGCATGGTTTGGCACGGCATGGCTCAGCATGACTTGGCACAGCTTCGCATGGCTCAGTTTGGCTCGGCACAGCATGGCACGGCTTGGCACAGCTCGGCACACCTCGGCATGGCATGACACAGCTCGGCATGGCTCGGCATGTCCTGGCCACAGCCCTCAGCACAGTGAGCAGCATGGAGCTGCCTGCAGTGCTGTGCACACTTGCGCTTCTGCTGCTCCCCCAAGGGGGCAGAAGCTGGAGGACCCTCACCCACACCAACCTGCCATGGGGCTGAGCCCCCCAGTTCCCTCCCCATCCCAAGAAACTCAGCAAATGCTCCTAAAAGTGGAGCTCCCTTCCTGGTTTCAGTTTAGGTTTTCCTTTGACCAAGCCACACGTGTTATCAGCACTCCCAGGCTCTCCCAGACCCATTCCCTGGGAGCTCAGTCTAATCCATTTGGCCAAAAAGCAGCTGGGAAAATCTTAATTAATAATTGCACAGGTGATGCTTGGAGGACCATCAGCAGGTGATGCAGGAGCAGCCCATTAGCGTGGCCCCAGACCCGAGCACCTCCAGCTCGGTTTTGTGCTCCGCTCACATCAGGGCAGCAGCTCCTAACGTAACCGGGCGTCACCAAACGATGGCTTGCAGCAGCCCACACAGAAACCCTGTGTTTCCACAGCCCAGATCCCAGGAGATGACCCCCGGGAACAAGGGGACCAGACCCAGCGAGCAGGACTCCGTGCTCCGTCCCTGCCCCTCCGGGGTGCTCTGTGTCTGCACACAATGAAAGTAATTCAAACCAAAACCCACAAGCATGGACAACCCTCCTTGGCAGAGGACAGCACAATGGATGCGTGACATATTAAATCAAGTTGCTTAATGAGTTACAGCAAGGCCTCGGACGCCAGTGATGAGCATCCTGAAGCCGAGCGCTTCCCTGGGTACCCCACCTCGCAGCAGCATCGCGGGCTGACTCGAGCCTGGGTAATCTAATGACAGCCTAGACACAAATGAACACTAAAAAAAAAATAATAATCGTATTGTGGCAGCCTGCTTTTTAATGCAGCTTGAGGAGACGCAAAAATATTTTAATTGAGATTTTGGCCCACGCAAATCTGCTTTAAACACCCCTTCTCCGTCATGTGGCTGGTGATTTACTCGATCAAGGCTTCCTCTTCCTCGTGGGTTGGAGCCCTTGCTCACTTCACTGCAATAACTTTCTTTGCACAACAACTCTGTGTGTGTGTGTGTTCTTTCAGCCATTTTGAGCAGTAGCTATTCGGCATTTTAGATTAAGTTTAAATTGGCTCAGGTCATGTGTGTTATAATTTAAAATTTGTTATCTGAGCTCAATAGTCCATTAAAAAAAATACCTCACTGCTGAGAACAATTTGAAATGATCGCATTCACTGAAACGAGCCCCAAGATTGAAAAAGAGGGAACAAAATAACATTTTATACCTAAGACATAGTGATCCCTTCAGGTCACAGCGAGGCGCATTGGCACAGCACCGAGCAAGCAACGCCGCGTGGCTGCAAAGTCTGTGCTAGGGCTGCAGATAATACAATAGAGGATAATAAACGCTGCAATGAATTCCACAACTATGATTTGATTTCTTTTTTTTTTTTCTAATTTTCTTTCTGCGGTGAAGATAAACAACCTAAATTAGATTGGGGTCACCGAGATGAGCAGTTTGGGCTCCCTCGATCTCTACAAGTTTGCTGCAGAAGGAGGCGCTCCGCGGGGGGACGTGGGGAGGATGGGGCATGGCACGATGCGAGGCTGGGGCTGGGAAATAGGGAAATGGAAATTTTCAGCTCTGACAGTAGGTTCTGCACTGGGAGCACTGGTTTTAGGGCAGGGATTTCTGCTGGAGACACAGGGGCACAGTCCCCAGGGCTCGGGGGGAACCTCACCACCTGGACATCACCCAAATGCCCCCCTGCTGTCCGTGCTGCTGATGGAAAGGCACATTTGTGTTGGCCAAAATAGGGACAAAAATAAACTGTTTCTCCATGTAGCAGCTCTGTGAGGGCCAGTTTTCTTCACAGAGGACTGGAAGGGCTGCAGAGCCTGTTCCCAGCCAGACACACCATAAGATCCCATAATCAGCCTCAAACTTGAAACTTTTCCAAGGCGATCACAGTACTTCCCCTCTCAGAGGGCTGCAAGCCTTCTTCTGAAGTCAAGCCCTCATTTATTCACATCTGCATTACAAAATTTCATCTTCCTTCATGCTTCTGTCCCTGGTATATCTATTAATCTCAAGCATAATCTCCTCCACGGGCTGTTTTTCTTGATTAAGCAAGCAAATTCTGTCTACCCTTGTAAAATGAGCTCTCCATCCTCCAAACCTAATAACCGTGTTCCAGACCAGCTCTGCTTTGAACAGGCTTCCCTTGTGGATGAAACCCCATCCAGTGCTTTATCTGTGCCCTGGGCTTGCCTTGCTTGCTGATACCTCCACAACGCCCATGGGCTGTGGGCAGGAGGGGGGCTCCGAAAGCTGCCCTGTCCTTAGTTCACCTGGAGAGAAAGGGAAAATGGTGAAAAACCAAGGGGCAAAACTCAGGGAAAGATCCGCTGTGAGACACGGGATGGGCAAGCAGCACGCATCCGCTCCTGTACACATTCCCACACGGTGACTTGGCACCAAAGCCCCAGCGAAAACAAGCCAAAACCCTTTCCCCATCCACGGTCACATGAAGACACTCGCTGCTTGCCAAGCTTCCAGCTTCCGAGATAAACATCTGCACGTTTGCACATCTTGCAGGCTTACACTTCCCACCCCGTCTGCTCAGATGGAAAGATCTCCAGGGCAGACACTCGCACCCTTCATACCTCTGGATAGCATCAGCGTGTTTGGGGTAATTCCCCAATTAATAACAGCAGCCCCTCCCCTCTGGCATTGACCAGCGTGGAGCAAGAGGAGACTTTCCTAAGAGAAGGCGTGCTCCTCGTCATCAATCAACCCATCAAAATGTGCCTTTTGAGCAGGATAACCGCCCTGTTTGCTTCTCAGCTGTGTGGATGAGCGCTGGAGCGATGTTAGCCCCGGGGAAGCGCACGCAGGCGCTGGGCACGCTGTAGCCACCGACGTGCACACCCATCTCCACACAGCTCTCCACCTCTCCTTCCTCCTCGCCCACCAGTGCTCGTCCTCCAGCCCCTTCCAGACAGTCACCAGATCCTAAGGAAGCAGAGGATGTGGCTGTGAAATCAGCTGCTCTCAGTTTCCACTGCAGATTTTCACCCCTGGAAGCTCAGAGATAAGGACAGCTGAGATGCTCTCTGCTGTAGGATAACACCTTCCACAAGAAGCCTGGTCTTAAATCCTGACCAGTGCACTACAGATGTCTTTCTCATGTAGGATTTTGCTCCTTTCTTTGTGGCACTGATGGATCACAGAGAGCCTGAGCTAAGGGCAAAGGGCCAGGAAAGCCAGCCCTGTCACAGCCATCCCACCATGCCAGTTCAGGAGCACCATAACGGGTAAGAAATCCTCATCTTCGTGGACAAAATAAAGAGTGAAGACCTGTAAAGAAACAGCTTTTTCCAAAAGAAATGCAGCCTGGCATGCTGCAGGAAGAGACACGGGGGGGGCAAAGCTCAGCTTGCCCTAATGCTGGGACTTTGCAGAAAGGCAGTGCTGCTCAACCCAACCGTGGGCTGAGACGTGATGGAGAGGGCTGCTGGCAGTCACCATTGCTCCCAGCTCATCTCCTGGGATGCTGGATGGGCAGCAGCTCTTGTGAATACATTCAGGAAATCACAGAACCATGGAGTCACTCAGGTTTGAGGTGAAGCTGACCCACTCATCTTTTCTATCACACTTTTTTCTCCCAGCCTTACATGTTACCACCCTCTACGGCGCATCCCTGCACCTTTCCGTCTGGGGCTGCTCCAGGGACAGGGTCCACGGGGACCTGTGGGACACCCAGCTGCTAATATCCAGAGTCCTGAGCTGCTGGACCCAAGGGCTGATGCCTGCAGGGTGCCACAGAGCAGCCCAGGGATCATTCCCTCAGCAGCTGGTTGTGAGGCTGCCCAAAGCCCTCTGTCAGCGCTTCCCCCATCCCCGTGCGGTGCCGCTTCTGAGCCAGACGGAGATTGAAAGAGCTTCTGGCAATTTCCAAGGCCACTGCCATCAATCAGGAGCCTAACAAGTCCATTACTGCTGGCTGGCAGCTCGCAACACGCAGCTCTGCTTTCACAACGTGTGCAGACAGAGCCCGAACCATTCGCTGCGTCCTGCTCCTGGGTGTCTCCGCGGCACCGCTCGTCACCCGGCCGCTGGGTGGGCACAGAGGGCACAGGGGGGGACAGGGATGGGGAGGCAGGAAAACAAAGGGTCATTGAGTCTGGAAACCAGAGAAATGCTGATAGGAGACCCCGCTGGGGGTATCCTCCTCCTCTCCAGGCTTGTAATGTACACAGAAATGACCCAAAATGGACAGATTTGCATAACAAACCTGCGCGCAGGCTCCCGAGCGCGGTGTGATTAATTGCTGACCACAAGTCCTTATACGCAGAGAAGATGTGCTGATAAGCCAGCAGCAGTTTTGTCTCCTAATTTCCCTAAAGCTTCTAATGATCTCTAAAAGAAACCTCATGTGAGTTCTCTGCCATTTCCCCTCTTCCTTTTATCATGGTTATGGTTTACAGTTATGTATCTGCCTCTGGACAAAGCAAGGTCTAATTAGCTACAAGCCCCTATTTATCATTTATCATCAGCTGAAGTATGTAGCAACAGAGAATAAATTTGACATTTTTTTTTTTTTTTCCAAGGAGGATCTTCAACTTCTGCCAACAGCATTAACAATCTGTAAAGTAATGAGGTGCTGTTGATGGTCTTAGACAGGTCTAGACAAAAACATAATTGCCTTCTGTGCTGTTATAGTTCATTAAGGCAGACGCGTTGTAGCCCAAACCTCTACATCGCGGAGTGTGGCTCAGTCCAAAATATTAACGGCGGAGGGCAGCATGGACCCCTGACCTCTCCTGCTGTCCCGTGGATAGAGCCAGGGCATTTAATGGGGTGTTTTCCTGTCTTTCTCAGAGCAATTCCTGCAGCAAAACAGGGCTATCAGCCCGCTCTTCTGGTCGACGTTTTCTCGGTGCTGCTGCAAGTCACGGCTCCATTAAAAGCCCCATAAAAGAGCCCGCCGCACGGGCTGTGTGCGATTATCGGCACGCAATTACGGAGCAGGGAACACGCCCAGGTCAAACCAGATGCAAAGAACAAAGCTCCAGCAGCCCCGAAGGTGGCCCTGGTATCGCGGGGTATGGTCGGTACCAATTACCTCCAATTAGCGCTGCCACATTCCTCCCAGAGCCAGGCTTACGGGAACCACGGGGCTGCAGGATCTGCCCAGGGACCCAGCAGTGGGATCCGTGGGTTGGTGCCTACGAGAAACCCTTTGCAGGGAAAGATTGGAGAGATCATCTGCCTAGGTTTGGTTCTCCCTGATGCTATCTCAGCCCGTGCTAACCCTAAAGCCTCTTTCCTAGGCTGAAAGCACGGGGCAGCCCCACCAGACGTGCTGGGGGCAGGATTGCCAGCTGGGGATGGGTCAGGATGGGGTCTGCATCCCCCAGCACCATCCGTGTGTGCCAGAGCAGCAGGAAGGGACCAAGGTGCTGCCCAGCGGGATGGGAATGCCCAGGACAAGCTTGGGATGCATTCCACGTGCAACTAACAGGTTACCTGGGCTGGGGGATTTTTTCCCCCTACTTTCTCCCAGGACCTATTTACCCCATCCTTTCCCATGCAAAACCCCTGGTAGCTTCACAGAAGCTTTCAATGCACAAGGTTCCCGGAGGAGGAGTGGGACAGGGAGCTGGAAATGGAGCCCCCAAACCTACAAGCAGCTTGGTGCTGCACCTCGTCCTGCAGCCACAGGGCTCCAGAGCCCCAGCCCTGCATGGTCTGCATGCACCGACAAAAACCCGCAGCTCCCACCCCACTGGAAAGATTTTGCTTGGCCACTTTTCCACTAAAACGCAATTGCAGCCTCAGAAAAGTGCCTTGGTCTGGAAATAAACATCTCCAAAACTCCTGAACTTCTGTAATCTATTTTTTTTTCCTCTCAGAACATCAAAAACTGCTCATGGAAAAGGGAAAGCAACCCAAGACACTTCCACCTAATTAACCCAAACCACGCTTTTAATCAGAGTTTGCCTGATGAGACCTGTTTACATGTTTGCCATTGTTCACAGACCGCGTTCATTAGGCGAGCGGCGTTAATGACGATCCCATGTCAGGAACTGGAATCAGAGGGGAGGCAAAGTGCTGGGTTTCCCTGGCGTTGGCCCACGGAGCTGCAGCCGGAGGGGCTGCCAAGTACGCACCATCCCCTCTTTGGGAAGGGAACAACAAGAGGCAAACCAACACAAATAAGCAAAATGCTTTAAAGGAGGAGATCAGAGGCTTTCATCTTGGATGAGAACAAAGCTGCGCCCTGGAAAATGGAAAGGCAGCGAATCTAAAGCTGGCAAAATAAACGTGTTTTCACCCAAAACAGAGCCGGGGGCAGGCTCCGTGCAGGCTGCACAGCCCCCGGGTGGGTGCTGCTCCTCGCTCCTGCCCCAGCACATGGGGAGTGAGCACGATGCCCCTTGTCAAAACCCATGTTGCTCTTTTCCTGCTGGTTATCTGGGATTTCCAGACATTTGGGAGAAAACGTTGCCTTCTCCTTTGGCTTCACAAGGCCAAACAAAATGGTTTCCTTTGCTGAAAAAGGCGCTGCAGAGGGGGAGGTGGGCTGTGAGCCCCCAGTGTACCCGCAGCTCCCTGCTGCAAGCTGCTGCCACCGGCTCAGTCTCCAGTTATCCCACTGGGATTACTGCCTGCTCTCCTCTGGACACAGCACCAGGACCTGTTCCTCCCTCCCCATCACCACCAGCACCTTATCTGGGCCCAGCCCCAGCCCCAGGATTTGGGAATCCTCAGGGCTGGAAGGGACCTGGGCAGAGCCGGAGCTGCAGGTGCTGGAGGTCCCAGGGGCTCACCGTGGCTCAGCCTGCAGTGACAAAAGCTTCCCTCTAATAAGCTTAATAAATTACTTTCATACCCTACACAGGCTGGAGTCCCATGCAAATTCATCCAAGCACTCCATCGTTATCTCCGCGTTCTAATTAGGCTTTCCAGCACCGAGAGCTGGGTGGAGCCCGTGCAGGGCCATTCGTTATTCCTTAATGATGCTCTCCCTTCATGGTAACAGCTACGAGGGATGGTGGTGTGTACAGACATAAAGGGCATCTCGTTTTGTTAAACGCAACCCTTGATCTTTCCTTTAAAAGATACAAATAAAAAGAAGTCTGGGATTGGAAAGGCATAGAGGGATCACCTTATCACTGCATCTCCTAGCAAGCAGCTCAGCCTCTCCTGCAGCTCCTCGGAGCAGCACTCCCAGGCTCACAGCTCTGCAGCAAAGGAGCCCCGCAAGGCAGAGGAGGCAGCAGCAGCACTGCTGGCATCTCTGGGGCCGGCACTGGGAAAACACAACCGGATTTTGAGACCATAAAGCGCACAAGTTTCCGTTCCCATTAGCGCCGCGCGCTCCTTCCCTGAAAGGTTTCCTGTGATACAGCTTGAGTTGTAATTAAGAAGACCACAGTCATTTGCCTAATGGTTTTAAAATTGTTGTCTCTCCCTGCATCTGTTGGCTTGTGTCTCGTGGACTGTTGGTATCTCGGGTCACGGACTGTGCACCAGGATCAGCGGCGCAGGATGTGCTGCGGGATGTTCCCAGGTCTGATAAACCCATCATAACCTATCACAAACCCATCATAACCTATCATAAACCTATCATAAACCTATCATACAAACATCAATGCCAGCTCCGGGCATGTCCTGAAAGCCTCCCACATTTTCCCCCTAAGAGCTTGCCACCAATGCCCCCAAACTCAGTGGAAAAAAAAGTAAAAAAAAATAAAAAAAAATCTTATTCTAACTCAATAACCAGACACTACCAAAGAAACCCTTTCTTATGCTCTTCCCTACAGATAGCAACAGGCAGATGGTTGCATCCTCAATGAGAAATTTGGGTTGCAAGTGGGAGAAGAGATGGAGCCACAGCCGTGCTCCCACCCCAGCCCATGGGCACCCAGCCCTCGCCCTGAAAGCCTCACAAAAGAACAAGACACGGCAGCACTTTAAGTGAAAATGGCATAAATCATGCATATGCAAAGTCCTTCAGTAATTAATGTCACCGGTGATATGTCTGGGAAAGTTGCACCTCAGCCTTGCCTGATGCTCTGCTAATTAAGGGCTTATTTTGTTATGGGAAGCCCTTTGTGTAAGATGCTTCACACAATCCAGCCTGCATTTTATGACCTGTGGGCTTCACCAAGTGAGTAGACTGATGATCCTGGATTGTGCAATGCTCATTAAATGTTAATGCTATGTGCATTTCCACCCCTGCATTTGGAAGGCTACTAATCATTTTTCTAATAATTGTCCAAAGCGTCTGTTCACCCCAAATTCTTCACCGAAACGAGAACACAAGAGCCGCCGCGCGGCCCTGCTGGGGCCTCTGATTTCTTATAAGCAAATTCTGTGAAATTTGTTCACTCGTTTGATATTCCACAGACGAGTCCTTCCTCTGATTAGGAGCCCGATTTTGTAGACCTCAGGTCTGCAGGAGCTGCAATGAGGGCACGGCGTGTCCTACCTGGCCAGGGGTGAGCCCCCGGTGGTTTCCTAGGACAGCGGGAGCAAATTCTCCCCAAAACCAGGGTTTCGGGAGCCCTGTGGCAGCACCCTGCCCCAGAGCAAGTGGTGCTCGTAACCCAGGGCATTTTGTCTGCTGGTGAGATAAAAAAAACTGTGAAGGAGGGAGAGCAGTGGAAGCCGAGCAGGCTGGGAGCAGGCAAACCGTGCACGGTCACGCTGAGTAGGAGCTAGGGAACTGAGGACAACGTGCTGCCCATCTGCATTTCTGGGGAAATGGGGGGGAAAAACATTAAAAAAATGCCACGAGATGACATCATCGATGGCTATCTTAATGTAGGTGAGGAGAGACCGAAGCGAGGCTGCAGCCTCCCCCTGCCACCATCCCCAGCCGCCGGCGCTCGCTTTGTTTTGTTCCAGGCACAATGTGTTCGTCTGTGGGATTTTATTAGACTGTGCCAAACAATTCTAATTTATTCCTGCCAGCTAAAATGATAATTTCTCTCCACTCCTGTTTTACTAAATTGCTACCTTTATTTTTGCAATGTGTATATAATTACCAAATGTTACTAGATTATACCCAAAATTTCTCTCCTTGGAATAGCAGGGATGTCTACTCAGTGCTGTCAATTTTTTTTTAAATGTTATGATTGATAAAATTAAACTGTGAAGCAAGGCATGAAATCTGTCTCATAGATACAATTTTTTTTTTTGGCAATAGGAGAAAACAACGCCAGTCATAGAAAATTTCACGAAATGATTCACTGGAGAACGGAGGGAACTTGTGTTTTTTGCTCGAAGAACTTAATAAGACATCCACAGCAACTCCAAGCTGTATTGTTATATTCAATTACTTATGAGGCCCCAAGTTTCTCCACTTTAATTGCTCGAAGCAGGGAAGCTTTAGTCACAGTGTAATGTACCCAGGCATGTATGGGGTTTAATGAATCATACTAACTCTGCACTCTAAGCAATTAGGTAAATCTAGCTGTTAGTTAGTGAGGCATAAAATAAATTTAATCTCTCTTCTAAAAAATCAATTATAGTGCTGTAATGTATAATTCAATTTGGGTCATGCTACATAAATTTTCTGTTTTTAGTATGTTTTTAAACCGGTTGTTATTAGATTTCGCAAGCCGCGTGTGTGCGGGTGCGCCGGGGGCACTTTGCCCTTTGGGGTGCGCGGCGGTGTTCCCGCGCCCACATCCTTGGGGCACGGCTCAGCACCGGGGTCACGGGTATGTGGGGGTGCTGCCACCCCATCTCTCGTGTACCTGCTGCCTGCTGCTCTCCTTTACTGAGCCCAAATCCGTGGCCAGGTGGAAAACCGCCCAGCACGTTGCCAGAAGTGCGGCAGCGCACCCTGCACCGCAGCGGTGGCACCCATCCTGCCCCACCCCTGAGATGCTGCAGCATGGCCTGCCCCAGCACCCCTGGTCGCTTCTGGGGACCCTAAACATCACGAGCCCAGCCTGGGGCTGTGCTTTAGCAGTGGGTTAATTTTGATTCAGGCACCCTGAGAGCCCTGGATGAAGGCTGGGCAGTGGGAGCTGCACCACGGTGCCATGCTGCGCCTCCCTAAAGAGGTTCTGTGCACGGAGGTCAGATAAAAGGACGTCAGATAAAGCCCTGCGGGAACATAACTTCAGCTCGTAGCACCCAACGGAGCAGGGTGCCGGGAGGTGTGACCCTCAGGGGATGGTTCATGGGGTGCTGGGTGCGGAGGGCAGCGGTATGTGAGCAGGAGGCACCCTGGGCGCGGCAGGAGCCGCTCGGCAGCTCCGGCAAGAAGCGAGCACATGAGTCACGGGCTAAGGCTGCAACCTGGGAAATGCTCGGTGCAGAAAGCACCCACGCTGGCGATGGCGTGGGAGCAGCAGTGCTCTCAAATAGCACGCACAACTGCAACAGGCTGCAGTGCCCTCCGGCATCTCTTGAGCATCGTCACTGCTCCGCCAGGGCAGGATGAGGCCACCCGGCTGGAGGATGAGCCAGCACCTCGCTGGGGGCTCCCTGGGGAGCAGCACGGAGCGACCTGCCTGGGATGTGCTCTGCTCCTGACAGCTGCCTCTGCTGCTCCTTCTGCCCACGGGTCTCCCGAATGGATGCAAACATGCTTTATTTTCACACAAAATAAAAAAAAAAAGCCTGAGCTGGCTCTTTGACAAGACCAAATCTTGGAAGACGGTGTTTAAAAGCACGTTTTTCCAGAGGGACCGAGATGTGATGTCTGCAGAGCTCAGTTTTTTCCCAAGCAGGTGAAATCCCAGCATCTCACCTGGGTGAGGCACCCATGGCCATGTGCAGCCCAGGGGGACAGCGTGAGGGGGTTCGGGCACGCCATGGGGCACACACCTCTGGTCCTGCCGGGCTGCCCTACACGTGCCCCAAGTGCTGCCAGTACGTGAGCTCGCTGGCTTCAGCTCTCAGCATTCCTGACGTCTGGCTGATTTGCTGTTAGGAGAGAAAAGCTGAGCAGGGACCTCAGCGTATGGAGTTAAAGAGGGTTCAGAGCACATTAACAACTCTGGCATAAAGATGAGCTGGCAATACCAGCAAGCCTGATTCACCACTAAACGGAGAAATTGGAGGCATAAATTCTGCATCATGTTGCTCGAAATAATTGAAATCTATATTGTGACTGGCGTGCCGATAAAGCAGCGCGCCGCGGCAGCATTTCAAAAACTCTCAGGGATGCGCCGCTTTGCCCTCCACGCAGTCAGCGGAGCCTGAGCAATAAAGACATATGAATTGTCCCGATTTATATCCTTCTAAAGACAGCTTTCCCATTTTGCAGGCACTTGGGTAAAATAAGCAGGCGTCCCGATGGCAGCTGATGGTGCAGACGATGCAGAGGGAGCCGGGACAAGCACAGGGGGAAGGAGCAGAGCTGAGGCGTGCGGGGAGAGCCCGGTGATGCCCCTAAGGTGGGCGCAGCATAGGGGATGGAGGTGGGACACCCCCAGCTCCATCTCTTTGGCCCCATTGCCAGCTCTGCCTCACACGGCACTCGTGGGCATTTTTAGGATGGATGGAGTCATCCCAAACACACTGGGGTGAGAGGCTCCGAGGAGTCCCCATGGTGGGGACACGGGGGGGCTGCGCACCCGGGGAGCCGAAGCCCCCCTTTGCTGCCAGCACGGCCGCACGCGCAGCCAGCACACGGCTTAATCTTCTAATTAAGCTTCACTTCTCAGTGGGTGAGCAGGGCTTCGCAGTGTATTAAAGCCTTTCCTCTTCTGATAATCTTCTCCTCTGGTTGCCTTTTTTTTTTTTTTTTTTTGGTGGGGGGATTGTGTCTAAATCTCTCTGCAGCTGCCTCGGTGATGACAAAACGAATTCTGCCAGCCAGTTTTATACTGACAGGTATTCCCCCTCCCCCTTCCGTGTCTCTTTTTGGAATTAAAATAATTGTAGATATTTACGTTCATTCCCATCAGACGTATTTCCCACACCCTGTCCACTCCAGAGCTTTTCATACAGCTTCGTGCTCACTTTTGCTTAATACCTTTATTGGTTGGTCACATTCTGGAAACTTCTGTTTGCGATCCACAGCCCCTGCAGGGCTTCAGGGGGAGCGGCTGGCTCACAAATACCCGAAATAGGAGGTCGGAATAACTAAAGGACAGACTTGCTGCACGCGGACCTCAGCCTTACATACCGTCTGGCTCGATCCATGAGATAAGTGTTATTTAAAATCCATCAGCCAAGCGCGGATTTTATTATAACCTCCCAACCAACCAAAAAAAATAATAATAATAATAAAAAATGCTGTCAAAACAAGCACTCGCTATTGTCAGGCCATTTCAACTTGTTGCCTAGCATTTTTCCCACTGCACTGCCTGCTCCTTGGTGAGCTTCGTGGGATTTCCCCCGTGCCTGCGAGCAGCGGGCAGGTGCTGGCCATGGCCAAGGGCTCAGCACCGCTCCTGCAAACACGGCGTGCGCAGGGGCTCTGCGGGAGCAATTTTCAAACAATTTCAGCGATGTTTCTGCTTAAAGGGCTGAGCAAAAGGGGAATATTTGCTTTTATAAGGTAAACTTAAATTGCAGCGCTCCCCCCGCGGACACATACAGGTTTGGGGCACTTTGTCTGCAGCTGAGCCGGGGCGCAGGTCCCAGCCCTGGGCTCTGCTCTGTCTGCAGCACACCAGGAGAGGTGTTTTGTGCAGGGGAAGGGAATCACAGGGACTTTCCTCAACCCAAAGGGCTGAGAATCGTTCTGCAGCTGTGAGCTACAAGGCAAAAACGTCCCTGCACAAGAAAAGGGAGAAGAAAAGAGGCAGAGAAATGGCACAGATTTCTCTCCTGCGTACCCAGGGATGCCAGCCCAGCCTTTTTGGCCCCCGAGCAATTGTACCTCAATTTGTGGGGCTCAGGAGCATCCGCTCGCCATCCCCAGCATGGGAGCTGCAGGCAGCCAGCACCGTGACGCCCCGATTTTGGTAACTTTGTGATTTATGATTTAAAAGCTCCCAAGCTAAAACGCGTGGCCTTAAATTACAGCACCGAGCAAGGTTTCCTGGAGGAGACAGGCATTTGCACGCTTCAGAAGTCGGGCTTACGTGGCTTTATCCCTGCTGCTGTGATCTAATTATAACCCCAGAGGAGACCGCGCGCCCGGCGTCACGGTGAACGCCAGGTCGGGCCCGGGTGGGTCAGGGCACGAGGAGCCCAAGGCAGCGGGGCTGGGGGCAGGAACAACAAAAATTAAACAGCAAATGTGTGGAGAGGGCTCTCAGGAACAGGAGCAGCCCCATTTTCTTGCCATGCTGAATTTGCCCCAAATCAGCCTTTAACGGCAGACGGTACCGTCAGCGCCGCCATCAAGCAGGGGAGCTTTTAATCAAGGCAATAGCGGACGATAAATTAAGAGGGAATTATTGCAAAATAATTGTTAAACTCTCCAAGTTCCTAAACTCGGGCAGACCTTTCCCATCCTTTGATGTCACTGAGTTTTAATAAGCCCTGGACGAGATCCAGGACCACAGGGTATATGTGAGAAATTTTGCGTATAAATACATAATTGGCATGTGTAGAAATGCCTGCACGGACGGACACACACACACACGCTCGTATTGTGCTGCAACATTAATAGCACGTCCAGAACTGATATGCTGCTAAATAGCATTTCTTGTCCTGGGATCCTATTTTCACACTAGCAGCAAATATGACCTTTGTCTGCGGCTGCCAGCTGCTTATAATTTTGACAGATGCAAGCACATTTCTGGGAAGCTGTATCCATTCAGTGGCTAAAGATCAACAGGCTCTGCTCAGGCTTTAGTAAGATTGATTGGCTCAGGAGAATCCCATTTGCAGCCCTAACTGAGAATAGGTTTACCACGGAGAGGCGTTAATGACTTTGATATCAGTGATCTAAATATGTCAACCTGCGACTCGTGTTGGTATTAAGACACACTATATTTATACAAAACAGCCATTAGCAGAATGCTAATTAATGTGATTCAGTTTCCAAGTAAATCTCGGCTCTTCCAAGCGGTGTAATGCTAGACTTTATTTTAATCTCCCTGGAACTGCAGGGTTGCTGCTGCGCCCGGCCATTCCTCGGGATTAGCCAGATTTATTTTTGCTGACGTTTCACCGAGCACCCTGGGTCGGGAGCGCCCGCTGCCGGGTGCCGTGCGGGGAGAGGCATCTGGGTGCCCCCTGGCAGCTCCTAGAGCAGCACCCAGCCGCACCACAGCACCCGTTGTCTCCTCGCACAGGGGTCCCCATACGCTGAGCACCTCCTGAATGTCTACTTTGGCTGGGCTGAGTGCTGGGAAAGAGAAGAGATGGAGGTGAGGAGGTGACGGTGGTGCCACGCGCCGTGCCAGGGGTAATTTTTCTGCACCGTGCTCTTTTCCTGCACTCGTGCCGGGTGTCAGGAGCCCAAGCAGGTCTGCAGCCATAAGGGGAGGTCTTCTGCCTTGCTGTTATGGCTTGTGGCTTGGCCCCTGCACCGGGAGCAGGATTGGCCCTGCTGCCGTGGGCACCCAGGGGCAGCAGCAGCAGCTCCAGAAGCGCAGGTGAGCGCGTGGAGCCCGGGCATCCAGCTGCGCATCCTTCCTATCAGCAGGTCATTTTGTGCCTTGTTATAAAGCCAACGAGACCTGTGGGAGAAGGAGAAATAAAAAGCAAACACATAGCACTGCTGAACACATTACAGACTGAGGCGTCAGAAAACTGGTGCCAGGAAGAAGATTAATGGAGCAGAGCTGCAAAAATAAGAAAGAAAATGAAAACTGGGTGAGAACAGAGCTGGTAAAATGTTCTGCTGCTGCCAAAGTGCCTGCCCCCGAATACACCGGGTCACAGCCACGGGCTGGATGCTGCTGTTAATGGAGGAAGCTCGACCCCCACTTCTTGCTGATGTTCTGGGCAGCCTCTGACATCAATCTCATTAACAGCATTAAATTAGACAAATGAAAGATATTTTTCCCCTTACAAAAAAAAAAAAAAAAAAAAAAAAAGCGAACAAGTGGCTTGGAATGGGCTGGAGCAGCTATCCAGAAGCAAAATAAAAGCTGCCTCTTTTTACAAGCTGCACACATCCTCTACTTCAGCTGGTTTGGGAACAATGGGGCAAATTTATCGGGGGTGACTTCGCTGGAGAAGCCTTCAGCGTGTTGCTCCTTTTTGCTGAACTTGGTGGTGATAAATGGCGCTGGCTTTTTGCGTTGTAATACCGAAGGATGCTGTAGGACTTCAAGAAATGTATACGTCAGCCAGCGAATCACTTGCTCTGCCGAAATCCCTATGAGCAAACAGACGAATTTGAGGGCACCGATGTCGGCGCTCGCTGCACCCCCTCTGTGGCGCAGCCCAGCACCGCGGGGCGTGCTGCTTCCAGCCAGCCTGGGCTGATCTCATCAATGTGCTAAAGTCATTACGGAGGGAATTGTGGGAAATATTGGGTTTTCATTACAGCCGAGACTTTTTTTTTTTTTTTTCGAACTCGTGGTGTTTGAGAAACAAGCTCCATACATCATGCTGTGGTCCGGCCGCAGGACGGGTGCCAGCGCACGGGCACGCGCCCTGCTCTAACGGCCCAGGCACCCCGTGTGCCTGTTGGAGCTGACACAGCACATCTTCAGCCCGGGGGGGCACACAGAACTGTCCCACCATCGTGACGAGGTGACAGTGAGCAAAGCTCAATCCCTGCTCCTACATCAGCAGCCCCCTGGGCTTTGCTGCTGCTCTCTGCCGTGGGGGCTGCTGCACACCCAGAGCTGGGGCTGCTCCTGAAGGTCTGCACGGGTTTTGCATGAAGATACACAGAGTTTTGTCTCGGTGCTGCCTTCAAATCACTCTCCCTTCTCACCACGATGCCTCTGTTTCTGTGACTGCACCAAAGCAGCAGCACTGCAGGCGTGGGAGCAGCAGCGTGCAGTCCCAAACACCCGGCAGCCACTTTGCTCGGAGCAGAAACCCGGATTGCTTTGCTTCTGGTAACGATCAGCAAAATAAAAACCTGATTTTTCTACTGAGCCAGAGGAGCCTGGAAAGTGCTGAGGCACTTTAACAACAAGAAGTGTTGGGGCAGTTCCAGCATTCCTCCTTGTAGCCAAAAATAAAATTATAAACCCCGGCAGGGCTGCGTGTCCGAGGGCGCGCAGGAGCTGCGCCGCGGCACCGCTGGGGCACCGGGGAAAATCCAAGCCCAGCTCCCCAGCCGGGTGTCCGAGGTCTGACAGCCCGGTGCAGGCGGTCCAAACCCCTTTCTCCTTAAATGACATGTTTAAGGGAAGGTCTCCTGCTGCTGGAGACGGGGCCAAACCCCTGGCTGCCACCCAGCTCCGGCCCGGCCAGCTCCAGTAAGCGCGCGTTTTTGGCTCATTATGCCGCATTTTCACCCAGGGCAGTGCCAAACCACTCCTCTGCGATGGGAAAGGCTCAGACTGTGCAAGCTTCTGCCCTGCTGGGTTGGGGGGGCTCAGCCAGGCTGGGGGGCCAGCCAGGGCCTAGGGGATGCCAGCTGGGGTCAGCCACCCTTGCCGTCTCTGCCATGGTGCCAACAAGGTTTGTGTGTGGGGCTGTCACTGCACGAGCTGTGACATTAGAGGAGCCTGGTTCTCTCCCACCTGAAGCATCAACCAGACCAAAAAACCTCCAAACAAGCGGAGCTGCAGCTGCTCGGGGTGAGCAGAGAGTCCCGGGGGTAATTAAAGATGTGGGGTGCAGGCAGTGTGTGGGGAGGGACATGGGCTGCCCGCAGGGACAGCATCCTGCTGCTGCCACTCGCTTCGGCCCTGGTGCTGCAGGGGGAAATGTGCTGCTCCACTGCAGAGCAAGACCACGCGCAGCCCTCTCTCCGAGCCCCTTTATTCCCCTCTCCCGACAGGGATTTCTCCGGTGTTTTCCCTTTTTAGCAGCTCCCACGGTTCTCTGGCTGGAGCCAGGTAACTGCAGGGTTACCCCGCCGTGTCCGGTGCAGCCCCGCGGGAAGGCGCAGCCATCAATTTGGTGCGGATCTGCCGGGGCTCCCCGTGACCCCAACGTGTGCCTGCTTCCTCCTGCCTCCGACACGACTACTGCCGCAGCCGGCAGCCGCCGCACGCTGACAAGCTGCGGGAGGGGAGAAACATCTGGCTGCGCTCAGCGCCTCGGCCCGGATGTATAGAACATGGGATCCCCGCTCCAGCTGCACTTCAGCACTCCTCCGCTCGCTGCCTCCCCAGCCTCGCAGCCCTCCAGAAAACAGCAAAAAAAGAATAATAATAAAATAAGGTGATTTAATGCCCCGAAAGCTGCAGCCTGAGAGGTGGCTGCGGTGCACGGCACGGTGTGGCTGGAGCAAATATGGGCTCGGAAAATGAGGATTAGGAGCACGTAACCCTGCTCTCCGTGCATTTCTGGGGTTGAATCAGCTTTCCAGCTCTTCCAGCCATGGGCCATGGGACAGGCGGGTGTCCAGGATGCCGATGGCTTCGTTCACAGCCCTGCCATGTGCCAGACACAGGGGGCTGGTGGGGAAGCCCCCTCTAATCAGGGTCAGCTCCCCGTTAGTGCTGTGGAAGAGAGGCCCCTCCTAAATCTGCTCCGCATTCCCCTTCCTGGGCTCCTCAGGAATGAGAAAAATTTTCCTGGGAAAACTGATTACAGAAAGCTGACATCTGGGATACACCCCTGGGATAAAATAAAGAAAGGTGGGGCGGCGTGGATGGGACGGGCTGGTGAATCACCCACCATGCGTCGGTCACCAAGAAAAACCTTTTTGAAGAGAAACCACCCTAAAATTCAGCAAGTTCACACAGCCCCCCAACAGCACCTTGCTCCCTGCTGCTCCCTGCCCTCACCTTGCTCACCAGGAGAGCCCTGGCTTTTGAGGTCCTCTCTGTGCCCAGCGCTCACCAAACCCTCCCAAATCCCTGCCACCACCAAAAAACGCAGTCGCAGCCCTGAGTTTCCTCACCACCTTAAGGGACGCGATGCAGACGCTGGGGAGAGGTGCATCAAGAGTCATTTCTGCAGAGGCCATAAAGTTACACGTGTGTGGAAACAAGATCAAAGGCAGGAGCGTGGTTTCCAAGCAGAGGCTTTAATCCCAACCTGGGAATCGCGCCCTGCACCCTGCTCACGTGCAGCGCGCCTGAAGCCAGCTGAAAACACCGAGGTCCCAGAGTGCTGGGCACCAACCCACTCCCCAAGAGGTGCACAGCCCCAGGGGACACCCATCCGAATGCTGCTCCTGAAGCCAGAAGCAGCCCCCAGATGGCTTTCAGCACCTCCACATTCGCAGTATTTGCCCTGTGAGGCACCGTGGCCCTGGCTTGAGGTTCTCCAATTCCTCAAGGCTCCCCCTGCACCATTGCACAAATGGGCAAGATGGAAAAAGTCCTCAAAGCACGAGGCAAGCAGGCAGCAGCCGGGGAGAGCCCACACCAAATCCAGTGTTGGGGGGCTTCTCATCCCAGTCCCCGCAGCGGTTCTGGATGGGAAGAGCTGTTACCATCAGAGGAGCATCCCCGAGCTGCCAGCAGCACCAGCGCCTCCTGACGAAGCACAAAGATGCTTTCCCAACCCCTCAGACGCAGGCAGCGATATTTTCAAAGCCCTTGCTCTCCTAATTGTCTCTCCGCTCTGTTTTCTAATCTGAGATGTCTTAACACAAACAATTATAGCCGAGTAACTGATTAATCATTCAAATGAAATTGAAATTGAGTAAGTGATTTAATATATTTAGATAACGCACATGTGCAACAGAAAAAAAAAAAAAAGTGATACTTATCTACAATTGTCACTCAAAATGGATGAGTTTCAATTATTTGTGTGGGAGAAAACAGAGGTATAAAGATCAGAATCCAAATTATTGTGTAAACTGTTGACATATTCTGAACACTGTTATTTAAATGCCATTAAATAGATATTTAAATGAGAATGAATAATTGCATCAATAATTCATTTGCAGCTTAGAAAGAAACTTTTGCACAATGTCACCCAGTGGGAACAGGGCACTTTGGCTCTGGATCTTTTCCGCGTTGTGGTGGAGGAAGGTTCTCCAAAATCCTTGTCGGTCCCTGCAGACCCAAAGGCAGAGGGATCCCAAGTCTGCCCCGATCCATCTGCACAGACCCAAATGCACGGGCAGCTGGGCAATGCTCACACACCATCGGGCTGAAGCCACCTGGATTTAAACCAGGGGGAAAAAGGTTTGCAAAGGTGCTGTATTTACATGCAAACAAAAAAAAATGGAGCTGGACCCACAGCTTGCCTCCCACGGAGCCTGCAAGGCGGCTGCACTTGGTGTCAGCTCCTGTCTCTTGGACATTTTGGGGCACGAAGGCAGCTGTGCCACGCCGCCCGCCTTCCCCTAGCAAAATCACTGCTCGCTCGCTCGTGACAGCCGGGGACTCGCTGTGCCACAGAGCGGTGCGTGCCTTGACGGGGTTATTTGAAAAGTGATTAGAAGAGGATCCTCGTAACAGTATGCCAGCTAATGCGTGTGTCCTCTGCCTGCCTGCCATCACCTCGCCGCCTGCCCGCAGGGGAGAGCGAGCGCCGTGAGTCACGGCACAGCAGCCTCTGCCCCCTGCGGCACAAAGCCCCGCCAGCACCCACAGCCTGGGCAGGATTGGGAAAGACCAGCACGTCAAAACAACCCAGGGGCTGATGCATCCCTTGCCTACAAATCATATTTTAATCTGGATCTTTAAAAAACACGAGGTGTTTGTAAGGAAAGCAAGCCCACCCGTGTTTACAGCGGATTACATGATGGGGCGAGGAAGTATAATTCGCTCAGCGCTGCTTCTTTAAATAACGCACGCTGTCACGGAGGTATGTGGCAAGAAGTAACCCAACACAGCCTTCTGCAACAAGACACAGCATCAGACATTTAATAGAAATAGCTCTAATGCCGGCTGTCAGGGAAAAATGTAGATAGCAAGTGTGTGACTTCAGTTGCTGCAACGGGGAAGGAGCGGCGCGGGCGAACGCCCGCCGGTGGGTGCAGACAGCCCCGAGCCCGATAAGCCACTCGGCCTCGCCGCTGAATTCCTACGTGAACATGAAAGGCCTTTGGCAATGGGCAGAGATGAAATGAAATGCAAAACTGTTCAAGTGGTGGGGATCTCCCCAGCCGGCCTAATAGGAGAAAAACAGGGGGGATGCTGCGGACACCCCTCGCCTGCGGCAGGAAGGAGCGCGACGCCACGGCGCATGAGCAGAGCCTCCCAAAAGCGGCAGCACTGGCGCTCAGCGGCACCCGAGCTGCCTTTCTGCCACGTTAATGACACCCCGAAGGCACCAGCGGGTGTTTTCCCACCGTATTATGCTCACAAAGCATCCCGCAAGAGCCCAGCCCTGCAAAAGGCACCGGTGGCTGCAGGGGAAAGGCGGCTCACCGCGTGCTGTTTGCTGTCCAGAGGCAGGGGAGGAGGCGCTCGTTATTATGAAATAATTGGGAAACCATCGTCTGCCGTCTCAAACCAGGCATCTCTGTTGAGCAACACTGCTTCTCAGGTATGAAGACCCACAGGTCTCGACACAGCGCGCCGTCTCCGAACGGCCGGGCGCTGCTCCTTGGCTGCTGCTCGGAATATTTCAGGCTCTGCGCACGTCTTCCCAGCGGGGAGAGGCCACCAGAGGCTGCGGGTTGTCAGCTCCTCCAGTGACAAATAGCTGCCCAAGTTCAGAGATGGACGAGATCAGGCCCCGATGCTCCCTCCCAGGTGAAGCATGGGGCCACGTACCTGCTGCGCTTCGGTGTCACGGCAGTTGTGCGCGGCGCTGACCCAGCCCCAGATGCTGCTGCGCGTTGGCACGGCACAAGAAACAGGGTGAACGCTACGGAGGTGGCTTGGGGTTGGGTTTTCGGAGGCGAAGGAAGCAGCAGGGACAGCTCAGCCTCAGCACGAGGGCTCTGCCCACGGCGCTGCCCAGCACGGCGCTCGCGGTGCAGCGCCCCGCGTTTCCACGGCGCAAGGTGGATCTATATTACTTAGCACCGCTGCGTTAAAAATATGATTGTCAGCCTCTGTAATTTTCCAGTGACAGCTCGAAAAGAAACAGCTGAGCCACCGAGCTCCAGCTCCACATGCCATCTATTTCTACTGTCAGCTCCAGAGAGATCTTAATTATAATGGCTTTTGGTGCTCATTCCTTCCTAATGCTGTAACAGGGAGATGATTGCAGCCGTAAATGAGCGATCAGTCTATTCCCTGCTGGGTAGTAAAGCTGGTTGTCAGGCTGGGGAGGGACAGCACGCACGAAACTGTTCCCCAGTTACAGTTCACTTTGCACACTCTATATAAAATTGAATTTGGCTTACTCATAGCTGCAAGTTACAGGGCGCGAGATGGTAATTGCACCAGGAACGGCGAGAGAGCGAGAGGTTTAATTGGCTGCACAGTCTGGAAACTGCACGGATCAATTTTGCACCGGCTATAAATACGGGCCGATGAGCCTGGCCCCGAGTCCTGGGCTCTCCAAACACCGGGTCGGGTTTGTTGTTCCCTTATCGCTCCTCCTCGGAGCCCAGGAGCAGCTGCGCCAAGTCAGCAGCTAAACTTATTTGCTTTGCCCAAATTAAGATGAATTGCAGCCAGGGCAAAGATTTCCAGTGCGTGACTGGTGCCTCTGCCAGGCGCCCTGTCCCCGGGGAGGTGACGGCTGTGCCAGTGGCCCCCGCCCTGCCCGGCCGGATGGGACCCGCGATCTCCTCGCACAGGAAAACGCAGGAAAAAATCACTGAGCGCCACTCCCAGACACACTCGCTGTCTTCAAAAATAAAATACGCTTTGAAAATATGCGGTAAAAGAGCTGTGCTATTCGCTGGCCTAGACCGAGTCTAACTGTGGAATTTCCTACGCGAAACCAGCGGCTCAGCTTAGAGTTTATCTGTGAAAGTAAAGCGCAGACCTCTCCAGCACAGCCCTACCTCACCCCCTGCTTGCTGCCTGCTCTGGAAGCAGGGCTCAGAACCAGGGCTGCTGCTCAGAAGCCAGGCTCCTGTGTCCCCTTCCTGACGCTCGTGGGGCCGAGGTGACGGATCAGAGCTCAGCCCCCACCCAAATGAGTGAGAGCCAGGTGGGCACGGAGCTGTCCTGGGGGAGGACACGGTGGGTTCAGCTACGAAACTCTCCAAACATTTTGCATTTTATCTCCTGAGGGCTTCCACGTGCAGTTAGGGGCTGGGTTACCCTGGGAAGTGCTGGACCTCCACAGCACTGAGCCCATGGAGCTGTGGGGTGGTTTCACGTATCCCTACTTCTTGATTCCCACTGCAGGCTCAAGGATGTGGACACAGCATTGCTGAGAGCTTCTGCCCCAGCCTCCTGTTGTCAGCAGACCTCAGATACACACACAGACAGTCCTGCAGCAGAAGCAGGAGGCAGAGCCAGCTCTCCATGACCTGCTGCACGGCATTCAGTCCCCAAACGTTCCTGCTTGCGCTTTGCATCCTGCTTGTATTCGCTCCTCTCACACTGCTTGTTTAAATCTGTGCATCCTCCCTTTATACAGGACCCTCTCAGCTTTGGATCCCTGGGGTCCAGCCACAAACCCTCCCCGCAGCCAGCCCGCTCCTGGCACGGCCACAGGGGAGGAACAGAAATCATCCTGCAGCACCCGAGCTGCCGCCCTCCAGCAAGCCCTGGGCACGGCTCCTCACACCACGCACACGTCCTCCTGCCTGATTCGGTGCCAGGTTTATTGCCTTCGCAGGAAGCCTGCTATCAAAGTAATAAAATGATTTGCAAAATCTTCAAACGCTTATAAAAGCAGTGATTGATATGCTCATCTGCTGGGCACTTCCTGGCTTTAAAAAAGTCTGGCTCGTAATCAGAGCATCTCAAAAAAAAAAAAAAAAAAAAAAGAAAAAAAAAAGGAAAGAAAAATCTGTAAACACTCCACTCGACTTTTTCGCTGCTTTCTGCTGGCACCGGCAGGATCTGCTCCCTGCTCAGCCCTGCTGCCCGCATGGGCAGGCCCCAGCAAATTAACTCCGAATTAACTCATTAGCGCCGTGCGGCTCCTTCCTTCCAAGGGCTCGGCACCACCAGCTGCCTGCCCCCTTCCTGCTCTGCCCGGCCAGAAGGGCACAGCCCTGAAGATATTTGCTGTTTACCCAGGCTGAGCCGTGCAACGTGGGCTGTTTATTTTCCCTCCTACTCCCACATCATCCCCATGCTTTCTCTGACACTCCTCCTCCTCCTCTTCTCCCCCAGATTTCCCCATACAGCCCCATTTTTTCAGGGCAATCCCTGCACCTCCTGGGGTGGGGGCTCCACATGGTGCCAAAGCCGTTCCCAGCCAAGTGCAGCGATTTTACAGATGAAAAGGAAGCTGTGAAGCCTCTCGTGGGTCATGGGCAGCAGAGCGAGCGAGCTGCATTACAGCTATTTATGCTTCAGGGCTGCCACAGATTTATATCTTTGTCACTGTGTATTGTAAAAAAAAAAAAAATAATAAATAAATAAAAAAGGAAAGCCGCTTGTCCCCTTCTGAAGTTACAAAGTCAGAAGATCGCTGACTCAAGCACTGAAAGTCCCCGAACAGCCGCTGCTCGTGCAGATTTAGCATCAACCCTAGCCAACCAAAGAGAATAATTATTTCTCTGCTCCGCTGTGCTATTTAAAGGCTGATGAAGTACAAAGACGCTGAATTATGCACAGAAGAGTTATGCTCACACACCGCAAGGTAGCAGCCCCCGAAGATAAATAGGCTGGAGGTGAGCGCTCCTGCGCCCGGCCCTGCTGTCCCCAAGGACTTCGGCTGGGTGGTGCAGAAAGCAAAGCCCAGATTGGGGCAGGGCCCTGCCCCTGCTCCTGGTGTCCCTTGCTGCTGGGGATGTGGGATTTGGCAGGCAGCGTGGCTGTGGTGGCAAGGGTGCGACCAGTTTTGGTGTGAGGATGCTCAGTTCTGGCCCCCTGAGGGGTTTTGGCAGCAGGGATAGCTCGGTCCTTGCACATCCCTGAAGCACGGGGATGGATCCTGGTGCCTCTGGAGCTTTGGTTTCATGCTGGAGAGCTGGGCTGCTCCTGTCCCTTCCCTAACCTCCCGTGACAAGTCAGGACACCGGTGAGAATTGTTCAATGCCTTCACCCTCCCCAGGTCTCAGCCCCAGAGCTGTTTCTCATATCCATATTACAACTATGATCCCTCTGCCTGGGTCAGCAGGGCTGGAGGGTCCCTCCCCATGCAAAAACCCAGCACAGGATGCAGCCCACGAAGTTTTGCACAGCCTGGCTGCCTGCCTGGGGGATTTTTCTCTCCCAGACCCCTTCATCTGCCCCCAAAATGCCAGGCACTGGACACAGGGTGGGCGCAGCTGATGGCAGCACAACGTACAGCAAATACAACACGATTCAAGGGAAGGGGTTTGCTCAAAGCTCAACCACTGCCACGTTCCCAGGAGCCCTTTGGGAAGTGCCCAGCAATGCCCTGGGACAGCACTATTACAAAAAGAGCACTCAAATCCATCCCCCTACCACCACTTTGGTTTTTTTTTTTTTTTTTTTTTGGTCCTACAGTATTATATGGATCATTGTCGGTTTTCCCATCTTCTCATAATTTATAAAAACGGCCTGCTTGCTATCCTTGGCTTCACCTCAAGTTCAGTAAATCGAGGTATTTAATTAAACACAGCAATTTGCCGGCTCTCAGCCCAACTCGTAAGGAACTCACGCATCATTTGAGCAGAATTTTCATATACTTTACTAGGAAAAAGTGCAGAGCCAACTGTAACAGAACAAAATACATTTTTCTGGCAACGCACAAAACCACTTTTCCTCCCTCACGAGCACGTTGCTGCCTCCCCATTAGCTGCCCGGGGGCTACCTGATACGGCTGGGAAAGCCTCGGAGCGCGGCTGCAGCGAAGGCAGCAGCAGGTTCTCCGTGCACGGGAGCAAAACGTCACCCAAGCAGCCATCAGCAAGCCCTGCACCTCCTGTGCACGTCCACAGCAGCATGAAGAAGCCCTGCACCACCGCCTTGTCCTGGATGGCTCAACAAAAATAAGGATTTTCTGTGGCAAACCAGCAGAGGTCTTTGGAAAAGTCCCAGTTATGAAGTTTTGCAGGAATACATCTCCCTTTTCTCTAACAGCAGAGTCTGGTAACACAGCTAACATCTGCCACCCAAAAATGAAAGGCAATGAAGGTTTCAGGGTGCTGTGTGATGGGACAGATGCGGGAACCACCCAAAATGCCCTCCTGCTTGAGGATGCAGGCTCAAAGCAGCGCCCAGCAGGGATGCAGCTGGGGCTGGCTGGGCTCAGGGGAAGGTAACTCAGCTGTGAGCTGCAGAAGGGCACCGGGAACATCCAAATGTACAAATGCCCTCACTCCTTGTCCACTGGGATGGTCCCGGGGGCCGTATTTGAGTCACATGAAGAGCATCTGCTGGAGATTGCGCACTGCTTGGCTCTTCCAGCCTCAGGACAGAAGCTGCATTAAGAGCAGGAGTTGGTTTTCTTCCTTCTTCCTCAGGTTCCCAGCACCGTGCTGCCCCATGCACAGCTCGAATCTGGGGCCATGTCCCAGCTGCAACCTGCCCAGCCTCAGCAGCACGGGTTCAGGGGCCTGACCCAAACTGAAATGCAAGAAGAAAAACGTGTGAGTGCCAAACATTCCAGTTTCTACCTCTTGCTTTCAACAACAATGAAGCCGTTGTGTAAATAAACTCATTAACAGCAACTGCTGAACAGAACCTGTCCAAGCGCCTCGCGTCTCCGCGCTCGCAGCTGCCGACTCTGGGACGGCTTCATCAGCAGAGCAGGGATCTGCGTGCACGGAGCCACCACGAGGCATCACGGAGACGAGGAGAGCGAATTAAAGCTTGGATCGGGCTTTTAAGATCCTGGCTCGGATTTGCAGAAATAAATAAATAAATAAAAGGCAAAACATGTTCAATTTTTTTTTTTTTTAATTTTTAATTTTTTTTTTTTTTTTACTCTTTTCTCTCCAAAGAGCAGGGTGCTTCGTGATTGCAAGCCCAGGGTGAGCGGATAGAGCCGTGGCTTTGTGCTGCCCCTTGCCCCAGCGCCGCTCTGTGCTGCACGGGGCCCGACGGAGAGCCGGGGCGAGCGCAGGGCTGCTCGCTGCGCCTTCCCACCGAGGGACCCGAGCAATAGCACAACAACAACATGTGCAACTACTTAGAAGTCAATTAATATCAGAGGAAGGACCCTTGTTGAATCCAGCAGAAAGAATGATGGCTACATTTCCGGAATAATGGCTGAAATTTGCCATTGTGTGTCATCAGGAATCATTTAAAATAGTTTTGATCTAAGCTCTTTCTGTCAGGGCTCTAATGAATTAACAGATGACAGATTTCCGTAATGAGAGTCTATGTTTTAAAGACAAGGCTACATTGTTTTTGCTGTACTGCTCGTATAATTTGGGATGTTTAAAAATAATTACGGCGCAAGATTAATACCTTACAAGTTTGCAGATACTTCTCGCACGCGGCGGAGAGCCGAGCCCTCCTTTTGCGCAGGTTTAGGGACGGGGCTGGGGACAGGGGCAGCATCCCCACACCCCAACCTGCATCGTTACACCCCAAATGACAAAATCCACAGTTTTAGCCAGAAAAAAAGAATTTGCTGTCCCAGGAGAGGAGGGGGTCTTCGTCCTAAGAGCCCCGCAGCCCCTTTGAAAGCCCGCGGGCCGCGCCGGGGATGGGTGCAAGAGGCGTCGAGCGGAGCAGCCGTGTCCTCGGGCCTGAGCCGCGGTGCTCGGACTCATTAGCTTGGTGCTGGATCGCATTTTTCTGCTGTGCAAAGGGACCACAAAGGCATATTATATTCAATGTTAAGTAAACAAACTTTTGAAACGGCCTTTTATTGATTCCATACGGCCATCTGGTTTGAAGGAGAAGGCTCCCTCCCTCTTCCCCCCTCCCTGTGAAAATATTCGAAGGTTAGGGGCTGGCAGCGGCTCAGCATGGCTGCAAACCACCTAGTTTCCTTTGCGGTTAACAACACAGGAAAACGTCTAACTTTCAGATAAATGTTGGAGGCTTATTTGGTTCACCCATCTGGTAGCCAGCCTGTTCTGCGAAAATTAAAGATATACATATGCAAATATTCACAGTCTGCTTCCAAGATCTAAAGAATTTTTATGATGTAACCACAAAAAGAGGTTATTTAATGTTGACAATATGTAGCAGAGCAAAGCACTATAATGCTGCATATGGTAATGTAACTTATGAAAATGAAGCCGCAGTGCCCTTACAGAGTAATGAAAAGCAGATTTCACCTTGAAGACTATTTGAGCTGTTTAGCTTGTAATGACTTGAAAAAAAAAAACCAAAAACATTGGTGTGAAAATACAACTTGCCACACAGCCACACGGGCCCCAGGCTGAGCGTGGCAGCGTCTCGCTGGGGGCTTTCTCTGCCGAGCAGCCTCAGCCCCAGCAGGCACAACCCGGGTCCCCGCTCCCTGGCCACGGCACGGGACAAGCCACCCGTCACCGCCACGGTCCCTGCGGGTCCCCGTTGTCACCTGCAGGGCTGGTGGTGCTGGTGGCACCAGCCGTGCCAGGCAGGAGCTTACTGGTGTTGCTGGTGCTGGTGAACCCTCCGGCTGCAGCTGGGCTGTGCTGGTTGCCGGACATCTGATGGGAGCTGCCCGGGGAGGGCACTGAGCTTCTCCCAGGACACCCGGGCACCTTGCAACACCTCGAGGGGCTCCAACCCCATGGGGCAGAGCAAGTGTGAGCCACACATCACCTTCTCCATCATCTCACGGGGCTCAGTGCATTGGCAGGTCCCCAGATAATGTCCTGCAGCCTTGCTGCGAGCTGCCATCTCTCCATGGACCAGCACCCTCGCATCTGACAGGGACACCAGTGCCACATCCCACGGGTGAACATCCCACGGGGTTCATCCGAAATGCCAGCCGAGCTTCAAGGCTGCTCCCAGCCAGCTGCATGGCCCTTGTGCTGCTTTCCATGGAGCAAAGACTTATTGCTCCTGCTAGAATTAATTACGTCCTCTTTCCGTAACAAGCACCTTTGTATATTATGCGAGCTCTTTGCCTGTCATCAGCAGCCTCAGAGAAAGATAAAGATGTTTGAATTAACAAAATATTGCTGTGATCTTCTCTCTGACAGTATGGAAGCAATAATATTTAGTGAGTAACTGAGTTTCCTTTAATAATTTAGTAGACTTTAAAAACCTTGATCATCCAGCTGACTCTGAGAACAAAACAGTCAAGCTTTGTGCATCCAAAGCTGAGATAAAAATGCGAGCAGACTCCTTAAGAGGAAAAAAAAAAAAAAAAAAAAAAGTTTAAAATTATATTTAAAAAAGCTAATTAAAAGCCCAGCCCACATGAAAGAAAGAGGCCAGGGAAACTGTTCTTTAAAGCAACCAAAGCCACAGGTTTCCAAGTCTCTGTTTCTCCCTCTGGGCGAGCTGCCCTCTCCGTGGGCGCGCAGGCACGGCGCGCTGTGGGGCCACTCGGCTGGGTGGCAGCAGAAAAGTGGTTTTCAGAGGGACCGAGGCAGACGGGAGGGACCGGGTGGTGACACAGCAGTGCCCAGAGCTGCCCGCTGAGTGCTCGGGCAAGGAGCCACCAGACGGCTGCAGGCAGCACGGAGCAGTGCGCGACGCCTCCTCCCATGGGGCACCAGGGGCTGGCAGGGGCAAGGGTGCTTCGCAGGGAATGTGACCCCTAACTGAGACCCACACCCGAGGTTATTGCCAAAAAAAAAAGTCTGCCACAGAGTCCGTGGGCTCTGCTGTCACTGTCACCTGCTTTTCCTGCTCCCCTCTCCTTATCTTGAAGATCGCAGCCACAAGCCCTCCGGCAGCAGCACAGTTGGGTTCTCGGCACTGACCACGTTGTGCCAGAGCAGTTGTGTGTGTGCAGGAGAAGAGAGGAGAAGCTCTCCAGAGCTGCAAACCCCACGCCTGGAGCTGGTCGGAGCAGCAGCAGTGGTGGGGCAGAGCAGAGAGGCTGGCGTGGAGCAGGAGGGACCCAAGGAGGGCTCCGCTCAGCCCCAAACCACCCTGGGGCCAGGCATGAGCCTGCGGGTCCCTGCACCCCACAACCAACAGCAGACAGATTTCCTTAAGTTGGGTTGTTGTCACGAAGAACCCGAGCTTCTCCTGGGAGCCCCCAGTCATGGAGGCAAATGATTTGACACGCTGCGTTTTTGAGCATCACCGTTGGATGCTGTGGGTATTCCCGGCTCAAGTTGAGTGAAGCACGCGGGCTTGGAAAGCTCCTTCGCAGGGAACGAACTGTCAGGGAGCCTTGTGGAGGGAAGTTTGGAAGAAACAAGAAAGCGAAGAAACCTCAGCTCCTCTGACAGGGCCAGAACCATTAAAGGAGCACTTAGAGCCCTTAACATAAAAATGCATCAAAGAGGAAAACCAGATGAGAACAGATTCATTTGCCTTGGAGAAATCCTGGCGCTCTGATATGCTGCCTTCCTCGCACTCTGCTCGCTGTGGATTGAAATGCCTTCGGGCAGGAGAGCTGTTTTGTCTAACACACGTATTTGCAGAGGGCATTTTAAAGAGAAGCCTCTCCAGAGAGGCTCCAGCAGCCCACAATCGCAGCTTCCCACTTCATTGCTATGCAGAGCAAAAAGCCCCCAAATCCACAATAATGAAAACTAGATTCCCTTTTAGATAAACACGTTATATCAATGACAAAAAGATGAACCAGAGCTACATCAATGCTCAGAGCATCAAAGAGCTCCAAATCAGGCTTCAGACCTGCTAACGATGCCATCCACTGCTGCTTGGCAGCTGCATGAACACCAGACCTGCTCAGACGTCTCCAGGACCCCTCACCAAACCCCCAGTGGCCGTCACCCTTGCCATGCCACGGGGATTAGGGGGCTGCACAGCCCTACTGAGCGCGCAGGAGGTTGCACCCATCGGTGATGCCAAACCTGGGGAGGATGGCGAGGCATTTGGGAGCGTGTGAGCACAGCCAGAGCATCCAGACCCTGGGAGCACCGAGCCCTGCCTGCTCCCACCGTGCTCCCCGCTACCAAACACCCCAAGGACAGCCAGGGGGTGACACCAGAGCGAGGGCAGCAGCACAGACCCACCTCCACCACCACAGACAGCTCAGCATCAGCCCCATACCTCCCACACGTGCCTCTTCCAGCCCTGCACCAACCACTAGAGAAGCCCTGGCTTGCTCAGTGTCCCTGCAGAAACCTGGCACCTCCAAGGAGGCCGCGTGCGGTGCGCTCCGGCGAGCCCCCGCGTGCCCCTAACCCCGAGGTAACGCGTGCTCTCAGCCCTCCGGCTTTCAAACCCACCTCTGTTTATTCCCCTCCATAAAAGTATGCGGCCGAGGGAGCGCTGACACGCTGCAACATCTGGGACTCATCTCAGCCCCTTTGTTGAGCAGTGAGTCAACAGAAGGTGTGATGAGAGCCAGATGTTCGGC